>NC_088795.1:24219334-24853441 GCF_011386835.1 Chrysemys picta bellii
TTTAGCAGTTTAGCATCGTTTAAGGCAAGTTACCTGAGATGCTTCTCTTTCGTTGCTGCATTTCCAGAGGCAGCTTTCTCCTACTGACTAGCAAAGGCTCAGCCTCCAGAGAACATGCTGACCTACCGCAAGGTTGTTCCCGGCCCTGATCAGGTGTGCAAAGATGGGAAGAGGGCACAATGAGCTCTCTCTCAGACACACTCCTATGCATGGGCTGGGCACAATGACAGCCCTGAACCCAAGTCTGAATGAGGCCTGCACAGGCTCCTTTATAGACCTATCCCCTTCACCTTTGGCCAATAAAATGAGGTGGACAGAGGAGAGTACGTGCTGCATTGTTAGGAAGGGTTGCAGAGCTGCCGTAGTTTCTAGAGCTCTGGGAGGCATTGTGCTTTCTTGAGTCCTTGCCGTAGTGGTATACCCATGCACTGCCCCCAAGGCAGGACTGGCCTGGGAAGGTTGACTCCTTAGTGGGCTTTAGGTCAAGGGACTGGTGGCAGCTATCGGACATTTAAAAACAATTAGTAAGTTCAGCTTCTGCTCCATCATAGCTTCTGTAGGTGACAAACAGCGTTGTACAACCTTATTTGCTGAATCTGGAGTTGGACAATTCCAGAATCTACCATTTACTCACTGTCACCATGGACAAGACATCTCACCTCTGACTGTTTTCCCCCTGTGAAACGGGGATGGTAACACTCATTAAGTGTTCTGACATCAACAAATAAAAGTATAATTTTTCTTGTTATTGAAGCAGGACCTAAATAGGTTCCTTAGGCTTATGTGCCTATTTGCATCCATAGACTCTGTGCACTAGGGAGGAAGGGAGCAATACAGAACTGGATACAGATGTTTTGCTGTTTCCATGGTTTGTCTTTTTTTTAAATCCATTAACATTTTTCATCCTTTTTTAAAACTAAAGTTGAACGGCTTTACTCCTTAAGGAAAGCACAAAAAATATGTGGAATTAAATAAGAGGACAAGGCAAAGTGAACTGAGCTTGCAATTGCCAAATTTAAAGAGCAAGACAACATGCTGAGCTATGTTATATTGGTGTTTGTTGATGGAGTTCTATCCATATCCTCTCACAGAAGGCTGACTTTAAAAAATCATAACCTCAAGGTTTCTGAGATTCTCATTTGTCAATCTACTTGAGGCAAAGTAGAACAGAGGACAAGGCCCCAGTTACGCTGTGTGGAGACAGACTAATAACTAGAGCTGGGCGAATATAGCAAAAATATTTTCCTTGACATTTTTTTTTTAATAAAATATAAATGTTAATTTGTGCAATACAAAATCATTTGGCTCTGTTCATGCCCTTTTAACTCACTTTTGAGTTTACTGGTGGCAGGAATGTTAATCCAAGCACTGAATTTAAGTGCAGATTCCAGAACATTTGCTGAAGATAAATGTTTGATTTTTTTTTAATTACAAGTGATTGCCAAGGAAACATGGTTATAAGAGCTATATTCATGCAATTAAGGAAGTGAAACATGTCATACGTTGTGCATCCATTCAAATCAGCTCATTTACATACTGAATACTCACGATGAAATGCTTGCAAACCAACTACAGGGCAAGAATTTGATGAATAGTTTTGAAAAATGAATGCACATGAGAAAAATCAGACTGTACATGGCCACATCATCAACACAAAAAAGGTGAAATTCAGTGAAGAAATTGTTCATTAAATTAATCTCTCAATTCTTTAATGTTGTAATTTCACACACCAGGGCTGGCTGGCTATTACATTGTCAAGCATTACTGTTTTCGAACTATGTTTACAACTGTTTGGAGCACAGATGTAATGTTGATCTGTTCTAATAAAGATGCTTGGCTGGTTCACTTTGTTACAGTCAGTCCAATGTACAACTTGATTGACTGACTCTCAAAGAAACCAATAACACCTGTTCTCAGAGATGCACATTTCTTTTAACCAGCCTCCCAGGGATCCAGGCACATAACTGCACTAAAACTAGTACCGCAACTAATGCTAACTTTTACTACTGCTAGCTAAGTGAGAGTGGTGGTTACACAACCTTTTTGCAAATGGAAAAAACCATAACTGAAGATGGATATAGGTATGTCTACACTGCAATTAGACACCCATGGTCTGTGTCAGCTGATTTAAGCTTGTGGGGCTCAGGTTACAGGTCTGTTTAATTGCAGTGTACGGTCCCACAAGGGGGGAGGGTCCCAGAGCCCAGGATCCACCCTGAGCCCCAATATCTACATCACAATTAAAGAGCCCTGTAGCCCCAGCCCCATGAGTCCAACTCAACTGACACAGGCCAGTGTAGACATACTGGCACCAGAGACTGTCAGGGTATGTTTGGATATTAGAAAATACTATGGGTAACCCCCCATTCCCTTGAAATATTCCATGGCTCACATTCATGGTGACAGCCTTCCAAATTGGCTCTGGAATGACACTACAACAAGGGCTCCAATTACTAGCAAGTAATCTCACTGTTCAAGCTCCTGCCTCAGCAACCATACCATTTTTCTCTTCAGGCTTATCACCTTCTCTTACCTCAGCCTTTTAGATCTTGCTGACAAAATCAATAGGGCTTGTGGTAAGATTAAAGGGGGGAAAAGCACCTTGTTAGAATGTCAACCAGGGGGTTTGACTGCAATTATCAGATCTCCCCTTCTCTGTGACATCAATAATAAGAATTCTGATTCTGACACTCATTATAAACAGCAAGGGACCAGAGGACTGTTTGCCACTACAGGTCTGTCATTCCATGAGAATTTTTTTTAGCAGGGAAACAGGTCCTCCTGTTAAAATGGTTTTATACCAATCTAACTCCATTGACTTCATTGCAGTTATTCTCACTTTATACTGGTGTGACTGAGATGAGAATCAGATACACCATTCACTTCTTCTAACTTTTATCTAAAAGAACAAGCACTTGTTTGTTTTGTTAATGAGGGTTGTGACACAAGCAAAAAGCAAATTCAAATGGCGAGTGAACATGATTTTGGTACTTACAAGGACCTTAATGTAAGAACTCATCATAAAGAATATAGCAAAGCATGCCACGTACAAAAATATATCACTGCTTACACTTAAAGCCTGATCCTTCATTATGTGTACTCCTGTAATGCCACTGAAGTCATTTGGAAGATTTGAGTGCACAGAAAATGCAGGGTTGTGCCTTTTTGAAATGCAGTGACCTAAAATTGGTTTCTATTCGTAATGCTTAAGTTTAAATTGCTATTATGCTGTGGAGATGTTTGTTATTGGTATTATGTTGTTAGCTAAAACTCCAGGCAACTGCACTGGATATCTCATTGAATAACTGAGAAGAAACAAAACAATATAGCTACAGAGCAGAAAGACCAGTAACATTAGGGCTTTTTCCATCAATGACTCCAGTTACTTCTCCAAACCTAATCATTTGCTTCATTTATTATTTATTGTATTATGGTAGCAGCTGAAGTCCTCATTTAGGACTGTGGCCCCATTGTATTAGCTGCCGTAAATATCAAGGTGACAGCCAGACACTGCCCCAAAAAATGTGCAGTTTTATAAACTAGACTTTCTCCTTGTTTACAGTGGTAAGGGAGATAAGGATCAAGCCCATGTCCGTCTATGTCTTAAGGCATCTACAAGATTGTGAGTGTCATGCAAATGACAAATATTTTTGGGGGAAAACTACAATAATATTTTAATACCTCTTCCACAATTCACTTCAAGCTGAATGTGGGACAAGGAACCATTAAGGATCATATGAAAAAATAATGGCCAGATCCTGAACTTACACCAGCTGAGGATCTGGCCCTGACTTAGCACCAAGAACATGTTCTGTAAACTCAATTTCCCTATTTGTGATATAGGCACTTGCATGTGTCATATTTTCTAGTGAAACAGCTGGCAAGCTTGAGTAGCACCACAAGATGTCCTTCTGGGGAAACGGGCATTAAATAATGAAGCCACAAGTGAGGCATCAAAGTGCTTATCTTGGGCACACTATCACAGAAAGGCCAAGACCCTATATGATTTTTGAGAGTAAGTTTTGTTGATGCAACCTACTGTAAGTACCATAGTATAAAATTGATTCTGGCACTCTGTAGTGCTTCAGTAATTTACTTTTGCTACAGTGAACTTTTTTTAAAGTTCAGAACACTGGACTGTAAAGAGTTTTGTGTCTTATTCTAGCAAGAATTATGAACTGCAATTGTATCTTTGCTCACTAGTTCTACCATGATATAGTGCCACCTTGTTCCACAGTGCATTATACTATGAAGCCTAGAGCGAATATCCAACTGTGTTTCCAATTGTTGGTCCAAATTATAGTATTGCTTTACCATAAATGCTTTCTTGCTTTGTATTGCAGACAATGAAGGGGGGAGGTTACAATGGGAGTGGTCTTAAATAGCCTAAGTGCACATTGGAAACAAGCAATCTAATCTTGCTGTTTGCCCAAACATTGGCATGTGTGAGTTATAAATGCTACTGCAGCAGCAGTGATTAGTCCTATGCTACACTGGTCACTCTTACAAATTTGCCTGCTGCCTTTGATAACTCAGTGAAACATGCTATATTCCCTTTAATCACTTTAGGTAAGGATAGGTAATAATGCAAACAGAGCCTGATCCTAAAGTCATTGAAGTCGATGGAAGACTCCCAACAATTTCAATGAGTTTTGGACCAGGCCTTGTGATAGGATGTTCACCCCACACCAGAGAAGAAGGGGTTAATAGAGGCCTCCTGGGTCTGCCACACCCTCTCCCAGAAAGGAACAATGGAGATGCATCCTCCAAGCAGCCTAGGGTGGCCGCACAGGAGGCAGCCAATTGGAGGGAGACCGCACACAGCAGCCAATCAGGGCCCAGAGGGCTCACATAAAAGGAGCTGCAGGTCAGAAACCATCAGTTGCTGCGGGGAGCCCATGGAGTGAATACTGTGTCCCTAGCCTGCTGAAAGAAAGCTAGCACCAGAGACAGGTCAGTTGCTGCCAGGGAATAAGCCGCTGAGTACCCTGAGGCAAGGGTGAAGAAGGTGCTGGGGCCATGGGGAAGTGGCCCTGGGGATCGCAGCAGCAGTGAGAGGAACTAGAGGTGCAGCAGGAGGCTGCTATCCACAGGATCCCTGGGCTGGGACCTGAAGTAGTGGGTGAGCCCCAGTTTCCCCCCCCACACACACACACACACTTGCCACTGGAGAAGTGGCATGTTTATTGGACTGAGACACTAACTCCTGGAAGGGGGGAAACATGGATGGTGATACAGCCGGAGGCTTGAGTCGCAAAGAGGACTCTGCGGTTCCTAAGGTGGCAGGCAGATACAGAGATGGAGTGATAGTCTGCAAGCTGTGGACAGGGAGTGTTGGCCTTGAGCTAATCCCCAGATTGACCACAAGGAGGTGCCAGTCTGACAGTGAGTGATGTGCCCTGTGACAGGCCTATACTGAGGTAAGTATCTATTTAGCAAAGATAACACTATTAAAAGTGACCACTTTCCTACTGGTTTTGAATGAACAATGTACTGTACATTTACGATGGAAGAATCAGGAGGAAGGATGTCTAGGGAAACCAGATGCAACATGTCTGAATTTTATATTGCACATTCAAATAAGTACACGCATGTTTAGTTGAGTATGTGAAAAAGTGGAAGTCTACATTACTTTAGGCACCATTTCTTCCTCACAACTTAGCTCTTTCCGCTTCTTTTTTTTTTTCATTAAAAAAAAAAACAGAAACCCAAAACACCCAAAGCTAAGTGTGAGAAAAATAAATGCACAAAAGATGTTAATGCAACATTGCAGTTGCAATTGGAGCCAGAAGTTTGTTTCTCCTGGGTTGTGCATGAGTATGATTGTATTTAATGAAAGAAAACAAATAAGGCCCCAGTCCTGCAATCATTTATACATGTGCTTCACTTGAAGTCAAGTCAATGTGATTACTCTTGGGCATAAAGTGAAACACATGCATCAGTGTTCTCAGGAGTGGGGACTAATACAATAACTGGAAATACACCATGCTGCAATAACCGTCACTCCTGATAAGGGACTCACCAGATGAAATTCTATTAAACACTGAATGGTACAGTATAGAGCTGATGGAAGGATGACAATTCTGATTCACAAAGGAGCTTGAAATTTGGCTTAATTTGGACTCATAATGAAACCTGGATTTTTTGAAGTTCTCAGAAGGAAAATTCTGAAAGGTTTCATATTTATCTAAATCTTTTGTTTTTTGTCGATATTACATTATACAAAATGAAAAAAGAAAAGTCCTCTCAAAATGAAAAATTGAAACATTTCATTCTGAAAATGTGGAAACAGACATTTCAAAGTTGTCAGAACTTTTGGGCGAAGGGCTTTTCTCCACCATAAAATTTTGGTGAAATAGACATGCTTTTGTTGAAGCATCTCAAAGGAAGTACATTTTCTGACAGAAAATGGTTCTGTTGGAATTTTTCTGAACAGTTCCGGTAGAGAGGGCACTGCTAAGACTCTTTCACTATAATTCCCAATTGCAACTTTTTTTATCCCTTTCTAAATCAGTAAGCTGCAATATTTCATGCTTGATCTCAGCCAGAATAAACTCTTTTGGAACCTCCCCTTGCTGATAGTTAATTGTCCCCAGGGGTTGCTCTTGAACAACGTGGGACACTCCTTCTCTACAATCTGGTACTGAAAGTGCTACCTTTGTAATAGCATCCCTTGGCAACCTGCCAAGCACTCATGATGTAGGTTATTTACTTGTTCTCATAATATAAGAACTAGGGGCTACCAAATGAAATTAATGGGCAGCAGGTTTAAAACAAATAAAAGGAAGTTCTTCACACAGCGCACAGTCAACCTGTGGAATTCCTTGCCTGAGGAGGTTGTGAAGGCCAGGACTATAACAGGGTTTAAAAGAGAACTAGATACATTCATGGAGGTTAAGTCCATTAATGGCTATTAGCCAGGATGGGTAAGGAATGGTACCCCAGCCTCTGTTTGTCAGAGGGTGGAGATGGATGGCAGGAGAGAGATCACTTGATCATTACCTGTTAGGTTCACTCCTTCTGGGGCACCTGGCATTGGCCACTGTCGGTAGACAGGATACTGGGCTGGATGGACCTTTGGTCTGATCCAGTATAGCCATTCTTATGTTCTTAGGTGTTTTAAAAGTCTATGCACATCAACAAGAAACATATTAAGTGGTATACTCATGCAACCATTTACCCTACAAACTCAGTTACTGAATGGGTTATTTTTTTAAAATAACCTCTCTTTTAAAATGCTCCTGCTGAAGCTCTGCACCATCACCATTTTTGGCCATTGTCGGAAGACAGGATACTGGGCTAGATGGACCTTTGGTCTGACCCAGTATGTCCGTTCTTATGCTCATGCTTTATATCTTGTTTTCTGCCATCATTTGGCATTCAGAGGAAGGCCACGTACAATGGTGGCTGAGAAGTGGAGGGGGAGTGAGTCAGGTTACATAGGTTCTAAGCTTATCTAACCACTGATTCAGTAGATTGCCCTTATACCTTATTTAAATACAGTTGGATTGACTGGCTCCTAAACAAATCAGGACCTCGCTGGGAACAAGATGTTGCATTTGATCTCGATTTACTCATCAGTGTCTCTCTCTGCTCATTGCCGCTGCTGCTTCTCCTACCCCAAATTTCCTGCCTACTTTAATAAACTTGATGGATTCCCAGTTAGCTCATCCTTCAGATCACTTCTTAAAGCCTGCCTGTTCTGAGAAGTCCATCAGTGATAAACGCATCAGTTTGTTCACTGGATTGTACCATTTCATGCCTCCACTTAAGTGTTGGAGAGCAGGAGTCTGGGCTCTATTGGTCATATTAAACCTGTTGTAAAGTGCAAGGTACAGTTACAGAGCTCTGTGAAGTCTGAGGAATGTAATAAGTGCTGTAGATACCGTGATGATGGACACATGTCCTGGAAGAAGAACACTTACAACAGACCCAGATTCAGCTGAAGCAGCATCAGGCATTATTCCTACACTACAACACAGCACCTAGTGGGTAAAGAGCAAGGCAGCCATAGCACTGAGCAGATGCTGCAGGCTGGTCTATGCTAAAAAGTTAGATCAATCTCGCTCCATCACTATGACATAATTAAGCCGGCCTAAGCCCCAGTGTAGACAGTACTAGGTCAATGGAGGAATTCTTCCATTGACCTAGCTCCTGCCTCTTGGAGAGCCTCTTCCATCACTATGCTAGTGTCTACACTACGGTGTCACAGCTGAAGTTGTGTCACAGTAGCATTTCTGGTGTAGTCAAAACAAGTGCCAGTCAGGGTGACCTCTTTTACAGAGCCAGCGTGGGCAGCAATCAACCAAGGTAAGCTATGCTGTTTAATTACAAGCTCTGCATAGGCTGCATGAGTTCCTGACAACATTAGAAATGCAAATAGCTAGCAGTGCCTTTATAGATATAATCTTTTGTCTGAGCATTTTCTGTGGGACAGTTCAGTACCGTGTCAGACATCTTAGTTTGGTCCCTAAAGAGGAGCTGAGCTGGTTTGAAAATCTGGCCCCACAAATTCTGGCTTCAAGGGGATCAGGGCAGCGGCCAGTAATAACAACTTTTAATGCAGCTGTTTGATGCATCTTCTTTATACACCAAGGGTTACCCTGGACTCCTACTCAGTCCGATTGAAAACACACACACATTGAGGGGTGTACTCTTGCTTTTTAAATTCCTGTTTATTAGAAGGTGCTAGCATTCTGTCATGCACAGGCTGTGGCTCAGATGGAAAACAGCATCTGCTGAGATAGAAAAAGCAGACGGGCTCTGCTTAAACATTATTAACAATCCACATTTAACTCCGCACTGAATATATCAGACGAATTTATTTCCCATTACTGAATTAGTATTTCTTGCAGCAGCTCCTGACTGTCACCAAGTTTCCATTACACAGTGTTCACATGGCCCTTTGAAACAGGAGCTCTCTGGCTCCTTAATGTAATTTTAAAGCAGATTTAATTCCATGCAAATGGAACTCCAATTTGCTAACATGTTGTGAATACACATTTGAACTTCACCCAGAGCATATCTTTTCCACTTTCAAAGAGGACGTGATAAGGTGCAAAGAGAGAACCTGTTACTGTTACCTACAGAGAGGGGAAAGGCAAAATCGGTGCTTTCTCCTTTCCAGCAGACTAAGAAAGTTAGCATAGCAATAGCCAACAATGCAAGATCTCCAGTCTTTAAATTCCTTTTTCTCCTTTGAGGCCTCTAGTCTGCTCCTTCCCCACCCTGCCATTGGACTGTTACCTCCTTATGACCCCTTTGTGACCCTTCACAGGTCATTTATCTCCTCCATCCTCCTCCCCAACACTCCACCCTGTGGCCAGCTCCTATGCTCATAGACTCCTGTCCTTCCCTTAACCCCAGCACAACAGCCCTCCAGTATTTCTCTTTCATCTCTTCCTTTCCCTTTAAAAGTTAACTACAGGATCTAGCTGCTTGTCTTGGATTCCCAGCAGCTGTGCTCAAGTTTTATACACTTGGGTGCACAAGGCAGTCTCAGGAGTATCTCATTTGGGAAGCCCCCAGAGTTTGCTAGAGCTCAGGAGGTTTGACTGCCACTGGGCTTGGGGCCCAATATGCAGCCAACTGGACTTTGAAACAAACATTCAGAGATTAGCATGGGAAAGGCAGAGGCACAGTACCGCAATGGAAGTAGTAGGTCCTCTGAGTGTGTGTGTGTATGTGTGTGTGGAGGGGGAGGGGGGGTTGCAATGAGCTCTCCACCCAAAGGGGAGGTACAGCAAAAGAGCCAGAGAAAGGTGCATTGTTAGAGGAGAGAGTGGAGAATGCTCCACCTTTTCTCACGCCCCCAGTTGTGAACAATAGGAGCAGCTGAGTACCAAGCACTCTTGAAAAATCTTGCCCTTCATGTTCAGCGGGAAATGACTGCAACCACCAATGCATTTACACACAGGAAACCAAAGGGGCATACAATGGCAACAACTTTCAGCCATCAACAAATTGGGTTGGATTCAGACTGGTGACCTAGCATTGGAAAGGGCTCCATATCTTGTCTGGTGATACAGCACTATATTAGTTTCCTAATCCATCTGCAGCCTGATTTTTTTCGCCCCCATCCCCCATTATATTTCCTGGAATGGTGTGGCTCATATTAGCAAAAATAAATGAAGTTACAATGCTAACAATGAACTGCAGGTGGCATCCTGGGACATGACCTTCAGCATAAGGCAGTACAGGGCTGTGATGTAATGAAACAGCAATTGAGAATAAAATTTCAGCATGGGAAATCAATAATTGCCTCTTTGTTACAACAGAAATGAATTCCATCTGAGTGAGTCATGTGGATTACAGATTTTGACATGCAGCTGATCTAGTAGAGGTTGTAGACTTTTTCCATTTGTCTCCACCACCACCACCTCCTCCTCCTCCAAAGGAATTGTTATTAAAAGCTACACGGAGAACTCTGTTGCTTGTTCAGTATTTTCTGTCTCTTCCTATCAAGAAGAGCTGCTGAAAAGAAATCTAAAACTTCACAGTTTGTAAATCTGCTGAGGGTGCAGAAAGGCTCTTTGTCTCTCTTGTGATGCTTTGATAATGGTAGAAGATGATGGATGTTAACAGCACATATTTTGAGACTGCTTGATGTAGTATGGAGGCTAATATCTACCAGCATGTGAAGAATAGCAATTGCATTGGCCAAGATTTTTCTAAGAGGCTGCCATTTGAGGCCTGTAGGATAATTAGTTCCACAAATTTTAGCTGTTTGACTATTTGTTCTGCACCATGATATGAATATTTAGAGTTAAAGAGCAAATCCAGGTGCAATTTTCCTAGAGACTGCACCTTAAAAACAAATCTTTTAAGGGTCAGATTGTGCTTCACTTACTCTCGTGGGTGAGCAGTTATATTGAAGTCTGTAGCTGCTTACCCATGGGAGTAAGCGATGCACAATCTGGTGCTATATGGGCAAGGAGAATTACTAACCCTCTCACATACACAATGGTTGTTCCTCCGTGTCAAGGCTGAGAAACAGTAATGAGGCAAAGCGGGGAAGCTGGGATTGTTGCTGCTGCTGCACAGATTCAGTAGAAACTAGAGTATAGTACGAAATTCACCAATTTTTCTCCCACCCTTTTTAAAAATAGAATACTTGACATAGCCACTTATTTTGCATTTTAATCCATCAGGCTCTCTTGTTTTTGTGGATGAACAGGCTTGATAATCAGATTGGCCTTAATTAGCAACCCTGATGTGTGAAATGGTTCTGGATCTCAGTATGACCTTCTGGGAAGTGGTTCATAAGCAATAAGTAGATGGTCATGGTGGCAAAGAATCCCTTTATAACGTTGTCTTAGCCCTGTCGTCTTTTTTTTTTTTTTAAGAACAAAATGAGACTTTAAGCCACACACACAAAATATCAAGAATTGGACTTAAACCCACACAATCAGGGAAAACCAGTTTGTTTGAGTTTGTCGTCTGATAACTTCAAAAATTTGTTTGCCAAAACTAAGCTTATCACTTCCTGGAATGTGATCAAAGGAGCTGTTTGCAAAGGTTAGTGTGGTTTAATGGATTTAATAGAGAAGGATAATAATAAACTGCTTACAGGCTATTTAGAGTTACCAGCTATCATGTAAACCTTGATGATAATATACGCTATGGAAAAGAAACTGTAGAAGCACTGTCTGATTGGCCTGAGGAGTGACCATTATGGTATAACAGTCTGCTGAGTTGTGATATAACAATCTGCTTCATGTACATACCCAAACTTTGGAGTTTATATTTGGGTCTTCATGAATCTCAGTTACTCAGCTGCAACTTTTAAGTGTCTCTGAAATCCATTTTACTGTATTACTAAATGGACACATCTGTGTTGCACGTAAAACTGAGCACTGGATTGGGATGAAAAATGGTAACAATTTTTGCCAAAAATTGTCATTGAAATTTTAAAAAAAGTTCCAGCCAGCTCTACATGCTGATCAAAACCCCAAACTATTTTTTGAAAATAAATCACGAACCATTTTGTCAAAATTTCACAACTTAGCACCATTGTCTACACACACAGCCTATTGTTTTTAAAAAAAAAATGTTTTGCAGCTTTTATGAATTTAAAAAAACATTGGAGGTTAAATATTTCTAAACCTAACATTGTAAAACTATAGCTGAATGCCTTTTGTCTGTGACCTTTGGTTCCTGAAGCAGAATCCTGAATAGCACAGTATTTTTACACATTAACATCCTTTGTTGATATTCCAGCCAATCCCCTCTCCTCTAAAAATTAATTTGCACTAACTTTGCTTAGCCCAAACATTGGGGTTTAAAAGACCAATAGTAAGAAGTAAACAAGTTGTGAACTCTGAATATGTGATGGATGCAGCCTTAGCTCTTGACTGGCATTAGAGATGCAGTCACAAGGTTCCTTGGCAAAGTTTTTTAGAAAGTATAAAGAACAGGAGTACTTGTGGCACCTTAGAGACTAACAAATTTATTAGAGCATAAGCTTTCGTGGACTACAGCCCACTTCTTCGGATGCATATCCGAAATGGGCTGTAGTCCATGAAAGCTTATGCTCTAATAAATTTGTTAGTCTCTAAGGTGCCACAAGTACTCCTGTTCTTTTTGCGGATACAGACTAACACGGCTGCTACTCTGAAACCTGTTAGAAAGTATAGTATTTCTTTGCAATTCAATATGTGACTAATTCCTTAGGGCCAGATTTTGATACCTTTTATTATTTGTATTGTTTTAGAATCTAGGGCCCACAGTCAAGGATCAGAGCCCTATTGTGCCAGGTGCTGTACAAATAGAGAACCAAAATATGTCTCTCAAGTTTATAATCCCAGGATAAGATGAAAAGGCAAAAAGTGGATACAAAAAACAGGGAAGCACCAGGTAACAAGGTGACGATACCGGTCAGCAGTGTGAGAAGCGACCACAGCATACCAGGTACCTAAGAATTGTAACTTTTCTTGTTGGCATCACAGCAAAGTAAAATTTTAAGGAGAGATTTGGAGGAGGACAATAAGGCAGTTTAGCAGTTGTTTTGAGTAGCTCCTCTGGTGCATGGGGTGACACTGAAGAAAGCACAAAGGTGCTTGTTGGAAATATTGACAACTAGATAATTGAAGCTGATGTAAGCAGAGTCAGGATGAGCTCTACCCTGACATCTGATGTGAATTATGGCGAGTGTGGAAAAGAACTCCAGGGGCTGATCTTGTTTGCATAGGCACACCCACCCGCGTGTCATGAAACAACAGCAACTGAAAGTGGTTACTTTGGCTGGTGTGGGATCCCCAGTTTCTCTGTTATTGGGGCAGGAAGAATAAAGTTTTGTCACTCTGATTCTGTGAATCAAGGCCAGTGGAACTGTTGTATGACAGAAGGACTGAGTGAGTCCTTCACCATTACCTAAATAGCACTTGCTTGACAAGGGGTATGGGTTACAAAATCCAGTGAATTGCCAGTGAATTGAGAGAGGATGGGGACAGGTATTTGTACCTGATAGTATGGGCTCCATCTGAGGGCTTGACACACCAATTGCACCACCTCCTCTCTCCACTGTTGAATGTCAGAGCTAACTTTGATTCTGTTAGGAGTCTAGTTATAGGCTGCTGAGCTGAATTCACTTAGGGCCAATGATGCACCAGCAGTGGGGCTCCCCTACTATGAGCTGAAATCGCTAAGAGCTGAAATAACAAAAGAGCTAAAGTTATTAAGAGCTGAGATCACTGAGTCCTGTGTTAACTAGTGGGGGAGCCTGAAACTATATTGCTAAGCAGCTGGTGGAGCAATTTGTGGGGATGACTGGAGCGGCAGTGAGCGGTGCGGAGCTTTGCGGGGCCGGTTGGAGCGGCCCAGGGAACGGCAAGCGGAGCTGTTTGCGGGGACGGCTGGAGTGGCGCAGCTTGTAGAGCGGAGCAGTTCGTGGGATGGCTGGAAGTGGACTGGCTCGTGGTGAAGGCCACGGAGAGACGGCCGGCCGGCCTCGGATCACGTAAGGTGCCATTTAACACCCTGTGTGCCCCCCTTTTACTCTGGGGCTGCACTGAGCAGGGACAGAGACTTTGGGGTTTGTTGGACTTTTGGGTGGTTGCTGGACCCAAGAGACTTTGGGGTGTTGGACTTTGGGAACTCTGGGTGATTTTTGGGTTGTTGGATTCAAGAACCAAAGGGAAAGGACACAGCCCAATTTGCTGGGGTGGGTTTTTTGCTCATGGTTTGTGTTATGAATCCTGTTTGTGGTGGTTTTCCAATTTAATGCTGATGTCATTTACCTCATGTTATTAAACATTTTCTGCTACACTCAAACTCCGTGCTTGCGAGAGGGGAAGTATTGCCTCTTAGAGGCACCCAGGGGATGGTATGTAATTGTCCCAGGTCACTGGGTGGGGGCTCGAGCCGGTTTTGCATTCTGTTATTGAAACAGAACACCTAGATACAGAACCCGGCCCTTGTTGCTGCCAACTTAGATGGGCAGAAGGGTTACACTGGCCTTACTGACCAAACAGAAGCCTAATTTGGTATCTTGTTTGTGTAGGAGAGGTAGTGTAGGAATAGGCTATGCAGCTCCTTAAAAGTGAAGACCAATAGATTTATGTTTGTTGTGGTAGAGAAGTGAGAACTATCGGTGGGTTGCAAAGACAGGGATTATATGATCAAAGTAACAAGCCAGAAAAATGATTATTGCAGTAGTCTTTTGAACAGACATAACTCAGGCAAGATTGAATTCCTCCAGGCCCAAAAGGAGGATGTTGCAGTGGTTGAGACATGGAAAAAGGGCTTGGAGGAGCATTTTAGCTGTATCAATGGAAAGGGAAGGCTGGATCTTATGCTGTTTAGGAAAATTGGCATGATTTCTACATTTAGAGGTGTAAGCCTTCAGAGAGGGCAGAGTCAAAGATGACATGCGGGTTATGGGCCTGAGTGACAGGGAAAAGATGGTTGTCCACAGTCATTGAAAAAAGGATGGTGGGGAGAGTTTGGAGGGAAGGTTAAGGTTTCTTTTTGGGTCATAAAGACCTCCAGGTGACTGGTGATACCATCCACGAGGTGATGTCGGAAAGAGACTGAGATTTTAGTTTGGACGGGAGAGGTCTACTACAGTGGAAAGGTAAATCTGCAAATGACCAACATAAAGCTAATAGCTGAAGTAATGTTTGTGAATGAGATCACCCAGGGACAAGGTAAAGAGGGAGAAGTGGAAGCCAAGAATGGAGCCATGAGAGACTCCTACAGAAAGCTGGAGGGGGGCTGAAGAGGATTCTCCTGATGAAACTCTGAAGGAAAGCTTGGAGAGGAAGGTGCACTAGGAGAGGACAGACTCATGGAAGCCAAGGGAGGACAAGATTTCAAAAAGAGGATGACTGATGTCAAAGAAGGCTGACAGGCCAAGGAGGATGAGACTAGAGATTGGTTCTGAGCTTTGGCTAGGAAGAAGTCATTAGAGACTTTGGGGAGAGCCGTTTAAGTGGAATGCAAGGGATTAAAGCCAGATTGGAAAATATCTAGGAAATGAACAGAAGGAAAGGAACGCCAAATGGTGATGGTAGATGGTGCATTAATGATCTTAGAGATGAAGAAGGAGATGGGTTGGTAATTAAAGAGGCAAATAGGGTCGAAGGTGGGACCACTCATGGTGTAAGATATTATGGAACGTGGATAAGGATGTCAAAATCTGGTCCTTAATTATAAAGGCCCATGTGCAAAAGTGCTCAGTCCCTGCAGTGCCTGTCACCTTAATCGCTTCTCAAAGTTATGCCATTAATGACTCTCCAAAGATGTTCCAAGATTCTTTGTCCTGTTGCCGACCCTTCCTCTCTTTACTGAGATAAGGTTGTTTAGGGTGATGCTCGCTCTGACATCTGTAGCCAGTTGTTCAGACCATGCCTACCGAAAAGGGAACCATCTGCTAACCAAGCCACTTTAAATAGTGTTGTTTTTAAAAACGTTGCTGCTTAATCAAGACTTCACGTGACCCCTTTCCATCTGAGGTGAATTATAAATGAACAATAAGCGATGATAGAAAAACAAGTACCCTGGCACAGGATGGGGTTCTAACACACCCATCCTGGTAAAGATAAGCTTCTACCACATCCTGAATTTCCTTTTAGTCATAAAACAAAGGGCAGAAGGCAGTTGTGGTCACATTTCTTACTGACAGAACTGAATTCCTGAATGTGTTAGTATCAAGTGCATAAATTTACTACTGTTTAAGGTGCCAACTTGACAACAATAGAAATTAAGGACTTATCTACCTGGAGAAACAAGACTGGCATAATTATAAGGGAATACGCTCTTTTGGAATAGCTTCCTATGTAGATTCCATTCTGGAATAAAATATATTTTATTCCAGAAAAACTACTCTGCTTCCAAAGCACACTGATTATTCTGGAGGTAAGTGAGTTTTATTCCAAAGTGTCCACATAGGGATCTATACCACAATAGCTGTTCCAGTCAGTTTCCCCATGCAGACAAGCCCCAAGGTTCTCTGTCGGCAAAATACATCACTGCACAAATTCTCCCGTGACAGTTGACATGATGAACTGCCAATGAAGCCCATGGAAGTATTTTAACTTCTATGGGAAATGGAGTGGTCTCTACCTCTGTACTGAGAATGCCAGCAGGACACTGTAGGGTTCTTAAAAATCTAACTGCAGTATGTGCTGCTGTGGAAGTGTGGAGCTATCAAGCTGGTCTTGCCTGGATTTAGAAGATGATTGTCATATTCCAGTTGTCTTACATTCTTACATTTCTGAGATCCCTATAGGCCAGTAGAGACATGTCTGACTGCTTGCTAGAAACTGATCCTGTCCATCGAGGAATGCTCAAAGAGTCAAACTGTTCCGAGCGCTGAGAGATTTTACTCTGGCCACGGAGTAACATGGTGGTTTCCTAGCTTTCTATCTGACAATGTTCTGCACAGGATAGGTACTGTACCACAGGCTGCAGCAATGGACCTGGCCTCACTAAGAGGCCTCAAATATATTCTGACAGGCCCACTCATAGCTAATGTGTAATGCAGCCTCCGTGACCACTCAAGCCCATGCCTCTTGCAGAGACTGCTGCCAATAGTGACCATTTGTGCCAAATGGGATGTCAGTAAGACACTTCCATCCTGCAGTGGGGGAATTGGCTCTCTTCTAGGCACCAACTGATATCACATAAGACACCAAAACTTAATTGAATTTCTTAGAATGTGAATGGTGACGGAACCTCCTATTGCTTACCTGGCAGATGCACATGAATATACATTGAATTACACTCTTCGTAAAAATAAACAGAGGCTGGGTTGTCACAGCCTTACTCATATTGAATAGTATCTTATTCCATTAGTAGTTTCTGTGGCAAGGCACCTCCTTTGCCTTGTCAGCCTCAGCATTTCTCCTGCTGGTGGTGGGAGGTCTGGAGGGAATCAATCCTAGTCCAAGGGGTTTTTATTCTTCACTCTGGTTTAGTTTTCAATATTTACAAGGTGGGCGTCAGGGAAGGCCCAAGAATGCTCTTAAGTATACTCCTGCTCCCTCTCCAGTGTGTTGCCTGTCTGCACTAACTCTTGGTTACCAGTTCTTCCCTAAACAGCAGTTAACTTGGTTACCTGCCCTATAGGGAGGCATGACCGCTTTCTACCTGAGAGGAAACATTTCTCCCTACTGCTGTTAACCTACTACAGCTTGTTTTTCCTCTCCCTCACTCTCTCTCAGGCACACACCCAAAACAGGAGTTTTCAAAAGTCACCAGCAGCCCTTAATTGGACTCGGGTGTCTCTAGTTAACTTGTGGTAACTTCGTTTCAGTTCATATGGAATAGGGCCTTCACCATTCTAGGGCTGATATATCTATCCTGTCTGGCTTTGTCACATTTCATTGCTTTCAAGGGTACTACTCCCAGAGTAAGATAATATTCAATGTGAGTAATGGTGTCAAAATCTGGCCCACAGAAAGAGTGCACGAGCAAGAAAAAAAGCAACCTTCTTTCCTAATACCTGTTTATCTGTTGCAGCAAATAAGCTGAAGCCTGATTCTCTTTTAGTATTTACATGCCCTACAAACCAGACTGTCCCCTCTCTGGTAGCTAGTTCCAAACTCCCAGCCCTTGCCTTATGATGGGGAACCCTCCTAGAGCCTTAAGCTAGGCAGGAATTCACCCAGAACTCACTCCAATGCAAACATCTACCTCAGCGCCTTTTTCAGCAAGGACAGAACCATGAAACAAGACAGTTAAGGGAAGGATAACAAAACGTATCAAAGACACAGCTGACCCTAACAGGGGCTGCCCAAATGACTGCCCTGACTGTTTGATGGAGAGGTGGAACTAACTTCTGATAAACCCAGCAGCAGCCGCCATCCCTTGCTGGCTGTTTAGCATGGTCCCACTTCCTGTGACTGCTCCGGCCCCACCTGCTCTTGTGCCTACTTCAACCCTTCCCCTTCTCCCTCCTTAAAATTCCTGGCTCTGCTTCCTGACCAAGTCTCTGGCTCACCCATTGGCTCTGGCATTTGGCTTCTGATCCCTGACTCTATCTCAGCTCTGCTCTTGACTATGCCCCTGGGTGTCCCATGACCCAGATCCTTGACTCCATCTCAGCGCCGCTGTAATCTCTATTGCTCTGACCATTAGACCTGACAGCCCATGTCCCAGCTGTGTGCTTGATAGCCAGTCGGGCCCTGCATCATGGCAGAAACAGCATGTACCTGTGCAGACTGATCATGCGTTCCCTCTTCATCTTCCTTGGGTGGGGAACTGGCCACAGGAAGTCAGGGGTGAAGTTTCCTGCCAACCCTCTAACCAAACAGGGCTCTGCGGGAGTGGAGATGCCAGCTCCTACTTTCTGCCTGTCCACTAAGCAATCCAGGGGAAGGAATGGACTTCCCAGCACAGCAGCTAACATGTGGAGCTTGGAGAGTCTGCACTATAAAGGACCCTTAAAGTCCCAATTAAAAAAATGCAAAGGGTGCAGACTGGAAAATAAAACCTAGTGGTGAACAGCAATAGTGCAAGCAGGAATATGGATAATCATTTGCTTTTCAAGTCACAGAGCCAGTGGGCTGAATTATTCACACGTGCTACAGCTCACAGTGACTGGGTATGATGGCAACATTCATTTAACATCCCTATACGTAGGAGTTCTGAGCGTTCTAGTGTGGGCTGGAGAAAGAATTACAAAAGAGCTGGAGACCTGCACAGTGAACAGAGAATTGCTCCATAAAATGAGCCACTTGTCTGCCTAATCAAATGCATCTGTAGGAAAGGTTTAATTAAATAAGGCTCAGTTTACACAACTATAAGCCTATCTAGGCAATCACAGTTAGCAAAGCCAGATATTTTCCATTCTGCAGAAATCTGTGTGTCACAGCAGACAAACTTTTTCCATTTCAGGGAAAGGCACTGGAGCAGCCTCATCCACCTCCGTAACAGGTCAGCCACCCTGGCCTCGTGATCTAACTGATTCTCTAGTGGGGATGGATCAGAGGCAGAAAGGTAGATGCCCAGATAGAGCAGCGGACCCATGCTCCACTGGATGGCCTTGAGCGCAGGTGGGAGGAAGGTCACCTGCCACCTGTAAAGACCATCAGGCCAGAGCTCTTGATCCAGTTGATGTGGGCAGAAGAGGCCACCGAATAGGCAAGCCTGGACCAGGAAGAGCATGTTGTCAGAGTATGCCAACTGGCTCACCTGCAAATCTGGCTCTTGGAACCCCAACCCTATCATCCTTTTGTGGAGGAGACAGAGGAAGGTTCTCAGTGGCAATGGTGTAGGGCTGGCCAGGGAGCAGGCAGCCCTGATGCACCCCTTGTCACAGCAGATTTGGAAAGCAATGTAGTAAATTCCTTATGCCTGATTTTTTTTTCCGTTTACTGTCAAACTTTCTATTCAGTTGAATTGCACCATTTGAGTTTACCCCTGGAATGCAACACGCTGCCACAAACTGCCTGCAAAAAGCTTGTCTGCTGTGACACACAGATTTCTCCAGAATGGAAAATATCTGGCTTTTCTAACTGTGATTGCTTAGATAGGCTGGTGTTCAAGCAGTAGGCCCTGTCCATGCTTTGGCACTGGACTAACACCCTGAGCATACCCCCAGGTACCTGGCCCATCTCCAGAGGAAAATCCTGGAGTTTGTCAGGTCAGGGCTGAACTGGGTCTCTGCAGGCGTCCTGAGCCTCCCCTTGGAGGAGGGGGACAGGCCTGCTCTGCCTCCCACAGTCAGGTCCATGTCTTCTGTGTCCAGGCCCTGCAGAGACTCCTTTACAGTGCAGGTAGTCAGGCATGGAGCATGCTGGCAGATGCTTGCCTCTGCCGTCTCCAAGGGCTCCAATATGGCCTGAAGCTCTTTTAACTCCACGTAAAATGTCTCCCTGAGACTTCTTTGAGCTGCTGGTCTTCTACCAGGACCTCCTCAGGACCTGGACCTCGTCACCAAGACTAGCTTCCATGGCGGCCACTGAGTGAGAGGATCTCCTCGCAGAGCCTCTGCTACACAACCTCCATCTTTGTATGTAGGTGGCAGAGTTCCCCTTGGTGCACTCGGAGGTTGATCCTCGCTGCTACAACCAGGATCGGAGACATCCTGGACAGGAGCGGCGAGTTGTATGGGCCCGTGGTGCCCAGGCTCCAGGAATATTCAGGGACCGGAGGCTGGGTCTCTCCCCTGGCCTTGCCTGTCACCCCCGCGTGCCTCCCAGGGAGCGTCTCTCAGCCCCCACCTGCCACCGCTGTGCGCCTTCCCCTGGCCCCAGAGGGTCCCTGCCTCAAGCAGGCGACTGCCCTGCTGCTCTGCGCTGCACTCCCTCGCCGCCACCGCTGGCCGCTGCTACCTACAACAGAGGCAGCCTGGCGCAGGTGGCAGGCTGAGGCGGCTGCTGAACCTGCAGTGGGGGGGGAGGAGGCACACATGATTGGCAGCCCTCCCCTCCCCTGCATCCACCAGGAGGCAACGCCGAGGGGCTTCCGGGAGACGGAGTCTGGACCTCACCTGAGCAGCTGCTGGGACTTCAGTGAGTGTCCGACCGTGTGATCCTCATCCCCCTGCCAGCAGCCACCAGTCCTGCCCCACACTGGGCAAGGGGCAGCCCCATCCCCCATGAGGCTATGGTGAGCAGGCTGCAGCAGGGGAGGAGGCCACGTGTGATGGCAGCCCCCTCCCTGCCCCCAGCACCCATCACAGGGGAGGTGAGGGGGTTTCCTGGACCTGAGAGGGGCCCAGTCCCTAGAAGCATGTGCAGTAATGGTGCCGGGTGAGTGTGCTGCCAGGGGGGAGAGGGCTGGGGGACTGCGGAGTTGTCCTGTCTGGCTCCAGCCCTGGGGCAGCCTGCCTGCACCCCCCAACTCCTCATTCCGAGCCCCGCCCCAGAGCCCGTACCCCCGGCCAGAGCCCTCACTCCCCTGCACCCCAACCCTCTGCCCTAGCCCTGAGCCCCTCCCACACCCAAAACCCCTCATCTCCAGCTCCACCCCAGAGCCTGCAACCCCAGCCAGAGCCCTCATCCCCCACACATTGTGCAATATAGGGAAAGTGTTAAACGCCTACTGTTTCCAGTCCCTTTTTACATTATTTTTAAAACTATATATTGGCTTACAAAGCAGGTTTGGGGGGCGGGACTTGGACCCATTCTGGGCACCACCAAAAATTATACAAACCTGCTGCCCCTGGTCCTGGACTGTGATTGGAGGGACTGGGTAGACCCCTTGGTGCTCAGCTGGCATAGAAGACTATCTGCCCCTCGTGTCCCGCATCATGTGCTCCAGGAGATGAGGGCAGCTTTACCCCCTGCTTCCCACACCTTTCCTCAAGTGAGTCCTCCCCACAAGCCCTTTACTCCTGGCCCTACAGATCTTACTATTTGGCCTCTGCCCCGTGAGCCTCTCTGGCTGCCCCCCATGAACTATCTGAGCCAGCTGTGAGATGTACAGGAAGTCCATTTCTGAAATGTGCCCAGAAAACAGCCGTATGTGTTCATGCTCCACACCCTTCATGTCCTGCCCCGACACAAGTGGTGGGACCTCATGCCTCCCAAGGATGGTGAGAACTCCAGTGGGCTAGTCCATATTTCACCCTGGTCCCACAGCCCACCATGGATATCAGCTGGTGGCTCTTTCAGGTGTGTACCTGGCGTGGTTTATGACCTCACCCGACGCCTGCTCCTTCTGCCACGAAAGAGACACCCTGGCGCACATTTCCATCGAGTGCACCAGGTTTCAGCCCTTCTTCTGGCTCCTCCAGGACCACCTCCCCCTCTGGTTCTGACTGCACTTTCCCCTCACTTCCTGATTTACACTCACCCTATCCATTGCCCCACTAAGTGGCGAGACCTCCTCGTCAACCTCGTCCCTGAAGCTTGCCAAGGGGGCCATCCACCATACCAGGAAGTGAAGGAAACTGGACTGCAGGACCTGCCTCCGATCCTCCCTCAAGATCATGTCTCCAGACAGCCTTCCTTCGGACTGTGTCTACTGGCTCCCTGGACACTTTCAAGGAGCAGTGGATGCTGTCCAGGGTTCTCTGCTCAGTGTCCCCCTCTGGATCCCTGAGTGTGACCCCCAATCCTGTCCCTGTTTTTTCATTTGTTGTCCGTTGTAATCATTCAACACCTGGGTCCGGTGGTTCCTCCCCTTAGGCTGTGGGGATGGGCATTTAGATGTGGGTGGGCTTCCGCCCTCCCATCCCCGGAGCTTCAATAGGTGGAAATAGGAGTTACCACAAACTGTATAAGGTTTCAAATTCAAAAGATTCAGAACATATTGCATCTTATCTCTTGGGTGCTTATCAGAACTTAAACGGCAACCCATTGGCATTTTTGTTTTTGCTGGTAGAGACATAAAAAACAGTGTTCCCACCAGCCACATACATTAGATGTTAAAGTTGATAGATTACTATAGCTCTTGAACACAGCATCTTCTTAAAGAGGAGCTATTATAGCGGTATCATGTCTGCACATTGTTTAATTATCTTTATTTTCTCTACTTCTACAAAACTCATTAGATTGTTCCCAAGGTTGTATAGTTCCCTCTTGAAAATTTTGATTTTCCTATTTTTGTCTTTCTGTTATTTTTTTTATTACTATATCTAATTTCTACTAATGAGTTTGTTTATATTTGAGGAGGAGATGGGTGAGAGCATGCAATACAATTATGACATTTAATATTAACTTGATTAAAGTTTAACTGATGGAGAACTGCATAGCTCAGGAGATTCATAGTGGGCAGGGCTTTTCATTGCTAGATCACTAGCTCAGATGTGACCCTGGTCAGTAAAGGGACAGAAAGTCATTACTGTGATAACAATTTGGTGGTCTATAGGACATACATTTTTTTTATTACCATCTTGTTCCCAATGACGCCCAAGTTGGTTAGGCTGAGCAGTTTAAAAGGCATTGAAACTGAATTGCCTAAAGGTGAATTATGTCTCTCTTATTCAGTTTTGCAGCACTTCAGAAGGACACTGGTGGGGGCGGGGGAGGGATGCTGAACATGTACTACCTGTTCTGTGGGTAGAGGGTGTCAGTCCCCAAGTGGACAAATCTGGTTCCTTTCTAGTGCACGGAGGTTGTTCTTATTATATTTCCAGTCTGACTAGAACTGTGAAGAACAAATAAGCCTGTGCATAAGCCTATTCTCATGACATTTCCAGCATAACTTCTAGACCTAAAAGGTTCAGAGTTTTGATAAGTATTCACATATTTGCATATTTAGCCAGCTGTAACTTTCAAATGTTGTGAGATTCCACCATCACTAAATGAGGTTCAGTGGAACATCTTTGCCATTTCTAGGCAATATTTGTTGGTATCTCTAGCTACTGTACAAATATTCACAATTGAATAGACTGATCTGATTCTTGGAGACTAGAGAAATCTGAAAGCATGCAAAAGCAGTTCTGTGTTTTCTGACAAAAGAACTATGGCAGACGGTCAGAGGATAATACACAAATGTTGGGTTTAGGATTTAACACACCATATCAAATGTCTCAGCAACATAATGATCATGAAGGTATTAGAAAGAAAGTATTAGGAAATGCTCAGGAAGACACAGTTAGCCTGAACACTTTACAATCCCCCCATCAGCCATTAACATTACTCAGCATTCAGCATTAGTCAGCATGCATTAAATATATCCAGCTGCCCTGAAACACTACCATCACATTATGCAAATCCTTCTAAAGACCCAATCCACCTTATCATTTGGTCACTTTATAGTCTAATTCCAATCCAGGCTACATCAGCTCATATTTCCTATACATTCATATTAACATATTATGTCACTCTGGGAGAGCTGGAAGTCTGATTTCCATCTATGTCACCCACAGCATGATGATTGCCAACAGGAATGCTAAGAAGTAGCACAGTATATAGACCAGAGACGAGACCAAACCAAAATCACAGAATCAAACATCCCCCAAAACTTGAGGTTTGGAATCTGGTTCTGAATTTCACAGTTTGGCCTCCATTTCTAGAATAGTTTGAATGAAGACCCTGGCTCCAAAAACCTCAACATCGTTTGGGGTTTTTGAAAGAGGGTGAGAGAACGAGTTTGAAATCTGAGTTTTGTGGCTTAGGCCCAGCCTTAGAATGACTCATACTTTTGAAAAACCCTTCCATCCACTACCTCTAACAAAGTTAACAGAAGGGGCTTTTTCTCTGCCCTTACCTGCCCAGGACCCTGGGTACAAACTTGAGTGGCAGCCACCTGTACTTCTACAGTTTCACTGCTATTGTTACTTGAGCTAGCTTTCATCTCCTCTCCCACTTCTTCTCCTCTCTATCCCTGAAATACAAGGTGTAGGAACGGGAAGAAGAGAATTTCTGCTGGAGCTGCCCCTTCTGGAAAAGGAGAGAAAAAGCCCCGGAAGCTGCTCTCCCACTAGGTCTGAGGTGGTGGGAATGAAGAAATTTTAAACTGCAGAGGGATGCAGTTGTGGGGGAGAGGGGCAGGTATGAGGCAGGGTGGGGAAGGAGGCAGAAGTGACTTATGGCTCAGGAGGTAGAAGTAACATGGGCATGCAGCAGATGAGGGCTATGGAGGAACAAAATTAGTTGATGTGTGGCTGGGAAGGCACAGAATGAATTGGCATTTTGAGGTCTGGGGAGAAGCTGGAAACTCTGCACCACCAGGCAGCACTTTGTACACATTTGTGTAATTTTATACATATTTGTAATGTGATCTTAGTTGGGTCCTCTAGCAACAGCTTCTGCAGCAGAGGCCAAAATCACATTGTCACCACAAATCCATGAGTGTTGGCAATATCTTGTAGAAAGCCTGTTCTTACATGATTCCCAGCACAGTTTTGCAGATCATAGAGTTTCGGTTCAGGCTCTATTACAGTACGGCGCTTGTACCCAGTGCTTTACCATTTAAAGAATTATGGATTGTTTGGCAACACAATCATTATTTCCTCTGTACTTTAATGGTTCAAACTTCATGCTTAATAGGTGCAGACTTAGCTTTCACTCATCTTTAGATAGACTAAGACTATTTTTGACATTGCTGTTCATTTTCTTAGACTAAGACTATTTTTGACATTGCTGTTCATTTTCTTAGAGCAGCTCAGCTGGTGCTGATTCTGTCTGGGGAGACTGTTGTCATAGCTTCCCAGAGCGCTGTGACTTTAAATACAGATTAGGGGTAACTCCATTTCCCTGGCCCATCACTTACAGTACTGTGCTGTACGCTATGAGGCTTTGCCACGTGTAGAAGAGTTTTGTCAACCGTTGAAAGTGGCTGCTTGCCCCTTCGCATGTAAAACCCTGTGGGATGGAGCTAACAGGGAGGAAATATCATCTGTGAGGGTCTCCTCTCAGTCGTTTGTCCCCATATAGGAGGCATGGAGTTTGACTGTCACAGAACAGGTTGTGGGTCAGCCCCCACCTCTACAAATACCTGGTGATCTGTATGTATCCCAAAGGATCCATGAGGATACATGCCCAAAGGCCCATGTCTCCAGGACCACTCTGTGTCCCAATGGTTTGCCCCACCTCCCTGGCAGTACTTTAATGTGGGGTTTCCTCATTACAGAAGTGGTCAGGAGTTGTGTTATCAGGGCCGGCTCTAACTTTTTTGCCGCCCCACACAAAAAAGAAGAGTGCCGCCCCCCCCCCCGCGAGCGCCACGCCGCCGTACCCCCCCAGTGCCACCGAAATCCCCGCCCCCCCACTACCACGCCGCCTGAGTCCTCGCCCCCCAGAACGCCACGCCCCCTCCGAGCACCGCGCCAACCCCCGCCCCTCCTCCGAGCGCCAGCCCCTGCCCCCCCAGCGCCGCGCTGTACCAGCCCCCGCCCCTCCTCCGAGCGCCAGCCCCCCCCAGCGCCGCGCTGCGCCAGCCCCTGCCCCTCCTCTGAGCGCCAGCCCCCCCACAGCGCCGCGCTGCGCCAGCCCCCGCCCAATAAATAAATTAATAAAAACCTGAGCGCCACCCCGGCCCAAGGTGCCACCCCAAGCACGTGCTTGGTCGGCTGATGCCTGGAGCCGGCCCTGTGTGTTATCTTTCCTTCCTGATTGGCATGGTGGATAAGAAAGTGCATCCCTTCTGGCCCCTCCTAAGTCCTCTCCCTCATCTCTCTGATAGGGGTGCGGGCACAGCCACAGAGTCTGAGAGCCTTTTTTCCCTCTGTGTGTGGGGAGGTATATCTGTGCATCCAGGGCATGATCAGGCCCACAAATACGCCCTGTCTACAGCGGGCTTTGGTAGCAATTTTCTATGAAGAATCCTGTTCAAACATACTTTTGTGATAATTTATCAGCTCAATTTCCCTAGTTAGTTTATAAAGTGTATATGAATGCTTTCTTGACTGCTGATATTCCTTCCTTCTGGGTTTTTGGTGTGTGTGTGTGTGGGGGGGGGGAGGGCGGGCATAGGGTTGTGGGGTTTTTTTTGTTGGTTGTTTTTTTGCAGATAAGTGTAGGCCTAGCCTGAATGACAAAGGGAAGCAGAAGGATGAAAACTGAGTTTAACAATGGACAAAGCATTAATTCACAGTGGCCTTGTAAATAATATGTAGCTAGTAGATGAAGAATAGTAGAGGAGGAAGGAATGTGTGATAGCTTGTAGTTGTGGTCTAGCATATAGTGCAGCATGTGAAGAGCTAGACAGGTATTGACTACAAAAATTAGTAAACCAATCATAGAGCTTATAGTATGATGTAGACTGAAATGCGCATGTGGTAGCCTGTTGTAGAATATGTATAAACACTGCTTAATATTCCTGCTTTTGGGAGCTGTGGTACACCCTATACCCACCCCATTGCACTTGAGCCTAATCAACTCAGTTTTGCTTTGCTGTATGCGAATAAAGAAACCTGAGTAACAAGCCTGGAGTTCAGTTAAGTCTTTGGGACCCACGAGGTTGGGGTCTCAGGAAATTCCCAACACTAAGGTACGTTTTTAAAGATAAAAATTATTTAAAAAAAAATCAACAAGAAAAATTATAGTTTGTGGAAATGACAAGGGACACTGGAACAGGGCTGTGTGAAACTGGCAGTTCCAATCCATAATTCTTTTCCAATTACATCCTTTTTTAAAAAACAGACAAACATGCTGAAGGGTTAAAATCCATGTGCATTTTATATAACAACCTGGTATATGGATTGTGCCAGCTCTTTTTCAGACCCGAAGTCCAGAGTTTGGTTAAGAGACCAGAGGCCTAGCTAATAGTGATTAGCTAAGAGAAAGCAGAATAAACAAGATAACATTGCCTTTGCTAAGATATGCTTGGTCAGTAGAAATGCCAGATGTTGAAGCAATAACTGAATAATTATGTTTCATCCAATGTTTCAAACTGAACAAAGAATCCCTGTTCCTATTGTGTTTCTCCTGAAGGGAAAACAGTCTTCCCACAGATCCAACCTTGAGTTTATGAAAATTGGCACATGTCAGTATAATGATATGGCATGCTTCCACCTCTCTTCCAAGGGACCAATGCCCTGCCTTAATACATAAAGGAAACAATCTGTATTAACATATCCTTTCACTGTTTCTTTGCTTTAACCCCTAGGAATGTACCTGTTGAACAATCAAAGGAGTTGCTCCATTCCTATGGACCCCAAATCAGAATTCAACATAAAATGTTATTAGTGTAAAATATATATCAAAGTATTAATTAAATGTTAACTTGAGACCGTGGGCGGAGACATTATGTAACCTTTTTAACCATTGGCTACTGTGCTATCTTGTCTTGCTGCAAAACCTCTCCCGGGGTGTGGAACTGCCTACCCCATCACTTTCCCCCGCCCATGGTAAATCTATATATTCCATTGTAATCAATTGATTGACAGTGTCTCTAAGCCTGATAAGCCAGGTGACACTCCGCCAGCGCTGTGTGTAATAAACCCCTATGCTTTGACCTCTACACGGTGTGGATTTATGTCCTTCAATGCATTTCTCTGCCCTTTTGAATTTGGGTCCCGAGCCAGTCCTTGACTTGTAGGAATGTATTTTATAAGATCCTATGCAACAATTTGATTAAAAGTGCACAATTCCTGTAAACAGGTACTTTGCAGCCACAATGGGTTTCATTGACATTTATGCTACGGCCCCTGTACATTGCTCTGGCAGTGTAAAGTGGCCTTGCATTACATTTACACCAACATTTGGGCCTCTTTTCACTCCCAGAGCAGTTTACAGGGCCTTAACATACAGGATCTGTCAAACAGAACTTCGGTATAAACACAAGAACAGCATTTTCTGTAATTGCACAACGTAACCATACAGTGTTACAGATATTCACATATGCAGCAGATCCATTAAAATATATGACTATGAGGAATGGGTAGGACTTCAGAAGGTATACCTTTGTAAGAAAGATAGAATTTCTTTCACGGTATTTCTTTAACAGCAGTAAGAATCAAATGCAAGTCATAGGCTGCATATATTATATTCAACTACAAAAAATTCCAGACTGTTCAATATGCTGTATTCTAGTCTAAAGAATAGAATATCCCCTTCTATTCTAAAGAAAAGAAGACCCCCTTATTTAAGAGGGTCAGGGCATTCTGCTTCCATTATGTAATGAGTTGCTGTATATTCAATTACCCTTACTACAGAAGGGAAGTGCCTGTGTTAAGAGTCATGCTCTGTACTTTTTGATCAGTGACTCTTAATGTTTTTAAAAAAATGCAGAAAAGCAAAAATAATGAGTAGGCTATATCATCATTGCACTCGTGTATGCTGAAATCTTCAAAGGAGCATCTGGGATTTAGGTACCCAAGTCCTATTAGGCCCTTTTGAAAATCACAGCCTTAGTGTGTTAAGTAAATGCTAAGGGTTAATTTCTCTTCTGTTGCAGTAGAACTTCAGAGGTCCATTAATATTTTGTGATTAACTCGGTTTCTAAGACCCGGGTGAAATGACAAAGCCAATCTTGCTATAGGGGAATTACAGACCTGGCAGAGAATTGATTTGTAATGCTTTTAAATGGAAAATTAAATGCTGCTTTTAGTAACTATTTTACCTGTGCGGGATATGTTTTCTAGTTGTAAAGACTAATAACATTTCTTTGCTAGAACAGGTACTAGTATAGCAAAGCAGTTTCCATAGCTAGTGGGGTAAATCTATATTTGTGTTTGTATACACTGTTTGGAGGGAGGGCTGTCCGATTGCATTGGAATGTGAATGCAGGGATATATAACACATCAGATGCTGGTTTTTAAAGTTAAACTGCTTCTTTGGGGTCAAAGTCAGCCCTTTGATATGTACACATGACTCTCAGGGGGCTAGATTGGGAGTTGGATAACACACCTACATGGGGGGAATGAGACCCACCTTCCCCTCATCTCTTTGTATGGGCTACCTGACTGTAGGGTCTGAGAGTGTAGGGGGAAATGATCTGTGCTCATTTACTCCTTCCCTAGAGCAGCCAGTGATGGGCATGTCATAATTTACTACTGCATAGGCCACCAGTAAATTACTACTTCCCTCATCCCTGGAGCAAGAGGGAAGCCAGGAAGTATTTCTGAGGAACAACATCCTGGAGCAGTGCATTTTATGCACCTCTCCTTGCTCAGTCTAAAGACACATTCTAGACTAGGATTTCAGCACCATGATGCTGGACGTGGTATAAAAGCCTGTATATCATAGAACACAAAAATGATGGACAACACCTGACAACGTACTCCCTCACTAAGATATTCAGGGAAAGCAGACACAGCCTGTGTGAATACAGCCAAAGGGAATTCAATGTTTGGAATTGAGTAAGTAAAACGTACGGAATTTTTTTAAAGCTATTAACCATTTCCAGTAGATAATAATGTCAGATGTGCACGGACAATTTTCAAGTCTCTGGGAGAATGATACAAAAAACAAGTCCACAAGGACTCCATTTGTTCAACAAGGTAAACTGGAAGAGTAAGGGAGGTAATCCAATAAGAGAGTAATCCAAGTCAGAGGTCCTGTGGAAAAAGTATTATGTGATCATGTCATTAAAGATGGTATCATAATGCATATGCACAAGGTGGCCAAATTAAAATTACACAGTTCAATACCCATAGAGTGAGGGTGACCCACTTATACCAGGGCCTATATTCCACAATTGTTATGCCCCTTCATGAGTACAGTTTCAGTAGCAATCTTACTTATACCATCAGAGCACAGACAAATTCCAGCTAAAGTAACCAAGCACAATACATGAAATTCTATATAATTCATGTAAATGAGGCTGGCCAGAACTGGCTTTTCCCCTCTAGAGGGAGCGGATAGTTCTGTCCCTCTAACCCTTCTAGCTCTCAGGCTAACACCACTCTCTCACCTACTGATTTTAATCTCCCCCAATGTCACTACCTCTAGGAATGTGTACAGAGAAACTAATTAACATTGGGAGTAAGGATGCTCTTGTGTTAAAAACACTGGCCTGGGGTTTAGAAGAGCTGGGTTCAAATCTCTCCATGTTTCAGCTCACGTGTCTAAAATGGGAAACATAATACTTCCTTTCTGGCTTGTCTGTTTAGACTGTAAGCTCTTTAGGATAGGGGTGGTCTTTTACCACGTATTCGTAAAGCAAGCACAACGGAACCCTAATCATCATGGGATGTTTTTCCAGGAAGAAGGATTGCTAGGAAGAGATGGAATCCACCTAATGAAGAGAGGGAAGAGCATCTTCGTAGATAGGTTTGCTAACCTAGGGAGGAGGGCTTTAAACTAGGTTCACTGGGGGATGGTGACCTAAGCCTGGAGGTAAGTGAGGAAGTGTGATACTGAGAGGAAACACAAGGAGGTGAGTGCAACAGGGGAGGCCTCCTGATTCAGACTGAGAAAATAGGGCAATCGGCTAGGTATCTTAGGTGCCTGTACATTAATGCAAGAAGCCTGGGAAACAAGCAGGAAGAATTGGGAGTCCTGGCACAGCCAAGGAACTATGATGTGATTGGAATAACAGAGACTTGGTGGGGTAACTCAGATGAGTGGAGCACTGTCATGGATGGGTATAAACTGTTCAGGAAGGACAGGCAGGGGAGAAAAGGTGGAGGAGTTGCACTGTATGTAAGGGAGCAGTATGATTGCTCGGAGCACCAATATGAAACTGGAGAAAAGCCTGTTGAGAGTCATTAGGTTAAGTTTAGAGGTGAGAGCAACAAGGGTGATGTCATGGTGGGCATCTGCTATAGACCACCAGACAAGGAGGATGAGGAAGACAAGGCTTTCTTCGCACAACTAACAGAAGTATCCAGATCACAGTCCCTGATTCTCATGGGGGACTTCAATCACCCTGAGAGCTGCTGGGAGAGCAATACAGCAGTGCACAAACAATCCAAGAAGTTTTTGGAGCGTGCTGGGAACAACTTCCTGGTGCAAGTGCTGGAGGAACTAGGGCCCTTGCTCCTCTTGACCTGCTGCTCACAAACAGGAAAGAATTGGTAGGGGAAGTAGAAGTGGGTGGCAACCTGGGCAGCAGTGACCCTGAGATTGTTGAGTTCAGGATCATGACAAAAGGAAGAAAGGAGAGCAGCAGAATACAGACCTGGACTTCAGAAAAGCAGACTTTGACTCCCTCAGGGAACTGATGGGCAGGATCCCCTGGGAGGCTAATTTGAGGGGGAAAGGAGTCCAGGAGAGCTGGCTGTATTTTAAAGAAGCCGTATTGAGGGCACAGGAACAAACCATCCTGATGTGCAAAAAGAATAGCAAATATGGCAGGCGACCAGCTTGACTTAACAGAGAAATCTTTGGTGACCTTAAACACAAAAAGGAAGCTTACAAGAAGTGGAAACTTGGACAGATGACTTGGGAGGAGTATAAAAATATTGCTCGAGCATGCAGGGGTATAATCAGGAAGGCCAAAGCACAACTGGAGTTGCAGCTAGCAAGGGATGTGAAGAGTAACAAGAAGGGTTTCTACAGGTATGCTAGCAACAAGAAGAAGGTCAGGGAAAGTGTGGGACCCTTACTGAATGAGGGAGGCAACCTAGTGACAGATGATGTGGAAAAAGCTGAAGTACTCAATGCCTTTTTTTTTTACTCAATCTTCACAGACAAGGTCAGCTCCCAGACTGCTGCACTGGGCAGCACTGTATGGGGAGGAGGTGAGCTGCCCTCAGTGATGAAAGAACAGGTTAAGGACTATTTAGAAAAGCTGGACATGCACTAGTCATGGGCCAGGATCTAATGCATCCAAGGGAGCTGAGGGAGTTGGCTGATGTGATTGCAGAACCATTGGCCATTATCTTTGATAAGTTATGGCGATCAGGGAGGGCCCGGACGATTGGAAAAAGACAAATATAGTGCCCATCTTTAAAAAGGGGAAGGAGGAGAATCCAGGGAACTACAGACCAGTCAGCCTCACCTCAGTCCCCGGAAAAATCATGTAACAGATCCTCAAGGAATCCATTTTGAAGCACTCGGAGTAGAGGAAGATGATCAGGAACTGTCAACATGGATTCACCAAGGGCAAGTCATGCCTGACCAACCTGATTGCCTTCTATGAAGAGATAATTGGCTCTGTGGATATAGGGAAAGTGGTGGACCTGATATATCTTGACTTTAGCAAAGCTTTTGGTACAGTCTCCTGCAGTATGCTTGCCGGCAAGTTAAAGAAGTATGGATTGGATGACTGGATTATAAGGTGGATAGAAAGCTGGCTAGATCGTCGGGCTTAATGGGTAGTGATCAACAGCTCGATGTCTAGTTGGCAGCCGGTATCAAGCGGAGTGCCCCAGGGGTCGGTTCTGGGGCCAGTTTTGTGCAACGTCTTCATTAATGACCTGGATGATGGGATGGATTGCATCTTCAGCAAGTTCGCAGATGACACTAAGCTGGGGGGAAAGGTAGATACACTGGAGGGTAGGGATAGGGTCCAGTGTGATTTAGACAAATTGGAGGATTGGGCTAAAAAAAATCTGATGAGGTTCAACAAGGACAAAGTGCAGAGTCCTGCACTTAGGACGGGAAGAATCCCATGCACAGCTACAGGCTGGGGACCGACTGGCTAAGCGGCAGTTCTGCAGAAAAGGACCTGGGGATTACAGAGGACGAAAAGCTGGATATGAGTCAAACGTGTGTCCTTGTTGCCAAGAAGGCTAACGGCATATTGGGCTGCATTAGTAGGAGCATTACCAGCAGATCAAGGGAAGTGATTATTCCCCTCTATTCAGCATTGGTGAGGCCACATCTGGAGTATTGCCTCCAGTTTTGGGCCCCCCACTACAAAAAGGATGCGGACAAATTGGAGAGAGTCCTGTAGAGAGCAATGAAAATGATTAGGCGGCTGGAGCACATGACTTATGAGGAGAGGCTGAGAGAACTGGGCTTATTTAGTCTGCAAAAGAGAAGAGTGAGGGGGGATTTGATAGCAGCTTCAACTATCTGAAGGGGGGTTCCAAAGAGGATGGAGCCAGGCTGTTCTCAGTGGTGCAGATGACAGAACAAGGAGCAATGGACTCAAGTTGCAGTGGGGGAGGTCTAGATTGGATATTAGGAAAAACTTTTTCCCTAGGAGGGTGGTGAAGCACTGGAATGGGTTACCTAAGGAAGTGATGGAATCTCCATCCTTAGATGTTTTTAAGGCCCAGCTTGACAAAGCCCTGGCTGGGATGATTTAGTTGGGGTTGGTCCTGCTTTGAGCAGGAGGTTGGACTAGATGACCTCCTGAGGTCTCTTCCCACCCTAATCTTCTATGATCTCATCTGGGCTCTAGGCACTAATAGGAATAATCATGGAGTGATGTAGAGAGATGTCAGCCTTCCGGGTAGCCCATGTGGGTGGTGAGATACTTTTGGAGAAGACAGTGAATGAAAGAAATACTAGATAGCTGGGCAGGAATTTCAATTCCTGCTTTTCACTTTTTAAAGAACATCAAATAAAGGCTCAAGGACTTCTTAACTGAGGTGGCTTTATTAAAACCCATACGCTAAGTGCCGGGAAAATGAATCATGTTAGCCTCTTAACATTTTTTCTTTTAATGCAGAGGTGTTTTTTTAAAAAATCCTTGAAAACATCATTGCAATACAATTGCTCTTTCACCTTCAGCATTTTTTGTTCAAATTTTCAAAGAAGCAGTATCCTATCTGTGCCTGTTGTGATTCACACAAAATATTTCCTCATGAGGCCACCTCTTTCTGAAATGTGACTAAAGTCTGAAAGAGGTTCAGCTGCTGGTGTTTTGTTTGTGGTTTAAATAAGAAGAAACAACCACTTTGATTTTAAGACCAACTGATCTGTGCCTTAGACTTCCTGACAAGTAATATACGAATAACAGATGATCAAGCAGGTCCCACTAGAATTTCTTCTCTCTATGAATAATAGATGTGGTTGCTCCTGCTAACATGTATCCTTTCATAGAAAGTATTTTTCCAGAAGAAATGCTATTTTAATATAAAGTCCAAAGCCCACCGAAGTCAATAGACTCCCATTGACTTTAGTGAGCTTTGCATCAGGCCCTGTGCCCTGCAATTGAATTTAAAAAAAATCATAAACATTGAGACCTAGTAGCTTCTGTCATCCTATCTTCGATAATGGGAACATGCAGGCAAACTCAGATACAGTACTACGTATTGTAATTTCAAGCGATCACATGAACTAGAGGAAGTCCATACATCACCTTGCTGTGACAGCCATGTCTGTGTCCTGCCTGGTATTTATATTTTTGACACAGCAAAGCATGTATTTTATCCTTTTGCACCTTGATCTGTTTATCCTGATTTATTACACTATTTTTAACCAGGAACAGAGCTTGAGTGATTTCTGTCCAGACTGCAAATTTATTCTCTGAAAGGTCTGCAATTAATCATCATTTTTTTTTGTTTATATCTGACTCATGGGGAAATGTTTGTTCATTTTATTTTTCTTCCTCACTTCCTGTTTATACATCTACAATTTGAAGCATCATTAGTTAAGATGAAGATGAATGCAAAAGATAAATTAAGTATCAATACATCTTGCTCTCCAAATGAGCTTGCTTTTTGTAGCAAACCTAATTGTTCTTATAATTAATTTTTATACTCATTTCCTTTCTGTCACTCACTAATATTGGCCCCTCTTCAGGAAGGTACTTAAGCATGTGCCAAAATTTAAGCATGTGTAGAGTCCCAGTGACTTCATGTCCTGAGGTAATTTCCTGAAGAGGGGGTATTTTGTGTGTGTGTATGTACCCACATGTATGCATGCATGTACAAGTGTGCACACACACATCTATAACCTACAGATTGAGCTGGTTGGGAATTTTGTGCTAGAATTTTTTGTTTTTTTTTTCCATTAGGAAAAAAGAAAATATTTCATTTTAAGTCAACATTAAACTGTTTGCTTATCAACGCAACACGTGGTGGGGTTGGTGGTTTAACTTGTGTGCTCTTCATAACAGAGACCATGTTTTCACTATTATTTTGATCATGGCGGCAGCACCCAAAGGCTCAATGAAAACTGCGGGCTCCCCATGTGCTAGGTGGTGTACTATTCATGCCCCAACGCACTTTGCGTTTAGTCTCTAAAGTGACTCGTGTCCAAAAGGCTGCTCCTTTTATAGAGATACACTGTGGATCATATTTGAGCTGTGGTTTTCCAAAGCATGTGAGGGAGTGAGGTTGGAATTTATGGGACTGAGATGCCTAATTCCAATGGGTGGTTTTGAAAATCTCACCCTAAATTATCAAATGTTGCTGCATTCGAAGGTTGAGAAAAGAAAGCCAATTCTCCCTTTAAACTGTGAGCATGACAAAGGAAAAGTGAGTTGTTTTAAAGATGGAACATGGCCACTCACTGGGTGTCACTTGATGGGTTTTGTGTAGTGTCATTCAATGGGACACAAATCAAATCAGTGGAGTTTCTTTCTTGAAGCTCAGGCTTCACAATGCCCGATGGAGCAGGATGGCTCTGAGGTAAGAGCAGCATAAGAGAGATTGCTAATGGAGACTATTAGCATCTCCCTTAGAGAGGGTGCTGCCTCTGCTTAACTGACCATTGGCAGTCTGTATAATTACTGCCCAACTTCAAATCTTCCCTTCTGCGTTAAGGTTACAAAAACTTCTGTGGTGAGACAACTCTCCTGGTGCCTAGATATGGGTTTGTCACAGAGATGCCACTGTTTGCACTGGGTGATCGCTTGGTGAAGGATTAAGGTCAGCTGTCCAGGCTGATGTTGTTAGATCTACCATCTGCTTGCAGTTGCATTGGTTATGAGACTGATTAATAATTATCTACATCACTGAAATCAAGGGTTTCATTGTGATCCCAGTTCTGTAGCACTCCAGATGTGGAAATTCTTTTGACTTAACTAGGACTTGGTGTGTGGAGAGACTACAGAGTTGGGCCTTCATCCTGCAAAAGAGATCTCTAAGCATGGAATCTATACTCCCATAAGGAGCTCAATTGATTTTGGTGGGAATTAGTGCAGGAGGAAAGGTCCATGTTTGCAGCTTCCTTTGCAGGGTCAGTGCTTTGGCCTACAAAGGATTATGGCCAATACTGTGTCTGGCACTGGATGGGTGTGTGGGATGGGAGGGGATGGTATGAGGCCACGACAGAGTCAGGGCAAAGATGACATAACGCTAACGCTGCTGCTTGCTCTCTGAGGCAGGTGAGCAGGAATGGGGCTAGAGCCGGCTAGGCACACGAGGGAGTGTGTTCTGCACTCTCTGCCCGGGCGGTGCAGCAGCCCACACTTCTCCTGTGCTCTCCTGGTGTTGAGAGAGTTTGTACCTGAAACACATTGTGCTCCGTTCTTGAACTATGAAACAAAAGCACGCCCTGGAAAATATAGAATATATTGATAAATAAATTAATGTCGTCTTTTCCCCATTAGCACCACATTTTAAAATAGAAATGGAATATTAACTTCCCAACGCAAACAGCTGACCACACTGTTCTCTTTCACTGGCTTTTTCAGTGTTATAAAGGAGCCTCAAGAGCTTCATCTTTCTTTTCTCCAGCTCTAATGTAGGCTGCAAACTTGAGGGGGTAAACATGGCAGAGATTACAATACTTGCTGTTATGGTGAGGAACAGCTGACTAAAAAAGAATGTGTAAAAGCAGATACCTTTCTGTTCTGAATTTCAGAAATGGCAGCTTTCCTTATCTGTTTTTTGTGCTGAAGGCAAACCTTAAAAGTTCAGTCCATTTGGGGAAAGGCAATTGTCTCTTGAAGCATTCCGTGTTTTGAGTACTATAAAGGGAATAGCTCACAAAATGGTGGAATCTCTGAAAATGGGGAAACGTTTTCAAGTCTGACCACTATATCTGTGTTACCCATAGATGTGCTGATATCTGTAGATGGTCATTTATTGATCTAGGTGCATTTCCCCCCACACATTTGGCTCAGCAATACCAAGCAGAATGAACTGGCTGGGATGGATTCTCTTTCATGATCTGGCTCCTTTGAGTCAGCTGAGTGGGACCAAAGAACCTGGAATCTGATTGCAGCTGGCCAGCTGAAAATTCCTCCAGTGTGGGGAGCTCTCGGATGACTTAAAACAGGTGGAACTAGTTCATCTAGCAATCAACTTCCCTACTGGACTGTAGAGGGTGTGATGGTGAAAGATCAAGGCATGTTTGTGGAAGGATAGGTAGAGGGGGGTGGAACACAGCTCTGCTGTGCGAAGTCTCAGCTGGTATATGGTCCATTGGGTCAGAGCTGATTGTCACAAATTAGAACAAGACCCTAGACTGCTCTAAGTTACATCAGGGCTGGAGTAGCTATGCCTTCAGAATCAGTGAGACTCTTTGACACCCATCCTTTGCCACCTGCTGACCAGATCTCCATACAGGATCAAATCTAGTCCTCTGGAACCTGAAACATGTCTAACTAGCAATTCGGGAGTCTTCATGCATGGGAATCACATGAAGGAACATAAGAACGGCTGTACTGGGTCAGACCAATGGTCCATCTAGCCCAGTATCCTGTCTTCCAACAGTGGCCAATGCCAGGTGCTTTAGAGGGAATGAACAGAACAGGTAATCATGAAGTGATCCATCCCCTGTCACCCATTCCCACCTTCTGGCAAACAGAGGTTAGGGACACCATCCCTGCCCATCTTGGCTAGTAGCCATTGATGGACCTATCCTTCATGAATTTATCTAGTTCTTTTTCTAACCCTGCTATAGTGTTGGCCTTCACAACATCCTCTGGCAAAGGGTTCCACAGGTTGACTGTGCAGTGTATGAAGAAATACTTCCTTTTGTTTATTTTAAACCTGTTGCCTATTAATTTCATTTGGTGACCCTTAGTTCTTGTGTTATGAGAAGGAGTAAATAACACTTCCTTATTTACTTTCTCCACACCAGTCATGATTTTATAGACCTCTATCATATCCTCCCTTAGTCATCTCTCTTCTTCAAGTTGAAAAGTCCCACTCTTATTCATCTCTCCTCACTTGGAAGCTATTCCATACCCCTTATTGTTTTGTTGCCCTTTTCTGTAACCTTTTCCAATTCCAATATATCTTTTTTGAGATGAGGTGACCACATCTGCATGCAGTATTCAAAATGTGAGCATACCAGGGCTTTATATGTAGAGACAATATGATATTTTCTGTCTTATTATCTATCCCTTTCTTAATGATTCCCAACATTCTGTTAGCTTTTTTGACTACCGCTGCACATTGAGTGGATGTTTTCAGAGAACTATCCACATTTACTCTGAGATCTCTTTCTTGAGTGGTAACAGCTAATTTAGACCCTGTCATCTTGTATGTATAGTTGGGATTATGTTTTCCAATGTGCATTACTTTGCATTTATCAACATTGAATTTCATCTACCATTTTGTTGCCCAGTTACCCAGTTTTGTGAGATCTCTGTGTAACTCTTTGCAGTCTGCTTTGGACTTCACTATCTTGAGTAATTTTGTATCATCTGCAAATTTTGCCACCTCACTGTTTACCCCTTTTTCCAGATCATTTATGAATGTTGAATAGTACTGGTCCCAGTACAGATCCCTTGGGGACACCACTATTTATTCCTACCCTTATTCCTTACCCTGACCATTTATTCCTACCCTTTGTTTCCTATCTTTTAACCAGTTACTAATCCATGAGAGGACTGTCCCTCTTATCCCATGACAGCTTATTTTGCTTAAGAGCCTTTGGTGAGGGAGCTTGTCAAAGGCTTTCTGAAAATCTAAGTACATTTTATCCACCGGATCACTCTTGTCCACATGCTTGTTGAAAAATAATAAAAGTAAGACATATGCTAATACTTTGAGGGGAAAATTAAATCTACATATGCAGATTAAATTCAATAAATATGAAACCCCACTCTTCCTATACATATTACTTTTGCACGTACGCTAACTATTATGCATCGCTCCTCTATCAGATGCCACTGATATTGCAGCTATTAATGTTGATACTTGTCCAGTTGGTTTTTGAAGCTGTTGTACATGATGCCAGACTTCCCCAGACACAAAAATCATTAACTCTATGAATTATGCAACTTCTGTTGGCTCAGTGTCTAACGGCTTTGTTTTACAGACCTTTGTACCCATACAATTTCTCTTCCATGCTAATGCTGGGCAAATTGCAAACCTTGGGTTGAAAGAAAAAAGAAATAGAATTTAAACTAGTACTCTTACCCTTTTTGTATAACTTACACAGCTTTCCTTCAAGGCTTCCTTTTGTGCATAATCAGTGGATAAAGTACTAGTACTTCAACCATTTAATTTGCTTTACTCCAACTTGTTAGCTTTGTGTTGTAATTGCATTTGAAAATAAACTTGCTCATACTTGTGGTGTTATGCTTTCTCATTTTTCGCCTCCCCTTCTCAATGTCCTTGCATGTTAAAAAGAGAAGCTAGACTAGACCATATAAATAATGGTGCTAAAAGCACCTTCTGGCATTTCAAAGCAATGTAAATCTCTCCATAAACTCCTTCACATAATGACAGGACTTGGATTACACAGACCCACTTGACCTCTCAGCCACTGGCTCTGATTTATACAAATTAGGAAAATTTAAAATAGAAATAAACTGGGAGCAAGGCACTTCACTGTACGTGCTTTGTCCAGCTCTCATGGGTAATTTCACTCGTGAGAAGATTGCATGGCTGAAATTCACATATCAGAATTGTGCACTGCCTGGTTATGCTTTCCAAACGGCCTACTGGGTTCAATCCCAAAACCATCAAAGTTAGTGGTAAGATTCCTATGCTTTCAGAAGTCTTTGGATCAGACCCATTGTCTACAAAAGGACTTAGTGAGACTCTGCAATATGTAGCATCTCCTTTCTCTTGCTTTTATAGGGCTAGACACAAAATTCAGTGGACCAAGTCCCTATCATCCTTACTGTTTCTACTCCTGTTAACCCAGTAGAAATTTGCCTGGGGGAAAACAGAGAAAAGACCTCAGGGATTTGGCAACAATCTCTTGTTCCAACATAGCCTGATGTGCAATGGCAAATGTCTTCACTGAAACCCCATCTGTCCTCTAGATTCAACTCCTGCTGTTGTAGAATTCCAAGTTGAATGATCTAATCTCCTTATTTCATAAAGTATAGGGCTGCTTAATAACGGCGTATAAAAAAATCATGAGGTGGACAGGCAATTTTTAAAAACAGCTGTTGCTTTGGCTTCTGTTTTATCTCAGTACTACCAGCTCTTTTTATATTCCAATTAGGCAGGCAGCATGTTGGCAAGATGCAGAGTGAGTGTTCTTACATGAAATAGCAGTGTGTTTTAATTAAATACAATGGCCTCCTTCTTTGTAGTGACAAATTGGTTGCAATTTGCATTGTTATTCATTCTCTTTTAAACTGAATTGCTTATCTTTCCTTCCAAACCCTGCTCTTTCCCTCTCTAATACATCGCTTTCAATATCTCCTGTTATCCTAGTTCACAACCTCAGTGGTCATATTGAACTTCTTTATCTCACTCTCTGCTCTGTATCCTGTCAATTTTTCCTTCTATAGAATCTCTGAAGCCCATCTCTGCGGTTAGAGCCCTTGTTGACACTTTGGCCATCTCTCACCTCCACAACCACAACAAAGAAAAAATTTAAGAGGTGACTTTATCTCACTCTATAAGTAACAGCATGAGGAGAAGATTTCTGATTGCAGAGGGCTCTTTAGTTTAACAAAGACATAATAAGATCCAATGGCTGGAAGCTGTGGCTTTACATATTCAGACTACCAGTAGGGTGCAATGAGGGCTAGTTGAAGATTGTTCATTAGAACTGTTCTTTCAAGTAAAACTGGGCTTTCCATTAAATATGTTTTTTACACAAAGTGTTTGCTTTCCAGGGAAAATGGATTCAGCACTGAAAAACTGAACTCCCACATACCAAAATATTTCACTTTGGAAATGCTATGCGTCATGGGAGTTGCAGTTCAGTTGCCTCATATACCCATTCTTCTCGATGGGGTAGGTTCTCCAGCTGGACTGCATCTCCCATGGTGCATCACCTCACTGCATTCTGTGAGAGGTAGTTTGATTGATAGAGACAGATGGGCACTCGAGGCACCTGAGCTATAGTTCCCCTGGGGGATTTAAATGTTAGTTTTTTATGTTCTGCCAAAAACTGAAATTTTCTGTGGTGGTGGAAGGAACTGTGCCCCAGAGTTCTAATCCAGATCTGGATCTGAAGTTTTCCAAAGAATATGGTTGCTAGGCTCAACTTTTGGAATTACCAATATGTTAATTAAAGAGACAGGGTGGCTGAGGTAATATCTTTTATTGGTCCAATTCCTGTTGATGAAAGAAATGAGTTTACACAGAGCTCTAGGTCAGGTGACCACCTTCTGCTTCTAATATCCTGGGACCAACACTGTTTCAACACTACTAACAATACTTTAATAACATTTAGCGCTTATGATTTAAGGGATTTCATCTTCAAAGTGATGTACAAACATTAATGAATCTACCCAATATCCTAAAGTTACAAATTCCCAATGTCCTAGGAAAGAGTATTATAATTTAATATAAGCAGATGTTCAATTAAAGATTTAATAGAAACCTTAAATCAAATTTTAGCACCCCACTGATACTGGAAAAAAGTATTCTCTTTCCTCTTCTGTGTCCCTGAAATTTAATAACTGAATACAGATTAATGAGCAAGTTGAAATATCAGAAGAGCCTCACATGTCCTCATGTAACCCATGGTCAATCACCTACAAGGGCATCAGAAAAAAATTGCAATTTTTAAAAATTCATTATTTTAGTTATATTAAATGTTTCTAAGGGGTGTTCAACATAAGAAATAAATATTCCTGATTTGCCTACCCTATTGTCCCCAGATTTTAGGATCTCTTTAATTTGTGCCAGGGCTGCTGAGAAAACAGTAGGTCTGAAATCCAGAGTTGATTTTAACCATTGGCATTCTTTTTTTTTCCCCACACCTGTCGTGAATGCATTACGAAGTGCTCATTTAATATAAGTGTACCTCCAGGCTAAGAGTAAACCCACCCTGAGACTATAGCTCATGAATCGTAGTCTAAAGACATCTGTGCCAACAGTAACGCAAGACCAAACAAAAATTTGTGAATTCCCCTTCTCACCTCTAATTTATATAATGTAGATAACATTTACTAGCATTTTAATGGATGCAGTAAATCACACAAAAATGTCTATGAAACTAATGTACTAAAACAATTAACTGAATATTTCATTTAGTCTTTTTGCTTTATTGGTATTTCAAATGATATCTCTAAATTGTCAATGAAATCTGGAGCTCATCCTCTCCAACTGGAAACAATGTGATCACATTAGAATGAGTCCCTTGTGTAGAGTTCTCTTAATCTTGTAGTAGTGAGATTGTTATGGTCTGGAGGTGTTTTTATGCACTAAAATCAAGACAACATTGAGGCTGTTGCTTACATATCAGCAATGGTAACACTTTCGTATTGAAGATGTTTTCAGCCTCTCATTTCTTAACTCATGTGATTTTATGTCTAGCCAGAAGTGCTGACAAATGCAATCTCTAGTAGGGCAGATTCAAGCCATTTGGGGGCTCATTGCAAAGCAATTTTACTGCCACATCCCCCAATCTGTGATGCTCAAACTTCTCTCCTACCTAAATTTTTGTCCTAGTTTACTATGCCATTCCAGCTGGAGGAAATACTCAGTTTTGTAGAAGTGGGGTGGAATAATAGCTATTGTGCCCAGAGCTGGGATGTGTTTGTATGAGGAACTAGGAGAAGAATGGATAGAAGTGTCAACTGCTCTTGGTGCCATCTCTCTAGGGGTCCCAGCTTTCTCCTAACTAGTCCCCTTCAATTTGCCTGCAATTAGACCAGTCCATAGACTCTTATCCTAAACTGAGTCTATCAGCACTTAAAAGAAGAGTGCAAGACCTGGAGTTTATCAGTTTCTTAGCAGCAGCCTGGGCCAGGATTGTTACCTTTCTACCCCCTCCCTCTCTGTTTTCCCCCTGGGCTTGTTTTTTATGTTGGTCACAGCTGTGGGCAAAGGCCTCCAGGATTTCAAATTCTGCCACCTGAGTGAGGGTGTGGTCAGCCTGATTGCCTGTAAGCAGTGAAGAATTTCCTCTTCCTGCTGCCTAGGCTGAGTATAGGGTTTTGTAAACCCCATTACGAGAGCTTTCCTATTTCAAGAGGAGGAAAGCGAAACCTGAGATGTGCCCTAGCCAGGGCTTGTGATAAAGGAGAAGAAATAAGGCATTCAGGCTACTTTCACAAAGCTGCGTTAGCCAGAAACTTTTCATCCTGCATTAGGGAGTATGCACTACACTTCACACAAGCAGTTCTGCCTGTCGTGGGCTAGGGACCCAGTAACCCAGAAGCCCCATGGCATCTCCTTGTTTGGTAACATTGTGTGAAACAGCCCCTGATCTCCACTGGTAGTTCACCTCCAATCACAGTGTGTTGAGGAGCTCTGTGCTCAGCACAACCCTTACCCAGTAACTCCATGAGACACCTGCTCTCCTCAGGCTCAGAGACAAGGCAGATCCCAAACTGTCTGTGAATCCCATTTTCCCATGTGGTGAATCTGTGGACCGGTAGAGCTGTATCAACTATATACCATTCATGTTAATTTTATCTATTTCAATGATTCATTTAATTCTCATTGAAGTCTTCTTAGTCAATCCTCTTACGATAATACATATGCTTCATCCCAGCTTTTGGATTCTGTTTTTAATGCTAGAAACTGAAATTTGATCTTATGAACTGGGCCAATAGTAACTGGATTTCCAGGTGTGGTATAATTAAGTTCTATTTTAATTGGATTTCATTAGTCTCAAGGTACCTCTTTAAGAGAATCTGCTAAGGATTGAAGTATTGTAGCGTTCATCTTCAGGACTTCAGTCCTCTCATGGAGTTGACTGACATCTTATTTTAATAAAAGAAATGCAGCTTCCCAGAACCGTCAAGAGACAACTCTTTTCTGACTCTTTTGCATCTTTCATTCTCCAGTGAGTGTTTGCCTTGTTATGCTCAGCATTTTGTCCTCAAAGTTCTCTCTCTCTTTATCTTCCTCATGGCTCTAATGTCATTCACTCTGTTCCCCCTTTAGATGCTCCATTAATTTTCACTTGCTTCCTCAGCAGTCTAAAAGCCTGCAAAATGCTGGGATGTATAAAAACAAATACATGGGGAGGCAGCTCACCCCCCCCCCCATTTCCTCAGTAGGGCATTGGGTTCTGATGTGCTATTCTGGGTGCTAGGTACATGTCACAATGTATTGGAGTCTAGCAGAGGTGTAGCCTGCAGTGCTGGTGGACAATCAACAAAGCGAGCTCTTGGGCAAGTCCCCATCTGTAAAGACAGGAATAATGATGCTGACCTCCTCTGTAAAGTACTTTGAGATCTGCAGATACAATGTGTTATATAAGACTTAGGTATTATTCTTATTTTTAGCAGCATGAATGATTGCCTTGCCCTCCCCCCCATGTCAGTAGCTCAGGAACATCAAGAGAGAGCAGACAGAAGCAGTTCAGAAGGAAACAACAGAAGTGGTTGGCTCTATCCTCGCTAGGTTCCTCATTAGGGTTGTGCTTCATGCAGGTCTTGCTTTTTATTTATTGAAAATGGTACCAAAAAGGTTATTGAAATATTTCATTTACTAAAAAGCCATTTCAGTTTGTAGCCTGATACAAATTTTGAGTGGGGGGAGGGAGATTAAAAAGCCATGACATTGTTATGACAACCAAAAAGTGTTGACAATGTTTATAATCTTTCACACACAAAAAAAATGTAGTTTTGGAAAAGTCATTGCTTTATTTAAAACAATTGTTAAAAAATATTGACCAGCTCCAACTGTAATGCAGCATTTGCACCTGCCTTGTAGGTAGATTATTTCATTCCACTGGGAATACCACAGTGGAACTTTTTCATAGTGGAGCCAAGTTTCAAAGCCCGTTGAAGTCAATGGAAAGACTCCTACTGACATCAACAGGCTTTGGACCAGGCCCTACAAACAAAAGATCACTGAAACACCAAAGAAAAAAGTAAGGCACTTATTCCACTTCTCTGAAAATCCTGAGGTCCCTTCTCAGGTTTTGTTGAGATTTTTTTTTTTTTTTTACTTCATTAGAAATTAGCTTGAGTAGAAATGGAGTAAACACCTCAGGATTTGGCCTTATCAGTGGAACTTTGCTATAAACATGTTCACTAAGCAGGTTGTACTGTAATTTCCCACAATATTGTTGTGGTGCGAGACACCAGATATTATTGTTACACATACTATTCTATTATGAACAATTTTTCTTAGTATGTGAGCCAAGTTTTTAGTCTTTGAAGAATTGCTGTATTTTTGTTTGTTATACAGTTATCCTTTAAGAGAAACTGGGGCAGATAGCAACATTTGCTCTCTGCTTTATTCTCTATATTTGGAAGCAGTTCTTGCGGGGGGCGGGGAGAGAAGGTGTAGGTGCTTCCTGGGAACCAGGCTGTGATGTGTGGCCTGCAATTTCAGAAAAAGGGGATTACCTGCATGCTGTTTGTGACTGCCTCTGTTCCAGGACTGGTGTATGGATAGATAAAAAGGAAGTTACTCTTAGAATATACCTGGACTCCACATCACTGATTTCTCCTCCAGTGCACAGCTTACCTGCAAGGCTGTAGAATGGCAGAGGGACAACACTGGGGAAAGATCGAACATTAATGTTGGAAGCAGGGGCAACACTATCTACTTTATATAGGAACCCAAAGCAAAATACAAATGTTATACACAAAAAGGGGTGTTATCCAAATTTCCATTTGGCCTCAATCCCAGCAGGAGCCATGTCAAGGCTGCTTCTCCACTTTGAACTTTAGGGTACAAATGTGGGGGCCTGCATGAAGACTTCTAAGCTTAACTACCAGCTTAGATCTGGTCCGCTGCCACCATTCCCAAATGGATTCCCTTCCCTGGGAAGCCTTGAGAAACTCTTCACCAATTCCCTGGTGAATACAGATCCAAACCCCTTGGATCTTAAAGCAGGGAGAAATGAACCATTCCCCCTCCTTCCTTTCACCAACTCCTGGTGAATACATTCCAACCCCCCTGGGATCTTAAAACAAGGAGAAATTAACCATCCCCCCTCCTTCCTTTCATCAACTCCTGGTGAATACAGATCCAACCCCCTTGGATCTAAAAACAAGGAAAAATCAATCAGGTTCTTAAAAAGAAGGCTTTTAATTAAAGAAAAAGGTAAAAATCATCTCTGTAAAATCAGTATGGAAAATAACTTTACAGGGTAATCAAACTTAAAGAGCTCAGAGGACCTCCCTCTAGCCTCAGGTTCAAAGTATAGCAAACAAAGATAAACACTCTAGTAAAAGGTACATTTACAAGTTGAGAAAACAAAGGAAAAGTAACACGCCTTGCCTGGCTATTTACTTACAAGTTTGAAATAGGAGAGACTTGTTTAGAAAGGTGTGAAGAACCTGGATTCATGTCTGGTCCCTCTCAGTCCCAAGAGAACACCTCCCAAACAAAGAGCACAAACAAAAGCCTTCCCCCCCCCAAGATTTGAAAGTATCTTGTCTCCTTATTGGTCCTTTGGGTCAGATGCCAGCCAGGTTATCTGAGCTTCTTAACCCTTTACAGGGAAAAGGATTTTGGAGTCTCTGGCCAGGAGGGATTTTATAGTACTGTACACCGGACAGCGGTTACCCTTCCCTTTATAGTTATGACAAGCCACATTTTAAATTACCAGGATTAAATAGGAGAGGGTTTGGATAACACAGCTGCACTTTGCTACAGCAGATTTATATTGTATTGCAAAAACAGAATGCAGGAAGGTAAGTGGTTTCAAGCAATTCCCAGATGATCTTTGTGTATATTGCAATCATTTTGCTGAGACGCCACTGAACAGGAAACTGAAATTCTTTAGGGACATGGCCCAGTTCAGAAATAGCTGGGAAAAAAACATGTCTGTTTATGTCCTCTATAGAGGTTTACTGAACTTAGTTTTTCCCTGTGAAGAAGCTAACAGCCATTGGTAGTAAATCCAGGGGGTTCCCCTTTTTTTGCCATGCCAGACATTGCTGTTAGTGACAATTTTTAAAAGAATATATTTTAAAATTATTTTTGTCTATGCAATGGCTGAGAAAGGTCCTTTGTTCATCCACAAACCAGGTGCAGCAAAAGTAGTGGTAGGGAAAACATCCAGCACAGCACTGTGCCAACATGCCTCAGCCCTGACTTGGATTGATGAGAGGATAATCCACTCTCTATGCCCATTGAATACTCCACCTCTCTGTTGAGACAATCAAAATCAGAGCCAATTCATTCCAGTGGTGGTTGTTTCTCTTGTAACCTGGCTCCCTGTCCACTGGGCACAGAAATAACTCAACAAATTACATTTCCTTTAGGCCACCAGATGGTAGCAACTTTCCATCACTCTTCATATGAGCTGGACTTAGACTAGCTACACAGGAGTGGAAGGCTCTGTATTCCGTTACAGTCCCCAGAGCTATCCAGTCCCCCAGTGATGTATATTTTAATGAAATATACATTAACTGTTCTTTTTGCAAATTAACTATATTATGGCAGGGGTCAACAGATGGTGCCTTTGCTCAAACTCTAAGAAAAAGAACCTGTAAGAGTGTGTGTAAATATTTAGTTTTGGTTGAAATACCGTGTTGTTGGTTCTGTTGCAATTTCCTTTTGAGGGAGCTGTCGCAGGCAGCAAGGGAGTTTGCTGTCATATTCCCTCTAACTTGTCAGGTGGAGTTGCTCTCTGGGAAGTGAGCATTGGTGTTGGGTGACATTCCCTTAAAGAGGGGATTGCCTATGTTCTGTTTGTGACCTTCTCTGTTCCTGGTTGGGTAAATAAAACAAGTGGAACTAGGAATATACCCAGGCTTCATGTCACTGTTTGCTTTTCCAACAGGATGGGTATGTGCAAGGCCCCAGTATCTGACAGAGGATTAAAATCACCTCTTCATTGCATATGTACTGATTCAATACCCAAAAGCCCAAAACAAATAGATGCCCTTCCCCCCCTCCATATTAATGAACTTTAACATCAAGTAATCAAGAACTCGGAAGTCATGAATTATACAGTTAAAAAGAAACTGCAATCTTAACTTTGTTCTCTTGTGTTTATACCTTTAAAACTTATAGGCTTTCTGTATATAATTTTAAATTATTTGCCTTGTAACAGCCTATATGCTATAGGACTTCCTTATTCAATCTCATGTAGGACAAGTTATTTCACAGTATATAGTCATCATTCATAGTTTTGTAGTCTCAGTGAAATTTACAAAACAAACCAATTCTCTTCAAACATGGTACCATAGCATTCATCTCCTTCTCTGAATAATTCTAACATATTGCTGCCAGAGTTGATTTTTATCCTTTGATTTTAAGGATAGGGCTGGAAGGAACCTCAAGTCATCATTAAGTCCACTGAGGCAGGAGCAAATAAACAGACAATCGCTGACGGGTTTGTCCAACCTGTTCTTAAAAACCTCCAAGGATGGGGATTCCACAGCATCCATTGGAAGCCTGTTCCCGAGCTTTACTACCTTTATAGCTAGAAAGTTTTTGTTAATATCTAACCTAAATCTCCCTTGCTGTAAATTAAGCTCATTACAGCTTGTCCTACCTTTAGAGGATATGGAGAAGAATTGATCACTGTCCTTTTTATAACAGACTTCACCATATTTGAAGACTTATCAGGTCTCCCCTTAGTCTTTTCTCAAAACCAAACATGCTCAGGTTTAACTTTTCATTGTCTTTTATTATTTTTGTTGCTCTCTTCTAGAATCTATCCAATTTGTCCACTTCCTTCCTAAAGTGTGGCTTCCAGAATTGGACATAGTACTTACTCCAGCTAAGACTTCACCATTGCTGCATGGATTGGAACAAGTAACTCCATTACCTCTTATATATACACAATTTTCCTGTTAATACACCCTAGAATATTAGTCTTTACGCAGCAGCATCACATTAACTCATATTCAATTTGTGATCCACTGTAACTCCCAAATCCCTTTCAGCATTACTATTGCTTAGCCAGTTATTCCCAATTTTGTCCTTTGCATTTGATTTTTCCTTCCTAAGTGAAGTACTGTGCACTTGTCTTTATTGAATTTCATCTTATTGTTTTCAGACCAAATCTCCAATTTTTGTCAAGATTGTTTTAAATTCTAATCCTGACCTCCAAATTGCTGACAACCCCACCCAGGTTGCTACAGATTTTATAAACATACTCTCCACTCTGTTATCCAAGTCATTAATGACTATATTGCATAGTAAGAGACCTAGGACTGATCCTTGTGGGACCCCACAAGATATACACTCCCTGTTTTGACAATGTTTAACTAGTTGTATACCCATCTTATAGTAACTTCATCTAGACTGCATTTCCCTATGAGGACATCATGTGGGACTGTGTCAAAAGCCTTATTATAATCAAGTTATATCATGTCTAGTGTTTCCTTCCTATCCAGTAGGCCAGTAACTCTATCAAAGAAGAAATTTAGGTTGGTTTGTCATGGTTTTTTACAAATCCATGTGGTCTATTCTTATAACTCTGTGATCCTCTAGATGCTTAGAAATTGTTTCATAGTTTGTTCCAGTATCTTTACAGGTATTAAAGTTATGTTGATTGGTATATGATTCCCAGGTCCTCTTTTTAAAGATTGGCAAAAAAAAGTACCTTTCTCCAATTTCCTGGGGCCTCATTCATTCTCTTTGAGCTCTTGAAGATAAATGCTAACAGTTCTGAGGTTGTTTCAGCTGGTTCCTTAAGTACCTTAGGATGAGTTTCATCAAGCCCTGCTGACTTGAATAGAATCATAGAACATCAGGGTTGGAAGGGACCTCAGAAGGTCATCTAGTCCAACCCCTTGCTCAAAGCAGGACCAATCCCCAGACAGATTTTTTTATCCTATCCTCAAGGATTGAATTCACAACCCTGGGTTCAACAGGCCAATGCTCAAACCACTGAGCTATCCCTCCCTCAGCTAATCTAGGTTATCTAAATAGTCATTTACCTGTTCTTTCATTATTCCAGCTTGCATTCCTTCCCCCTTTTTGTTAATGTTAATTGTGTTGAATATCTGGTTAGCATTAATCTTTTTAATAAAGTTGAAACAAAATAGGCTTTAGACACCTCAGCCTTCCTGATATCATCAGTTATTAGCTCTTCTTCCATATTATGTAGAGGACCTACACTTTCCTTCATCTTTCTCCTGCTCCTAATATATTTAAAGAACCTATTTATGCTGCCTTTTATGCCCCTTGCTATGTATAACTTATTTTTTGCCTTAGCCTTTCTATTTTTCTCTCTGCATACTTATGCTAGTCTTTTGTTCTCCTCTGTGATGGGATGTCTATCCCACACTCACTCTGCGTGGTTTAATAAAGACCAGATGGGCCAATTAACCAATTGGAAGCTAATTAAGGAGGCTTAGCTGGGCAGGAATAGGTGAGGTCTAGGAGCAGAAAGGGCTGTTGGGGAAAAAAGAGAGGCAGTCCTAGGAGAAAGGGAGTGTTGAGTGGAGGCTGCAGGCTACAGTTATTTTTTTGGGGAGAAGGCTTTAGAAACTGGTAGGTCCAGGACAAAAAGGGGAACCAGCAGTAGGAAGAGACTGAGGCCAGAGAGAAGTTCAGATTGTTGAGCTGAGGATCTCTGGGTTGGAATCCAGAGAAGAGGGTGGGCTGGGGTTCCCCTACCAGTCACTGAGCAAGTGGCCCTGGAGGTAGTGAGTGGGAAAACTGTCTAGGAAAATTGAGCATAAGCTTTTGTGGGCTACAGCCCACGAAAGCTTATGCTCAAATAAATTTGTTAGTCTCTAAGGTGCCACAAGTACTCCTGTTCTTTTTGCGGATACAGACTAACACGGCTACTCTGAAACCTAGGAATATTGAGAAGCTAAATCTGCTCTGGAAGGGGAGGAACACTGATAGTGACATGGCTGGAGAGTTGAACCACAAAGAGGATGCTGTGGTTCCTGAGGCTGCAAGCAGATAGTAGAGAAAGACTGATGGTGTCTGAGCTGCGGACGAGAGGGGTATCAGCCTCAGCTAATCCTCAGAGTACCACAAGGAGATGCTAGCCCAACGGTGAGCGATGCACCCTAGGACATCCTCCTTAGCAGTTTGTCTATGTTTCCAATCTTTGTAGGATTCCTTTCTGACTTTCCTGTTGAAGCTCTGTGCTAACACTACTCTAAGGCTTGGAAGGGTGTCCTTGGACTGTAACAGTCTTCTTCAGTTCCTGCACAAAGGAAATCCTATCCTGGCCAGGTCCAAGGTCTGGAGAGCCCCTCTTCTCTGCTTTAAACCATGTACTTGCCTTAAAGGTGCTAGAGCAAGGATGTGAATTTCATCCGTTGCCAGTAGCCCAGGCCAATTTATCTGACAATCTGGACCTGGGGAAAAAAGACGAGCAATTCAGTGCCTGATCTAGCAAACATTTACCCACATGCTCAACTCCACACACTCTAACTAGTCCTGTTGATGTCAGTGGGACTACTCCTAATGTGTAAAGATGTTCATATGCATTGGCGGGATTGAGCCATAGTATCTTTTTCTCTTTAAAACAATAGCTAATGACACTTGAAAAAAACTTCCTGATAAAGAGATCAAAGATTATGGGTCAGATTCTCTGTCCCACCCTGGATCCTTGGCATAAATCTCTAAGAGGAATGAATGACCTAGATTTATTTATCTTTTTAAATAATGTACTTGAAAAATAATGTGAAATTTAGAGAATAAATGTTATTCAACCAGCGTAGTGTGTAGACTTATTATTTTATTACATTATTATTAGTATATTCTTATATATATTATTTAATCATTATGTATTTGTATTACAGTAGTGCCTAGAGGCCAGCCCCCATTGGGCAAAAGACTATATACACCCAGAACAAAGAGACCATCAAAGATACCCTCCAGCAACACGATGTTTGCAAATTTAACAAAGTTAAAGAGCATTTTGCCATATTATTATACAGTCTGCCTCTGAGGTAGGTAACTTTTCCTTCTCAAAATAAATGTTGAGATCATTACTTGCCCTGTGTGCCTCCTCAGGGGAATAAGGGGGTATATGGGGTGCCATTAGTCCCCTGGATGGGCTACCTATATACTGGTAACAGCATGGGAGGGGAGAGCAGTCTCCACAGGGCTGTGCAGGTGGGTGGGGAGTGGGTGGACAGGTATGGGAAGTGGGAGGAGCCTTGGCTCTACCTCCCTCACCATGGCAGCTATCATAATTAAGCCAATGTGGAGGAGGGAGAAATTAGCACCAGGTATGGGGCTGGCACAAATCACTCCCCCCCCCCTCAGAAGGAATCTTGGAGTCACAATATGGTCCATGGCTTACTCCTGGGACAACAAACTTTACCTATTACTCACACTTGTGGCAAAGTGAGAATTTATCTCACCATGAAAACTGGGACTGTTTGTCCATAATACCTTTTGTTTATCTGTTTTTTTTCCCCCTACCAGTGATACTCTCTCTCCTTTGTAAACTGACTGAGTCTTTTCCAGGCACTTATGTGCAGCTTAGTAAATTTCTTCCAGCAGCTCATTATCAGACTTATTGTAAATCAATAGTGATTAGAATGTCTATTAGTTTGCTCAGATTATGACCAAGAGGCTTTAATTTAGATGCATACAAGATATAGCATAGTAGCAAAAAATTCCTTAGAAAATCCATTTCTCTGAATTTGCCTGGCAGGAATAGCAATTGTCCATTCAAAATTATAAATATATGAATGGAACTGCAGCTTCAGCTCTCTCCATTTTTACATGGTACAGAAATAGCCCATGATACATGTGACCCAGAATGTGCATCCATTATAAATGAGTCCAACTCTGGCATGTCTGTCTGTACTTAAGTGCTTTTAAAACCCGTACCATAGATCCAGGCGCACAAATGTACACCTCATCTTCATGTTTCTATAAACAGAACATATTGCTCCCATTAATGTAAATGAGAGTTTAACATACGTGGTGAGGTTGAGCCCTAAAGTATTTTCAGGCCTGTTCTTCTACTTTCAGAATTTTTAAGTCAACCTCCTAGTTTAAGGAGATTCTTGCAGATTCCAGATTTAAAATATGAAGAATCAATGGCTGGATATTAAGTTCTGAATAAACTATTCCTCTCTTTATACTACAGTGTTAGAAAATCAAATTCTTTTTATATCAGCTAACAAGCCGATCTCAGATACCTGGAACAACACCAGTAATTTCGATGGAGGCAGGCCAACATTGCCCATTGTTTTTAAGTTGTCGCTCTTGAAAAATAGCATGGCTTTGAAGTACAGATGAAATAAATAGTTAAAGGGAGTTAAACACTTCAGGACAAAGTCACCCATGTAGATGAAAGCAGAAACTCCCACTGACTTCCGTCTAATTTAAACTCTGCAACTTTTGCCCTTTCCTGTAGCACACACAACATATTGTATTAGACAAAGAAGTCACTTATAAGACAGACTAAACACACAATGGATTTACACAGACTGGTGTAACTGAAAGGAGCAGGGGAAGACGGAGTGCTGTAGTTCCAGATTTTCAAGTGCTCAATACCACAACTGGGGCCAGATTTTCAAAAGGGCCCCAGGGTCCTTTGAGCTCTTCTTAAACTCTGGCCACTTACGTTGGTGCCTAAATGGGAGCCAAGCCAAGTTCTCTTAGAAATCCAACTCCAGCTGTGGATGCTGAGCTCTTCTGACAATGGTTTCATTTCTCTCTCTGCCCCCCCCCTCCACACAATGTATACTGCAGATCATTTAATTCCGAGCCATTCGGATGAATATGTGCCGTTGTACTATTCACATATCATTCTGGTGACTCTCATAATTTGGCTAGTTGCAGTTCCTCTGAAACCTGAGAACGAAGCTCAGCATCCTCTTGCTAGTATTTAAATTCTAAGAAACAATTTTTCTGTTCTTCTTTGAACTCTGCGGCTTTCAGCACCGCGGATCACTCCCTCCTGCTTCACTTTCTCTGTGTTCAGGGCTTCTGTGATGATCTTGTCTGCTGGTTCTCCTCCTAAATGTTATATACTGTAATTAGAATAAAGAAAAACCAAACAATTGAATACATGATTGATTTATAGGAATGAGCGTTTGCCATGTTAGCTGGTGTTAAATCTGCTTGGAAAGGATTAAGTGGGTTCTGCTGACTCCTTGAGGCAAGGGATTCATTACCCAACTTGGGTTAGGGAGTGGTTCTCCAAGGAGGAGGGGACCTTGGGTGTAGGCTGCACAGTCATGAGGGGAATCCTAGGAGTAGCCACACCTGGGGAGAAGGTTTGAGCTATTCGTTATTGTTCTTCTCCCCTTTGTCCCTTTCTGGTGAACCTCACACCTGTTCCTCTACCCAGACACCATAACTCTCATTCTTGCTAGATGTCCTCTTCCCCCTCCCTTAGTACCAGCCACCCCGTCTTTGATTTCCAAATTTACCTGTCTGTCTCAATTTTGTTACCCCTTTGTGTAGCCTTGCATCTCAGACTGTCTCTCAATATCTGTTCTTGGATGCCCTGCAGCCATGTCAAATGGAGTCTGGCCAAACATCTGATTTTTTTTTCTTCCTAATCACTTTAACTTTTTTTTCTTTTCTCCTTTATCATCGGCAAACCTGCACTCTTCCTCATTCAGAGGCTCAGAACAAGTCCTATGCACCGATCAGGTCCCCTTGTGTTCACTAGAGATGAGCAAAATACTTGTAGTGAAATCATAAATGGTGGAGGGCTTCTGCATTTCAATACACATTAGGAAATTGTCCTGTTTTCATGAACTTTAGTGGTAAAATACAACCCCTTTCAGCAAAACTGAACTCATTTTGGGGGGAAATTACTGTGACTGCTTGAATCTATGCAATATCCCTATTACACCTGTTTTCACAGCCCCGTGACAGTTATGGTGATATTGCAGAGACATACTCTTTTTATGGTATTCAAAAATGGGCATAATGAAAATGCAGGAGTATTTCATTTAATGTGTCCTAAAAAAAGTTAGGTCATCTCAGAAACCTAGTTCACACCTGTCTGCATGGCTGTAATGTGTTGGAACTGGAGTATGAGCAGAGCAACCGAAACAAGGGTGCTCACTCAACCACCTCTGCTTTTGGTGGCAGAACATCTCCTGGGTTGAAGACCAAAAGACATGGGTTACACCTACAGAAGAGGAAAGTAACTGGAGGAATTTCTATTAAGTCTTAAAATGTTCAAGTACAGTTTTACTTAAATAGGCTCAGATCTCTCTCAGGACTTTCAGTGCTAGTCTGCTAATGTCAGCTGAGATGGTTAAGCATTTGTGAACTCTGATGAGAAAGCTGATGTGTGGTGGAGAGAAGGTTATGTCCCGGAGCACTCTTTCCACAAAGGCTAAGACCACTCACAGGAAGTCCGACTTTAGCTAGTCACATTCAATCAGCTTATAGTAACAGTGACTCAGGTTCCAATGAAGTTTCATACCTGTTCCTGTTACATGGTACAAACTACTCCTCACTGCCTGCAGCAGTTTATATAGTGAATACAGTACTCTGTCATTCTGCATGCTGGGAAAACTAATACTTTCAGTAGGAGTTTTGTCTGGGTACATTGTTCAGGACATGAGTGGAGAAATAAGTAAGGGTGGGTGTGAAGAATAAAGCGTGCATCATATTGAGCTGGGTCCATGCTGAATTGTGACAGAAATATATTATGCTCACAAAAAGAATGTGGAGGGGGATAAAATATCCAGCACTATCAGATAGTTAACTTTACTAAAGGTGCACCCTGAAGGGCAGCGCACTTCAGAGACATTATGCCTAATGTGCTTACTTACCAAGATGGATGCTCTACATAGAACATCACCTAGTGCGGGTAGCAGTTAATTGCAATAAATTTTACTTACACTACATCACCATCTGGTGGCTACAGCGAGCACTCCACTGGAGCCAGTCACACTTTCTTACTCAGATTGCTGGAAAAAAAATTCAGCTCCAGCTCTCACATCAAGTACTATTCAGAGTGGTGATTTCAGCTCAGGAAACCACTGATGTATGTGTGTACACATATACAAAATATGTCCTGAGAAGCGTTAGGTAGATGTTTTGAGACAAACCAGAAACCAGACCTAGTTAAACTCTTATAAGATTCATGGGAACCTCTTATTCAAGCTTATGGCTGTGAGGGGGGAGGTTCCTGTGAACCTAAGATGATCTGGGCTTGTCCAGAGCTGACCCATGACTACCTCTGCAAACCAACACAACTTTCCCAACACCCACGCCGCACCACCCTGCCGTGCATGACTCCCTCTCCCATCAGATTTCATCTATCTACCCTGATATCAAAACCAGACTTTGGTAGAATGGCATGGTGGGGTTGCTGCTTCCTAAGAGCAGCAAGTTTCTCAGGATGGGAGGCTGTGCTGCCTTGCAGCAGTGGAGCAGGTCTGGTTCTTTCCCCTGTTGCTTCTGACTCAATTAGTTTAAGGCCCTAGCTAGGGACAACTAAGTTGAATTCCAGCCCACGTTGGTAGTGACTACAAGTCATTTCCTGGGTTTCCCTTCAGTGCCACGTATAGAACTCTGGCCTCAGGGAGACAAAGGCAGCAGCCGAAAGAGGAAACTTACACAAGATGGGGAAGAGGCAAGCCTGACACGCTTTGAGAGAAGGATGGGAGGTGGGAGCAGCAGCATTCCTGCAGACAGTAGAAGAGGTGAGCAGTAGGGCTGGTCAGAAAAAAGGGGGAGTATATCCGAGAGAAAATTTCAAAATGAATTTTTTTTCAACTCTTTAAGATTCAATTTTGGTTACAAATACCTCTGCTTTCTCTCACTTTTTAACTGCCCCTCTCCCCACCTCTCACATGCACACACACAAAGGCACACATGCAAAAAGGATATGGGGAGAATAAAAAAGTGAGAGTAAGTGTTCTCTCTCTCTCCCTCTCTCCCCCACAGCACCTTACCAAGTAGAAAAAAGTTTTTTTAAAAGGTGAAAGTGGGCTTTTCCCCACCCAAATATCATGACATTTTTCTTTTCTTTTTTAATGACCCAAATGAAAATTTTTGTTTTGGTCAAAAAGTCTTTTTCTGCTGACTAAAAGTTTGGATGGGAATTTTTTGACTACTACATCTGAGCAGGATACCTAACTCCCCCAGAAGATATGAACTAGGAGAGGTTTCAGAGCTTTCCTCTCCCCTCATAAGATCACTTAGGCTGAGTGGTATGCTCTGTCTGCATTCTCTGGGGGTGGGGAATAGCCTGGGGGGGTGGGAGGGGAAATCATTAAATCTGAGGGCAGGTCTTCACTACAGGGGGGGGTCGATTTAAGATATGCAAATTCAGCTACGCGAATAGCGTAACTGAATTCGACCTATCGGAGCCGACTTACCCCGCTGTGAGGACAGCGGCAAAATCGACCTCTGCGGCTCCCCGTCGACAGCGCTTACTCCCACCTCCGCTGGTGGAGTAAGAGTGTCGATTCGGGGATTGATTGTCGCGTCCCGACGAGACACGATAATTCGATCCCCGAGAGATCGATTTCTACCCGCCGATTCAGGCGGGTAGTGTAGACCTAGCCTTAGTTTGTGCCTGGAACTGGCCAATTGTGCGGGGGGCGGGAGGGGTTGGGTTGGGCCAACTTGAATTAGCCTTTCTGTGCTCACAAGCACCTGAAAGTGAAGGGCTGTGAACCTCTGCAAATCTAAGCTGCATGGCTTCGTTTGCAAAACCCAGGCAAAATAAAAGCAACACGATTTAGGCAGCCTGAGCTGTAGCTCTCCTTTGTGTGACCTCAGTTAAAATGGCCTGAATGCAGGGATGGAGACCCAGCACTGAAGTGGCTAATACACTTTAGTTTACAGTTGTGTGAGTTGCAGTGTAATCAGTTGTGTATATTTCTGTACGATTGTGTATCTGAGATGGAATATGATTCTGCCGCTCATTATGCAGGCTCAGATCACTGCTCTGCACGCATTTCATTTTATTTTGACACATTGCAGCCATTTTTTTAAAGGGCTATTGGCTTTCCTAATAGCAACCAACCTAAATTGTAACTGAGTCGGATGTGCATTGCAGTGTTGACTTTTGCTTGATTTACATGGTTTTTAGCCTCCTTCGTAGACCAGATGATAAAATGAGATCCTTGAAAAGGAGACAGATTGGAGTAGCTTACATAAAGGAGCATTAGAAACTGACTAGGTAATTTTTGAATGTATTGCCAAGGACCAGGGCAAGTAACTCCTCTCCTGGAGTATGGCTATATAGATATACCCTCTCTTAATTATGCTAAATATTTTGTCACTGTGGCTGTCTTCAAAGTGCACAGTATGGATCCGCACAAACACAAGTCGTGCTTCTGGCGAGCAGGACACAACTGAACACTCAGAGACCAATTATTAAATAACCGGTGGTAAGCACAGGCTGGCATGTCATCAGACACCACCGTCCCCAGATTTACAGGAATAAGCAGTGACAAGAGACCTTGCAGTTTTTCCAAAACTGCTGGAACTTTCTTCAGAAGTTTTGGGTTTCACAAAACTGTTTCCTCCTTTAATTTAAACAATTTTTCCCCAAGGAAAATTTAATTTAAGAAAAGAAAGGCAACTTCTGGCTTTTCAACTGAGAGCAGTGCTGGATGTGGGTGTGTAGCTATGGCAGTTGATCCAAAGCACGTCAACACTTTCTGCCTGAGCAGTCCAAAAGCTCGAACGCTCAGAGATCTGTGTGAAGTGCAAGAACAACAAATAACTTTGGAGTAGGTTCTGCATTTGGCAAAATTGAGTTTTCCCACCCTTAGTGACATTTCCTGCTTTAATGTTGTATTTGCTCTAGCAACTTAAGCACCTCAGCCAATAAATGACTGGTCACTTAATAGACCAAAAAAAGAGATGGCTGGTCTCCAATTTTTTAAGTTATTGGTACAGAATGCAGCTTCCTACACTAACACACACATCCCATACTAGTACAGCTAATGTCTCCAATTTCCTTTTAGTGCTTAGGTAGTGATGGCTGTTTGACATGTTTTATTCAATTAATTTGGTTGTCTTGGTCCAGTTCCCAAGGGACAAATGCCCATATCTCCAAACACTGGCACACTGGTTGGCAGTTTTAGCATGGAGGCCAAGGACTAAACATGTATGGAACAGAGCTACCCTGTATGAGCTAGAGACGGTCCCTTGCAGATCAGGTTTAGAAACACTGGAAGGACACACTGGGGATGCTTGTACAGAGACTGCCTGTTCTGTGGCTTAGTAGAGGACTCTGGTCTTCAGAGCTGTCAGTAGAGCACCTTTCATGATTACTAAATTCATGCGAAGGGAAAGTATGGATGGTTTTCAGTATGGCTGGACAGCACGCTGACTTCTCTACGTTGGGGGGGGGAAGGTAATAGTGAGTGACTAAAATAGCATCTTCCAGTAGTTTTAATCGTTAACGAGTGGAAACTGTTTCTAAGGCTCCAAGATTTAGAGTTTCTTATTACAACGTATCAGTTAATGTGGAAAAGCAGATAAGGAGACCAATATCTGAGGGACCTTAACAATCTCCCCCACCTCATCAGGACATATTGATTTGGCTGATGATCTTCTGTCTCCTTCTACACACAAAAAGGCCTAAGCACAATAAATCACATAAAATATTCACAGGGAGTCAGTCTAGAAGGAAAGAAGAAATCTAAAATCATGTTTCTAGCTGCCAGTAAATTTCCAATAAGAATGCAAGGTGTTTTTACAGTAATAGAGGTATCTTTAGAGCTCTAGAGATACCTATAGAGCACAAATGGCTCTGCACAAATGGCTTTGTTACCTGAGAGAGAGCATCCCCTCTCATGCCATACTTACCACAGTTGCAATTGGTGGAGGTAGGTACCAATAACAGAGCTCCCTCATTTGACATGAGAAGAGGCCCCTGCCAGTGCATTCTCTGTGTATCCCTCTCAATTTTAGAACTCACTTTCCACCTTGATCAGCCTGAGTATGAATTGGTTCTTTCACATTCCAGGCATACTGCAAAGTGCATCTTTCCTCCTACGAATCTGGGGAGAGGAAGAGCTGGGAGGTCAAGGTGTTCTATTATGATCACTTGCAGGGCCTGTGCTAATGTTGGGCTAAACAAGGCAGCTATTTAAACTTAACAGCTAAATATTTTGTACTGAATGCTGTTCATCCATGTAAGGTTGTATTCTAGAGTATAAGACTGTTGTTTATAAAGTTAATAAATACGAGAAACCTGCTGAATGAGTAAATTTTCAACACATTGTACCAATCATCACAGATGATGACAAAGTTCATTAGGAGAGACAGACTATAATAGGGTTACCATACGTCCGGATTTTCCCGGACACGTCCGGCTTTTTGAGCCTCAAATCCCCGTCTGGGGGGAAATCCCAAAAAGCCGGACATGTCCGGGAAAATAGGGAGGTAGGGCGCGGCGGTGCGGGGCCGGGGGCCGGCGTGGTGCTCGGCAGGGGCTGGGGCCGGGGGCGCGGGGCCAGCGCGGTGCTGGGCCGCCCCGGGGGCTGGGCCGGGGGTGCGGGCACTTGGCCGGGGGCCGGGGCCGGAACCGGGACCGGGGTTGGCGCGGTGCTCGGCCGGGGCTGGGGCTGGGGGTGCGGGGCCGGCGCGGTCCTGGGCCTGGGACACGGGCACTTGGCCGGGGGCCGGGACCAGGGTTGGCGTGGTGCTGGGCCAGGGGCCGGCGCAGTCCTGGGCCGGGGGTGCGGGCACTTGCCCGGGGGCCCCAGCCAGGCAGGAGACACCGGGGCCAGAGCCTCTTGGCCTGGGCCGGCCGGCCGCCAAAGGGAGCCGCTCAGCCAGGGGGGCCGGACTGAGCCGCGCCGCACCCCGCCCCAGCTTACCTGCTGCCTCCCTGTTTCAGGCTTCCCGCGAACATTTGATTCGCGGGAAGCAGGGGAGGGAGAGGAGCAGGGGGTGGAGCGTTCAGGGGAGGGGGTAGAGTTGGGGTGGGGAAGGGGCGGAGTTGGGGTGGGGCCGGGGCCCAATGGAGTGTCCTCCTTTTTAAAAATTAAAATATGGTAACCCTAGACTATAAGAGATGAACTGTAAAACTTTACCTTGCAGATACTCAAGATCAGTGGAAATCTCTGAGTCTTTAGCAAAGATGCCTCTGATGAAGTGGGCATTCACCCACGAAAGCTTATGCTTCAATATATCTGTTAGTCTTTAAGGTGCCACGGGACTCTTTGTTGCTTTTAGCAAAGATGAGTGACCAATTCTAACTACAAGAAAGGCTCATGGCATTTCCAGTCCATTCAGAAGTATGAAATATTAAAACTCCCATCAGCTTTACCTAGTAAGTATTCCAGCCTAGTGATTTAGACCTGTGAAATTCAGAAAAGCATCAGGACTTTGAGGTGCTTATGTGAACTGAATCAATCTATGAACATTTTGAGGTTTGTGCACCTCTGGAAGGTAGAGTAAGAAATGAAGTAAAATAGTAGACTTTGCTGACATCTCTGCTAATGGTCACCTGTTGATCTTGGTATCCAGAGTTCCTCCATGTTAGTTGCATTTAATTCTGCAGACATCTCTTATAATGGCCAGAAAAATATGAGTCACATTGGTGGTTCTTATGAACAATTTCCCAGTATAATAAAAACTATAGTTTACTGAGTCATAATAACAAGAATAAACCTGTGCCTCTGGGAATTTCACGAATTGTAAAGCTAAATTTGACTTCCAATGTTTTGCAGAGAATTTCTTGGAGGCATTCCTTTGGTAAATATTCTTTGTTCAAAACTGACTAATGTGTATACAAATATCTTTTAATACAATGCTTAATATACCAGTGACTGAACTGACCCAAAATAATGGACAGTATTTCATGTGACCTTTGGGAAATCAAAACAAAAGGATCCCAGAATTTAGCTTGATTATGTAAACACTAGACTAAGAGAAAAATGCTCTATTGTAAAGACACAATACAGAGAAACGTGCTCTCAGAAGTGATTAGTTCTAGACTCTAGTGAATTGGGGGGAAAACATGTCTGATGAATTAAATTGTCTGTTTTAGTTTAAGAAGACTTGTTGGGGAGGGAAATTGTGATCATACAATTAAAAACCATCATTCTAGATATGTATGAGAGCGCTCAGTTATGGTTGTGCAGGCAACCTGGATATTGTCATTTTGCAAATGCATTTAATTTCCTATGTACAGGGCCGGCTCTGGCTTTTTTGCTGCCCCAGGCAAAAAAGCCTCCGGCCGCGCTCCTCCCCCCCCCCCGAGCGGCAGGGGAGGGCGGCGAGTCCCAGCCGTGGCCCCGCTCTCCCTGGCGGCCGGAGCCGGAGCACCGCACTGCCCCCCTCCAGGTGCCACCCCAAGCACAAGCTTGGTGGGCTGGTGCCTGGAGCCGGCCCTGCCTATGTATAATAATAGAAAACAAAACCATATTACTTTGTTCCAAAACCATCATCCTAAAGTCTTCAGTCCCTTAGTGCAACATGTTCTAAATATATCTGAATCACATATAGGGTATGTCTATATTTGAGTTGGGAGGTGTGATTCCCAGCTTACATAGACTTACCCGTGCTAGCTCTGCTCGAGTTAGCACCTAAAAATAGCAGCGTGTCCATGGCAGCAAGGACAGAGGCTAGGGCTAGCCGCCCAAATACATATCCCAGGGATCGGGTAGGATTGTACTCAGGGTGTCTATCCCAAGCAACCGCCATGCCACTGCAGACACACTGCTATTTTTAAGCACTAGCTCAAGCAAAGCTAGCACTGGTATGTCTATGCCGAGCTGGGAATCGCATCTCCTAGCTCAAATGTTGATTTACCCATACATGGTTTGAATGAGACATATATAATATATGATTCTCCTATAGCCAGAAAGGAATATTTACTTGCTGTTCATATAGTGATGTATCTAAGGAGCTAAGACAATTACATTTACAAATGAAAGAAGTCTTCATTAAGTGTAGATTATGTATGAGGTATGGTTTAGAAGAGCAGTTTTGTAAAATAGCAATTGCTTTCTGTCGAGACTTTCATTAATATGGCCATTTAGTTCTAATCTTTCAAATTCAAGTGTCCTACACTGGAACAATCTTTCATGTCATTTATTAAGTTGACCACTCAGTTTGTGTCATATTCACCCATTTCAAACAATTAACTTTGTTTTCATTTTTCTAAGTTTGGTGTCTATTAGATATGGACAAGTTTAATTATTATTTCTTGGCCATCAATGAAGATAGGATTAATAATATCTAAATCTCCCCCATTCCATATGTTGCCTATGTTTATTCCTAGAAGACCTACTGAAGGGGAAAGAGTTTTGAGGTGTTGGTTTTGTCCCAGAAGCATTTGTGGTTTTGAGCCATCACGTTGTGAAAGTAGGGATACTCCCACAAACGGTGTTGTTGTTTTGGGGACAGTACGTGATATTCAGGGAAGTTTGATGGTAACTCTGGCCATATCTTATTACCAACTGTATGAGAGTGACATCTGTGAGCAAGAAACACAATATTCAACATATTTATTTCTTTAGGTAGGGGAATAATAAATGTAGATTAATTTATGGTAATCAGAAGACAAGTATGCAATTGATGATGATGTAGGTGCAATGCAGATGAGGAGAGAGAATCAGATTGGCAAACTGCAATGTTAATGGAATATCCATTAGACCCACCCAATTTACTGTAAAATAGGAAAATATTTGATTAATAGCGGCTGTTGTAAGGATTGTTTTGTGCACATTTTATTCCATATTTCCCATTTTACTCTGCAGTTCTCTCTCACACACACTCTCATTTCCCCCTGTCTGTTATGTCTAAAATAATTCTACTTAAGGGCTTAATTCATGCAGTCCTCTCCACTATTTCCCTGTCAATGGCTCTGCTACAATCAATGTTTTGGTCTTCAGTACATTTCCTTTTCTCCTTCCCATCTCCCTGTCTTTCTCGGGGCTTGTCTACATGATGCATTAGTCTGCACTAGAGGGATATAAATTCTGGTGGGCACGTGTGGGTTGCGCACTAACTGGCCGATTATGGAGCACACCATCATGCACTGAAAGTTCTCTAGGGTGAGTTAATGTAGTACAGTTTGAAACAGGACCACATTAACACACACCAGGGAACTTTTGGTGCATGTCAGCAGAGTCTACACAGGTCAGTTAGTGTGTAACCAGTCAGTGCACACTAGAATTTACCCCCCTCCCATGGACTAATGCACCATAAGACAAGATCAGGGTCAAATTGATCCCCATATGTGGGGTCAGGAAGGAATTTTTTCCCCAGGTCAGATTGGCAGTGACATTGGGGGAGTGTGTGTAGGTTTGTTTCGTTTTTTGCTTTTCTCTGCAGCTGGGTGTCTGGGTTACTTGCTGGGATTATCTGAGTATATTTTACCTAGTCAGTCCCCTGCCATTGGGTCTGTGACGTACGGGAAGTCAGGCTCGATGATTTGGTGGTCTCTTCTGGCCTTAAACTCTATGACATCACTTTAACAGTAATTGGGTTGTGCTGGAAGACCAAAGAATGGAAAACATGTGAAAAACCAGAGCAGACCAAATAGAAAAATATTTAGAATTGAGACTAGAAAATCTTTTTTTTTTTTATTTGTCTCCCGATAATGGCCTACGAGGCAAAGTTTCAAAAGCAAAGGCATCAGGCTTGCACAATAAGCAATTAGAGGCTATTCTGGGGAAATAGGTGCATTTTTTTAAAAGACAAATTTTAATGGGAGAGAAACTATGTCTCTGGTTCTGGCTATTTATAGACCAATGAGTCTTGCTGCTATAATGTAATCATTAAGTCATTTACTACTGGTAATTTGGATTCTCATTTTCTTTTTCAAAGACTGAATATAAAAAATTGTACAGCTGTGTCTAGCTGATGCTCAGAACTGTTAAGAATAATATGATAATGCAATCCTCTATTCAACTGATAGTGTGATTGACAGAGGACACCTAGTGGTGGAACAGCTGACGTAGTAAAATTGTATTTGACAGAGACTAAGGGTAAAATTTTCAACATCATATAAGTCACTAAGAGGAGCCTAAGTCCCACTGTCTGTCAATAGGACTTAGGCTCAGTGACTTACATGTTTTTGAAAATGGAACTTAGGATGTTAAGTCACTGAGGCACTTTTTGAAAATTTTACACTAACTAGTTATTTTCTCTGTGATGTGACAGAAGAAATGTTGGGTGGGAAAAAAGCTTGGTGGAAAGACTTCAGTGAGGTCATCCAATCTGAAGGACGTTTGACAGAGACATGGAAGACATTCAAACCATGTTTGGAATATATAGTTTACTACTCGTGGCAGTGATGCAGCGCCTAAAGCTCTGGACCATCCTTCCCTTCAGAATATCAAAGCTGTCTAACAATTTAGACTCCCAGTTCCCAACTGGGGAGCCAAATCCCTTAGGTGACTTTAAAAATCTGAGCCTTGAAGTAGATGGCTGTAATTGAGATATGTAAACAGCTCTAAAAGATGGCTGCTGCCTCATAACCCACCTTTCTCCCACGTTGGGGCCTGCCCTCGTATCCTACAGTGTTTTTATGTCACTCCCTCCATAGGAGATTTGAAACAGATGGAAGATTCCCAGTCCACTTGTGAGTCCTTTTAATTCAATACTAGGAGGATGTCAACAGTCTGTTTCCCATCCCTTTACAGCCTGGCTGGAAAGAGTGTTCCTTTCCACTGCTTGGCTGATGTACAGCCTAAGACAGCATGGCTCAGGCAAGCTGAAGCGGGACCAGGGAGCTCCATACAAGATCTCCATGGAGAGGTGGAAACACAGCACCACAGGGAGCTTACAAGACTTTAACTCCTAGAGGGGAAAGCTTCCTGGTTGCTTTTCCAGCATTGTATCCAAGCACTTGGACACGCAAAAAACATAATTAAATGAAAAGTTTAAAGGATAACATGGAATGCTTGATCACCACTGGTAAGGTCAAAGAGGAAGACCCGTCTGGCAGGAACTTGAAGAGGGTCAGGTCTTTTTTCCTGATCACACTTGATAGCTTTCTGCTACCCCAGGTAACTGTGATATGAGAAGCCCCACGTGAGTGCTGGATGTGGTAGGAAGGAGAACAGTCCGTAAGAGGTGAAATGTATGTAGGTATGACATTGCAGCTCCTTTTGTCTACCGCACCTTTAAACATGGCAGCAGTCTCTCCACAGGTAGAGTGTTGCTGTCATGTTCTCACAGCTCAGTACAGATATCGCTTTTCTTCTGTTTTGCTGTTCTCTCTTCATCTAAATGTAAGTACTTTTAGAATGAGTGCATTTGTTTACTCTTTGTGTCTGGGGAAACTTCACGATTTTATGGTTGTGCCCATAACAATGTCTTTCCTATGGTTATGAGTGTTACAGGGTGCCTAGACAGTATCCCAAAGCATGAACCAAATAGGATCAGCCCCATTCAGCCTTCCACTCCATATAGTTACCATAAGGAATGTACTTTTTTTGGCAGATAGTCTAATGCTAGTTGAGGCAAAGCTTCCAGAACAGTAGAAAAGGAGTTATTTCTCTAGAGGAAGCATTGTTTCTCAACTGTCAGTAGGTGGAAAATCAGAACAGACTAAAGTAGAGAAACTATAACATCAAAGAATTTGCAGGTGAAAACTATACATGATAATTGGAATGTAATTATCTTCAGTTAGCAACTGAGTAACAGGTGTTCTGAGCTTATAAAACAAGGCAGGAGCGGGGGTGGATTTTTTGTGTGTCCTTAATGTAGCAGTAATAGCCTTCTGACTGTACTGAAAAAATATAAGGGCTGCCTATGTTAGTTAGCATTCTATTTTAATTTAATCCAAGGATTTTTCTTGTAGGAAAGGGCAGGGAAAGCTAAGTGGTGGTAACATCTGTGACTGGAGAAATTACATTTTTTTTCCCCCCTTGAAGTGAATTAACTGGACTGAAGTGCACTCTTTGAAACCACTTCTGTCTAGGGTGACCAGATCACCCAAGTCAAATATTGGGACGCGGGGGAGGGAGGGGCAAAAACAAAAACAAAAACAAACCCTTCCTCCACAAGTGCTGGAGGGAGGTCCGGGAGACGCAGGGGAAGTGTGGGGCCAGGGTGAGTGAGAGTCCGGCCTGGCCCCGAGTGCAGGCAGGACTCAGTCGGGAGGTAGGGAGAGTAGGGGGGCAGCCCGTGGGGCCAGGCGGCAGCTGTTCTCTTCCCCCTCCCCCCCCGGGCAGTGGGACTCGGGAGCAGCCGCTGCTGCAGCTCCCACCTCCGCGGGGGGAGGAAGCGGCCGATGGCCAAGCTCGGTGGCTGCGGCTCTGGCACCCGGGCCCGAGCCCCCCAAGCCCGGGCCTGTTGCGGGGACCCAGCAGCACGCACGCTGCGCCCAGCCCCTGGCCAGTCGCGTCTGTGCTGCTGCCCAGCTGGTGCTATCCTGCGGCAGCCCCGGAGTGGGGGCAGCAGGCCCCAGCCCCCCTGTCCTGCTTGGGTCCTACAGGGGAACGAAAGGGGCTAGGCTGCCGATGCCTCCGCCCCGGGGCCACCGCGGGATTGAATTCGTTTTGCTGCCATGTTGTTTAGGATATGTTACACAGACTCTGAAAGTTATGGCAGTAAACTAGACAGTTATTTGTGAAATAAACAATTTCCATTGTAGACCTTTTTTTTTATTTTGCTTCCAATGCTGGGGTAAAAATAGAATTAATTTCTAAAGAGAAAATAACTCAGCGCAAGCTGCTGCTAGGCCCTTATGTGGATGTGCAGTGGGGCCCTTGGTCATAAAGAGAGATGCCTTCTCCCAGCCTCTTGTGGCTTAGCGAGAAGGCAGGGCTAGGGCATAATCAAACAGTGAAGCAAACTAAGATGCACCTTGCAAAGGTATATGTATGTACTCTAACACAGTGGGGCCCTGATTTCTGTTGCTGTAATCCAAGTAATAATAATCTATCCACCAGTGATTGGTAAATACTTAGGAACCATATTCTGCCCCTTACTCACACTGAATAGTACCTTACTTGGCCAATAGCCACAGTGAACTATAGTAGTAGAAAATGTGTCAGCTATGAGAACAACTTGGCAATGGCCTCCTGTTTCAGTAATGAATTGTTCAAAGCTCTTAAATTAATGCCTCATAATAAAGTTACAGTCTATAAAGAAAGGCTGAATAGAAAGGATACATGTTCCAGTCTGCTCTAGTCTTGTGTATTGAAATTAATTCAGCTCTGAAAGAATATGCTATAATCTGAAGACTCGTGCCAAAGGAAGAGGAAGGTCAGCCATCACAAATGGACAATGAAAACGTTTTATGCAGCAATTGTTGTCATAGAACTGAGCTGAAAGCCAGGACAATAACTCTGATGTTGAACAGGAAAGAGGAAACGTGGAATATAGGAACAACATGAGCCCAGTTGTAAGGAACATTCAACTTCTCTGAAGCCAGGTGGGTTCTATGATGTCTGAATTTGATCCATCATGTCTGAGAACAAACAAGAAGTGAAGGGGTAAACAGGATTAACCTCTGAAAAATTTGAAGCAATTCCATTGTTCGCAAACTGTTAGCAAGTTCACCATTTAACACTACTGGAAGAATCAGTGCAGAAAACAAGGGACTGCTCCTTAATGAATGTCACTACAGTACTCTGCACTATTTTTATGTTTCTTTTCATTACCTCTTTGAATAAGAGGCACTTTCCCCTATGAAAAGTTTATTTTGTCATGTTGCTAGTGCACAACATCTGCCACATTCCACACCAGAACTGGCTGCATCAATGGGAAGTGGTTGAGCTTTGTGACCAGATTGTGAGTCAGTATACATCAGGGTAGCCATGGGAAACAGAGGGGCTGGCCCAATATATAATAATATAGCACCAAATTCAAAGGTGAGTCTACGAGAATCTAAATAGACCTAACCTGCACCTCTTCTAGCTACTTCAGTATTTGGTCTACTAGCTTGATTTCTTTGGACTCACATACCCAGTTACCAACATCTAATTTACATCACTATACTGGGCAAACAAACCCCCACTGAAGTCAAAGGGGCTTTCCAGCAGCCTCCAGGGTAGAGAGGTGCTGCATGGTTCTTAGTATAGGATTGGGGCCTAAGTCTAAATTTGGCCCATTGTCTTTAAAGTGCATTAGGATCTTTCTGGGTGAAAGGTGCTGTCCTTTATAAAGCTAAATGATAACCTTTCCCCACCAGTGGTCTCATGCATAATGCATTTCATACATCACTACACTTCAGTGTCATGTAAAAACTGTTGGTTCCAAGTTTATAGTACTTTAAAATGAAAGCATTTATATTAATTTAAATAACACCACTAATGTTTAGATGAGTGTCTGTGTATGTCCCTTACCTTCCCTTGGACCTTTTGCTAACACCATGAGTTGAAGCTGTGTTATGATTTTTAAGGATTATTTCAGTGTGTGATGGTTAAAGTGATAGCCAAACAAAAACAGGGCCAGCTGATTCCCAGTGACTCTGCCGCAAGTGTGGCATCTGTGATCACCTTCAGCTTGCATACAAAGGGACAAATAGCCAGTTGGTGTCAGTCAGTGTAGCAAGCCAATGGAGCAACGCTGAAAATCAGGCCTACAATATGCACTTAAACTACGGCTTGTAATGTTGTACAATCAACCCAGCGTTAGAAATACAGCAGTGACTCCTGCTCCTGAACCATGGTGGATGTAAAAACAATGAGGAGTCTTTGTTTGGAGACTGACAAATTTATTTGGGCATAAGCTTTCGTGTGCTAGCCCATGAAAGTATATGCCCAAATAAATTTGTTAGTCTCCAAGGTGCCACAAGGACTCCTCTTTGTTTTTGCTGATACAGACTAACACAGCTACCACTCTGAAACATGGTGTATGTGATTGCTGGGTTATTTTATTTTTATTTTCCAGCCACTCCCTGGAACACTTCTGATGTTGACTAACATTATCCTGCAACTGATTTTGTCTTTGCATTATGCAACTCACATTAGAATTCTTCGGCACCCTCATCAGATGCTATTGCCTTCATAGTTAGATATAATTAGGCAAAATATCTCCTTAGAAAGCAGGGTTGCAATAGAAATGTAGCTAGTGGTAGTTTTAGCAAAGTGTTTTTATGGACAACACATTATTAAATTTTGATTTCTGGGCTCTGAACTCCCTTAACACCAGCCAAACTGTGGCTTCATTTTCACAAGCCTAAATTGCGTCCTTTTTAAAATACTATAAACTAAAACACTTGGGGAATTGTCTTCTGTCATTAATCATGGCTGTGTATTCCTATTGGTCTTAAAGGCAAGAAGCGTGCGTTGTCTTTGTCTAGTCTTCTATTGTAATGTCATAGGACAGGATATTTTTTAATGAATACAACACTGAAGTATAGTGGTTTTAACTTTTTATGCTAAGGTAAAACAGACTTCTCTGCTACCTAAACAGCATCAAATTTTGTACCTGCAACTGAATAGGGATGTCATTTAGGGGTGACTCTGCTCTGAATGGGCAAACTGACTTCCATGGGATCTGAGATAGGCCAATGCTGAGCACTTCTGAAAATCCCATCCTAGATGTCTAGTGATCTGATTGCACTCACGAGTCAGATAGGCCTGTAGGGTCATACTATCGAACAAGTTAGGCAAGGAAGTACTATGTTATTCTGTACAAGTGCTTCTATGTGCAAGGTCCTGCAAACCAAGTTAGGCTCAGTTCTGAAAAGTGGTGAGTATTCTGGCCTCAAGCCAGCAAAGCACTGAATCGCATCCTTGACTTTGAGACTGTGACTATGGGAGTAGTGTCGTTCAGTGCCATATTAAAGAATTTTGGGGCCCTGTGCACTATGGAAGGCCCCAGCAGGGGAGGGTTGGAGAGGGAGCCTGCCTCCTGCTTACCCTGCAGCAGCTACTGTCTCATGGGACTGGCCCAGCTCTCCGCTCTGGCCCATTGGCTCTTGCCACAGCATGCAGGGCCGCCGTGGGTCCCCTCCCACACAATACCCTGCCCCCTTCCTGGCCCTGAGTAGGTTTTGTGTGTGTGATTTTTTTTTTTTTCTTTCCCCAATGAGATGTGAACCCTGTGCAAGTGTACTGAGCGCACATGGTTAATCTGGGCCTGGTCCCATTGGCTTCAGTTCAACTACTCATGCATAAAATTAAGCACACGCTTAAGTACTTTGTTGGATCAGTGCTCCTTATCTTGCAGGATCATAGTACATAAAGTCACTGTAATTGTGTGTGCCAATAACGGACACAATTGCTCACCTAATGTGTTTCTGTGTTGAGGCTTCTTTGAAAAGATGGCCCAATAAATGTGTTGATGTATGTGTTTAGATACCATTAGATGTGTGTGTATATGTCATGTCTGAATATATGTTTATGGTGTGGGAGAAGGAAGAGGGGAGAGAGAGGCAGCAATTAATATTAATCCCCGTCCCCAAGATGTGAATTGTAAGAAAAACAAAGAGGAATTCCTCATGCTTGACCAATTTATCATCTGTTGTTCAGATGCATTCTATCAACTTGGTTCAAACTATTCAGTAATTGAAATGCTTAACAACTGCATGCAGAGGCAAGCCCTGAGATGCTGTAGCTTGAAGTGCATCTGCCCTGATTTCATCTTCAGCGGCAGTGTGTAAAAACCTCAGCAGAGATTAAGATTTAACATGTTGTTAATGCCCCTACTGGCTATTTCAGTAAATCCAGGCCCTAATATACAAATACTTAAATAACTTTACCTAAGATATAGTTTAGTTATTCATTATTGCAGTAGCACCTAGAGGATCCCACTAAGGATTGGGGCCCCACGGTGCTAGGTACTGTACACACATACAGTGAAAAGATGATCCCTGCCCCAACAAGTGAATAAACCCGCTAGGTTTATGTTTAAAGACTGCAACCAAAATTAGGGCCCCAGGGTGCCAGATACTGAACAAACACAGAGTAAGAGATGTTCCCTTTCCAAAAGAGCTTCCGATATAAATTGACAGGACGGTTAAAAATAGGAGAAAGGAAGCATTGGTATCCCATTTACAGATAAAGAAATAAGTCAAAAAAAAATTAAGTGACTTTCACAAGACTGGCAGAATCAGGAATTTAACCCAGATCTCCTAAGTATCAGGCCAGTACCTGAACTACATGCTCATTCATCCTCTAGTTGTATTTGGTATATGGTTTTTATATATTTTATACAGAAGATTCTACTTACTTCCCATGTAAAATCGGGAGCCTTTAAATTCGTAAGATTTCCCTTCCTCTGTCTAATTCTCACACACACACTCTTTTTCTTTCTCTCTCTAGTTCTCTCATTCTGAAGAAAAGGTACATGCTGGCTTTAAAATGATGTTTCTTACCTATTTTGAAAATCTGCACATTCTAAAAGAGAACTGCTTTGAAAAGAACTATACAAAGCATGTTCTCATCCTAACTCAGAATGGGCTGTCATCTAGTCAAAAGAGCAATGTCAGTTTATGAAAATATGCAGGCTTTCTCCTTCTGTTTCCAAGCACGGTGCAGGAGGGAGCTCAGTGCACACATAAACACACCTACCTTTTTCGATTTGTTGCCAGATGACAGCACTGCCTTAGGAATGTGGTGCAGTTGGCAGAGCATTCTGGGTATTAATATGTAAATGAATACACCGAGTGTCCTACTATGCTACAGCAACCTGTTACCCAAATTCTGCTTCAGAAAACAACTTCATACATAAACTGGAGAAGGATCTACCCAAGACAAATGTACAACTATGAGCATATCTTTTTTGTGTCATGTATTTCTCACTAGTCATGTTCATTAATATCACCTGCCCACATGATAGTCCTGTAGAGACTTAGCTTCCAAGATGTCTTGTTGATGTTGGGAGAAGAATTGCATGTGAAGTGCCACCATCCATTCTCCAGAACCATCTAATTTTTAACCTGTTGGTTCAAATATCCTGTATATTCTGCAGGGGTGGGTTCAATACCCAAAGTGGATTCAGTGATCACGCTAGGGTGAGCAGATCACCCAAGTCAAATATCGGGATGCGGGTGGGGGAGGGGGGCATGGCGGGAGAGGGCGGGGCAAAAAAACCCCGCCCTTCCTCCACAAGCGCTGGAGGGAGGCCCAGGAGACGCAGGGGAAGTGCGGGGCCAGGGTGAGTGAGACTAGTCCGGCCTGGCCCCGAGCAGGCAGGACTCAGTTGGGCGGTAGGGAGAGAAGGGGGGCGGCCCGCGGTGCCAGGCAGTGGCTGTTCTCCCCCCCGGACAGCAGGACTCGGGAGCAGCCGCTGCTGCAGCTCCCACTGCCGCGGGGGGAGGAAGCGGCCGATGGCCAAGCTCGGCGGCTGCGGCTCTGGCGCCCGGGCCCGAACCCCCCGAGCCTGGGCCTGCTGCGGGGACCCAGCAGCGCGCACGCTGCGCCCAGCCCCTGGCCAGTCGCATCTATGCTGCTGCCCAGCTGGTGCAATCCTGCGGTGGCCCCGGAGTGGGGCAGGCCCCAGCTCTCCCATCCCGCTCGGGTCCCGCAGGGGAATGAACAGACCTGGGCTGCTGATGCCTCCACTCCGGGGCCGCCACAGGGTAGCACCAGCTGGGCAGCAGCCCAGACGCGACTGGCCAGGGGCCGGGCTGGGTGCAGCATGCGCGCTGCTGGGCCCGGGCACCAGAGCCGCAACCGCCCGCCTGAGTCCTGCCTGCACTGGGGCCAGGCCGGACTCTCACTCACCCCGGCCCCGCACTTCCCCTGCGTCTCCCGGGCCTCCCTCCAGCGCTTGTGGAGGGAGGCGGAATGGTGAGCCTGGGGAAGAGGCGGGGATTCGGGGAGGGAGCCAATGGGGGGAGGAGGGGACGGAGTCGGGGCGGGAGGGGGGCGCGAGCACTTCCGGGCTCCGGAGCATTTCCTTGTTTGTCCCGCGTCCCGACCAATGTTAGGTCGGGACACTGGACAAACAAGGAAATATCGGGACAGTCCCGATAAAATCGGGACGTCTGGTCACCCTAGATCACGCATCCATCCCTCTCTAGAACTATTTGGAATCATTCACGTGCAGACCCCATAAATGCACAGATGTTGAATAGTCACCTACATATTATCTGTGTGCATATTGGGGTCAGTCTTTAAAATCAGCCAGTCTCTCTCTCTTTTCTGCAAAGGCTCCATCTCTGGGAAGAACATGAGCAAGGCAATGAGAAGCACTGTATGAGAGTTTCTCAGTGAAGCAATCGTTTACTCTGTGTTTGCATACTGCCTAGCACAATGAGGCCCTATTCTTGGTTGAGCCTTAGGTACTACTGTAGTAAATATGATTAATAGTAGTAGTAAGCACAGTGAAAGCTTTCATTGTCTGTTAAGTGCTGAGTTTGGGGTGCTTTGCCCACACCTGGTAACACACCCTAAACTGTGCCCCTCATTAACACAGCCCACTTTGTTAAAATAAGCCTGAGTAGCAGACATACTGCTTGTCTGGAAGCTGGTAGGCCATTTTAAGCATGCCTCTGCTGCTGTTTCCAACCTGCACAAGGTGCAGCATGACAGGGCTTCCCTGAGAATTGGCTCTCCCAGACTATGGTGGCAAGGAGGGCCATACCATATTATATAATGAAAAACTAACTAGAGGACAGACAGGCTCTGCTCACTTTCTGCTGAGAGAAGGTGAAGTCCAGGCCCTAAATCAGCTGCATGGATCCTGGCAGAGCCTGTCATTCACAATCCCAAGCAGTTAAGAGTGGTTATCCCATGAGATGAGCTGGAAGGATACTTATAAATTGCTCATGATGCTAGCTTTCTGGGCTGATAAAATACACTTCAGTTGGATCATGGCAATGAAAATTAAAATGTTACCTTAAAATAAAGACCGCTTTGACTAGTAAATAATATATAGGGGTGTGCATATGGTCTTTCTTTATTTGTATTGTAAAAGCACCTAAGGTCTCTAATCAGAATCGAGACCCCATTGTACTGGGCATTATACAAACACACAAGTAGATATGGTCCCTGAGCTCCATCTTATGACATGCATTTGGGATCTGACAAAAATTTTATCAGAATATTTTACTGAATAATTTTTTTAAAAGGCAGATTAACATCATCCCCACTTTTCACACGTACATGAATATACCTACAAATATCTCAATACACTGAGCAGACGCTGGGCCTGATTGTGTGTTCATGCACATTTTACACTAGTGTAAACCAATTGCCTTCAGGGGGTGTGAACAAGGGTGACTGAACAATCAGGCCCATTGTGTATAGAAAGGTATTTTTAAGATATGCAGATGAATTCCATGGAAGGAGCATGTGGCTAACAGAGGAGATGTATGACTTAAAGCTTAATGCAGCAGGAAAGACATTGTAAACTTGGTCTGCTGTAGAGGAAAAACTGAGGTACACCACCTCATGGATTTAATGACTGAACAGTGGGATAATTTCCCCATAACTCTTAAAAGATAGAAGCCATTGAAACCTGGCCTGCCTGTAGAACAAAAACACATGAAAATATAGGGATAATTCCTCTTGTTTTGCCTGCAATCAGCAAGGGTATTTGTTAAAAAAAAAAACAACAACACATACTACTATAGCTATGGAATGTACTGATAAGCAGATACTTGCTTTGTCCACCTTGGAACACAATGTTTTGGATAATATCAGGAAACACTAAGGTTTTGATACACTTGTTAAAGCAAAGGAAAAGATCATTGTTTGATACCTATCAATATAAATGGATGCAGTATGTTCTCCAGTGCGGTGAGACCAGATTTGTTAAGTGGAAAGATTGTTGTTAAAATTGCACATCAACAAGCTCTGGAAGCAAAGTTATGGAAAGCTAGCCCACTCCCCATATTGCACATGGGATCCTTCTAGCTACCCCTAGACCTCGAGCCAGTGGGCTAGAGAGGGAGTGGACTCCTCAAAAGTGGGTATGCTTATCCATGCCTGTTGCTCCAAAGCCCTGTAGTAAAGACATCTCACTAGGATCCTGTATTTGGGATAAAATGAATAATGAGACCAAAGTACTGTATAATGGGCTATGTGTATGTGTTAATTCTTGGGGAAAAGTGTTTTAAAAGAATGGAAGTGTTAGCAACCTTCCAATAGACAAATGTAAATGTAATGTCAGTACTGTGTTTACAAAAGGTAAAAAGGTAACATAGTTCCTAAAACAAACAAAAAGGCAATGTGGGAAACCGAACCATTCATATTATACATGCAAATGGCAACATGTTAAGAATTGCCACTGCAGAAAGACATAACAGCTTACCATTGGTATAACATGTTTTCTGAATGGTCTCCCACAACTACTGGCATACTAATGTTACTAACCCTAATTGGTTTTGATTTTAAATTGTATGTGTTTAATTGGAATGTTTGAAATGTGCTGTTGGATAAAACAAATGTATGCAAAGCTAGAGCCACAGGCCCAAATCACCTCCCAGTATTTTCTATTACGCAAACTAAATAAGAAGTGACACTGGCGATTCATAATCTTAGTGTCAAAAGGGGGATATGTAGGAGCTGGATTTTATAATGTACTATGAGAATTAATATATGATTTGATTTCATCCTGTCAGCCACCCTTTTTGAATAGCAGAAAGGAATGACAGACCAGAACAATCCTTATGACTGATTATGGTCACCCTTTTGTTTTAGGATAAGTTATAATGTCTACTATGGTTTCCTATATGTATTACAAAGTAGGCACTCTAGTTAAATATACATTTCTTTGTTTTAAGGTTTAGTAAATAAGAAACAGGATTCTCTATTGTGTCTATGTTAAGTAGATTAGAGGAACATTAAAGGTCTGGGTCTCAATGTAAATTGTCTTAGTTATTGATTGTAAAACTTAGCAAGGTTTAATTTGCAATGCCTTTTTGCTCGATATAAAATACTACTGTTTGTATTCTCAATCTGTGTGAATGAGGAATGTATGCATCAGGAAAAGATAAGGTGTGAAGGCCATTGTAATAGCCAGAGTCAAGGAAGAAGAAGTAAAGAGATTTAAAGGACATAAAAGAATCATCAGGTACTGCTTACTACCCAGACGGCTGTTAAACTGTCTGGCATCACAGAGTGGATACATGCTTCGCAGTGTAAGAAGGCACCACCCCCCAGCGAACCAATCATCACCTCAGGACCACGCAGAGTCAATTTTGACTCCAGAAGAAGACTTAGAGGAACAGCCTGCAATACTTTACAATCTATGCTCTCCTAAAGGTTGCCAGAAGCTGCCGACGACCTAAAGCAAGGCCCAAGAAGGAGCAGTAGTGAGCCTAGCGCCTGCTGCCTGGTGGACGTAAAACTGTGACTGCAGTTCCCTCAGTTGAGGTTGTCAGAACCAGAAGGGCCTTGCTTCCAACATGCGCCTCTGGTGCTGCCTGTTCCTCGGCTGCTGGTGTCTTAAGGTCTGGGGAGTCCACAATGACAATTCTTTTATCCAGCAGCAAGTGTGGATAGCTCAGACCTTAATATTTCTAAATGCTGGATCCCAGCCCACTCTCAAACTGGTGTTCCTGTCCTGGCAATCCCACTCAATTCCCCAGACCTCACTGGAGGACCTCGTCCGTTTAACAAAACATGGAACAGCAATGACACTTGGGAAGTGGTGGAAATAAATGTATCTAAATGGATAAGTGTGGTGGAGGGAAAAGGTCATTGGTGTTGGGTGTGTAATGGGACAGGGCTGGCTCTGGGAAAAAGCCGTTGCCTTCAGCATATTGTGGCCAATGGTGTATAGGATTATTCGAACACAACTAAAGAATGGCGGGCCGGGTCTGGGGATATGAATTTTTTCTCAACCTGGGATCAAACAGAAAAATTAATCTCATGTTCCCCTTACAGTAGTCTTAGTGAAAACAATACAATCTTTCAATGCCATGCAAATAACACCACTCCTCGTAAGGAGAATTACCCTGTGTCCTTTGGAGGATATTACTCCTCCTTTGCAGGCACCTATGTGACAAATGGGTGCAACTGACCCTTCCCGTCCTTAATAGGCCATCATTGGGCTTGTGGGACCAAAGCTTATACTGCGTTACCAGCTAACTGATCAGGTATCTGTTATCCCGCCCGACTCTTCCCAGTATTCCGAGTGCTAGGGTCCTTCCCACGAGAACGCCTTCGTAATTTCAGGCGAAGAAGAAGGGACTTACCAGATGCCCAATGGTATGTAAATAACATAAGCCCCTTAACCTGGGAAGAGGCCATTGGCGGTTCCCTTATCCCACTTGGGGAAGTAATACACCATGCAAAAAGGCTCCTGAGGTTACAAGCAGTAGTTGAAATAATGGCAAATGAAACCAGAGAGAGTTTAAAAGCCCTGGCCAAAGAAACAGGGGCGATCCGACAGATGGCTCTCCAAAACCGTCAGGCATTGGACATAGTGCTGGCGGCCAAAGGCGGGACCTGTGCTCTCATTGGAAAAGAATGTTGTGTGTTTATACCTGACGACACCAATGAGGTAATAGATCGCGCTAGCCACTTAAAACAAATCGCATATCTTCCCCATGAAGAGCCGAGTTCTTTATGGAAGTGGCTAAGTAACCTGTTCAATTTCTCTGGCATAGGAAACTGATTGTTTCAGGGAGCCCTGACTATCGTGTTTGGAATCCTAATAATTTTTGTATGTTTTCGGTTAATCTCCTGTTGTATCCAGAATTGTGTAAGGTATGCCACCCAGGTGACTGCTCCAAAACAGAGTGCTAATATGATGATTTTGAATATCGCTGATGAACAAAGAGATAAAGAACGGTTAATATGTGGAACCCAGTAATTGTTGGTCATAGCATAGCTTGACCAAAAGCAGGAATTGTGAAAGTAGAATGAATTGATATGCAAACTAGATACAATCAACTCAGGATTGAATAAGGACTGGGAATGGCTGAGTCATTACAAACATTGAATCTATCTCCCCTTGTTAAGTATTCTCACACTTCTTATCAAACTGTCTGTACTGAGCTATCTTGATTATCACTTCATAAGTTTTTTTTCTCTTACTTAATTGGCCTCTCAGAGTTGGTAAGACAACTCCCACCTGTTCATGCTCTCTGAATGTGTGTGTATATATATCTCCTCAATATATGTTCCACTCTATATGCATCCGAAGAAGTGGGCTGTAGCCCACGAAAACTTATGCTCTAATAAATTTGTTAGTCTCTAAGGTGCCACAAGTACTCCTGTTCTTTTTGCGGATACAGACTAACACGGCTGCTACTCTGACCCTTGTTCTTGTGTTATGGGTCAGCTAGAACAGAAGTTCCCAGTCTACCTTCAATAGACCATTAATTGTTTTGTATACTTTTATCATGTCTCTCCTTATTTATCTCCTTTCTTAGGTAAACAAGTCCTATTTTTTTTTAAATCTCTCTTCATAAGAGTTTTTCCATATCCTTGCTCAGTCTCATCTCTCTTTTCTGAACCCCCTCTATTCCAGCAATATCCTTTTATGATGAGGTAACCAGATAAGGCCACACCGTTGGCTTATTTAAAAGGCATTATAATAGTCATCATCCCATTTCTTATGTAATTTAGTATCTTGTTTGGGTGTTGTTGTTTTTTAACCACAGCTGCATATTGACCAGTGGTCTTCATTGAGCTATTTACAATGAGGCCCAGGTCCCTCTCCTGTTGGAGGAGCCCTTGTAATCCGTAATGAATAATCACAAATCAATAAACAATTTATGGGTTTCAATATATTCAACAATTAAAAAGGCCTCAGATAACCCTGCTTGACTAAGTTTACTAAGCAATTGTTAGTCAGCACTCACAGAAAAGATATATATTGCCAGATCAAATCCATTAGAACTGATCCCTGCAGCAGCAGCAAATCTGGTCTCAAGTCGCTCTCAGCCTTCCTTGTTCTATCTGCCTGCTTTCAGCCTGTCACCTAAATTCTTGGGGGAAGAGGAGGTTTACAATTTTGACTCCTAGCAGTTCCTCTTTTCTCCCCCAAATATATCTTATGTTAGTATATTTCCAGACTTTGTCATATTTCATAAATTTCCTAATTCTGTAATTAACGTCTGCTACTTACTCATTATTTTTGTTGTTGGTATATTATATGTATTCCTACTTACTGTGGTTAAAACATTGTTTGCTCAGTTGAAAGAGCAGGTACTATGTTAAAGGTCACTATCACTGTTACTGAGTTTACCAAAGCTTGTATTTTTCACTTTTTAGCAGGACAATAGAGAATTATGGGAGTTTGGTTCATGAACAAGCTATAGGCCTCATCAAAGTCTGTTTCAGAAGCCAAAACCCTGAATGACTGAGTATGTAAGAAATGCCCAGTACACAATAGAATTAGTTGCCCAAATTACATTGCTCCCTTCATGCTGATTACATCCTTTGAAGACATGGAACATCTTTAGATTCTGAGAAGTCATGTGACCAAAACACTTAGCAACCAGGCATAATGAACTGACATCTTTTAAATATCTAGACTTGAAAAATTCGAAGGAGGAATTTCAGTGCAAAGATTTCAATACCACTATATTGACCTGAACTCTGTCCACATACTGTTGTCTATCTACTTCCTTAGGGGTATAGTGAGTATTAATTAGCACATGTTTGCAAACTGCTTTGAGCTTGGAAAGTGTTATGTAAGTATGAAGCAAAATTATTATTGCTACCCACAGGGAGTCAATCTTCCTTTTGAGGTTTCTATGCCATTCAATTTCCAATTCAGCTTTTAAAAGTGGACATTACAAAACAACCTCTCAATATTTTCAGTATATAGGACAATTGATTGCTTCCAAACAAGCTAAAAATGCAGGATACTTAAGTATTTTTAGTTCAGGAAAAAATGCTTGCAGTTTGTGTTTGAGTGAATTTCTCCAGAGTGCTCAGGAAGTAATTAATTGGCAGTTCACTTTTGAGATGCACCAAAGCCTGCATAGGAATAGCAAAATATCTAATCCTTTCTAGAAATGGTAAAAATACAGCTGTGCAGAACCTTCAAGTCTTTCATGTTGGCAGATATTAGTGGAGGAGACCTGTCAGTCATTAGTGATAATATTTTGGTTTGGAATAAACCAGTTCAGAGTATTCATACAATACAGTATGCAGAAGAAATAACATTATTCATGCACTTTCTCTCCCTTGAATGAAAATGTGCATGTCAGATAACAACCCTAATTTATGTGTAACTTACTAGCTTTGGTTTTGTTCCTAACACAACCTATATAGTCCGTTCATCTGAATTCAAAAATCAGAGAAAAATTATAGATCTCCTTTCGTCTGTGCATGTCATTATGATGATTTTTCTCAATTAAAGAGAAGGAAGATAACTTGAATGATCTGTTACAATGCTCTATTGCCAATCAGGTGTCCTGTTACCATTCTTTTCCTGGTATCCCTGTTTTATGTGTCTTGCTCTGTTTTATTTAGGTTCTTATACTGCACCCATATCCCTGGAATCTATTGGGTGGTGGTAAATTAGCCTTATAAAAGTGTGTGTGTATTTGTGTCAATGCATTATAGTAAGAAAAATCCTACTACTAACAAAAAAATAAATTTACCCACCATCATTTCTGATGTGATCTGAGGGCTTCATGTAAGGAAAACTTAGCACAAACATTAAAGGATTCAACTAACAGGATTTACTATATGTAAAAAGCTAAACTATGTAATGATTGCTGGAGTTTATTTGCGATATCCAGTCGCATAACCCAATAAGGGAAGTTCATGACTGTCTTCAGCTATGCATGAAAAGTTTAAAACCACAGTGGTTATTTTGTTGCTGAAAAACTTATATGAGCAACTGAAAACAGAGAACTAGAATGGAAGTACATTAACCAGAGCATCTGTATGTTTTAAGTTAGGATGTGAATGAAGATGGGCAGGTGAAATTCACCCCCATGCAGAGGACCAACACAAGACCTATCCACCATGTAAGTCCCAAGTGATTACGTTCTCAAAATAGCACTTAAGTGGGCTTTGAGGAGTTCATAGGCCCTATACTGGCCCTTTGCATAAGGATGATATTTGTCTTTGATGTGCAAGAGAAGGGAAGCTGTTTCAAGTGTAAGGAACAGCATGAAGAAGGCCCAAAGATGTGAATCAAGAGATAAATGGAGAACTAAAGAGAAAGGATTGGGCAAAACATGAGAGGTTGTAAGAGGAAATGAGAGCAAACGTGTTAGTGTGGGTGGTGCTGTGTAGAGTATTCAGTGTACAGTTACTAAAACAAGAGATAACCAAGATGTTGGGAAGAAGGGGAGGAATGGATTTAAGTGCTGTAGAAGAAATGTCAGTATGACATTGCATTCTATATTATTTTATGAAAATATGCTAATGTAACTGGAATATGCTTCATGCAAAAGGTCTCTTGTAAGGTATCTACTGAGTATGATCATCCTATTTGTATAAATGTACCATTCTTGTATCTGAAACTAGAAATATGAAATATAACTCTGAGGGCCTATTGTAATTATGCAAAGTGTGGGCCATTAATGGTGGTTTGGAATCTTAATGACTCCCATTAACCAGGACAATTGACTGCAGATGGCTCTGTTTTACCTGTAAGTCTTTCTGTATACGTGTGTGCTGCCAGGTGGGTAATGAAGTCTTACAGTGACATGTGATCATGTCATCTGAACTGGAATCCATCTTTAACCTGGTGCCTTTCCATTGAGAAGGGGGGGGGGGGACCCAGAGGGACAAAGGATTCCCGCCTTCTGCAAAAGATATATTAGTGGGTGGAACAGAACAAAGTGAGGCAGCCATCATGAGGAATCCCCTAGCTACCACCTGAGGTGGAACAAGGGCTGTACCAGGGGAAAGGATTGTGCCCAGACTAGAAAGGTCTCCTAGTCTATGAAAGACTTCTTGAAACATCTCTTAGAGTGAGATTTTATCTGTAATCAGTTGTATTACTGTATTAATCTTAGACTTGCGTGTTTTATTTTATTTTGCTTGGTAATTCACTTTGTTCTGTCTGTTACTTGAAACTACTAAATCCTACTTTCTGTATTTAATAAAATCCCTTTTTATTTATTAATTAACCCAGAGTATGCATTAATGCCTGGGGGGAGGGCAAACAGCTGTGCATGTCTATCAGTGTTATAGAGGGCGAACAATTTGAGTTTACCCGGCATAAGCTTTATACAGGGTAAAATGGATTTATTTGGGTTTAGACACCATTGGGAGTTGGGCATCTGAGTGTTAAAGGAAAGAACACTTCTGTAAACTGCTTTCAGTTAGGTCTGCAGCTTTGGGGCAAGTAATTCAGACCCTGGGTCTGTGTTGGAGCAGACGGGCCTGTCTGGCTCAGCAGACAGGGTGCTGGGGTCCCGAGCTGTCAGGGAAAGCAGGAGCAGGGGTAGTCTTGGCACATCAGTTGGCAGTTCCCAAGGAGGTTTCTGTGATCCAACCCATCACAGTCAGAATTCGACAGGAGCCTGAATATGAGTGGGAGGAGATAGGGTTTTGGAACAAAAATCAGAACTTCATGTGGAGTTGAGTTTGAGAGCACACTGGGTTACCCAGGGGATGAAAGAGATGTGTGATAGGAGAGGGGGGGGAGAGGCAGATTTTTGAGTCATTTGCTCACTGAAACTGTCAGAGTGGGTAATATTTTCTGGCAATGTGTAGAGATAAAAACCAAAGACAAGACCCTAGGCATGTCCGCAGGGAGAACAAGGGAGGAGGCACTTGAGTGGCCCTTAAGAAATAGTGGTTGAAATTAAAATATTTACAAATTTGCCCTTTGCCTAATTGATGTTACTGTGCCACTTGCTGCATTTCCCACACTTGGTAGGGAGTTCTATGATAACATTACTGAAGTCTTTGCAATTGCTGTTTGCAAGTAGTGACAAATCTATGTGGTTGAACCAAGTTTCAGTGGTGACTTGGTCATGGTCTACAAGTCCTTACATGGGGAATTGATCTCTGGTAGTCAGCTCTTTAACAGAAACAGGCATCATGTGATCCAATGGTTGGAAGCTGAAGCTAGACAAATTAAGACTAGAAATAAGAAACACATTTTTGACCAGGAGGGTAATTAATCGCTAGAACAACTTATCTAGGGATACAGTGACCTTGCTATCATTTGACATTTTAAAGTCAAGATGTTTCTAAAAAATATGCCATACTTCAACTAGAAGTTATGGGTTTGAAGTAGAAATTACTGTGTGAGGTTGTTTTCCTTGTGTTATGTGGGAGGACAGACTAAATTATCACAATGGTCCTTTCTGGCCTTAAAATCTATGAATGGCTCTATGAGAAGAACCAAGAGATCAGAGTCATATAAGCCCAGGGAAGATATGGTCTTGAGGAGAAAGGAGTGAAGCTAGGTTTCAAAGGCAGCAAAGAGAATACTTTTGATGCACATGTTAATTATTTAGTGGTGCATATACCTGGCTAAGTTTCAGTAAGTATCGAGATGTAAAGGGTTCCAGAATGGAGGTTTTGAGGTGCTGGCAGATAAGATGTATCATTCTGGATAACTGCAGGCACAGAAAATGTTCAACAGAATGGATATTTAGCTACAGTTTATTTTTATTAAAAATCAGTGGAGAGATTTGGGATGGCAGAGGCCTTGATCACAGCAAAAGGCGCTGCGGAGATCATAGGGTCAACAGACCAAAACAATGAACCCCAGAGAAGTGACTTCCCGCTGGCAAGCAAGCTGCTGTGATGCTAATAAAAATACTGGCCTTTCACAAAAGAGAGGAAATGGATGAAATGATCATATCAGTCAACTGATGATCCTTAACAATGCTAGTTACCCTAAATAGAGGAATAAATTAAAGAGAGGATGTGATTGTGAATGACTGACTAGTGTAAGTAACCAAATCAGCAGGAACAACCTCCAAGATAGCATCTCTGAAACAATAATAGTTTAGCAATCAGAATAAACAAGACAACTGAATACACAGATGTAAATTGTAATGGGCATTTGAAGCTTAAGTAAAAGAAAATGCTGGCTGAATATGAAAAGCAAAAGACAACATTGTCCAGCTACTGCTTTGTAAGCATAATAGGACTTGTATGAGGATTGAAAGACTGATGAGGGAAACCATTTGGGTTCAGCATGAACCTTTTCCACTCACGGGTGAGGTTAGTAAGGGCGAGGAAGCAGTCTTGGGGAAGTAGTCTAGGGTTTACAAAGATGATTCCGCTGCTGACCCCAGCTTTAGGGCCAGAAGATAGAGCTCCATGAGCAGGAACTCTCTTCTCCTGTCAGTTGTGAAGGAATCAGTCAGGTTCCTGGTGGTTCCAGCCTCTCTCTTTCTCAGAACCAGGAGAGTGAGAGACTGGCTGGAACCACCCAATACATTGGGAATATATATATATTTTTTCATTTAAGGATTTTACACTGTGCCCATCCCCAATGTCCTTGGGCACCTAACAAATTGTTCCAAGGGAACTAGCACCTAGCAGAGGGTGATTTATGTCCATCAATCTCTGAACTCTGGCCCTAGCATATTCTCACTGCACCACTTTGCCCCTGTAGTCCACAGGGAGGGCGTGTTGCAGTTTTAAACTGGGGCTCAGCATGATGAAAAAAGGTTGTTTAAACCCTGCCCTTTCCACAGATGGAGAAAGAAAGGGAAGGAGGCAAGCTGTGCTCATGGCATCTCCATGAGGGTGAAGAGCAAATAAACCCATTTCCTGCATTTCAGTTAACCCTTTGTTTGATATATATATTTGGATGTGGGGCAGGATTAAATAGACATGCCAGGCCCAAACACCTTTGTCTACAAGCTCCAAAGACCTTCCCTTTTATTGTTGCCAGAGTCAGCAAATAATAATGTTTATGATCATGAGATACAATAAATATATTAAAACTCCATAAAACTTTAGAAGCAGAACAGTGGTTAAAATGCTTCTTAAAACAAAACATTATAATCTGAAAATTCTACTTATAGTCCTCAATACCTTCATGTTAAAATGCAACATCATGTGACCTAGGTTAAGGAAAAAGCTAGCTGAACATGTATTGTGGGATTTTTCAATGGTAGGTGACTTCAGAAGGAGCAAAGTTAGGCCAATGATGGTGAGCAACTTTGAAAACTCCTGACCAGTAATAACCAAGTAGGCAGTACAACAGGCATAGGTCCTTATACCTCAGCTGGTATAAGGACCTATGCCTGTTAACACCAGCTGAGGATCTGGCTCTGTGCCTAAACAAATAACCATGCCAGAGCTTCAATTGTTTCTACTGCACCACCGCATTGTTTGATAAAGCTTTATTTTTCCAGAGACAAGGCAGGTGGGGTAATATATTTTATTGGACCAACTTCTGTTGGTGAGAGAGACAAGCTTTTGAGTCACACAGAGCTGTTCTTCAGGACTGGGAAAGATATTCCCAGCATCACAGCTAAATGCAAAGAGGAACTGATTGTTTAGCATAGGTAGTTAGCACATATTCTAAGGGACCATTCAAGGTAAGTGGACCGTTAACACCTCTGCTCAGGGCCATTCTTAGGCATAGGCAGCATACGCGACAGCACCAGCCCTAGGCAGCTGCGTGCTGCATACGCAACAGCACCAGCCCTATCCCTCGGCCGTCCCTGGGGGAGTGTGGGGCCCCGGACAGCTGCCTCCACCCTGCCTCTTACCCTTCCCCCCCGATCCGCCCCCGGCCCTCCCCCATTCCATGTCTTTCCCCAGCGACCCCACACTCATCGGCAGCAGCAGAACGTGGAGCAACCCGGCCCCAGACCACTCCACTCCGCCAGCTCCCAGCCGCGGCGCTCCGCTTCCCGCCGCTGGTGAGTGCAGGGAAAGGATCGCCCCCCGCACTTACCAGTGGCAGGAAGCGGAGAGACGCGGCCCCAGCCCACTCTGCTTCCCTTGCCCCGGCCCCAGCCATGTCACTCGGGTGGGGAAAGGACTGCTCCCGGATCTCACCGGTGGCGGGAAGCAGAGCGCCGCGGCTGGGAGCTGGCAGAGTTGAGTGGGCTGGGGCTGGGCTGCTCCACTTCCCACCACTACCGGTGAGTGGGGGATCCCTTCTCCCAAGCCCCCTACGCTGAGCGACATGACTGGGGCCGGGGCGAGGGAAGCGGAGCGGGCTGCTCCCGGCTCCCCGCTAATCCCCTGGGCCATCATCAGCTCAGGGTTAAACAAAGACTGTGAATGGCTAGCCAACTACAAAAGCAGTTTCTCCTCCCTTGGTGTTCACACCTCAACGGCTAGAAGAGGGCCTCATCCTTCCTGATTGAACTAACCTCGTTATTTCTAGACTGATTCTTGCCTGCATATTTATACCTGCCTCTGGAAATTTCCACCACATGTGTCTGACGAAGTGAGTATTCACCCACGAAAGCTCATGCTCCAATGTGTCTGTTAGTCTATAAGATGCCACAGGACTCTTTGTTGCTTTTTACAGATCCAGACTAACACGGCTACCTCTCTGATACTTTAAAAAGAAGGATGTTTTTTAGGGAGGACTTTATACTGTCAGTCCCTTGCTCAGAGCACTAAATTGTTAATGTAAGAGATATGGTAAGGGGTAAGCGAACCCATGAAGTCAGCTTTACCACTGATAACTCAAATCCTAAAAAGAACATCCCTGATGAATTCTAGATAGAGCTGGAGAAACTAGTGGTAGGAACACAGGAATAAATAAGGTATTAAGGCAGTACTACTTCACCCAAAGGGAGATTAAAATGATAAAATAAATTATTGGGAAAAGCAGTTGGAGTAAAGAGTGGAATGGGCTCAAGAGGTTTATTTTATGGTGTAAGATATTGAGGGGTATAGTGAACGAGCAGGAAAATATGCTGAAAAGGACACACTCAGGTCAAATTTGGCTCTCAATTTAAGTTCTGCAGAAACAAGCCTTTCCATAACCTAATTCCAGTAGAAATTGTTTGTTTTCCTTTAAAGCAAATGGAAACAATTTCCTAGAAAAAGCAAATAAACATCCTCCTAAAGTGTTTGCAAAACAAAGCCTTGAAAGAAACACTTATACACAGGACTGACTTTATGCATGTGAATATATCCATTTTACTGTCTGTGGTGGGACTACTGAACTGTGTAAGGGTTTGGAGGATTGTAACATACAATTGATTTGTGCTGGTATGATAGAAATTGAAATTGGAATTGAAACTATCCAGAAAGTGACTATAAACAATAATGAAATTAACTGGTCTATTTTTATTGCCCAATCAGCCAAATACATAAACAAAAAGCACAATTAGTGAAAAGTGAACCGTAGCACAGATTTTTGGAACGGTGCACACAAAATACTTGTATGTAATTTGCATGCACAGTAACTATGACAGCACGTGCGAATCACGTGTTCTATGAGCATAGTAATTGCACTTTCATTTCTGCTTATCTGTAAAAATCTGTGCCTTGATTTTCAGTTGTAATAATTTAAAGTGCAATTAGTAACAGAGGTAATGATATCTGTTTGCATTTTGAAATGTGATTTTTACCTTAACATTGTCCACTGAATATGAGCTATACTAGAGACAGGCAGGTTGCCCTAAATAGCATTTCCCTGCTGATAGAATTTTCCTATTCTTATGAAATGATTAATCTAAAATACTCTGAGCTAAAATTTATTCTAAAACACTTACAAACAGCTTCCATTTAATTCAATATGGCCCAATATATGCATTACAAATGTACAATACTTGCATTATTCAATCACTTGTTGGCCCAATAATGTTTATAGCTGTAATGTACTACTGAAAATCAACTAAATTATTTAAATGGTTGTTTAGTAAAACAATTACATGTAGGCTGGCATCTTCATCTTTTAATGCGAGTTGGGAAATCTTTATTCAAATTTTACTCCCCTTAAATTGAAATTACTCCCTTTCATTGTGAGAGTTATTTTTTTGTATTTATTTTCTCTACTTTAAGACAGACTGTAATTTTAGATGTAACGGAGGCAGAATTTAAAGTTTATTTGTCAAAAAATATATATATATATATCCACACTACTTTCAATTTGTTTTATTCAGTATGTGTCACACTTGCCCAGGCAATTGTATTTAACAAAATGCCATTTCTGTCTGTACATTTGTTGTAGCAAAACTCTCAGTAATGCAAATTGGAAAAGTGTTTCTGTCAAGTGAAGGCATGTATTTCTTGTTCAAGACAGAATCATTTGCTTAAATGATGGGTTCCAGTTGGCCTGTGAAGCTTTACACAAAACACAGCATCCTGAGAGACTGAGGGCTAAAGTTTTCAAAATGCAGGTTATAATTAAAATTAAAACTGCTAGTTCATAAATCTATTCAGTTGCTGCAAGCTTCAGTAATTGGAGAGAGATAGAATTTCCTATTGTGGTCAAAACAAGTGAAGGCTTGGATTATATAGACTTAATCTGTGAAGATGGCCAACTGAGACAAGCTGTATGTCTCATTTGCCACTACATGTTAAAACACTATTATTATTGATTTTTAATAAATTCCAAGTGTTGTAGTCATTCCACATAAATAGGCCCTGAGTTTTTATAACCGCAGAAGGCCAGCTCCTCAGCTCTTCTTAAATTCCTATTGTATCACTCCAGAAGAGTAAGGAGGACTTAAAGCATTTTCTGTGAGTTCACTAGCTCATTCTTTTTCCCATGCTGATGTGATCACTAGGGGCTGAATTCAGTGCAAAGGCCTCTGTGAGGTCACTAGCTCACCAATTATAGCATGCTGGGTTGATATCAATTCACAGGCCTTGGAGGTTTACCAGCTCAGGACCTTTAGCTTGCTGGGATAAAGTCAAATCTGAACACATTCTAGAATGATGCCTGGCGCCAAGGCAACAGGCCTTTATGTGGTTTGTGGTTCAGCACCTCTAGGTTTCTGGGCTTATGTCCAAGTACAGGCCTCTATGAGGTCACTTGTTCCTCAAATGTAGCATACTGGGTTGGTATCAAAGAATGGGCTGCTATGAGGTCACTGGCTCAGCACATATGACATGCTGGGCTGGTAATAGTCAAAGCACTGACACAGAGTTCCTGCTACAGGACTTCCAGGCTCCTGGCTGAAGCCAAGCAGGACTTTCTCAGGATACTAGCTCGGTACCTCCATCTTCCTAGGATGATGTCTGGACACAGGGCTCAGGTCTCTGGCACAGCACCTCTACCTTACTGGGGTAATGTCAAAGGTCAGGCCTCTGTGAGGCTACTGACTCTTGTCAAAGCACAGGTCTTTGTAAGGTTTGCTGGATCAGCACCTCTGGCTGTCAATTGAGAGCCCCATAAGAATTTATAGAGTTATAGTTATATGAAACTGGTGTGAATGGAGAATCAAGTCTATTATTTTCTAATTGTAACAGCTGCTATTCTAGTGGCAAAAATACCTTCCTTTTTAATAGAAATGTAATGCATTCTATGTATGTAATGCATAATGTTGCATTCCTGCTTGCCTGAAATGGATTTGACCCACTGTATTCAAATCATGGGTTTGGTTTTAAGCTTTTGAGCATTTTTTCACAAATCTTTAGTCCTCTCAATGACACACGGATCACAACATTTCAACACTTAATTATTTTATCACCCCAAAATACTACAGTGTACATTTGACAACAATATTGAAGTTATTCATTTGCTGCAGGAAAAAAGTTACACACGGTATAAATCAGCCATCTATTTTAACTTGTAATTCACATACTGTTTCATTTGCCCTCAGGAAACAACGGTGAAACCTTTTGGGGCCATAAGTTACTTTCTCACTTTTCAAAAAAAACGGAACTCAATCCAACACATTTCACATTATATTAAAAACAACCATTTTAGGTACCTAAATGTTCAAAGTCAAGAAAACACAATTAGGACTGAGCTAGTGCCGTCTCCTGGACTTCTTAAATGAACACATGGATAGTAATCAAAGTAGATCAAATTAGGAAGGGCAGCTTCTCATTTCTGATGGTTGGTCATGTACCTCTTTTTTACTCAATAAACAGGATTCTTACATCCTTTTTACCACCTTCTGCACTAAATATTTATCATTCATGTACCTCTTTTTTCCTCAATAAACTGTCCCCAGTTTTTTTCTTTTTTCATACAGAAGTTTCTCTGCCTTTGATCATTTTTTTCAGCCATCTCGGAAAGCCAGATGTGATAAGCTGCCCAGAATTTGAACACTGTTGTTAGACGGTCTTATGATTATATGATGGCATATTTTCAGTATTATCCATTCCATTCCTTCTTGAGATTTTTTGTAACAGTGTGAACAGTGTGAGATCAGAATCAGGTCCATGGACTTGTGTTACTCCTAATTTAAATCAGTGTAAGATTAGATTTTGCCAAATCCCTGCTGAAAACAAACCAACACACTAACAAAAAAACCTCCACTTTGAAACCTTTCCTTATGGTGATAATGATATGATGCACCTGGTATGGAAGAAACTACCATTTCCATTATCCTTTTTCTCACGGTACAACCCCTTCCTCTGGCCAGGTAGAAGGAGAGACCTTAAGGCAGGACCCTCGCTCTAGGGGGACAGGGGGAACAGCCGTGGCTTGGAAGCCAGGAGCATCAGAGAAGTTGGATCCATGGAGAAATCCCCAGGGAACTGCATATGGAATAGAGTGTGGCTGAAGGAGATTGCAAGTGGGAGTTGGTCTGTGCGTGTGGAAACAGCAGCGACTGAGCAGGAAATCCTTGCAGACAGGCTCCAGTGAGAGAAACAACTAACTGCAAACCTGTAAACTCCTGTGTGCTTGGAATAAGATACTGGACTGGGCTCTCCAGCAGTGACTAGGCCTGAAGAACTTTAATCCTCTATTAGATTGCCACTTCTTCCACCCCACTCCCAATCAGGGGCCCAAATAAGAACTGCTATTGTTTCTCCAGAGTTGTAACTGTTTAAGACACCGCACTTGGGGTATTTGCACCCCTTCCCTTTTTTGTCAGCTCTAGAAAAATACCTCTTCACTTTCGCCATGCATTAAAGCTGTTAGGGGAACCAACAGGGGCTGGTGCCTTACACGACCTAGCAGCTGAAATGACTTCAGCCGTTTGTCTCTGAGTTGTGGCACACCTCGCATGCTACTAGAATTTTAGGGCTTGTCTCCACAGGAACCCTCAGGAGACTTAATCTGAATTACCTACAAGTATTAATTTAAAGAGGATTAGTTAAATTGCATTAAACCCCTGTGTGGATACTCTCAATCAGAATTAAAATGGCAGGCCTTAATTCGCTTTAGCTAAACTAAAATAGGCTAAACTGAATAAAGCCGCTTTAATTCGGAATGCAATGCAGTTTAAATAATCCACTTTACATTCACACCTTCAGTTAATTTGGAATATCTTTCTGGAGTGTTCTCTTAGAACAGCTATAATATTTTTAGGGGTAAATCTGTTCCATCTGTGATAAAGGCAGACATTCATTCCCAGGTCCTCCAACCGAGCAAAATTTTCTTGAGGGGAAAGATTACTTGTCTGGGAAAAACTGGAAAACATAAATCTGTATTAACTAGGGAGTTTATGTAGTGATGGCTCTTCCCAGTAGAAATGTTGTTGATAGTTTTATAAATGTATTGTGCAATTTTGAGATATCGGTTTAAAATAATCCCTTTAGCACCTGAACTGAAAAATATTTGTCCCTAGCAAAATTACCTGAATTTTCACCATGTTTCTTTTAATTGGACTTTACTTACTTTTAATTCTCCTCTCTTTTCTCTGCAAAGAGATGTCATGGTCATTGCGGAGAGATTTTTCAAGAGCATTCTCCCTAAAGGTAAAGTGAGCGATCCCTCCTTTGTAAGCATTCAGTATCCAGAATATTCTTTCTCCCTCTGCAACATGCGAAGCCCATCAAGAAATCAGATCAACACACACACAATTCTTGCAGTTATTCTACACACTTTAGAGAGTTTTAAAGATATTTTTTCATTTAATATTTGGAATGAACAGTGGTCCCCCTCTTTTGAAGATTGATAAAGCATTTATCATTCCACCAGACTTGGGACCTTGATCAAATTGCTCTAATATTAAGACTAATTCACATGAGCATTGAACACTTATTTTAATAAAAGTTATATTAAAGTCTATTTAATTTCCATTATGTGGTCAATTTAAAATATGTAGTTGCTATCCATACTTCAGGATTTTTACATATATGGTCATTTCAACAAAGTGAGACATTTTATGCCCATATAGGGTCAAAATGTGTCTCTTTTCCTGATTAGTCATTTTGTTTGATAGTGGCATTCAGGGGGCAAACGTGGTCACATTCGCTGTTTTTCTCCTTATATGGATACTTTGCTCTACAGTAAAATTGATGCCCATATGTGAACGAGCCCATTATAGTTCATCACAGGTGAGTGACCCGGTAGGTTTTTGTCACAGTTATCAGCCCCTTTATATAAGGGCCAAAGCTGCCAGCTCAACTCACAAGCAGAGGACATCCCACTAGACAGGTTGGCTGCCTCCTACGGAGGTGATGCTCCTGCTGCGGAGATCTTGAAAGCCAAAATCTTCTCCGGAAATGGCAAGATACAGACGCAACAGGAGCAGAAGCAGGAGCCGTCGCAGAAGGCGACGAAGGGGAGGCCGCAGGGGTCGACGTGGAAGGAGGAGAAGACGACATGGCCAAAGGAGAAGAGGTCGTAGAGGTAGAGAGCGAACTCGGAGGAGGAGGAGGAGGAGAAGGAGGAGTTCTTAATTTCCTGATTTCTCCCATTCTCCTGTGCGAGTCATTGACCCACCACTCTGAAACATCTGCTATGGCCAAAAGAAACAACCCTTCAGTGACAACACCCCGTGATGACTTCCCAGGATGCAAGGAGCCTGCTACCAGTTCAACAATACCACCTGTCAATAAATTTTGAAATTCCATTTTGCAGTCTCATTGGGTCTTTGTGTTTTGCCTGGATTTAGAAAATAGGGCTTGTATTTTTCTCAAGTTGCAGTTTCTTCCTAATCCTCTGTGACAGCAGCTGAACCCACCCTATGATCACTGAAGCTCCACTTGGTTGCCCTGAGTGCATCTGACTATAGGAAATACACCCAGGGGATAGATTGGGATGGGCTTGAGAGAGTTAAAAGGCTAACTAATTCCTTAGTCAAGATGGTACAAAAGACACAAATCAGGAAGTGAAGGGGAGGAAGAGAGTGAGTGGGGTGAGACCGAGGCAGGCAGGCCGGCTGGTCTGTCTGGCTAGTAGCCTTGTAGAGTCAGAGCCATAAGAGACCTCTCCCCTCCTTGCCTGAGAAGCTGAGGAGTCCATGTTACTGTTGGGATGAGGCTGCATAGCCTGTAAAGGTGGTGGAAAAGAACACTGTAAATTGCACAAGGTGATTTACCGGAAGGACTCCGAGCCATTTGTGGGATAGGAAGTAGGTAGGAGCAAGCATCCTCTCAGAGGCTGGTGTTTCCTGGAAGCATCAGGCTTCCCGCATCCTTTTACTACATTCATCCCTACATTTTTCTCTAATTTGCACTCTTGTGTATCTGTTTTTTTCTTTATAAAGAATGTTTTCATCTTTTCATATGGAAATTTCTCCAACTTTGATCATATTTTTTCACAAGACTCTGAGCCCCCAGATGGGACAGGCTGCCCTGTTCCAGGAGAAAGCATTTCTGATTTCATTATGGCATATTTTCACTATTGTCCATTCCATTCCTTCGGGGAGGGGAATTTGAACAGTGCTGCAACATACTTCTGGTTTGTTCTGATTTTATAACAGCATTATATTTTCACTAATATTCCATTCCTTAACTTACCTGTCATTTTGTTGCACATCCTGACAAATTCGTCAGGTTGAGACTAACACCTTAAACATTTTCCCATCTCATATTGCTAGTTCAGTCTCTTAGCCTTCGGTCTAACTATGGAACCTTATGTCACTTGTGGTTAAGACCTTTTTCGGAGATGAATATTGACCACTTATTCCTAGATATTTGCCTCCAATAAGAACACTGCAGTTAGTTCTGAAACCATTGTATTCATTGGAATGACATAGTAATGTAACAGTTTACTATGCTGACTGGGTGGGTGAGTGGGTCTTTCTTGGCACACCCACAGACATTCCCTAAAGCTTTTGGTTCCTCTCAGATTTAACAACCTGATTCAGCGAGTCTCACTGAGGGAGAAGCTCATGGGTGTCACCTGCTTTTTTTTTCGGTATCTGGGAGAAAAGAAAAGAAAACTTATGTATTGACTGATATTAATTATATTCCCAATCTTTACTTCTTTACTGATTGAATCTCATATCAGTTTTTCTGTTCATTTGCCCAGTTCTGATTTCGGGCTAAGCAACCTATTGTTACCCAGTTTATACAGCTTGTCCTTTGTGAATAATGGTACAGCATCAGAACACTTCTAGAATTTCCCTGTGTGTCGCAAGCTATTTTAAAATTTAATATCAATGGACTAGAGATCTTTCCTGAACCAGCTCATTTAGGACTTTTGAGTTGAAGTTATCTGGGCCTGCTGAGTTAAAAATATTTCTCACTAGTAGATGATTTTTTCCCCTCCATCAGTGACTATGGGAGGGATGGTCAAGTAGTTCGTTACCTGATTTCTTCCCAAATACTGAACAGAAATATTGATTGAACACCTGTGTTTTTTTCTTCATCGTCATTAACAATATTGCAGCATCTATCCAATAGCCTTTTTGAACAGCATGTATATATTTTTTTACTAGTTGGGACTGTCCTCAATTCTCATATTGATGACAATCAGGTCATAATCCCTCATTCCTAAGTGACCCACAATTTCTAGTCCAGTAATCAATTCTTTTTTATCCATCATAAGGAGGTCTAAAATAGGGTCCCACCACTGTTGTGTTAGAAAATTACCATATATGTATTAGGTGTAACTGTAATGAGGTCAGTGGAATGACACCACTGTATAAGCAAATTAAATCAGTGTGAGATTAGATTTTCCAAATCCCTGCTAAAAACAAACAAACTCTCCACTTTGAAAATCTTTCCTTAGTGTGATAGCGGTATGAAACTTGTATGTGTCATAAGAAAAGACAAGGTGGGTGAGGTAATATCTTTTATTGGACCAACTTTTGTTGGTGAAAGAGAGAAACTCTTATGAACTGAAGAGGAGCTCTGTGTAGCTCAATCACTTGTCTCCCTAATATCCTGGGACCAACATGCCTACAACAACATTGCCAATAAGGAAAGCCATTTATTCCTATACACCCGTTCCAAGGAAAAATATTCATGAGGGGAAAGACACATGGTTTGGAAAACATGGAAAATCCAAATCCAAATCCAGATTAGTTTGCGAGTATGTTTTGAGATTATTCTTCTCAGTGCGAAACCTTCTTCATTGTTTTAAGGACACAGATTGTGCAGTTTTGAGAGTTGTGTTAAAAATCATCCATTTTAGAATTTAACCAAGAAAGATTTGTCCCTAAAACCATGGCTGGATTTTGTCGGGGTGGATTTTAATTGGATCTTACTCACCGCTCATTCTCCTCTCTTTCCTCTGAAAAGAGATGTTATGGTCATACAGAGAACAGGTGATTTTTCAAAATTAAAAGCACGCTATCCTGCCTTTGTAAGCATTCAGGATTCAAAACACTGCTTCCCCCTCTGCAATACAAGAAGACTATTAAGAAATAGGTTGGATCAGCACACACACTATTCTTGCAGTTATTTTCCATGGTGTGTTCTTTTCCCCCCGACAGATTCCCCATCCTCCAAGCTCATGCACACTACGGATTTTGGGCTTTAGAGCATTGGCTTTTAGGATCATTTTTAGAGATCCTTAAAGATATTTTTATTTAAGAATTGGAATAAAATATGGTCCCTCTTTTGAAGCTGGTTAAAGCATTCATCTTTCCATCATATATGGAACAATACTGGATTCCTCTAACATTAAGAAAAAATAATAAACATTCATTATGATGAATTACTTATTTTATGAAAAGGAACAAGCTACTTTAACATCCAAATATTAGATATTTTACATATTTCGAGATACATGTAATTCTTGATGTGGCAAATCCACAACATTATAGTGCTTGCAGATGGGAATTTCTCTCTAGAGGAATGGATGTTGTGATCCTCTTTTCATCAACATACAAATATAATGGTGGATTAATATTCAAAACTCTTGATAATCCTGGGCTTTATTCAATTTCACTTTACCCACACACACCCCAGATATTGCCCATAGAACCTTCAGAAGGAAACAACCCTGCCTTTCTAGAATTAGAATATATGCTCTATTTCTCTCTTATTATTTCATTACAGTCTACAAGAAGATGTTTCATAAAAAGTTTGAACATATTCCCCTTGTCAAAGAAACAGTTTATATTTTTATATATTCAGTCTTATACACAGATGAATTTGATAGTCCGATATTGCAAAACCTATAATGGTTCATCAAAGATGAGTGAGGGTCTTCAGGAGCATAGCAACAAAATAGCCCTTTGTGTAGGCATTAGAGTCTGTTTAATTTCCCAGGTATTAGTTGTATGTGTCCTCCAAACTTCAGGGTGTTTGTGTTGTTTTTGTAGTGGTGGCGGTGGTGGTTATACTGTCATTTCAACAAAGAACCATTTTATGTCCATATAAGGTCAAAACTTGTGGCTTTGCCTTATATAGTCATTTCCAGGGAAAGTGCTAGTTAATAGCATGATCAGGACAGCTGGTGTTTTCCTTATATGGACACTTTGTTCTACAGTAAAATTGATGCCCATATGTGAACGAGCCCATTATAGTTCATCACAGGTGGGTGACCTGGTAGGTTTCTGTCACAGTTATCAGCCCCTCTATATAAGGGCCAAAGCTGCCAGCTTAACTCAAAAGCAGAGGACATCCCACCAGACAGGTTGGCTGCCTCCTACGGAGGTGATGCTCCTGCTGCGGAGATCTTGAAAGCCAAAATCTTCTCCGGAAATGGCAAGATACAGACGCAATAGGAGCAGAAGCAGGAGCCGTCGCAGAAGGCGACGAAGGGGAGGTCGCGGGGGTCGAAGTGGAAGGAGGAGAAGACGACATGGCCGAAGGAGGAGAGGTCGTAGAAGTAGAGAGCAAACTGGAAGGAGGAGGAGGAGGAGGAGAAGAAGGATGAGTTTTTAATTTCCTGATTTCTCCTGTGCAAGTCATCGACCCACCACTCTCCAACTTCTGCTATGGCAAAAAGAAACAGCCCTTCAGTGACAACACCCCGCGATGACTGCCTAAGATGCAAGGAACCGGCTCCCATTACAACAATACCACCTGTCAATAAACTTTGAAATTTCATTTTGCAGTCTCATTGGGTCTTTGCATAGGTTTGGAAATATTGGGTGTATTTATGATAGTTTACAGTTTCTTATTAGCCTTTCAGTCAGAGGTTGGTTATTTCCTGGAAGGACCAGGATTCTAACATCCTTTTTACTACCTTCTGCACTAAATATTTATCATTCATGTACCTCTTTTTTCCTCAATAAACTATCCCCAGTTTTTTCTTTTTTCATACAGAAGTTTCTCTGCCTTTGATAATTTTTTTCAGCCATCTCGGAAAGCCAGATGAGATTAGCTGCCCAGAATTTGAACACTCTCGTTAGATGGTCTTATGATTTGATGATGGCATATTTTCAGTATTATCCATTCCATTCCTTCTTGAGATTTTTTGGAACAGAACAGCAACATTCTTCCCGTGCCTTCTGATTTTATTATGGGCATTATATTTTCAGTAATATCCCATTCCTTGTCTCACCTATCAGTTTTGCTGCACCTCCTGACAAACAGCCTATATACATTCTCCAACATATGCATATTTTCAGGTCAATCTATTGACCTATGGCCTTACTATGGAGTATATGGCCTTGCCAAGATATGAAAAATTACCTATTTTATTCGTAGCTGTTTGCGTGCAGAAAAGTGACCCATGTACCATGAATATAGCAATTAGTTCTGAACCCTCTGTAATTATTTGAATGATACAGTAATGTAACTGTTTACTTCGCTGGCTGGGTAAGTCAGTATTTTTTGACACACCCACAAAAACATCCTCTAAAGCAATATGTATCCCAAACAATAGATTGTGGGAAGTTTCTACATGGCTCACGGTCCTGGTGTGGAGGGAAGGCCATAGGAGTGGGGGTTGGAAAGCGAACTCACCCCACAGCAGCAGCTCCTCTTCTGCAGGGCTGGGCCCGACTCACCTTTACAGGCATTGTGAATTGGTCCATGAGGTCACGGCACACAGTTTTCCCCCAGCTGCCCCTCTGTGGTGATGGAAGGACAGAGAGACAAATTTGAGAGAGTGGCAGCGTGACCTGGAGCACAGGGTCGCAGCACCCACTCACTCAAATTTTGCCTGGCCACCCCTCCATCATCAGCCATGTATGTTTATTTCTGGTTGAGACTATGCTATGAAGACAAGATTCTAGGCAATTACCAATTTCTATTTCAGTGATCAGTTCCTTTCCCCACCCCCATCATACTGAGGTCTAAACTAGTTATCCCACGTTGGGCGAAATACCTTTTGTGTTAGAAATTTAACATCTATAAATTAGGGTAACTACTCTCAGGGACTGGAATGACACCACGGTATGAATAGTGTGAGATCAGAATCAGGTCCATGGACTTGTGTTACTCCTAATTTAAACCAGTGTAAGATTAGATTTTGCCAAATCCCTGCTGAAAACAAACCAACAAACTGACAAAAAAACCTCCACTTTGAAACCTTTCCTTATGGTGATAAGGGTGTGATGCACCTGGTATGGAAGAAACCATTTCCATTATCCTTTTTCTCATGGTGCATCCCCTTCCTCTGGCAGGTAGAAGGGAAGACCTTAAGGCAGGACCCTCGTTCTTGGGGGGGGGGGGCAGAGGGGAAACAGCTGTGGTTTGGAAGCCTGGAGCATCAGAGAAGCTGGATCCATGGAGAAATCCCCAGGGAACTGTATCTAGGGCAGGCATCATCAGAATCTGGGGAACTGCATATGGAATAGAGTGTGGCTGAAGGAGATTGCAAGTGGGAGTTGGTCTGTGAGTGTGGAAACAGCAACGACTGAGCAGGAAACCCTTGCAGACAGGCTCCAGTGAGAGAAACCACTAACTGCAAACCTGTAAACTGCTGTTTGCTTGGAATAAGAGACTGGACTGGACTCTCCAGTAGTGACTAGGCCTGAAGAACCTAAATCCTCTATTAGATTGCCACTTCTTCCACCCCACTCCCAATCAGGGGCCCAAATAAGAACTGCTATTGTTTCTCCAGAGTTGTAACTGTTTAAGACACAGAACTTGGGGTATTTGCACCCCTTCCCTTTTTTGTCAGCTCTAGAAAAATATCTCTTCACTTTCACCATGCATTAAAGCTGTTAGGGGAACCAATGAGGGCTGGTGCCTTACAAGTCCTAGCAGCTGAAATGTTTGTCTCTGAGTTGTGGTACACCTCGCATGCTACTAGAATTTTAGGACTTGTCTCCACAGGAACCATCAGGAGACTTAATCTGAATTACCTACAAGTATTAATTTAAAGAGGATTAGTTAAATTGCATAAAACCCCTGTGTGGATACTCTCATTCAGAATTAAAGTGGCTGGCCTTAATTCGCTTTAGCTAAACTAAAATAAGCTAAACTGAATAAAGCCGCTTTAATTTGGAATGCAATGCAATGCACTTTAAATAATCCACTTTACATTCACACCTTCAGTTAATTTGGAATATCTTTTTGGAGTGTTCTCTTGGAACAGCTATAACATTTTCAGGGGTAAATCTGTTCCATCTGTGATAAAGACGGACATTCATTCCCAGATCCTCCAACTGAGCAAAATCTTCTTGAGGGGAAAGATTACTTGTCTAGGAAAAACTGGAAAACATAAATCTGTATTAACTAGGGAGTGTATTTAGTGATGGCTCTTCCCAGTAGAAATGTTATTGACAGTTTTATAAATGTACTGTGCAATTTTGAGATATCAGTTTAAATTAATCCCTTTTGGACCTGAACTGAAAAATATTTGTCCTTAGCAAAATTACCTGAATTTTCACCATCTTTCTTTTAATTGGACTTTACTTCTTTTAATTCTCCTCTCTTTTCTCTGCAAAGAGATGTCATGGTCATTGCAGAGAGATTTTTCAAAAGCATTCTCCCTAAAGGTAAAGTGAGCGATCCCTCCTTTCTAAGCATTCAGGATCCAGAATATTCTTTCTCCCTCTGCAACATGAGAAGCCCATCAAGAAATCTGATCAACACACACACAATTCTTGCAGTTATTCTGCATGGTGTTTCTGTTCACTCCTGCAGATTTTTTCCCTCAATCTCACTTATAGTAAGGATACTCAGTTTTAAAAATGATCCAAAATGCCTAAGCTCTTTAGAGAGTTTTAGAGATATTTTTTTCATTTAATGTTTTGAAATAAGAGTGGTCCCATTCTTTTGAAGACTGATAAAGCATTTAGCATTCCACCAGACTTGGGACCTTAAAAATTAGCTCTGATATTAAGACATTCACATGAGCATTGATCATTTATTTTAATAAAAGTTATATTAAAGTGTATTTAATTTCCGTTATGTGGTCACTTTAAAAGATGTAGTTGCTATCCATACTTCAGGGTTTTTACATATATGGTCATTTCAACAAAGTGAGACATTTTATGCCCATATAGGGTCAAAATGTGTCTCTTTTCCTGATTAGTCATTTTGTTTGATAGTGGCATTCAGGGGGCATGCATGGTCACTTTAGCTGTTTTTCTCCTTATATGGACATTTTGCTCTACAGTAAAATTGATGCCCATATGTGAACGAGCCCATTATAGTTCATCACAGGTGAGTGACCCTGTCACAGTTATCGGCCCCTCTATATAAGGGCCAAAGCTGCCAGCTCAACTCACAAGCAGAGGACATTTTAAAAAGAACCATTTTATGTCCATATAGGGTCAAAACTTGTGGCTTTGTCCTTATATAGTCATTTCAATGGAAAGTGTTAGTTAATAGCATGATCAGGACAGCTGGTGTTTTCCTTTCTATATTTCAGGGTTTGTACCTGTATGGTTATTTCAGCAAAGAGCCATTTTATGGTCATTTAGGGTCAAAAAGTGTGGATTTTTCCTTATACAGTCATTTCAATTGATAGTGGTATTTAGTGGACATACATAATCACATTAGCTTCCCCCCACACTTATACAGACACTTTGCTCTACAGTAAAATTGATGCCCATATCTGAACAATCCCATTATAGTTCATCACAGGTGAGTGGTTTTTGTCACAGTTATCAGCCCCTCTATATAAGGGCGATGGCTGCCAGTTCAACTCACAAACTAAGGAAATCCCACCAGACAGGTTGGCTGCCTCCTACGGAGGTGGTGCTTCTGCTGCGGAGATCTCGAAAGCCATAATCTTCTCCAGAAATGGCAAGGTACAGACGCAGCAGGAGCAGAAGCAGGAGCCGTCGCAGAAGGCGACGAAGGGGAGGCCGCGGGGGTCGACGTGGAAGGAGGAGAAGACGACATGGCCGAAGGAGGAGAGGTCGTAGAAGTAGAGAGCGAACTGGAAGGAGGAGGAGGAGGAGGAGGAGGAGAAGGATGAGTTTTTAATTTCCTGATTTCTCCTGTGGAAGTCTTCAACCCACCACTCTGCAACTTCTGCTATGGCAAAAAGAAACAGCCCTTCAGTGACAACAACTCACGATGACTTCCTAAAATGTCAGGAACCGGCTCCCATTTCAACAATACCACCTGTCAATAAACTTTGAAATTTCATTTTGCAGTCTCATTGGGTCTTTGCATAGGTTTGGAAATATTGGGTATATTTATGATAGTTTATAGTTTCTTCCTAGTCTCTCAGTCAGAGGTTGGTTATTTACTGGAAGGATCAGGATTGTTACATCATTTTTACCACCTTCTGCCTAAATATTTATCATTCATGTACCTCTTTTTTCCTCAATGAACTGTCCCCAATTTTTTCTTTTTTCATAAAGAAGTTTCTCTGCCTTTGATCATTCTTTCCAGCCATCTCGGAAAGCCAGATGAGATAAGCTGCCCAGAATTTGTACACTGTTGTTAGACGGTCTTATGATTTGATGATGGCATATTTTCAGTATTATCCATTCCATTCCATCTTGAGATTTTTTGGAACAGAACAGAACAGCAACATTCTTCCGGTGCCTTCTGATTTTATATTGGGCATTATATTTTCAGTAATATCCCATTCCTTGTCTCACCTATCAGTTTTGCTGCACCTCCTGACAAACAGCCTATATACATTCTCCAACATATGCATATTTTCAGGTCAAGACCTATGGCCTTACTATGGACTATATGGCCTTGCCAAGATTCGAAAAATTACCAGTTTTATTCCTCTCTGTTTGCCTGCAGAAAAGTGACCCATGTACCATGAATATAGCAATTAGTTCTGAACCCTCTGTAATTATTTGAATGATACAGTAATGTAACTGTTTACTTCGCTGGCTGGGTAAGTCAGTATTTTTTGACACACCCACAAAAACATCCTCTAAAGCAATATGTATCCCAAACAATAGGTTGTGGGAAGTTTCTACATGGTTCACGGTCCTGGTGTGAAGGGAAGGCCATAGAAGTGGGGGCTGGAAAGCGAACTCACCCCACAGCAGCAGCTCCTCTTCTGCAGGGCTGGGCCCAACTCCCCATTCCAGGCATTGTGAATTGGTCCATGAGGTCACAGCACACAGTTTGCCCCCAGCTGCCCCTCTGGACAGCGAGACAAATTTGAGAGAGTGGCAGCATGACCTGGAGCACAGGGTCGCAGCACCCACTCACTCAAATTTTGCCTGGCCACCCCTCCATCATCAGCATGTATGTTTATTTCTGGTTGAGACTATGCTATGAAGACAAGATTCTAGGCAATTACCAATTTCTATTCCAGTGATCAGTTCAATTCCCCACCCCCATCATACTGAGGTCTAAACTAGTTATCCCACGTTGGGCGAAATACCTTTTGTGTTAGAAATTTAACATCTATAAATTAGGGTAACTACTCTCAGGGACTGGAATGACACCACTGTATGAACAGCGTGAGATCAGAATCAGGTCCATGGACTTGTGTTATTCCTAATTTAAACCAATGTAAGATTAGATTTTGCCAAATCCCTGCTGAAAACAAACCAACAAACTGACAAAAAAAACCTCCACTTTGAAACCTTTCCTTATGGTGATAAGGGTGTGATGCACCTGGTATGGAAGAAACCATTTCCATTATCCTTTTTCTCATGGTGCATTCCCTTCCTCTGGCCAGGTAGAAGGGAAGACCTTAAGGCAGGACTCTCGTTCTTGGGGGGAGCAGGGGGGAAACAGCTGTGGTTTGGAAGCCTGGAGCATCAGAGAAGCTGGATCCATGGAGAAATCCCCAGGGAACTGTGTCTAGGGCAGGCATCATCAGATGCTGGAGAACTGCATATGGAATAGGGTGTGGCTGAAGGAGATTGCAAGTGGGAGTTGGTCTGTGCGTGTGGAAGCAGCAGCGACTAAGCAGGTAATCCTTGCAGACAGGCTCCAGTGAGAGAAACCACTAACTGCAAACCTGTAAACTGCTGTTTGCTTGGAATAAGAGACTGGACTGGACTCTCCAGTAGTGACTAGGCCTGAAGAACCTAAATCCTCTATTAGATTGCCACTTCTTCCACCCCACTCCCAATCAGGGGCCCAAATAAGAACTGCTATTGTTTCTCCAGAGTTGTAACTGTTGAAGACACAGCACTTGGGGTATTTACACCCCTTCCCTTTTTTGTCAGCTCTAGAAAAATATCTCTTCACTTTCACCATGCATTAAAGCTGTTAGGGGAACCAATGAGGGCCGGTGCCTTACAAGGCCTCGCAGCTGAAATGTTTGTCTCTGAGTTGTGGTACACCTCGCATGCTACTAGAATTTTAGGACTTGTCTACACAGGAACACTCAGGAAAGTTAATCTGAATTAACTACAAGTATTAATTTAAACAGGATTAGATAAATTGTATAAATCCCCTGTGTGAATACTCTCATTCAGAATTGAAGTGGATGGCCTTAATTTGGTTTAGCTAAACTAAAATAAGCTAAACTGAATAAAGCCGCTTTAATTTGGAATGCAATGCAATGCACTTTAAATAATCCACTTTACGTTCACACCTACAGTTAATTTGGAATATCTTTCTGGAGTGTTCTCTTGGAACAGCTAGGGAGTGTATTTAGTGATGGCTCTTCCCAGTAGAAATGTTATTGACAGTTTTATAAATGTACTGTGCAATTTTGAGATATCGGTTTAAATTAATCCCTTTTGGACCTGAACTGAAAATTATTTGTCCTTAGCAAAATTACCTGAATTTTCACCATGTTTCTTTTAATTGGACTTTACTTCTTTTAATTCTCCTCTCTTTTCTCTGCAAAGAGAAATCATGGTCATTGCAGAGAGATTTTTCAAAAGCATTCTCCCTAAAGGTAAAGTGAGCGATCCATCATTTCTAAGCATTCAGGATCCAGAATATTCTTTCTCCCTCTGCAACATGAGAAGCCCATCAAGAAATCTGATCAACACACACACAATTCTTGCAGTTATTCTGCATGGTGTTTCTGTTCACTCCTGCAGATTTTTTCCCTCAATCTCACTTATAGTAAGGATACTCAGTTTTAAAAATGATCCAAAATGCCTAAGCTCTTTAGAGAGTTTTAGAGATATTTTTTTCATTTAATGTTTTGAAATAAGAGTGGTCCCATTCTTTTGAAGACTGATAAAGCATTTAGCATTCCACCAGACTTGGGACCTTAAAAATTAGCTCTGATATTAAGACATTCACATGAGCATTGATCACTTATTTTAATAAAAGTTATATTAAAGTGTATTTAATTTCCGTTATGTGGTCACTTTAAAAGATGTAATTGCTATCGATACTTCAGGATTTTTACATATATGGTCATTTCAACAAAGTGAGACATTTTATGCCCATATAGGGTCAAAATGTGTCTCTTTTCCTGATTAGTCATTTTGTTTGATAGTGGCATTCAGGGGGCATGCATGGTCACTTTAGCTGTTTTTCTCCTTATATGGACATTTTGCTCTACAGTAAAATTGATGCCCATATGTGAACGAGCCCATTATAGTTCATCACAGGTGAGTGACCCGGTAGGTTTTTGTCACAGTTATCAGCCCCTCTATATAAGGGCCAAAGCTGCCAGCTCAACTCACAAGCAGAGGACATCCCACCAGACAGGTTGGCTGCCTCCTACGGAGGTTGTGCTCCTGCTGCGGAGATCTTGAAAGCCAAAATCTTTTCCGGATATGGCAAGATACAGACGCAACAGGAGCAGAAGCAGGAGCCGTCGCAGAAGGCGACGAAGGGGAGGCCGCGGGGGTCGACGTGGAAGGAGGAGAAGACGACATGGCCGAAGGAGGAGAGGTCGTAGAAGTAGAGAACAAACTCATAGGAGGAGGAGGAGGAGGAGGAGAAGGAGTTCTTAATTTCCTGATTTCTCCCATTCTCCTGTGCGAGTCATTGACCCACCACTCTGAAACATCTGCTATGGCCAAAAGAAACAACCCTTCAGTGACAACACCCCGTGATGACTTCCCAGGATGCAAGGAGCCTGCTACCAGTTCAACAATACCACCTGTCAATAAACTTTGAAATTCCATTTTGCAGTCTCATTGGGTCTTTGTGTTTTGCCTGGATTTAGAAAATAGGGCTTGTATTTTTCTCAAGTTGCAGTTTCTTCCTAATCCTCTGTGACAGCAGCTGAACCCACCCTATGATCACTGAAGCTCCACTTGGTTGCCCTGAGTGCATCTGACTATAGGAAATACACCCAGGGGATAGATTGGGATGGGCTTGAGAGAGTTAAAAGGCTAACTAACTCCTTAGCCAAGATGGTACAAAAGACACAAATCAGGAAGTGAAGGGGAGGAAGAGGGTGAGTGGGGTGAGACCGAGGCAGGCAGGCCGGCTGGTCTGTCTGGCTAGTAGCCTTGTAGAGTCAGAGCCATAAGAGACCTCTCCTCTCCTTGCCTGAGAAGCTTAGGAGTCCGTTTCACTGTCGGGATGAGGCTGCATAGCCTGTAAAGGTGGTGGAAAAGAACACTGTAAATTGCACAAGGTGATTTACCGGAAGGACTCCGAGCCATTTGTGGGATAGGAAGTAGGTAGGAGCAAGCATCCTCTCAGAGGCTGGTGTTTCCTGGAAGCATCAGGCTTCTCGCATCCTTTTACTACACTCATCCCTACATTTTTCTCTAATTTGCACTCTTGTGTATCTGTGTTTTTCTTTATAAAGAATGTTTTCATCTTTTCATATGGAAATTTCTCCAACTTTGATCATATTTTTTCACAAGACTCTGAGCCCCCAGATGGGACAGGCTGCCCTGTTCCAGGAGAAAGCATTTCTGATTTCATTATGGCATATTTTCACTATTGTCCATTCCATTCCTTGGGGAGGGGAATTTGAACAGTGCTACAACATACTTCTGGTTTGTTCTGATTTTATAACAGCATTATATTTTCACTAATATTCCATTCCTTAACTTACCTGTCATTTTGTTGCACATCCTGACAAATTCGTGAGGTTGAGACTAACACCCTAAATATTTTCCCATCTCATATTGCTAGTTCAGTCTCTTAGCCTTCGGTCTAACTATGGAACCTTGTGTCACTTATGGTTAAGACGTTTTGCTGAGATGAATATTGACCACTTCTTCCTAGATATTTGCCTCCAGTAAAGAACACTGCAGTTAGTTCTGAAACCATTCTATTCATCTGAATGATATAGTTGTCTAATAGTTTACTATGCTGACTGGGTGGGTGAGTGGGTCTTCCTTGGCACACCCACAGACATTCCCTAAAGCTTTTGGTTCCTCTCAGATTTTACAAACTTATGTGTTGACTGATATTAATTATATTCCCAATCTTTACTTCTTTACTGATTGAATCTCATATCAGTTTTTCTGTTCATTTGCCCAGTTCTGATTTCGGGCTAAGCAACCTATTGTTACTCAGTTTATATAGCTTGTCTTTTGTGAATAATGGTACAGCATCAGAACACTTCTGGAATTTCCCTGTGTGTTGCAAGCTATATTAAAATGTAATATCAATGGACTCGAGATCTTTCCTCAACCAGGTCGTTTAGGACTTTTGAGTTGAAGTTATCTGGGCCTCCTGAGTTAAAAATATTTCTCACTAGTAGATGATTTTTTCCCCTCCATCAGTGACTATGGGGGGATGGTCAAGTATTTCGTTACCTGATTTCTTCCCAAATACTGAACAGAAATATTGATTGAACACCTCTGCTTTTTTCTTCATCGCCATTAACAATACTGCAGCATCTATCCAATTGCCCTTTTGAGCAGCATGTATATCTTTTTTTACTAGTTGGGACTGTCTTCAGTTTCTCATATTGACGACGATCAGGTCCTAATCCCTCATCTCTAAGTGACCACCAATTTCTAATCCAGTGATCAGTTCGTTTTTATCCATCATAAGGAGGTCTAAAATAGGGTCCCACTACTGCTGTGTTTGAAAATTATCATATATGTATTAGGTATAACTGTAATGAGGTCAGTGGAATGACACCACTGTATAAGCAGTGGGAGAATCCGTCCCGCTGACATAAATTAAATCAGCGTGAGATTAGATTTTCCAAATCCCTGCTAAAAACAAACAAACTCTCCACTTTGAAAATCTTTCCTTAGTGTGATAGCGGTATGAAACTTGTATGTGTCATAAGAAAAGACAAGGTGGGTGAGGTAATATCTTTTATTGGACCAACTTTTGTTGGTGAAAGAGACAAACTCTTTTAAACTGAAGCGGAACCCTATGTAGCTCAATCACTTGTCTCCCTAATATCCTGGGACCAACATGGCTACAACAACATTGCCAATTAGGAAAGCCATTCATTCCTATGCAAGCGTTCCAAGGAAAAATATTCATGAGGGGAAAGTGGTTTGGAAAACATGGAAAATCCAAATCCAGATTAGTTTGCGAGTATGTTTTGAGATTATTCTTCTCAGTGCGAAACCTTCTTCATTGTTTTAAGGACACAGATTGTGCAGTTTTGAGAGATGTGTTAAAAATCATCCATTTTAGAATTTAACCAAGAAAGATTTGTCCCTAAAACCATGGCTGGATTCTGTCGGGGTGGATTTTAATTGGATCTTACACACCTTTCATTCTCCTCTCTTTCCTCTGAAAAGAGATGTTATGGTCACAGGCGATTTTTCAAAATTAAAAGCAAGCTATCCCTCCTTTGTAAGCATTCAGGATCCAAAACACTCCTTCCCCCTCTGCAATACAAGAAGACTATTAAGAAATAGGTTGGATCAGCACACACACACAATTCTTGCAGTTATTTTCTATGGTGTGTTCTTTTCCCTCCGACAGATTCCCCATCCTTCAAGCTCATGCACACTATGGATTTATTATTATAGTTCATCACAGGTGAGTGACCCGGTAGGTTTTTGTCACAGTTATCAGCCCCTCTATATAAGGGCTAGAGCTGCCAGCTCAACTCACAAACTAAGGAAATCCCACCAGACAGGTTGGCTGCCTCCTATGGTGGTGGTGCTCCCGCTGCAGAGATCCTGAAAGCCAAAATCTTCTCCGGAAATGTATTCTAAAACACTTACAAACAACTTCCATTTAATTCAATATGGCCCAATATATGCATTACAAATGTACAATACTTGCATTATTCAATCACTTGTTGGCCCAATAATGTTTATAGCTGTGATGTACTACTGAAAATCAACTAAATTACTGAAATGGTTGTTTAGTAAAACAATTACATGTATGCTGGCATCTTCATCTTTTAATGTGTGTTAGGAAACCTTTATTCAAATTTTACTCCCCTTAAATTGACATTACTCTCTTTCGTTGTGAGAGTTATTTTTTTGTATTTTCTTTTCTTTACTTTAAGACAGACTGTAATTTTAGATGTAACGGAGGCAGAATATAACCTTTACCTGTGAAAATGAAAAACCCAAAAAATATCCACCCTACTTTCATGTTGTTTTATTCAGTATGTGTCACACTTGCCCAAGCAATTGTATTTAACAAAATGCCATTTCTATCTGTACATTTGTTGTAGCAAAACTCTCAGTAATGCAAATTGGAAAAGTGTTTCTGTCAAGTGAAGGCATGTATTTCTTGTTCAAGACAGAATCATTTGCTTAAATGATGGGTTCCAGTTGGCCTGTGAAGCTTTACACAAAACACAGCATCCTGAGAGACTGAGGGTTAAAGTTTTCAAAATGCAGGGTATAAAATTGTAACTGCTAGTTCATAAATCTATTCAGTTGCTGCAAGCTTCAGTAATTGGAGAGATAGAATTTCCTATTGTGGTCAAAACAAATGAAGGCTTGAATTATATAGCCTTAATCTGTGAAGATGGCCAACTGAGAAAAGTTGTATGTCTCATTTGCCACTACATGTTAAAACACCAATATTATTGATTTTTAATAAATTTCAAATGTTGTAGTTGTTGGGGTCCACTAGGCATAGCTACCAGGTAACTCGGGAGAGTGGGAGGCCAAAAGTGCCGATGAAGCTCTTTTGCTCTAGGTCTGTGAACCACAGTGACTCCATCTTGGGAACTCTCACCTACTTCTATGCTAACTGCTTACATGATCTGAAGCAGGCTGAAGCAGAAATGTATTGGTCAGCGTTTTTAGCAGATGGCTGCAGTTTCACTCACACTAGCAGAAATAATAGAGATAAGAAGCGGAGTAGTTAGTTTGCAGGCGTCTAATCCAAGGTCGCAAAGACTGGGAAAGTTTTCTCACAAGCTTATTTAGAGCTTATTGTAACAGTTGTCTGGAAGGGAGGGGTAAGGGGGAACAGCCAGACAAAGAGATGTATGCAAACAGTTTGAAGTATAAAAGGTAAAAGTTGTTTGTATTTGTTGCACTGGATTTGAGACATGCTGGTCTCCTACTGCCATTTCAGAGCTCTGAAATAAACTTGGCTTGCTTTCTCCCCTCGGTGTCTTTATTGGTGCCAAGCACACCGGGCGACGAACCCCCTGTTTGCCATCTCGGGCCCAGTTCTGGGCAGGCAACATAGTCATTCCACATAAAGAGGTCCTGAGTTTTTATAACTGCAGAAGGCCAGCTCCTCAGCTCTTCTTAAATTCCTATTGTATCACTCCAGAAGAGTAAAGGGGACTTAAAGCATTTTCTGTGAGTTCACTAGCTCATTCTTTTTCCCATGCTGATCTGATCACTAGGGGCTGAATTCAGTGCAAAGGCCTCTGTGAGGTCACTAGCTCACCAATTATAGCATGCTGGGTTGATATAAATTCACAGGCCTTGGAGGGTTACCAGCTCAGGACCTTTAGCTTGCTGGGATAAAGTCAAATCTGAACACACTCTAGAATGATGGCTGGCGCCAAGGCAACAGGCCTTTATGTGGTTTGTGGTTCAGCAACTCTAGGTTTCTGGGCTTATGTCCTAGTACAGGCCTCTATGAGGTCACTTGTTCCTCAAATGTAGCATACTGGGTTGGTATCAAAGAATGGGCTGCTATGAGGTCACTGGCTCAGCACATATGACATGCTGGGTTGGTAATAGTCAAAGCACTGACACAGAGTTCCTGCTACAGGACTTCCAGGCTCCTGGCTGAAGCCAAGCAGGACTTTCTCAAGATACTAGCTCGGTACCTCCATCTTCCTAGGATGATGTCTGGACACAGGGCTCAGGTCTCTGGCACAGCACCTCTACCTTACTTGGTAATATCAAAGGTCAGGCCTCTGTGAGGCTACTGACTCTTGTCAAAGCACAGGTCTTTTAAGGTTTGCTAGATCAGCACCTCTGGCTCTCTGGGTAGGGTTACCATTCGTCCGGATTTACCCGGACATGTCCTCCTTTTTGTACTAAAAATAGCGTCCGGGGGGAATTCGTAAAGCACTCAAAATGTCCGGGATTTCCCCCCTCCCCCGGCAGAGCAGACCGAGCGGCTGGGAGGGCTGCAGGAAAGTCCCGGGCTGGACTCCGGAGCAGCTGTAGAGGACCTCCCCCCTGCATTCTGAGCAAGTGTCTCAGCACAAAGTGCAGCCCTCCCCTTTTGCAACTGGGAGCGGTTTCTGCCATGCAGCGTAGCAAAACGGGAGCGAGAGCACTTTGTGCTGATACAAGGACAGCTCTCCCCTGCAGCCCGGTCCGGGCCAGGGACCGGGTTTTGTTGTGCAGGGCCAGGGACCAGGTTTTGTTGTGCTGGGGAGCTCAGCCACGTGGCCGGCTCGCACAGAGTCCAACACACTGTTCTGAGCAGCAGGGTAAGGGGGACAGGGAGGTTCTGGAGGGGGCAGTCAAGAAACGGGGGGGGGCTTTTTGGGGGGAGTGGAGAAAGTTTTGGGCAGTCAGGGTACAGGTAGGGGGTAGGGTCCTGGGGGGCAGTTGGGGGGGGGTCTTAGGAGGGGGCAGTTAGGGGACAAGGAACAGGGAGTCTTAGGTAGGGGGTGGGGTTCTGGAGGGCAGTTAGGAGCAGGGGTCCCAGGAGGGGGCAGTCAGGGGACAAGGAGCGGGGTGGGGGGTTGAAAGTTCTGGGGGGGAGCTGTCAGAGGGCAGGAGTGGGGAGAGGGATCGGAGCAGTCAGGGGACAGGGAGCAGAGGGGTTTAGATGGGTTGGGAGTTCGGGGGGGGGCTGTCAGGGGGCAGGAGTGCGGAGAGGGATCGGAGCAGTCAGGGGACAGGGAGCAGAGGGGTTTAGATGGGTTGGGAGTTCTGGGGGGGGGCTGTCAGGGGGTGGGGAGTGGTTGGATGGGGCGTGGGAGTCCCAGGGGTCTGTCTGGGGGTGGGGGTGTGGATAAGGGTTGGGGCAGTCAGGGGACAAGAGGCAGGGAGGCTTAGATAGGGAGTGGAGTCCTGGGGGGCAGTTAGGGGCAGGGGTCCCAGGAGGAGGCAGTCAGGGGACAAGGAACGGGGGGAGGGTTGGGGGATCTGGGGGGGCGGGAAGTGGGAGGGGCAGGGGCGGGGCTAGGGCGGGGCTCCTCCCGTCCTCTTTTTTGCTTGCTGAAATATGGTAACCCTATCTCTGGGCTAATGTTAAGCCACAGGCTTTTGCGAGGTCTCTAGTGCAGGCCTTTCTGAGCTTACTAGGTCAGAAGCTTTGGCTTGCTGGACTGAAGTCAAAGGGTAACCCACATGCTTCATACTGCACTGTTTTATTTTTTCAGTGAAAGCCAGAGAAACAATGTGGAGAAAGAAGGCTTGTGCAGTAAAGTTGATTGATGTTTCCCATCTTTTTCCTGAAGAAATTGAACCAGGGCTGCCCTCAGAGAATGTGATTGTAGTGTGGCTCTGTTGTTTGGAAATTGGACAGGAAACGATGAGGGAGCAGGAAAACATGGGAAGGAGGAAACAGGCTGGGGGGAGTGGAGTGTAGGGAATGTGGGGAAACAGAAGGAAGGCTCAGAGAGGTATGAAAATCAATAAAACATAGCAACCAAACTGAGCCGCCGCCAACTGAGACAGCCAATTAATGAGCCACATACCCAACGATATCTAGGATGGAGGATGGGGGAGATGACCTTTACCTATGACAGAGGAGAGAAATATTTTGCCTCTTAACAATTTTCTACTCATATAACCATTTATTCATCTCAAAACAGTTCCTTCTATAGAAGCCTGTTTGGTTATTGAGGTGGATTTGCTTTTGGAGCCTGTTTGTTTCTTGTGATTAAAACTGCCAGTGACTAGGTGATTTGTGCATACTAGCCCTCCCAAACATATATTGTCACCCCTCACTTAGGGAGGGGACCTTGACATTTAATGAAGAGGTAAGGTGTTTTGCTTTGTGCCTCCAAGATGCTCCATCTAATGCATCATGAGATAGTTGATTTGCAGCTTTCTCAGCTTTCATACATGAGTGGAAAAACATGAATGGGCCTAGGATTTCCTGAGGAACTGAGTACATTCAATCTATATTTGGAGAGCCAGTGAACATCCAGCAAGTTCTAGAGTCTCTTCTTTGACTGTGAATGCTTTGGATAAGCACAAGGACAGCAGGACGACCTTGGGATTTATGGAAGACAGAGTACTTTGGGCGTGAATGCCACATCAGTTCGAAAGACCACCTTGTCCAAATGGAACACACAGCACTGATTCTATTGAAAGCCTTCCTTATTCTGAGACTTGCCTGGTCAGATGTAATAAAGGCATTACAGGAGCGAGTGTGAGTGCATGACTAATGGTACGCATCACACAGGTGACTGAGAAGAGGGATGAAGCCAAGAAGATTTTGTAGAATATGAAGGGAGAAGTCTATAACATATTGAATTTAGACATTTCCAGTGCAAAAGGATTGGCTTGATCATCCTCTCAGTTATACCAGTGTCAATTGGGAGTTAGCTCCATAAGAGTTTATAGAGTTATAGTGATATCAAACTGGTGTGAATGGAGAATCAATCCCATTATTTTCAAATTGTAACAGCTGCTATTGAAAGACCGTTCATCCTAGTGGCAAAAATACCTTCCTTTTTACTAGCAATGTAATGGGTTACATTCCTGCTTGCCTGAAATGGAAAGGGGAATTCGACCCTCTGTATTCAAATCATGGGTTTGGTGTTAGGCTTTTGAGCATTTTTTCACAAAGCTTTAGTCCTCTCAATGACACACGGATCACAACATCTCAACACTTAATTATTTTATCACCCCAAAATACTACAGAGTGCATTTGACAACAATATTGAAGTTATTCATTTGCTGCAGGAAAAATGTTACACACGGTATAAATCAGCCATCTATTTTAACTTGTAATTCACATACTGTTTCAATTGCCCTCAGGAAACAACTGTGAAAGCTTTTGGGGCCATAAGTTACTTTTTCTCACTTTGCAAAAAAAAATGGCACTAGATCCAAAACGTTTCACATGATATTAAAAACAACCATTTTAGGTACCTAAATGTTCAAAGTCAAGAAAACACAATTAGGACTGAGTTAGTGCCTTCTCCTGGACTTCATAAATGAACATATGGGTAGTAATCAAAATAGATCAAATTAGGAAGGGTAGCTTCTCATTTCTGATGGTTGGGTGTCATGGTGGGAGTTGCCATTATTTAGTGAAGAGATATGATACTATTAACTGGCCACTGCTTTCCCCTTTTATAAGTGTGACCTACATAAATTAACTTCCAAAGTGTTTATAAAAGGGGAAAAATCTATTTGTTTCCTTACATGGACACTTTGCTGTACAGTAAATTTGAGGGCCATATATTGCTAAATTCTAGTTTATCACAGCTGAATAATATGGCAATGTGAGCCATACTTATCAGCCTCTCTATATAAAGGTCAGAGTGCCAGCCTAACTAACAAGCTTAGGAAATTCCACCAAAGACAGGTAGGCTGGATAGATCTACAGTTTAATAAAGTCACCCAAAATTGACAAAATTAATCCAACAAGGCAAGGGTAATGTAGAGACAAACAATTTCATAGCTTCATAGTTGTCTGCGTCCTCCAAACTTCAGAGTGTTTGTGTTGTTGTTCTTGTGGTTATACTATCATTTCAACAAAGAACCATTTTATATCCATATAGGGTCAAAACTTGTGGCTTTGTCCTTATATAGTCATTTCAATGGAAAGTGTTAGTTAATAGCATGATCAGGACAGCTGGTGTTTTCCTTTCTACATTTCAGGGTTTGTACCTGTATGGTTATTTCAGCAAAGAGCCATTTGATGGTCATTTAGGGTCAAAATGTGTAGATTTTTCCTTATACAGTCATTTCAATTGATAGTGGTATTTAGTGGACATACATAGTCTCATAGACTCATAGACTTTAAGGTCAGAAGGGACCATTATGATCATCTGGTCTGACCCCCTGCATGCTGCAGGCCACAAAACCCTTCCCTGGACTCTGCCGTTGAAGTCCCCAATCCTGTGTTTCAGTGACCTCATCGGCAGAGACCCTCCTGCTAGTGATCCCTGCCCCATGCTGCGGAGGAAGGCGAAAAACCTCCAGAGGCTCAGCCAATCTACCCTGGAGGAAAATTCCTTCCTGACCCCAAATATGGCGATCAGTAAGACCCCGAGCATGTAGGCAAGAGTCTCTAGCCTGACCCCTGTTGGCCATTATACTATTTACGTACCATAGCTTCCCCCCGCCCCCTTATATGGACACTTTGCTCTACAGTAAAATTGATGCCCATATCTGAACAATCCCATTATAGTTCATCACAGGTGAGTGACCTGGTAGGTTTTTGTCACAGTTATCAGCCCCTCTATATAAGGGCCAGAGCTGCCAGCTCAACTCACAAACTAAGGAAATCCCAACAGACAGGTTGGCTGCTTCCTACGGAGGTGGTGCTCCCGCTGCGGAGATCTTGAAAGCCATAATCTTCTCCAGAAATGGCAAGGTACAGACGCAGCAGGAGCAGAAGCAGGAGCCGTCGCAGAAGGCGACGAAGGGGAGGCCGCGGGGGTCGACGTGGAAGGAGGAGAAGACGACATGGCCGAAGGAGGAGAGGTCGTAGAGGTAGAGAGCGAACTGGAAGGAGAAGGAGGAGGAGGAGGAGAAGGATGAGTTTTTAATTTCCTGATTTCTCCTGTGCCAGTCATCGACCCACCTCTCTGCAACTTCTGCTATGGCAAAAAAAAAACTATCCTTCAGTGACACCCCGCGATAACTTCCTAAAACTTCCTAAAATGCAAGGAACCGGCTACCATTTCAACAATACCACCTGTCAATAAACTTTGAAATTTCATTTTGCAGTCTCATTGGGTCTTTGCATAGGTTTGGAAATATTGGGTGTATTTATGACAGTTTACAGTTTCTTCCTAGTCTCTCAGTCAGAGGTTGGTTATTTCCTGGAAGGATCAGGATTGTTATATCATTTTTACCACCTTCTGCCTAAATATTTATCATTCATGTACCTCTTTTTTCCTCAATAAACTGTCCCCAATTTTTTCTTTTTTCATAAAGAAGTTTCTCTGCCTTTGATCATTTTTTCAGCCATCTCGGAAAGCCAGATGAGATAAGCTGCCCAGAATCTGAACACTGATGTTAGACGGTCTTATGATTTGATGATGGCATATTTTCAGTATTATCCATTCCATTCCATCTTGAGATGTTTTGGAACAGAACACCTCCTGACAAACAGCCTATATACATTCTCCAACATATGCATATTTTCAGGTCAATCTATTGACCTATGGCCTTACTATGGAGTATATGGCCTTGCCAAGACACGAAAAATTACCAGTTTTATTCCTCTCTGTTTGCCTGCAGAAAAGTGACCCATGTACCATGAATATAGCAATTAGTTCTGAACCCTCTGTAATTATTTGAATGATACAGTAATGTAACTGTTTACTTCGCTGGCTGGGTAAGTCAGTATTTTTTGACACACCCACAAAAACATCCTCTAAAGCAATATGTATCCCAAACAATAGGTTGTGGGAAGTTTCCACATGACTCATGGTCCTGATGTGGAGGGAAGGCCATAGGAGTTGGGGTTGGAAAGCAAACTCATCCCACAGCAGCAGCTCCTCTTCTACAGGGCTGGGCTGAACTCCCCATTCCAGGCATTGTGAATTGGTCCATGAGGTCACAGCACACTGTTTTCCCACAGCTGCACCTCTGTAGTGATGGAAGGACAATGAGACAAATTTGAGAGAGTGGCAGCGTGACCTGAAGCAGCACCCACTCACTCAAATTTTGCCTGGCCACCCCTCCATCATCGGCCATGAGGATTAGTTAAATTGCATAAAATCCCTATGTGGATACTCTAATTCAGAATTAAAGTGGCTGGCCTTAATTTGGTTTAGCTAAACTAAAATAATCTAAACTGAATAAAGCCGCTTTAATTCAGAATGCAATGCAGTTTACATAATCCACTTTACATTCACACCTTCAGTTAATTTGGAATATCTTTCTGGAATTTTCTCTTAGAACAGCTATAATATTTTCAGGGGTAAATCTGTTCCATCTGGGATAAAGACAGACATTCATTCCCAAGTCGTCTAACCAAGCACAATTTTCTGAGGGGAAAGATTACTTGTCTAGGAAAAACTGGAAAACATAAATCTGTATTAACTAGGGAGTGTATTTAGTGATGGCTCTTCCCAGTAGAAATATTATTGACAGTTTTATAAATGTATTGTGCAATTTTGAGATATCTGTTTAAAATAATCCCTTTTGGAACTGAATTGAAAAATATTTGTCCCTAGCAAAATTACCTGAATTTTCACCATGTTTCTTTTAATTGGACTTTACTTACTTTTAATTCTCCTCTCTTTTCTCTGCAAAGAGATGTCATGATCATTGCGGAGAGATTTTTCAAAAGCATTCTCCCTAAAGGTAAAGTGAGTTATCCCTCCTTTGTAAGCATTCCGGATCCAGAATATTCTTTCTCCCTCTGCAACATGAGAAGCCCATCAAGTAATCAGATCAACACACACACAATTCTTGCGGTTATTCTGCAAGGTGTGTTCTGTTCACTCCTACAGATTTTTCCCCTTAATCTCATTTATAGTAAGGATACTCAGTTTTAAAAATGATCCTAAATGCCTATGCTCTTTAGAGAGTCTTAAAGATATTTTTCATTTAATATTTGGAATCAACAGTGGTCCCCCTCTTTTGAAGATTGATAAAGCATTTATCATTCCACCAGACTTGGGACCTTGATCAAATGTCTCTAATATTAAGACTAAATCACATGAGCATTGATCACTTATTTTAATAAAAGTTATATTAAAGTCTATTTAATTTCCGTTATGTGGTCACTTTAAAAGATGTAGTTGTTTGCTATCCATACTTCAGGTTTTTTACATACATTGTCATTTCAACAAAATGAGACATTTTATGGCCATAAAAGGTCAAAGTGTGTCTCTTTTCCTAATTAGTCATTTTGTTTGATAATGATATGTAGGGGGCATATGTGGTCACATTAGCTGTTTTTCTCCTTATATGGACACTTTGCTCTACAGTAAAATTGATGTCCATATGTGAACGAGCCCATTATAGTTCATCACAGGTGAGTGACCTGGTAGCTTTTTGTCATAGTTATCAGCCCCTCTATATAAAGGCCAGAGCTTCCAGCTCAACTCACAAGCTGAGGACATCTCACCAGACAGGTTGGCTGCCTCCTACGGAGGTTGTGCTCCCGCTGTGGAGATCTTGAAAGCCAAAATCTTCCCCGGAAATGGCAAGGTACAGACGCAGCAGGAGCAGAAGCAGGAGCCGTCACAGAAGGCGATGAAGGGGAGTCCGCCAGAGTCGACATGGAAGGAGGAGAAGACGACGACATGGACCAAGGAGGAGAGGTCATAGAGATCATACTCAAAGGAGAAGGAGGAGATATTAATTTCCCAATTTCTCCCTTTCTCCTGTGTATGACATGGACCCAGCATTCTGAAACTTCTGCTAAGGCAAAAACAAACAACCCTTCCGCGACAACATCCAGCAATGACTTCCTAAGATGCAAGGAACCTGCTACCATTTGAACAATGCCACCTGCCAATAAACTTTGAAATTTCATTTTGTAGTCTCATTTGTGTTTTGGAAATATTAGCTCTATAACCCTCTCCAGTAGAGTTTGGTTGTTTCTTGGAAGCATCAGGATTTTCACAACTTATTTTTACTACATTCATCCCATTTTTTTAATTTAGTCTACACTAAACACTCTTCGGTCCTCTGTAAGCAGTCCCACCAATTTTTTTCATTCTTTCATATGGAAGTTTCTCTGCCTTTCATCAGTTTTACACCCATCTCTAACACACTTCCTATTTGTGGTATATTCTCTTTGAGACAGAGGTAGTTCACAATTTGAACCCTGTTGTTCCAAGAGAGCATTTTTTATGATTTTACTTTTTTTAACATTTTCAGTAGGGTTTTTTTCTCATCATATTCCGTACATCTTCTTTTTGCTTTTTGGAACACTGCTTCACACGCTTACAAATTTTTCATGTCTAGAATAAGAACCTAAACCTTTTCCCATCTGCTCATGATTCAACATCAGTATATTAACTTCCGGTCTTACTATGGCCCTTTGGCCAAGATAAGCAGCATGTATATATTTTCTTGCAAGTGAGTAGGTGAAACTCTTGAGTTAGTTTTGAAACCACTGTATTTATTTCAATGACACATTGTCATAATGGAGTTTACTATGGTAGCTGGGTGAGTGGCATCTCCTAGAGATGTGGTTCCTCCCAGATGGGACGGTCCTTTTTCAGGAAGTAAGGCTGAAAGGACGTTCATGAGTGTTAGCTGTTTTTTCTGCATCTGAGGCCGGGTCTACAGTAGGAGGTTATGTCGAATTTAGCAGCGTTAACTCGAATTAACCCTGCACCCGTCCACACAACAAAGCTATTTATTTCGACATAGAGGTCTCTTTAAATCGATTTCTGTACTCCTCCCCGACGAGGGGAGTAGCGCTAAATTCAACATGGCCATGTCAAATTAGGGTAGGTGTGGATGGAATTCGACGCTAATAGCTCCGGGAGCTATCCCACAGTGCACCACTCTGTTGATGCTCTGGACAGCAGTCCGAGCTCGGATGTTCTGACCAGCCACCCGCCACACAGGAAAAGCCCCAGGAAAATTTGAATTCCTTTTCTGGAATTATGGAATGTCTAGCCAGTTTGAATCTCATTTCCTGTTTGGACATCGTGGCGAGCTCAGCAGCACTGGCCACGATACAGAGCTCTCCAGCAGAGGTGACCATGCAATCGCAGAATAGAAAGAGGGCCCCAGCATGGACTGATCGGGAAGTCTTGGATCTGATCGCTGTGTGGGGCGATGAGTCCGTGCTTTTGGAGCTGCAATCGAAAAAATGGAATGCGAAGATCTACAAGAAGATCTCAAAAGCCATGACACAGAGAGGATACAGCCGGGATGCAACGCAATGCCGTGTGAATATCAAGGAGCTGAGACAAGGGTACCAGAAGACCAAAGAGTCAAACGGACGCTCCGGATCCCAGCCCCAGACATGCCATTTCTATGAGGCACTGCATTCCGTTCTAGGTGCGGCCGCCACCACTACCCCACCACTGTCCGTGGACTCTGACGATGGGGTATTGTCGACGGCCACTTCCTCGGAGATGTTCGCGGATGGGGAAGATGAGGAAGGAGATGAGGAGGACGAGGCAGTCGACAGCGCTTTCAACGCTGATTTCCCCGACAGCCAGGATCTCTTCATCACCCTCACAGAGATCCCCTACCAACCCTCCCAAGGTGGTAACCCGGACCGTGAATCAGGGGAAGGATCAGTAGGTAAGTGTTTTAAACATTTATTTTGAACAGAATAGGAATGGTATCTTAACAATGGGTTTTTCATGACTAGTTTGCCCTAGGCGCTTTAGTTTTTAGTCCTTGCCAGTGCAGCTACTGGAAAATTCTGTCAATACGTCCGGGGATAGAGCAGAAATCCTCCTGGGCCATCTCCACGAAGCTCTCCTGGAGGTATTGTGAAAGCCTTTGCATCAGGTTCCTGGAGAGAGCGGCCTTATTGTGTCCTCCATGGTAGGAAACTTTTCCGAGCCAGGCTAGCAGCAAGTACTCCGGGATCATTGCCTCGCAAAGCATGGCAGCATACGGCCCTGGTGTTTGCTGGCATTCACGCAGCATGCGGTCTTTCTCTGTCTCCGAAATCCTCATCAGAGTGATATCACTCATGGTGACCTGCTTTGCATTAGGGGAATGTTAGTATTGGGACTGATTGCCTGTTCCTTTACATAACTGTAACCGGCGGTTTACAGCCACGCGATGGAGGCGGGACAGGGGCAGCATGCAGGGATCTTTCCCGGGGACAGCCGCTAGCAGGGTGGGACAGGGGCAGAGTTCATGCTGGCCGGATTGCCGGCAGCAGGAACTGGCCAACGCTAGGAGCATTGCTTGGAACGGGAAAGGAGGGCACTGCTATAAATTAAGCTTTAAGCAGCCAAAAGTCTACGGCTTACCATGTCCGCCTGCTAGCCGAATTCCGTTGTCCGGCCCCACTTGTGTGATCTGTACAGCAAGACCCCAGGCACTCAATGGGAAGGCCGAAAATTCGACCTTGTACTGAGTGCGCATGTGATAGGTACTGTACATGGTCTTGTTCATAGAGAAAGACTATATTCATCTCTATAGACTATATTTCCTTCACAAAACTATATCTTTGTGAGGAACTCACTCCCTTTTTCCCATCCCACAGCTGCGAGTGTCTCCCGAGCTACCCCGGCATCCCCCTCCCAGAGGCTGGTGCAGATCAGGCGATGAAAGAAAAGGACACGGGACGAGATGTTCTCAGAACTTATGGGCTGCTCCCAAGCCGAGGCGGCACAGCAGACCCAGTGGAGGGAGAACATGTCGCAATACCAGCGATCACACAGCGAACGGGAGGACAGGTGGTGACAGGAAGACCAGCAGGCAACTCAAACGCTGCTTGGACTAATGAGGGAGCAAACGGACACGCTCCGGTGCCTTGTAGATGTTCTGCAGGACCGGAGGCAGGAGGACAGAGCCCCGCTGCATTCTATCTCTAACCGCCATCCCCCGCCACAAAGTCCCATCCCCCCCTCACCCAAAGTCCCAAGAAGGAGAGGCGGTAGGGGCCGTGAAAACAGTCACTCCACCCCTGCAGACTGCTCAAGTAGCAGAAGGCTCTCATTCCCAAAGATTTGATAAGTCCTTTCCTTCACTCCAAAAGCACCTCACCCAAGCCCCTGTCCCAGTTTCATCCCCTAACTGTGTAGTTGTTAATAAAAAATATGTTTCTGTTAATTACTGTTTCCGTCATGTTCTTTTAGAGGAGAGTGTGTTTGAAGGGGGGGAAGGGGGTTGGTAATTGGAGAGGACAGTCACCTTTACCAGGGTACAGACACGGGGGCAGGTTCAGCAGAAGGTCACACACACATTGCAATCACTAGGCACCCTGGTCAGTCTGGTAGGTGGTTTTCATGTTCTGTGTGGGGGGGCTATGTGAGTTTGTGGCGGGGGAGGGCAGTTACAGATCTTATGCAGCGGTCCTTAGCCTGGATGACAGAGCCACACAGCAGGGGATCTGTAACCGCCCTCCCCTGCCACAAAGTCACATAGCCCCCACACACAGAGTCCCAAAAAGGAGGGGTGGCAGGCTCTGTTGAAACAACCAGTCCACCACTGCGGACCGCTCTAGGAGCAGGAGCCTGTCATTCCTCAAGTTTAGAAGCGTCCTTTCCATCACTACACCCGCTCCCCACCACAGTCTGCGTCCCAGTTTCAACACTTTACCATGAAATCCTTAATAAAGAAAACGGTGTTAATGAACAACGTTTCATTTATTTTATTTTTAAAGGTGTGTTGGAAGCGGGGGAAGGGGGTTGGTAACTGGAGAGGATAGTCGACATTAAGTGGGTAAAGAAACGGGGGCAGGTTCAGCTTCTGTTTAAACAAACTCAGTAGTCACAGGTTACCCTGTTCACTCTGGAACCTAGCTTTCAAAGCTTCCCGGATGAACAGTGCGTCCCGCTGGGCTCTTCTAATCGCCTGGCTGTCTGGCTGGGCGTAATCAGCAGCCAGGCGATTTGCCTCAACCTCCCACCCCGCCATAAACATCTCCCCCTTGCTCTCACAGAGATTGTGGATCACACAGCAAGCTGCAATAACAATGGGGATATTGGTTTCGCTGAGATCAGAGCGAGTCAGTAAGCTTCTCCATCTCCCCTTCAGACGTCCAAAAGCACACTCCACCACCATTCTGCACTTGCTCAGACGGTAGTTGAAGAGTTCTTTTTCAGTGTCCATGGCGCCTGTATAGGGCTTCATGAGCCAGGGCATTAGCGGGTAGGCTGGGTCCCCGAGGATCACTATAGGCATCTCCACAGCCCCAAGAGTATTTACTTCCCGGACCAGAAAATAACCTTCCTGCAGCCGTCTAAACAGATCAGAGTTCCTGAAAACGCGAGCATCATGAACCTTGCCCGGCCATCCGACGTTGATGTTGGTAAAACGTCCCTTATGGTCCACCAGTGCTTGCAGCACCATTGAAAAGTAGCCCTTTTGGTAAATGTACTAGCTGGCCTGGTGGTCCGGTCCCAGGATAAGGATGTGAGTTCCATCTATAGCCCCGACGCAGTTTGGGAATCCCATCACAGCGAAGCCATCTATGATCACCTGCACGTTTCCCAGGGTCACTACCTTTGAGAGCAGTAGCTCAACAATTGTGTTGACTACTTGCATCACAGCAACCCCCATGGTAGATTTGCCCACTCCAAATTGGTTCGCGACTGACCGGTAGCTGTCTGGTGTTGCAAGTTTCCAGAGGGCTATGGCCACTTGCTTCTGGACAGTCAGGGATGCTCGCATCCGGGTGTCCTTGTGCTTCAGGGCAGGGGACAGCAACTCACAAAGTTCCAGGAAAGTTCCCTTACGCATCCGAAAGTTTCGCAGCCACTGTGATTCATCCCAGACCTGCAGCACTATGCAGTCCCACCAGTCCGTGCTTGTTTCCCGGGCCCAGAATCTCCGTTCCACAGCATCAACATGACCCATTGCCACCATGATGTTCACGGCGGGGGTCCCGTGCTTTGTGATAGGTCTGTGCCCCTCTCAGACTTAATGTCCTCACCGCGCTGCCGTAGCCTTCTCGTCCGATTTCTCAGCATCTGCCTCTGAAAAAGGTGGATGATAAGGTGCAAGGTGTTGACAACGGCCATAACTACAGCGATGATCGCAGTAGGCTCCATGCTCGCAATGCTGTGGCGTCTGCGCTGTCAATCACCAGAAAAGTGCGCGAACTGATTGCCCGCTGGCGCTTTCACGGAGGGAGGGCGGGAGTGAGGGTTGAATGATGACAGTTACCCAAAACCACCCTCGACACATTTTTTGCCTCAGCAGGCATTGGGGGCTCGACCCAGAATTCCAATGGGCAGCGGGGACTGCGGGAACTGTGGAATAGCTGCCCACAGTGCACCACTTCCAATGTCGATGCTTGCCCCGTTAGTGTGGACTCACAAAGTCGAATTACTGTCCTTATTGTGGATACACACGTTCGACTTTGTAATATCGGTTCCACAAATTCGCTTTAAGTAAAATCGAACTACTCTCGTAGTGTATACATACCCTGAGAGAAATGCAAACTGATAACACCAATAGCAACAGCAGGAGAGGATCTGTGCCCTCTGCCTATATATATATATATATATATATATATATATATATGTAATCCTTCTGTCCACCTAAGTTGGCAGCAACAAGGGCCGGGTTCTGTATCTAGGGGTTCCGTTTCAATAACGCAATGCAAAACCGGCTCGAGCCCCCACCCAGTGACCTGGGACAATTACATACCACCCCCTGGGTGCCTCTAAGAGGCAATACTTCCCCTCTCGCAAGCACGGAGTCTGAGTGTAGCAGAAAATGTTTAATAACATGAGGTAAACAACATCAGCATTAAATTGGAAAAACACCACAAACAGGATTCATAACACAAACCATGAGCAAAAAAAAAAACCCACCCCAGCAAATTGGGCCGTGTCCTTTCCCTTTGGTTCTTGAATCCAGCAACCCAAAAATCACCCAGAATCCCCAAAGTCCAACACCCCCAAAGTCTCTTGGGACCAGCAACTACCCAAAGTCCCAAAAGTCCAACAACCCCCAAAGTCTCTATCCCTGGTCAGTGCAGCCCCAGAGTAAAAGGGGGAGGCACGCAGGGTGTTAAGGGGCACCTTATGTGATCCGAGGCTGACTGGCCGTCTCTCCGTGGGGTTGCACCGCAGCCTTCACCACGAGCCAGTCCACTTCCTGCTGTCCCACGAACCGCTCTGCTCTACAAGCTGCTCCGCTCTGCGACCTGTGAGCCACTCCAGCCATCCCTGCAAACAGCTCCGCTCGCCGTTCCTTGGGCCGCTCCAACTGTCCCCACAAGGCTCCGCGCCGCTCTCTGCTCCTCCAGTCGTCCCCACAAATTGCTCCGCCAGCTGCTTAGCAATATAGCTTCAGGCTCCCCCACTTAATAACTTTAACTCTTGTGTGATTTCAGCTCAGAGTAGGGGAGCCCTAGGGCTGGTGCATCATTGGCCCAAAGTGAATTCAGCTCAGCAGCCTGTAACTAGACTCCTAATGGAATCAAAGTTAGCTCTTACCTTCAACAGTGGAGAGAGGAGATGTTGCAATTGGTGTTTCAAGCCCTCAGAGGGGGCCCATGCCATCAGGTACAAATACCTGTCCACATTTCCCCCCCCCCCCCCCCCCCTCAATTCACTGGGTTTTGTAACCCATGCCCCTTGTCAAGCAAGTGCTACTTAGGTAATGGTGAAGGACTCACTTAGTCCTTCTGTCATACAACAGTTCCACTGGCCTTGATTCACAGAATCAGGGTAACAAAACTTTATTCTTCCTGCCCCAATAACAAAGAAACTGGGGATCCCACACCAGCCAAAGTAACCACTTTCAGTTGCTGTTGTTTCATGCCAGGCGAGTGGGTGTGCCTATGCAAACAAGATCAGCCCCTGGAGTTCCTTTCCACACTCGCCATGGTAGAGCTCATCCTGACTCTGCTTACATATATATATATATAGATAGATAGATAGATAGATTAGATATAGATATAGATATAGATATAGATATAGATATAGATATAGATATAGATATATTTTTTTAAATAAAGGATGGGATGAAATCCTCGTCCCATTGGACTCAGTGACAAAATTTCAGTTTATTTCAATGGGGCCAAGATTTCACCATGGTTCTTTTGTTTACTGAAATCATGCCAGTCTTTTATTTCATAGGATAACACAAGCACAGGTCATCAAAGAGCCCATAGCACTTGTCAAAAAGTTACGAGCATTAAACCCCAGTGTCCCCATTTATCCTGCCTAAATTTCCCCCTGCAGTTTCACTTACATGGTATTCCCTTTATATTAAAGTATTACAAACTTAGTATGAATTTTGGAATTATTTTCTTACATCGTTGCTTCTGTTGATAGTTTCTTATGGTCGGACATGGCAAAATATTCTGGGATTCAATTGCTAGGGGTAAAAGAAAGGAGGTAGACAGGGGAATCCCAGCTTGGACAGTTCTTCTTCTCCAGTCAGGTGCCTGTGCTCCTCTACCTGCTGTGGGAGAGCATGGAGCATGAAGTCCTCCTGCTGCTTGCACTTCAGAGTCTCTTGTCATCTGCATCCTCATTTCACCCAGCAGTGAAGAGGCAGCAGGAGTGGGAGCTGAGCTTCTCAAAATCCAGGAGAAAGAATGGAGGGAAATTCTTTTTCTTGTTTAAGCAGATAAGGGGAAGCTGCATTCCCACATATTCCCCCTTTAACATCTGCTCAGCCACGCTGGATTGCTGGGCCGATGTGAAGAAGACACAGGCCCCTGCGAAGCTACCAGTTCCGCTGCTTCATTCTATTCATTGAGGTCAATGCAGAGAGGTTGCTGGTTAAGTATCTGTATTTAGCTGTACTAATATCAAGGTACAGAGTTTATGACTCCTGACTAAGCATTGGCATCTTGTTGAGCGGATGTGAAGACAAAAGTGTCTGAGGTAAATAACTCAGCATTTCTAAAAACCAACAGAGGGTCCTGTGGCACCTTTAAGACTAACAGAAGTATTGGGAGCATAAGCTTTCGTGGGTAAGAACCTCACTTCTTCAGATGCAAGTAATGGAAATCTCCAGAGGCAGGTATAAATCAGTGTGGAGATAATGAGGTTAGTTCAATCAGGGAGGGTGAGGTGCTCTGCTAGCAGTTGAGGTGTGAACACCAAGGGAGGAGAAACTGCTTCTGTAGTTGGATAGCCATTCACAGTCTTTGTTTAATCCTGATCTGATGGTGTCAAATTTGCAAATGAACTGGAGCTCAGCAGTTTCTCTTTGGAGTCTGGTCCTGACGTTTTTTTGCTGTAAGATGGCTACCTTTTATGGTAGCAAGATCTCTTGCTCTGCATCCGTACCTTGTGTGCTGAAACCAAGACACAGGCCATTCAGTTTGTGTGCTGAAAGCAAGGCATAGACACAGTTACTGGCTCAGCCTCTCTAGTTTCCTGGGCTTATGCAAAGGCACAAGCCTCTGAGAGGTTACTGGTTCAGCATGGGGATTCTGAATTGGAGAAAATATTTGGTATCAGATTTAGAGCCTGCTCCTGCTCCCATTCAAGTCAATGGGAATCTTTTCATTGACATTAATGGAAACAGGATTAGGTCCAAATTTTACAGAAGCCTCTGTGGGCAGCACAGATCATTAATGGTATAAGAACAACTATTATTAGAGATTCTCCGCCACATGGAAAGCATGCCATAGGAAGATGTCACTTGGCTGCATGCACTCAAAAGGTTCCTGGGAAACTGATTGGGTACAAGTAGACAGAAAGAAGTAGAAGAAATTACTGTTGCTTCTGAGGTCATTCTGATAATTAGGAACATATCCTGAAATGCTGGATTCTGACAGACTCTTCTGTCAGTTTTATTTTGCATTGTGGTCTAAAGGCAAGTGAAAAATCTCTCTGGCTTTCTTGTGAACTCTACCAAAAAGCTGCTAACAGGATCACTCATTTCATTAGGCTGTCCAGAAAATGTAATGCCATTGAAAGGGCAGAAGTATGGCAGAGATTGAAATGGATCGGTGATGTTTAGCAGCTGAAGCAAGGAAACAAAGTGCATGCGCACCTATCAGGATTGGCTTTGTTACTTCACTTTTGTGAGAGAGAGAATGCAGCAGGAGATTTTAATGGTGGCGTCATCTCCCTTTAATGATGTTGTCTATAACCCCATTAAAATGTAGTCTCTGATTTCACTGATGTTCAGCTTTCCCTAATATGATTCTCAGGGTTACAAGCCTGCTAAAAAATCAATGTCATACCACTGGACTGAGTCAGATGCAATTGATGTCTCTATTAAAATTGGGATGGTAAGACTGGAGCAAATGAGAAATTCAAAGTCAATATGCCTGAAATGTTTGAAGGTGTCAGTTACAGCAGCAGAGGATCTCTTAAAAAATGTGCTGCTATTGTGCAGTATTTATTCTTTTGGGGCTCTGTTTTTAGATTTTGGAGGCACCCTCTCCTGCAAAATTATAGGGGACACATGCCTATGAATACATGAAAATGTTGAACAGTAGAGGAAGCTACCATACACTTCCATCACTGACTACATACCATGTTAGTCAATCACTGCTAATTGACATGATTACCCATGGTGCCATTTTAAAGGGCAACAGCACCACTTAGGCAATAGTCTAAACTAGCAAATCCTGTACTGTGGTGTTGATAATTTGGAGAGAGTTCACAGAAGAGCCATGAACATGATTAAAAAATTAGAAAACACACCTTATAGTGATAGCCTCTAGGAGCTCAACCTACTTAGCTTAACAAAGAGAAGGTTCAGGAGCGACTTCATCACAACCTGTAAATACCTACATGGGGAACAAATTATTTTGTCAATCTAGCCAGACAAAGATCCAATGGTTAGAAACTGAAACTAAACAAATTCACACTGGATATAAAGTGTGAATGTTTAACCATAATCTGTTGAAACAGTTTATCAAGGGTTGCGGTGTATTCTCCATCACTACGAATTTTTAAAATAAGGTTGGATATTTTCCTAAACGGTCTGCTCTAGTTCAAACAGGAATTATTTCGGGGAAGGTCTATGGCTTGTGTTATGCAAGAGGTCAGATTATTAGATGATCATAGTAGTCCCTTCTGTCCTCTATGAAATGATGAGCTACAGGAAGTAAATACACACGTCTTTTTGTCTAACTCTGCACTTGGCTATGAGGTTTGTATCCTCACTATGTGGATCTCACTACAGTTATCAAGTGGTCCATAATTTTTAATAATTATATAGGGAATTTTTCATCTGTAGTTCTCTAAGCATTCTGCAAAGGCAGGTAAATGTTATGTTCATTAGCCTCAGGTTACAGATGAGGTAAACGTAGAACAGAGTGATTATATGCTCAAGTCACGACTCCCAGTCCTGTATCCACACTACCCTTTTTGTCACCTCCAGACTAAATTGCTGCAGTGTTTACTCTAGGAGGGGGCTATCGATGAAGACCACTCACATTTTAGACAATACAGAATGTTGCAGCATGTTAACTCATCAGTGTCCATGAATCATATTATGCCTATGCACATAGATTCCTTCTAGCAGCTTTCAGTTTGTTGCTGGGTATAATTCAAGGTGTTGATTCTAATCTAGATAGCTCTCCGTGGCTTGGGTAGTGTGTGTTTTAGAGCTCATCTCTCTCTTTGTGTTCTACCCTAACAGCTGAGGGTAGAAATTTAGTGATTACTAAATGTGTATGGGTGCAGCTAGCAGTGAATTCTCAGCAGAAGGCCCCTTTCTCCTTCGGTTTCAAAGTGGTGAGATGGGATTCAACTTTTTAACTCCCAGTACCTTTTAAAGGAGCTGTAGGGCTTGAGCACTGCTTTGAACATTTACCACAGGGCAGCCATTGGCACAGGCCTCATAAGTAGCTACCGTGTGTGTCGTTTTCAGAGACTCTATTTTAACTTTATATTATTTTATAGTTATAGATTAGTTTAGTTGGATCTGAGGGTTCAAGGAAACATGCTGGGGGAAATTATTAAGGCACACAGCAAATGTTTCTGCTGAAATGCCTGGAAGATAAACATAAGATGGGACCATGGGCCAAATCCTGACCACTCTCAGGGTAGGGGGCATGCCGGGTTGGGAGGGTGCTGTTACAAGATGGGATAAATTAGAGCAGCCTTGAAGGACTGAAATAGTCACTGGCAGGCCTGGGAATTGGTAAGAATATTAGATAAAACAAAGAGGAACAGATTCATGGCTCATATAATTCTACTGGCATCAGAGAAATGTCAGAGACTATTGCTATCCGTTTCACATGTATGCCATAGTGCTGGGCAGCAGTGTAAAACCCTAATGTAGACAGGGATACAGGTTAGCACACTCATGCCTGAATCCATGAGTGTTATCAGTAGGAACTTTGAACACAATGGGCCAAGCGTGGCTGTCAGTTACACCAGTGAGTTTTTATAGATTTATGCCCATGTGCCTGAGAGCAGAGTTTAGTTCCAGTAGCTTATAGAGGTGCAAAGAGAAAGGAGCTGAAGAGAAGCCAGATAAATAGCAATAAAGGACTGATAAAAAATTGGCACATGGACTGCCTGTAATATTGATTCTGGTATGAGGCTATGAAATGTAATGACAGAGAACAAAACCCAAACACATCTAGACCAGCTTTGCTGGTCTACAGCATAACTTTTCTGTATAAAAATAATCCTGTTTGATCTGAAGCTACATTCTGATTAGAATTAAAAATAAGATGACATATTGAAACTGATTATGAAACTCGGGGGATGGAGGAAGATATTTTATATTAGATTTCTCTGTATTGCTGTTCTCAGTAAATATTGTTGCTTAAGTTTCTTGAAAACAGAAAAATGAATTCCCACTTCATTATATTCAGCAAATATGGAGCTATTCAGCCAGAATAAACCATATTCCTCCTAATTATGTTTCTCTCTGTAGTGATGTATAATTATTAACTCTGCTGCCAGTTTACTAAATCGCAACTATTACTGGATCCATCACTAATCTGCTGTTACTGGGGATAAGATACTTACCTCCTTTTGTAACGCAATTTGAGATCTCAGGATGAAAAGCATCAAACAATAATCATTAGCTCATATAATTAATGATATTAATTACGAGAGCAGCTTTCTCAAACTTTTGCCCATGGCTCTCAATTGGCAGGCCATAGTACTTTTTCTGAGGATCTGTAGAACGAAGCATTTTGAGAACCATGCATGTTTGGAGGCTGTGAGATCAGTTGGTCCTTTTCTGTTTTGTCTAACTGGCAGTTCAGCAAACTGAAAGTTCAGCTGTTTTTTTTTTTTCTGACTCATGCATCATCTCTAGTAACAAAATTTGGCTGACCAGATATTTTTATAAATTATGCCTGTGCAGCTCTGTAGTGGGGCGGTTGCCCCACTCCCTGAATTTGGGCTGCAGCAGGCCAATGGGTCTGCATAGACAGGAAGCCAATCAGGGAAGGCCTTATAGAGAGCCAATCAGGGCCCAGATTGGAGGGAGCCAATCAGGGCCAGGCTCAGCCCTATAAGAAGGCTGCTCTGGAAAGGAGCAGTCAGTCTGTCCTAGGCCTTTGACAGGGGAAGGTCTGTCTCCAGGCTGGGAGACTAGCACCTGGGACAGCGCAGTGCTGGGTAGGCCTGGGGGAGCAGAGGGTAACTCTAGCCCGGAGTCTGTCAGGTTGCAGGCCATCAAGGGAAGGGCCTAGCCGGTGAGAGGGGCTGAAGGGGAAGCAGCCCAGGGATGTGGACAGACGGAGGGAGAGAAAAAGGGCAGGATGGCTGCCACTAGAGGGTCCCTGGGTTGGGACCCAGAGTAGTGGGCAGGCCTGAGTCCCCCCCTGCTGGTGTCACTAGGCATAACCCTATGTAACTCAGGAGGGTGGAAGACCCCGAGTGTCGATGAAGCCTTCCTGCACTAGGCCGAAATGAACCAAAGCTCCTCCATGTTTGAACTTTAATCGACCTGACAAACCAGCAACGGAGAATGGAATGTGTAACAGTCAGTTATCAGTTACAACACCGCTCAAACCAGTATGAAGCGGAAGTAATAAGGCCTGCATGCTTCTGGCTGAGAGGCAAGATAACAGATGAAAGGGAAAAGGACAAAATAATGGTTCAAAAAAGAGTTACTAACGAGCTAGACTTATAGCCGCCAAGATGACTTAACTGCTTAAATGTAATTGCTACCTGCTTAATATAACTATTATAGGGGGGAGGAGGGGAAGGGAAGAGCTTAGTTACAGTAAAGTATAAAGAGAGAAAAATTGCTTATGTTGGTGTGCTTGATCTGAGACGTGCCAAGTCTCCTTGCATCGCTTTGAGATCTCAAATAAACTTTGATTGCTTCTCCACCCTGGTGTGCTCATTGGCACGATGCACACTGGGCAATGAAACCCACTGTTGCTTTCTTCGGGCACTCTGTGCCGGCAACACCCCTTTCCCTCTTGCCTTGCACCCGGCTGCCGGAGCGGCCATCTAGAGCTGCACCACCCCCTGCCAAGACGGGAGTGACTTTGAGGGTGCAGTTGGACACATCGGCCAGGATGCAGAGAGGCAGCTGATTGATCTCCCCCCCCCCCCCCCCCGGAAGGGGGCGAGGATGGACTAAGGGGCACTGCCAAAGGGAAGTAGCTTGAAAAGGACGCCGCGAGCTTGGGAGCAACACGGGTCCGGACGTGCCAACCAAGGGCGAGACGACAGATGGGACACCACCAGGAGGGGACGCTACACTGGACAGAGCTAATTTCCGATACAACCACTAGGAGGCGCCAGGTGGTGAGTCCCAACCCCGTCACACGTGGTGGAGAATGTGGGCATAGCGGTCCGCCCCTGACACTAGGGGCAGAGGAAAGGACTAGGCAGTTTGTGCCACAGATAGAGACTAAGAGACAGACAAAATGGTGGAGAAAAACTTGTACTGGAGAGCCTGGGTGGCTCGGCTTGCCGAGCAGCAGAGAGAGGTTCTCTGGCTGCTGTGGGGGTGGGCACCCAGACCCTGTAGGGCACCAGGCACCAAGGGCGAGAGGCCAGGGCCTGGGCTCAAGAAATGTTACGCCTGTGGGCGAAATGGTCACTTCAAGCAGGAGTGTCCCTACTGGGAGGGAGCAAAGAGGCCCCACCCAGACAAGGAGCCCCCCTGTGAGAGTAACAGGGGGGCCCCCCAGCTTGTTGGGTCTGTGAGGAGCAGGGACACCTAAGGAGAGAGTGCCCCTACAGGGCTCCCAAGGCCCGGGCCAGCCCAGAAGGAAGGGCTAGGGCCCAAACTAGTAGGGATAGGGCTGTGGCAGGGGAAGGCGCCGAGGGTGCTTCCACTGCCACACCAAGGGCCACATAAAAAGGCATTGCCTCCTGAGGGAGAAAGGGGGAGTGCCTGAAGCCAAGGCTCGATCTGGGACAAGCCGCCAGGAAGGGGTAGTCTAGGCTGAGGCCCCCAAAGAGAAGGGGGCTGGGGTAGGGAGGCCCCACCTTAAAAAGGGAACCCGCATAGGGGCCGGGAGGGCTGATGTGGGAACCCAAACAGAGCTGGGAACCCACGTAGGACCAGAGAGATCTACAGTGGGGACCCAGACAATAGAGGAAAGAGGCAGGTTGCTCCAGTTAGTGCAGGGCCTGCGCTTTGAAAGAGATTCCCTGAGGGCCCAGCTGCGAGGAACACAGGGGCGCTAGGGAATCCCCCCTGAGAGGGATCTTAAGCGGGAGGGTATGTAGTGGGGCAGCTACCTCACTCCCTGAATTTGGGCTGCAGCAGGCCAATGGGCCTGCACAGACAGGAAGCCAATCAGGAAAGGCCTTATAGAGAGCCAATCAGAGGACAGATTGGAGGGAGCCAATCAGGGCCAGGCTCAGCCCTATAAGAAGGCTGCTCTGGCACGGCGCAGTCAATCTGTCCTAGGCCTTTGACAGGGGAAGGTCTGTCTCCAGGCTGGGAGACTAACACCTGGGACAGTGCAGTGCTGGGCAGGCCCGAGGGAGCAGAGGGTAACTCCAGCCCGGAGTCTGTCAGGCTGCAGGCCCTGAAGGGACGGGCCTAGCAGGTGCGAGGGCTGAAGAGGAAGCGGCCCAGGGACGTAGACAGATGGAGGGAGAGAAAGAGGGCAGGACGGCTGCCACTAGAGGGTCCCTGGGTTGGGACCCAGAGTAGTGGTCAGGCCTGGGTCCCCCTCTTTCCCCCCTGCCTTGCACCCGGAGGAGCGGACCATCTAGAGCTGCACCAACCCCCTGCCAAGAGGGGAGTGACTTTGAGGGTGCAGTTGGACACATGGGCCAGGATGCAGAGAGGCAGCTGATAGTCCAGCCTCGCCCCCTTCCAGGGGGGATCAAAGGGGCACTGCCGGAGGGCAGTGGCTCGAAGAGGACGCCATGAGCTTGGGAGCAACGCGGGTCTGGGCACGCCAACCGAGGGCGAGACGATGGACGGGACGCCACCAGGAGGGGGCGCTCCACTGGACAGATAATAATTCTGATACATAAGCTGGAAAAGAATCCAGTTCACTCTCATTTTTATATGTGGGTTCTGAAGAGCTGATGGGAGTAAAATGTAATAAATTCTTTGGTCATTCTAGTGGCCACCTAAGAATCTGAATACACACAGGGAGCAAGCATGCTGAGTGTGAAGGGGCATCTGCCCCACACTGGCTTGTAAGGGGTTAATAGAGCCTTAGGCAGGCTGCACAGAAAGCAGCCAATAGGAGAGGAGCTGCCAGGAGCAGCCAGTGAGGGCTGGGCAGGCCTATATAAGAAGGGCTGCAGGGCAGGGCAGTGCAGAGCAGCTTCAGTAGCTGCCCTGAGCTCGAGGACGAAAAATCAGTCTCCTGGCAGGAGTGCCAGCATCCTGGACAGAGCAGTGCTCCCAGCAGGGACGGGAGAAGCTAGAGAGGGCTCCTGGCTAGCTGCTAAGACTGGCAGGCTGAAGCCCTCAGGTAAGGGCAAAGAAGGTGCTGGGGGCCCCAGGGAAATGGCCCAGGGAAATGAACTGAGGAGTCGGAGGGGACCCAGCAAGTGGTGGACTTCTAACAGGGTCTCTTGGCCAGGACCCGGAGTAGTGGGCAGGCCCATGTCCCCACCCAAGCCACTGAGGAAGTGGCCATACAATTGGCTACAGTTGCCTCTGAAGGAAGTGATTGGACACCAGACTGCAGTTCCCCTGGAAGGGGGGAGAACAGAATGTGGCACAGCCAGAGGGCTATGTCATGAAGAGGATGCCATGATCTTGAGAGTGATGGGGTCCTGGCGCAGAAGTGATGGTGGCGAGACACCACCGGAAGAGGGCGCACTGGCTAGCAGAGCTAATCCCCAGGACAGCCAGCAGGAGGCACCGCAGTGGTGAGTCACACCCCATTGCACTGAGTAAGAAGATACTATTTTGACAGTTCAGAACAGAAATTCATTTTAAGACTGTCGTAGATAAAGCAGTGTTGCTTTTTGTTCATATTGACACATTTCGTGGAGGATATTGTTTAGTGGAATTGGCCTTTGCTCAGAACTGCAAGAGCGAAACCTCAAAACTGAAATGATTGTCTCTGCCGAAAACTGGCAAAACCCTATCCATTTTCTGCACCATTTTAGTCCTATTAAGAACATTTTCCTTGATGGTTTCCCACTGAGTTGATGTGTAAAAGAAGTGAAGTAGTGTGGATCTTGCAAAAAGTAAATTTCTACAGGGTTAAAGCAATTTTACACTGACTTGGGAATTGTATGAAATGGCCCTTGGTTATCTTTTTATTGAAAACTGTAAGACCTGAAAAGTAAATGCAAACTGAAAGCCTCAGTTATTACTTTTCCATTCTGACATTGTGCTCAGATCTTTTCTGTATCTTGAAGGGCCCATAGGGTTCTGCACACTAAATTTTACATATGCAGAAGCTGGCTGAACATAAGGTTTTAAAGTCTGCTGACCTGCTCTGCTAAAAGTCACCTAAGCTTGTATTAAATTGTTTCTTGGAAAGACCAAAGAAAAATGTATCTAAATACCTTTCCATTCCATGAATAATGCCCCCAGCTGATCCTCCACCTGTGCATCCATCATTTAATCCACTGTAGAGATAGATAAGCATTATAGGATATTCTGTCACTTAGCTAGAAATTATCGGCTGCTTCCTTTAATAAATGCCAGGGTCTGAAGGGACCACTGTGATCATCTAGTCTCACCTCCTGTATAACAAAGGACATCAAACTTCCCCGAAATAATTCCTAGAGCAGATCTTTTAGAAAAACATCCAATCTTGATTTTAAAATTGCCAAGGATAGCAAATCCACCATAACTCTTTGTAAATTGATCCAATGATTAATTACTCACCATTAAAAATTTACACTGTATTTCCTAATTGAATTTGTCTACCTTCAGCTTCCAGCCATTGTTATATCTCTCTCTGCTAGACTGAAGAGCCTATTATTAAACATCTGGTGCACATATAGATACTTATAGACTGTAATCAAGTCATCCCTTAACCTTCTCTTTGTTAAACTAAAAATTGAGCTCTTTGAGTCTATCATTACAGGGCATGTTTTCTAATCCTTTAACCATTCTTCTCTAAGCCCTCTGCATTTTATCAACTTTCTTCTTGAATTGTGGGCAACAGAACAGGACACAGTGTTCCAGCAATGGTTGAACTAGTGCCAAATACAGATATAAAATAACCTCTCTACTGCTATTTGAGATTCCCCAGTTTATGCATGCTAGGATCTAACTAGCTCTTTTAGCCACAGTATCACACTGGGAGCTCACGTTCATCTGTTGATCCACCCTCGCCCCCAAAATATTTTTCAGAATCACTGCTTTCATGGATAGAGGCCCCCATCCTGTAAGTATGGCCTACAGTCTTTGTTCCTAGAGAGATACATTTACAGTTAGCTGTATTAAAAAATATATAATGTTTGCTCGAAATCAGTGATCTGTGCTCCTGATTATTTACCACTCCTCCAATGTTTGTCCTCTGCAAACTTTATCGGTGAAAATTTTATGTTTTCTTCCAGGTCCTTAAGAAATATGTTAAATGGTGTAGGGCCAAGAACCGATCCCTGTGGGATCCCACTGGAAACAGAACCAGTTGCTGATTTTCCTTTTACAATTAAGTTTTGAGACCTATCAGCCAGTTTTTAATCCATTTAATGTGTATCGTATTGATCTTCTAGCATTCTATTTTTTATCAACATGTCATTGTACAACTCAAAGACCTTACAGAAGTCTCTAAGTATATTATATCAACACTCTTACCTTTATCAACCAAATTTGTAATCTCATCAAAAAAAGATATCAAGTGAGTTTGATAGGATCTATTTCCCTAAACTCATGTCAATTGGCATTAAGTACATTACCCTCCTTTAATTCTTTATTCCTTGAGTCCTGTATCAGCTGCCCCATTATCTCACCTGGGATTGATGTCAGGTTGACAAGCCTATAATTACCCTGGTCATCCTATTTACCCTTTTTAAATATTGGCATAACATTAGCTTTCTTCCAGTCTTCTGGAACTTCTCTGGTGTTCCAAGACTTATTGCAAATCATCAGTAGTGGTACAGCAAGCTCCTCAACCAGCTCTTTTATAACTCTTGGAAAGTTATCTGGACCTGCTGATTTTAAAATATCTGACTTCAGTATCTGCTGTTTAACATCCTCCTGAGGTACCAATGGAATGAAAAGAGTGTTCTATGATATGATTACATCATCTGTTTTTCCCCCAAATGCAGAACAGAAATATTTATTCAACATTTCTACCTTTTCTGCATTATTACTAATAATTCTACCATTTCCATCTTGTAATGGGCCAATACCTTTGTTAGGATTCTTTTTGTTTATAATATATTTAAGAAACTTCTCCTTGTTGTACTTAACGCAGCTTGCCATAGATTTTTTTTCTTGTGTACCTTTGCTTCGCTTATCAATTTTGTACAGTTCCTAAATTCTGATTTATATTACTATCAATTTTCCTTTTATCTATTTGTTAGTTATAATTAAAAAAAATAATATATCTTCACTTCCCTTGTAAGCACGATCATTTTTTTTAACCAGCACAGCTGTCTTCCTCAGCTGTGGCCTTGTGGCTTTTTAGGCATCTGGTAAGGTGTTCTTAAATGATTCCCAATTATCAGTCACATGTTTCTGATTAACATCTTCCTCCCACCTGATCTGACTCGTAATTGTTTTCAGTTTTGTGACATTGGCTCCATAAAGACTGTGTGTGTGTGTTACTGGTCTGAAGTTTATTCTGTTTGCATATTATAAATCTGATCAAGTCATGATCACTTATATATAAGCTACTGTTATTTTTTAGTGCTGTGATCAGTTCCTCTTTATTGGTTAGGACAAGATCTAATAAAGAATTCCCCCATGTTGGCTGCAACACTTTTTGAGTTAGGAAATTGTTATCTATAATGTTTAGAAATTCCAAGGATGTTTTAGTACTCACAGCAGGAGACCTCCAGAATATGTCACTCAAAAATAAAGTCCCCCATTATCATTGTTTTTTTCCTGCTTGTTACGGGTGGGTGTATAAGGAGGCAATCATCCAGTTCCCTTATGTGATTTGGTGGTCTGTAGCAGACACCAACTAATATTCCATCATTCGCTTTATCTGTTAGGACTTTGATCCCTTAGCATTCAAGATCATTTTTTTCCTGAGTTATCAGTGACTCAGAAAGAGGCAATGCCATTTTTGACATAGAATATTGCTCCCATTCTGCTTTTGCCCACTCAATTCTTCCTAAAGAAGTTATAACTATAGATTTCTAACTTTCCAATCATGGGAATCATCCCACTAGGTTTCAGTAATACCAGCTATATTGACTTTATTCTCATAAATGAGCAATTCCAATTCATCTTGATTGTTACCCAGCTGCCTAGCATTGGTGTAGAGCTAATTCAAAAATTTCTTCTCTCTTCATGTCCTTTGGTTCCTTGATTTTGCTCTTAACATCTCAATTTTGTGCTGAGTGCTCATATCTTCCATCTTTTATCTTCTCCTTCTGTTATTAGCTTAACCCGCTCCTGACTCCAGCCAGCCTGTGTCCAAGGAGATTGGTCCCCCTTCTAATGAGGTGGAAGCCATGCAAACTATACTGCCCCCTCTCCCCACAGAAGGTGGATTAATGTTTCACAGGTTAATGCTTCAAAACCCTTGCCAAAATCTTCTGCCTTCCTTTGCTCCTAGGACAGCAAGGATCTTGGGTGAAGATTGTTTGAACATTCTTCTTCTTCAGCATATTTCCAAGTCCCCTGAAGTCATCTACTGCCTGTAAGATATTACTGATACAAACCATCATCAGTGGATCCTTGCCCATTGATTTCAGAGTGACAGTCTTAGAGTGACATTTCATGTCCTGGTTCCAGGAAGGCAGCACACTCTCCTGTTGTCTTCCTGTCCCTTGTAGAATTTTTGTGTACTGAATCTCCAACAAGGATAATTTGTTTTCCTTGGACAGTTGAACTCTTTGCAGGGAAGCTTGATTTCTTACAGGTTGGGCCAAGATACCATCCACATGTGTGTCCAGTTCATCTGTCCATTCATGGAGACCTGCTGGATCTTGAGAAATATCTTCCAAAGTTTCCACATTGAGGACCAGGTATTGGTTTGAAACTTCTAGCTGTGTTGAATTCCTTCCAGTCCTTTTCTCTCTGATAGCCACAGCCTACCATCCTCATCTGTCTCCAGCCATGTAGAATGCCGCTGTGACCTCCTACCTCCACTGGTTAGGAACCACCAGAACTCCTGTCTGACTTGCTCTCTCTCCAATTCCTTGGTGGCCAGCTACATTCTTCCTTGAACCTGTGGTACTGCAGTACCTGCAGTGTTTCCTGAACTTGGCTGTCAGTCATGGCTGACAGGTCTACAAACCCAGGTCTGCAGGGTTCGTGGGAGCAGCCATGCTCCAAACCTCCACCTAGCAGCCTGATGAAAGTTGCCTAGTCCCAGTGTGAGCCTCCACCCAGAGGTCTGATTGGCCCACTGGCTCTATTTAAGCCAGCTGCAGAATTAGGAAGCTGTCTGAACAACAGGCTCCATTGTGCTCTGGACTGTTTGTCTTGTGCTTTCTGCTCCCCTGGCTTGATTTCCTGGCATCCTGACCTGGCGTAACTCCTGGCAGCTGACTCATGATTCTGATCCCCAGTTTGTCTCCTGCCTCTCACTGCCTAGAATCCTGACCTGGCCTGACTCTGGTTCCTGACTTGTGCTTGTGATGTCCGGCTTGTCTCCTGCTTCTAACCTCATGGTATCCTTCCCCAGCCAACTCTTGACCCCTGTCTTGTGACTCTGGAATCTGGCTCTGACTACTAAGTCTGGCCACCCAACTGTGACACCAAGAATTCCTCAGCTTCTTTGGTTCTCAGTGGCATCTCAACTCGCCCCTCAAATCCAAGAATCTTTTCCTCCAACACAGCCATCAACTTGCACTTCATGTACATGGGCTTGACCCAGCTCCCATGAAGTCAGTGACAATTTACCCAAAAATTTAAAGCCAGACCATCAGCTGGTATAAATGAGTGTTACTGAAATCCAGGTCTGCCTGTGACCCTTGATAAACATAGACAATCAATTATGCTACTTTGTGTTTTGGAGGGGTGGGCAGTGTTAATCTGAAAAAAAAAATAGGAACTACAGTGAGAGTATAAACTGGGATTTGGATTCAATGCCCCAGACATAAAAGGTCACTGCCCTAGCCTCATGCACTACCTAGTCCCACTAGGGCCATCCTTTTTTGTAAGGAAAGCCCCCTTCTGTGCCAGCACTAAGATGATAGAGGGCATTACATGTCTTAAACTATTATATCTTTTGAAATGACTATGCCAAAAGTGGGGCAGTTTTGATCTCAGTTACACCAGTGTAAATCCAGAGTAACCTGACTGCAGTCAGTGAAGTTACTCTGGAATTACATTGGTTGTAAGGGACAACAGAATTTGGTCCATTGTACCAACATGGTGGTGGAAAGGAATATAGACAGTTTACAAGCTACTTTCCATCTATTATGTGTTCCCGTGAAATGCTCAATAATCCAGGAAGAACACTTGGGGGTAACAGAATGCATGGACAGCCATCAGCTATGACCATAGCAGATACCGGAATGGAAAGAAATTAACCAAATCAGGAAAGAAACAAGTTGTGTTCTTAAGTCACCTGGATAAATAGGATTATCCATCTGCTATCGCTAAAGCTCTGATTCCCACGTCTACCCAAGGAGTATGGAATATCTGATCTTGGACCAGTCTTTGATTTGTCTTTTGGGGCTGTGAAGTGTTGAGGGTCTAAAATCCTGACAATTGAATTTTTGTACCTATAAAAATCTTTAAATCCTGCTCCAAATTGTATTGAAATAAATGGAAAGATTCCCATTGACTTCACTAGGCTTTGGATCAGGCCCTTAGTCATACAAGCATACAGTCTGAAGTAGTGTTAAAATGGGTGGATGCTGTTGAGTACATGTTATAGGGCATTTCTTCTTGTTACTTATAAACAGTGGACAGAACATACCAATTTATTTGAGCTACTGGCAAAAGGTCAGTAGTTATCTACTTTCATGTAAAGGAAGGAAAGCATAAAGAAGCACCATGATTTAGTTTTTTTATCTCTGTGCTAGATTAATTATAGACAAAATGGTCACATTCCCTTTACTGAAAAGTCTCACTTTCTAAAATCCACATGTAGTGTTCACTTAAAGGAGAAATCCTTTTAATTATTCCCCTCTCATCTTTCCATGCAAGGCTGCCCTCCAGTTGTGCTAGCCAACATTTTTAGCAAAGATTGTATGATGATAGTCGTTCATGTACAGAATACCAAATGAAGCGCTCCCGGTTTAATGCAAGATGAAAATCCAGACTCTTGAAAGGGACTTCCTGGAAACATAAATACATTTCTTTAACATATTCTTTGAAAACTCCATCCACCAAGGCACTGAGCAACTCCTGGAAGTGCTGTGAGAGTCTGTAGCTGTCACTAATTTAGTAGGAGGTGAAGGTGTTCAGCACTTTGTAGGATCAAGCGCTTACATACTAGGGGTGAGATCCTCTGCCTGGGCAAATCCAGTCAAGTGAGCTAAGCTGATTAAAACCAGAAGACGATCTGGCCTTATTTGTGCTCAGAAAATTTGAAGGGACTCTGCCAAATATTTCAGCTATGGCATATGCTCTTCTAGTGCGATTATTATTTATTAATTTTAAAGAGCCATCTGATACGCCACTGCAAAAGTATTTCTCAGATATGATGGATCTTCTACTGTATAATCGCTACATCTTTTCATCTAAAGAAACAATACCTCTACAGAAATATGTATCCAATGTGTTTCATGTTGTAACATAGTACTCTTCAAACTGACACCGCAGGACAATTGGACTATCAAATTAAATAAAGTTAAATTGGTATAAATATCTTCTTAGAATGAATTTAATGATAGCCAGGAAGTTTGATCAGTAGACAGATAATAAAAGGAAATGTGTTTCACAAGTAAGGGGCAAATGTTTTCTTCTCAAATTTGTGGAACTTGACTCTCATCATCTATTCTTTATACCAACCTGCTGGTTGCCTTCTTGAGCATATAAAAAGGAAGATTTTCTAAGCTAGTTTCCTAGATGGGATCTAAAAGGGAAGTGACTTAAAAATGTATCCGTAATGTTTACATAGGCCCAGATCCACAATGGTATTTAGGCTCTTAACTCGGTGAACATTGTTGTTAGATACTAATGCAATTCAATCATTTCACACTGAAAGTCTGGATCAGATTTTAAAAAACCACATGCCTGAAAAATGAATTTTTTTGTAAAACTAAAATCAAACAGGGGTTCTTTGGTTGTTTTTTAGAATAAGGTTATCAAGTGAGAGCCAAACAGATATAGGAAAGGACTGCTCCTTTACCCATCCCTGAAAGATCAAAGAAAACTCTTCCTATAGTATATAAGAATGAGATTAATAAACTGATAGTGACTCATCCCTCCCACAGAGAAAGAAGAGCTCAGAGATTGGTATGACAGGCTCTCTGCTGGGGAGATGTGACTGAGAGAGACCACACATTGCAATGAAACTGAAAGGAATTAGATATTTCTATATTCTGTCCAAAAGTATAGACTATATTAGCACCAAAGAGAGAAATGATAGATCTTTTCTATGAAACTAAGAGCTCTACAAGAGCATACCTTCCTAGCTAATGTCTTAATGAGGTTACTTTATAATCTATTACATTTTTCTGTTGTAACATTTACCCTTGTACACTCTTAGGGTGTATTATTTTTATAGAATCTGAGGAGAAATTGATGTTTCTAAATATCTTAGAGTACTGGCTGTCCCAATTCTAAGGACATCATGCCCACCTATCCTCCCTTTCTAAGAAGGCAACAGTAAAGTGTGTGTGAACTTCCCTCCCACCCATCCTTCTAATTTTCTCTTTTTAAGTAGTTGAGCTGTATGGTCACCTCTAAGGAAGTCCTAGCAAAATCTGTGAGTGGAATTTGGGCCCAGAGAGAGAAGATCACAGTGGAAGAGTTCATGACCTGGCTGAGGTCACATTCTCAGTCCCTGTGTCAGGGAGAAGAATGGAATCTGTTTGTTTCAGCAGCCTTGGCTCCTCTGGAGATGCAAAGTGTCTTGTCAGGGGCTAATGCCAGTACATTTAGATATCTTTTAAATGCAGTAGAGATTCTGGTGTAAATATCAATTAAGTAACACTCCATTTTTAGGGAGCTTGGTCAGGCAGCCATCTTCCGCCTCTGATGTCAGGTGACTTTGGACAATGGTGATTATTTACTTGTTGAGCACCAACAGTATGCTGTGCAGAGCACAGACAGGTAGACTGTTGAACCCATGGGTTTATGATCAAAGTCAAAATCACAGACCACCTTCTTAGTGTATGCTGTGCCCTCATTTCCATCCTCACTGCTCTTTCCTAGGCCAGCATGAATTTAATAAAGCATTAGGAAAAATGCCCAAGTTGAATTCCCTCTACTTCTCCTTACCAGCCACTTTGCTTTCAGCATGGAGTTTGTAACCCGGGCCAACAAAGAAAACAAACCTGCACCTGTGACTTGTTGTTTTTGGAGCCAAACACCCATGCGATTCACCATCTTTTCCACTCTCCCTTTCCTTCCTTCCCAAGAAAACAAAAGGCAATGTCTACATCACCACTGCTGGCCTACTGGAAAGTGTGTGTTTTCTAGGAGTCCCATGCAATACTTCAAATCCCTTTTCTTGCTGGTGCACAGCCTAAGGGCTTAATCCTCCAGTGTGCTGAGGACTCTGTCTCTGATCCAGCACCGCACTTCAGCATGTGCTTAAATAGAAGCCTATGCTGAAGTGCTTTGCTGGATCAGGGCCAGAGTTATCAGCATCTTGCAAGGCAGAGCACTAAGACCCCAATCCAGCAAAAGACTTTTGAAGCTTCAGCTTTTGGATGTTGGCGCCACAACATCTGAGCTATTCAGGAGAAAGGAGGACTTGATGCAGAGGGCCAATACCACACAAAAATGCAGTGCACTGGGCTGTGTATTGGGGAGTTACCGTGCTACCTCTAGAGAAAGAAGTTTGTGTAAATGAGGGGTTTCTAAGGAAAGGTCAGGACTTTCAGTGGTGCTATAATACCCATAGCGTAATGCTGTTTTGATGTCCCGCTCTTGTCCAGATCAACGTAACCGAGGGGATGTTATTTATCTCTATTTACAAATATTAAAAGTGGTAGAGAGAAGCCAAAGGTACAGGTTGGGAATTAGGAGTGACAGCCAAAAGGAAAAGCTTGGGCTTTTCAGTATTTCCATTCTAGTCAACTGTGCGTGTATCTCCTCTCACGTGCCCAGCTGCCCTTCCCGGCACCCATGGAACCTGCAGGCTCTATCAGTGCATTTGAGAGCCCTCCAAACACCTGTCTTTCTCTAGGACCCATTCAATTATTGTCAACTAATAATATGGGGACAGGGTAAGAATGTCATCCTCACTATTCCCATATTTTCCCTCTTCCCCTTTCACAGGCCTTCCATTTACTCTCCTTTTCTCTCACATAAGTAATGAACATGGGGCTGAGGAGAGAAAAGATAATATGACTGACTCTGCGGAGATTTCTGGAACTCCACGGTGGGCCGCATAAACTATTGCTGTACTCTCAGGGATAAAAAACGTGTAATAATATAAAAGAGCAATCATTTAGGTAGGAAACCATATGCAAATCAACCGATGAATTATTTATTTATTTAATTTATTGTTACGCACCCACCTTGGTTCTTTCCAAATCCTGGTCAGGAATATCAAGGAGGCCATTTCAGAACATTAAAAGAGCAGAAATTTAGTTTAATATTTGATTTTTGTTACCTACACTGAGTGGAACTTGACTATTGTATATTGTTGAATTTCTTCCATCTCCCTTAGTTCAACAAGTTGATAGTTGCAAGTGATGATAAACCAATGGGAAAGGGCAAAAGAATCCAAATTAAGTCTTTTAAAACATTGAGGTGCATTTTTTTAACATGATGTGTTGTGACTACTGAAGAACCAAATAGATCTGCACCATACAACACAATTTTAGAGGCAAACCAGGCCCTTCTTATTCATCACACTCACCATTTCTCAAAGAAGGGGAAAGAGAAAAGACTTTCTGGGTGTGATTAACAGGAAAACATAATCTGTGGATAATATTTTTAATCATTGAAAGGAGAAAAAATTAAATGTGCTACCAAAAACCTTAGCCTAACAAAGTCAAAATACATAAAAATCTGCTGAATGTATTAACAGCGTGAATTAATTAGGTTTCTCCTGCCTCCCATGTTACCAACCTGTTCGTTTTATCTAATTTTGTTTAAATAAATATACCTTTTCCTACTCGATGAGCAAGCCTGCTACTATCAAGAACTGAAGTATTTATCTTCTCTCCTGCATTACAAGATAATGAACTGTATTTCATTGAGCTATGGTGTTTGGAAATGGAATGTCAGTTAGAGGAATAAGTGTAATTAAATACAAAGGTCTGTGCTTTAAATGTCTTCATATCCTCAATGTCACTTCCATGAAATGTATAGGCTTCTCAGACTGGACTACATAGGGTGCCCTTCACATAACCATGTCTCTCTTAATTGGCAGTTGAATTCCCTATTTTTAGATTGGTCCAGGCATTGCACTGCCTTTTGGAAACTATTCATTCCTCCAGCCAGCCCTGCAGTTGGGGATCAGGTATCTCTGCAGCACTGTCCACTTCCCACAGAGGGATCTTAACAGCGGGTTGGGGAGAGCAGGGAGGCCTGGCATTTTTGGAGCTCAGAGACAAGGGAGCCAGAGGATTCTGTCTGTCTGCTCATCCTAGAAAGGAGGAAGGATAGTCTTGTGGTTAAGACTCTGGACTGGGCTTGAGGAGATCTGCATTCAGTTCCCAGCTCTCCTATAGGCTTCCCGTGTCACGTAGGGGATGCCACTTAATTCAGTCAAACTAGGGTATGTCAAAGTGCACAGTAGCAGGGTCCACGTGGCCAGTTAGCACCTGGCGCTGCACATTCACAGCCTGACATGCTGCTCACTAATTAGCCTTGTAGACAAGCCCCAGGAAGATTGTAAACTTTTCAGGGTAGGGACGCTCTCATACTGTGTATACATACAGCACCTACTACAATGGGCCCCTGATCTCAGTTGGGGCCTCTAGACACTATTGTAATACAAATAATATTTCCTCCAGCTCTGCCCATCCTCACTCCACATCTAATCTCCATCGGCCCTTTTCTAGTCCCTCCCAGTTGGGCAATGGATTCTCCTCACCCACAGACAAGGAGACCACATTTGGAGCTTTCTGAAGCCTTATCTTGAACTCCCAAGCTGGTTAATCAAACCTAGATGCTGCCCTCAGCAGAAAGTGTAGCACAATTACAAAATAAACTATGGATTTCTAGCTGTTGTCAAGGAAACCGTGAGGGACAAAAAAAATTTGATTTTGTTTTATAAAGTGTAAATGAAAGATAACTGAATGCCAGGAAAAAAGATCACATCCATTAAACGGCACAGTAGTGGGGGACAGAACATGCTTTTAAATTTTCCACTGAAATAAATGTTCAAGACAGTAAACATGGGGCCACATTCAGGACTGATGTAATTCCATTGGAATTTACACTGGGGATAAATATGGCCCATTCTGTTTATAGAGAGAAAGAGAAAAGGAGAAAGGAAGCAAGAGGAGCTCTGAAGGTGCAGTCTAAGTCAACGCCAGAGGAAATGGAACATAAAGTATAGCATATTAATTATGAATTCAGTGGATACTTTTTTCCCTTGTCAGGTAATGTAGAACTCAGCAATACATGTTAATTCATCTCTGCATTTTCAAGTCATGTTACTTAGGTTTCATTAACATGGTAGAAGAGTTTCATTAGTGATAGAGCAGCAACTTTCAATGAGTATTAATGGAAACAAAAGTTACCTGGAAGAGTTTACCCATTCAGCATGGTATCAGCAATGACTAAGAGGAGTTCTAATGTTCATACTCTGTCAGCAGCCTCTATTCCATCAGTAAGGCTCAGTCTTTGTCTTATGTGAACAATACGTTGTTTTATATTTATTCCACAGATATCAAAATCTAGATCAACAGACCCACAAATGAACAGAGAAGTAGATTTTGTTCTGAGCCCATTGTCTCTCTTTCAGTCATTAATTACTGTCCTGATGTCTTCTTCCATCACTCTTTTGATCTTTTAGCTTTCTACACCTGCTTGTTCCTAAAACAATGCTTGTAGCTAGATGCATCAGCTGGGATGTAGCAAGATAACTGAGATGTTAACAAAGTGTCTTGAATGTGGGAAATGGTGAATTGCTCTAGATACCTTGTTGTAATTGTTGCTGGCTTTGGACTTACATCTTGCATTAAATTGTCTGTTGCTTCTGGTACTCGAGGAGCTGCAGCTCACCATCCATGTCAAATACATTCCTATCCATCATCACCAGTCCTACTTTACAAAAACTCAATTACCCACAACTTCATGTTGTTATTTCATATATATAACACAACTTCGTGTTGTTATTTCATATATATAAGTTTGCAAAAGACAGTATCTCTGCCTTCAAGAGCTCTTAACTAGATGATGCTATTTTCATGCAGCTCCTAAAAAATACAATGCCTCCCAGGGGGCTCCATGGATAATTAGTAGGAAGTAACTTGTGGCACTCTTTATATAGTGCAGGGGTAGGCAACCTATGGCACGCGTGCCGAAGGTGACACGTGAGCTGATTTTCAATGGCACTCACACTGCCCGGGTCCTGGCCACTGGTCCAGCGGGCTCTGCATTTTAATTTAAATGAAGCTTCTTAAACATTTTAAAAACCTTATTTACTTTACATACAATAGTTTAGTTATATATTATAGACTTATAGAAAGAGACCTTCTAAAAACGTTTAAATGTATTACTGGCACGCGAAACCTTAAATTAGAGTGAATAAATGAAGACTTGGCACACCACTTCTGAAAAGTTGCCGACCCCTGATGTAGTACAACAAAGCCAGGTAGCTCTGCTAACTGCTGTGTGTGGTAAGGGGAATTGTGGCTCCAACTGCTCCTTATCCTTTTCTGCCTAATTGGAGGCTATGGTAGTTCAGCTGAGTTAAAGCAAAGGTGTGAAGCAGAACTTTAGCAGCAGGAACAGAAAGGAAGGGGCAGATGTGATGAAGGTTAGACTGATAAAAGAGACAAGATTTGTTGAGAGCTTAGATGTGATGGTAAAAGGAAAGGGAGGAACCAAATGCTACAGCATATAACAACTGTTTTCCTGCTTCACAATTAATGTTTCATGAGAGAAAAGCCACCAAAGTACAGGAAAATTGTTCACTCCCTGAGAAACCCAGATTTATTTTATTCTCCTTCTTTTTCAATAAATTCAGGGGTAGCTCTTCATCTGCTTTAAATAAGCGTAGCTCCAATTAATCCATCCATTTCAAAGAAGCTATGTTAATTTGCTCCAGCTGAGGATCTGGCTGTCAGCCTCCAATGTTGCTCCCTGATTGAACAGTATTAATATCGGGAATGATGTATTTCTACATTAATTTACAGAACATTAACTTTGCGCTCTGCTAACACCATCATAGGTTCTGTGCCATCATCATGTAAACGGACACCATCCTGAAGAATTCAGAATAGCGTCATACCTCCCAATGCCAAAGAAACTTCCGTTTTAGCTATGCAATAGCCAATTATGTTGTTCTGTCTTGAACTGACAGTGCTCTGTAACACCTATTGTTAGTAAGGGTAAACTGCTGGGAAAAGAGACTATACTTCTAAAACCCTATTGCCATTTAACAAGTTTATCGGGTATCTACAAAATGTTGATAATATAATTATGGATTATTTAAATTCACTGCTGTATACAGCACACCACCAAAAGCTGATAAAGAAACATCTATCTATCTTGCTGCTAGTACAGAGGCTCCGTACTCAAAAACAATATATCTGAGATGTGTCATGTTTGTGGGAGGCTTTTCCGTAGGGGGCAAACTCTGCCTCCCCAGTGGGGTGATAGGAGGAATCTCCGCATGGGAACTTTGATGGAATGGTTGGAAGGGGACCTTATTCTTCAGCTGGCATTGTTTTATCAGGATTTGTCTGCCATCCTGAAGTCCCATCCAGATCAGGGTGGAGGCAGCATTGTACCTTATATGATAGATTTCCTTTGGGTTATGTAAAAAAAACAAAAATATTATTCTATTTCCATAGCTGTGATAATGGAATCATGCTGAATATCAGAAGGTGAGAACTTTTGTCCTTCTCAGAAACATTATTTTATTGTCCATGTAATAGACTCTGGCACCAAAGTCCCTGCACATTGTCCAGTTTTCCTGTATATTTGCTAGGATCTTCCTTCCAAATCCCTCCCATTTCACACACACACACCAGCTCATCGGGATAACAAACAAAGGAGCCACTGTGTATCCTTCTAATAGAAATTACAGAATTCTGTGGCCTAATATGATGCTTATAATATTTTTCATAGTTAGCATTAAATTAGAACTATGCTATAGAGTCAAGGTAAAATCCCGGCCCCACTAAAGTAAATGGCAAAGGTCCCCTTGGGTAAGGATTTGCTGCCCCTTTAGTGTTTAACACAGTAAGAGTTCATATTTTAGATGCTAATATTATGATAATGCTAAGCTACATTTGATTTAGGCCTGTAGTGCACAGAATCACTCCCCACATTGCAGAATGGTATGTATGGAGCTGCAAGTGTGTTCACGCCCTGTTTACATTAGGCAGGAAACTCTATTGGTCCTTTTAGTGAACCATGATTAAACATGGTTCTTGCTAGACAGGTGTTAGCATGACTAATAAGGATCTCGGTCACTCAAGTATGAGTTACTCAGTTTGTCAGAAAGCTTTCCAAGATTTCCAAAGATTTGAAATCTTAGAGTTTTTATTTTGTTGTCCTGCATTTCTTAAAATATTTTTATCAGCAGCAGCAATATTGTAGGGTGGGATAGAACTGACTGGTAGAGTCAGAACAAGGGAAATGACATTTTCATGAGTGCCATCAATTGATCAGCTAGAGCAGTATGTGGCAGTCAGGAAGGAGGTAAAATGTAGAATGACTCTGCAGAGCATGAGGCAACTCTTAAAATTTGAAAGGGAACCCAGTGAGGAGCACACATCACAGGTCAAAACAGAACGACATCCAAAACTATGAATGGAAACCTACCAGGAGGCTACCTTCTAAAAACACTAGAGCGCCTCCAGTGAACAGTCCCATAATAAAGCGCGGACCAAGGACATGGAATGAAGCCTATTAAAACAGACTAGATTATCCTAATGGTCCCTTCTGGCCTTAAAATCTTTGAATCTATTAAAATAACCACAAAGAAAGTCTACATTCAGTGGAATTTGTTAACTAAGGACAGAGGTCAGATTCTACCCTCATTAACACCAGGGGCATTCTGGAGTGAATTCACTGAAGTCATTGAGCTTTGATAGTCATCTCACTTTGGTTTTTCAGAGGTATAAATTAATAATTCCGGGGGGGGGGGGGGGGGGGGTCACCTCTGATTTACACCGGCTATAAGTGAATCAAGCTATGAGAACCGTTTGGAAGAAGCATAGCCCAAAATATTGACTGAAAGCTGTTTGGCTCCTAAAAATGCCCAATTTAAACTACTGAAACAAGACTATATAAATTGGATTAGGACTGTAGGGAAACACATAGGAAGCTTGAAAACAATAGATAATTCACTAGACAATACAAGGTTGTTGGTGTCACTAGCTACCAGGTAACTCGGAAGAGCGGAAGGCCAAAAGTGCCGATGAAGCTCTTCTGCTCTGGGCCTACCTGAACCACAGTGACTCCATCTTGAGAACTTTCACCTACTTCTGTGCTAACTACTTACATGCTGAAGCAGAAATGTAAGGGTCAGCTTTTCTAGCAGGCAGCTGCTGTAAACAGGCCTTGCAAGGCCAAGAGATAAGCAGGCAAAGGGAAAGTTTCTAACATGCACACTGTGTACCTGCTGTAACTGTTGTCTGGAAGGGAGGGGTAAGGGAGTAACAGACAAAGGCTTGCACAGAAACAGCTTGGAATATAAAAGGGAAAATGTTATTTGTATGTGCTGCACTGGATTTGAGACATGCTGGTCTCCTAGTGCCATTTCAGAGCTCTAAAATAAACTTGGCTTGCTTTCTCCCCTCGGTGTCTTTATTGGTGCCAAGCACACCGGGCAACGAACCCCTGTTTGCCATCTCGAGGCCCAGTTCTGGGCAGGCAACAAGGTGGCACCAGTAGCTCCTTATAAATACTACAGATTATAGACAGTAATCCTCATGAAAGTATTTGTTCAATAGTTTATGTGAACAAATTTCAGTTAGCGTTATTTGAGTGTGCCGCTTTAACTGTTCGCTAGTTATGATTTTTTGTTAGTCATTGAAGTTGTATGGCATTGTTTCTGCTCCTTGATTGGATGTCTGAACGTTTTTAAACAGCAGAATGACAAATAATGAATAGTGCACTTCTGGTATGAATGTCTGTATAGATAAATGGTGCTTTTTGGATTTGTGAACAGTTTGACAAGCAATTGCAGTCAGATCTAGGTTTATAATATGAGCCTACCAATAACAGTGGAGTGAACTTGAGAAGTTCCCCCATGAAAACATTCATGAATTTATTTATTTTTTTATTAGAGAGGATCTCAAGCCACAAAATTTGGATCCAACTCTGTAACAGCCCAAAGCTCAGGTACATTCACCTTTATGGCTGTGGTGTGGCCATTCTCAAAACATGATTTTCTTAATGAATAGTAAAACATATATTTAATCAAATGTTAGATGCAGTCTGAACCAGAATAAATGATATTGCACCAATAGAGGTGATATTATGGCTAGGATCTTGCTACGTGTGTCATCTGAAAAGACCACATTTTTGGGATGAGAATTCTGGCTATGTTGAAAGAGGGCCCCTATTTAAAATGTATTGAGTCAAACTCTTACGTAATCAACTGCACAGAACTGCACCTCAAATGCAGAGCTACAGTTGTATGATTAAGTAAATATTAAAAGTGCCTCACAGGAACAGTCTAACTCCTGAGCTCAAAATTAACCTCAGCCATTTGAGAAAAATATTACAGGAGCTCCTCTGAGCCAGCTCAGAAGCATATTGAACAATTAGTTTTTGCAGCAATGCTAGCTGTATCCCTTTGGATCAAGCATGTATAGATGTTGTTAGCAATCCATTTGAATACTGGAGAAGTACAGCTGGTCTAGTCTTGCCAGTTTAGTATTTGAACTCCTAAACAAGGGTTATTCTTTTATTTCTCTCCCTTCCCCCTGCACCATGAATGTTTAACAAAGAAGGAAACACTAACAACATATGGACTGTCCTGCAGCATAGTTGGGTTCACTTTCTGTTATTAGAACATTGTATCTGTATATGTGTGCATAGCTAGGCAGTTAACAAGATCACTATTGACATCTAAGAGTAGGTAGCATGATTTAGTAGGTTCAATGAAGTTATTATTGTGAATTGCAAATGGCTTCCTGAGTCCAACTCTCAACACTTTCCGTGGATTATTTCTGTCTTTAGATATAAGAGTACATATCACAAGGCACCTCGGGTACTACCCAGTGAACCTCATCACCCAGCTAGTTCTGCTAGTTTCACAGTCACAAACAGACAACAGGTGGTTTACTTTTCACTAAGGTGTGTATTTATTCCTCTCTTACATAGAAATACCATGCCATGGAAGTTTACAGCTAGGATAGGCTTCTCTTTCCCTACACTGTCACTCCTCACCCCAGCTCACCCTCTGAACCCCATTTTGAGCTGCCCCATGCTGCCTGTTTCCTCCCTTTATAGTCTCCCCAATGACCTTGTTAGTGGAGTGATTGTCACCCAGGTGCTAACAACCCCACAACAGAAAGTGTATAATTGCCCTCAGCTGGACCTGCAGCCTTCTCCAGGCTGCAGCAATGTCAGTGATCAGGGTGCTGCTGACAACACCCCGCACAGTGCACTTTGAAATCAGTAGTAACTGGACCCATATGCTGTATCATGGGGCAGAACTGGGATCCCCACTCTCTTCTTTTCTTAACTGGCAGGGCTGGGCAAACTGCAGTGGCCAGCAATTTACAAAGTTGTCATAAACAGATAGTTAAGGGTTAATGCCTCTTTTACCTGTAAAGGGTTAAGAAGTTCACCTAGCCTAGCTGACACCTGACCAGAGGAACCAATGGGAGGACAAGATGGTTCAAAGGGAAGGAGGAAAGTTCCCTTTGTCTGTTGAGTTTTCACTTTAGACCGGAGTGGGAAAGCTCCAGAATTCAGTCTCTTATTAAGTAGTGAGTATTAGTGAAGGAAATAAATTGGTTTATGTTTATTTCTTTGTAACCTGTCTTGTGCAATTAGAGGAATAGTCAAATTGGGTATTTTGGGTATTTTTTGGGGGGTAACTAAGGGTTTGTCCAGGGGAACATCCTCTGTGTTTGGAATCTGTTGTCTGTGAGAGTAGCTGGTATGCTAATCTTTCCCAGAGGGGTTTTTTTTACCTTTCTTTTCTTTAATTAAAAGCCTTTTTCTTAATAGCTGATTGATTTTTCCTTGTTCTAAGATCCAAGGGGTTTGGATCTGTACTCACCAGGGAATTGGTGAAGAGTCTCCCAAGGCTACCCAGGGAAGGGAATCACCACTTTGGGAGTGGTGGCAGCGGACCAGATCTAAGCTGGTAGTTAAGCTTAGAAGTTTCATGCAGGCCCCCACATTTGTACCCTAAAGTTCAGAATGGGGAAGCAGCCTTGACAAATGTAAACAGGGGGAGGGAAGGGCTAGGAATTTAGCTTGACTTTTTTTTTCTGCTCGGTTTTAAGGCTCGGCTGTCAGTCAAGATAATTGTTATCCGTAGGTCTGATATGCAATCAGTAAAAAACCAATAGACAGCTTATCAGTGATCACATATAATTTGAAATGACCAAGCGAGCAATAGTTATCTAAGAAACCTATAGGTGCATGAAACTTTGCTGCCGCCCATCCTTTGCTGTTAGAGCTACATTAGCTGCAAAATGATTTCCTAACTACAGCGTTTAGATTTTTCTTCCTAGACATGGATGCAGTGAAGCATTGAAATTGAATAATGGGGAGTAACTCTCTGTGCAGCGGTGCATGCTGGCAGTGCTTCCTGCCCCTAGCACAGAACTCCGTGGGTGTGCACAGAGACCAACATTTTCATGGTTGAGTGCCTATAGTAAGTCACCTAAATCCATGTGTAGATACTTCTTAGGGAGAGCTCTGGGCGCTTAACATCTCTAAAATTCAGACCCCTTTTTTAGGTGCTTAAGTTTGGAAATTTTAGTCTGAGCCCTGCTGTGGGAGCAGTGCAGGTCTCCAGCAGACCACAGGGCTGCTAGATCTCTGCTCCCCAGTGCTTTCCTGACCTTCTCCGCGATAGATGGAAGGGCAGGCTGCTAGGGAGAGCTGCGGATACCTAGATAAAGGGCTTCCCGCTAGTGTTGGGAGTGCTGGGTTTGTAGCCCACTAGAGGACACATACAAAGATAAGTCTTCTGCTGTGAGGAAGGACAGTTCAGCAAGGGTGCCCCTCTACCCTGTGGCAGTATGTAGGAGGACAATGGGGGTCAGGAGCCTCCCTAGTATAACAGTACTTAGTTTTGGAGAGACAGGAGGTAGGGAATTCTCATATGCATTGGAGAGAATTGGGAGTTGGGAACTGCTCCCATGGCGACCTACTAGCACCAAATTTCCATGCAGACAGGCACAGCCTTAACAATGATCAATAATAGCAGAGGGAGAGGGTACAATGGAGCTATACCCCAAAAAGCAAAGGTTCCTCTGCATTTCCTGTCAGAAGCCTCTAGATGGAACACGCCAAGTTGCACAGCATGCAGGGAATATGCTGCCTGGAGAAGTCTAACCCATCTGCTCTAGCTAGGGCCAAATTTTGGCTGAGAGACCTGCACAGAACCCCTCTTGAGATCAATAAGAGCTGCAGACACATACTTAAGGGCAGAATTTGAACCCTACTGTCTTAATCCTTCCTTTAGTGTTTGTTACCCAGGACACTGCCACGGAATAGTGTAGTGTTAGAAGAAAAGGAACAAATGGATTGATGGGAGTTTAATGCCTTCCAGGCAGCCAGTGCTCTTAATCCTGCTTTTGTGGAGTGCCTGCTGGCCCTGGTTATCATCAGCCTAGTAAGTTAGAGCTAGGATTTAAATAGATGAGATCATTTTAAGGAATGCAGTCATTTGCGTACCAAGGCTCAAACCTTGGAAAGATTACTGTGTTTTTAAAAGACATATTTAATGAAACGGAATGAAATTCAAGACCTGGTTTTATTTAATACCTTTGTTAACAGCAGAGGTGGGGTCTTCAAAGGAGTCGAAGGAGTCTAGGGCTAGATTTACAAAGTTATCCAGGCTCCTCAGGCTGCAGATAGGCAGCTAGTGGGATTTCAAAAGTGCCTAAGTTGGTCAGGTGCCTACCTCCCATTGAATTTCATTGGCATGAGATCAGACAAAAAAATAAAATGGAGGTGCAGCTAAGAAAAATGAAAGCAAATGCATGTCAAGAAAGAGTGGTGGGAAATAATACAAACAACAGATATTAAATAGATGAATGGAAGCACTTGGAAGCAGACCCTCAGCTTGTGTAAATCCATGCTTGCAATAACTGACTTTGAAGGAGTTATGTCAGTTTACATCAGCTACAGATCGGGAATTCAATCCTGTATGGCACCAAGTGCACTCAACTTCCAGGGCCAGGCATCTAAGAAACAGGAATGCTAAAAACATAGGGTTGATAGCCAGCAAATTAGATACAATGTGCTTGCAACGCATCTGGACGAACATCAAATGTGAATTTGGCCTTCAAACAAAGAGGCTTACCATCTTAAACATGGACCTCTATGCTCTACACAACTCTGTGAGAGAGATCCTAGATTACGATATGAGTACCTCAACACCAAAAGACATAGAAAATTGATATTCAGAAAAAGGCAACAAAAATGATTAAAGGGCTGGAGGGACTGACTTGTGAGGAAAGATAAAAGGAGCTAAACATTTGTAACTTGCATAAATGATGAAAAGGGGCAGGGCGTAGTTATGGTAACAGTCTACGAGTATTTGAGTGGCATTAACACTAAGGAAGGAGAAGAATGGCGTAGGGAGCTCCAGGACCAGATAGCAAGACATGACTAGGTGAAAATGGGTAGAAGAGATTTTAAGCTCCCTTTTGGGGAAGAGGAAGTGATGTGTTGGACACAGCTATTCATCAGGAATTTGGCTAGGAAGGCCAACTCACTTCCCTTCATTTCTGATTTCTGAGCAATATTTCAGCAGGACCTGAGCCTGTCAACACTACTAGAAGATGTGAGCGAGCAGTAAGTACTAGATGATTTGATTTAGTAACATGCCTGGCTTCCATAGTGATTGACAGGTAGCAATCCTCGTGGGGTAGATCAACATCTGAAACACTGGCTGGAAGCAGGAAATGCAGGAGTTTCTGATTAGGGCAAAAGGAGGGTGGACTCTCTCATTCACCACGGCAATACTCCTGTTTTACACCTGTGTAACTCTATTAAAATGAATGGAGCTATTCTAGGGTAAAGCTAGAGTAACACAGTGGTGAGTCAGGCTCATGATATTCATGTACAAGGGTGACAGTGAGATGTCTGCCTGGCTCACTGAAATCTCCAGCATTACTATAGGGTTAAATCAGTGGTTCCCAAACTGGGGTATGTGAACCCCTGGGGGTGTGCAAAATGTTACAGGGGATTCTCAGGGAAAAAATTCCCTAATGGTGGATAGAGCTGTCCGTAGGGACCCCGGGCAACACTGGGCCAGCAGCCCAGAGCCCCTGGACTTCCAAGAGCTAAGCAGATCAAAGCAAGCATATCTATCACACTGAGGAGATTTCAGAGTAGCAGCCGTGTTAGTCTGTATCTGCAAAAAGAACGGGAGTACTTGTGGCACCTTAGAGACTAACACATTTATTTGAGCATAAGCTTTCGTGGTGCCACAAGTACTCCGGTTCTTTTTACTGAGGAGATTTAAACTTCAAGACTCCTTCTAAGTAATGGAAAGGGAGGTGGATACTTTTTGCTGTTTTTAAAATTAAATAGGCAGCTAGTATTGTTTTTAAAATTATTATGAAGAACAAATTTAAGCTTTGTTGTAACGTGCGTTGTTTGCCTGGACTGCTCAAGACCTGAATGCTTGTGTAGGAAGAACTCTGAGTTGGCTTCTTAAATACCTTCCTGCTCTTTCACATCTGATACTCCTTGATGAAACATAAAAGCCTTGTCTTATGACAGGCTTATTCAAAGTGATACAAGCTACGAAAGTGAGACCTTGGAAGAGTGTTGCCATTTTCATAATGTAATAAAAATACTGCAATGATAATTAATAATAGTGTGTAATAAACGTGTCAGAAAAACAAAATTTATATTTCCAAGATCACTGCTTTTATAATTTATACTCAGGTAAAGGAGAAAATCCCTGGAAATATTCGTTTTTAAGAGGGGGTTCACGAGACTTGACATTTTAGTGAAAGGGGTTTACGGGTTGTTAAAGTTTGGGAACCACTGGGTTGGATTCATCTGGATTTACATGATCAATTCGATATTGTTCTTTCCAAGATCAAACCCCAAAAGCAAGTTATTTTAAGGTAGCTCTAAAACACTAGGGGCCAGACTCTCAGCTGGTGTAAATTTCGCCCTCAGATCTGATTGCTGCATGTGCAATTGGCCAAAAAACACAGGGCAGAAAAAGGGTTGACCCTACAAGTGTCCGGTCTCATTTTTCTGAATATCTGTCTTAGATATTTATTTGGCCCTTATTACTGTACTATCATGTCACCTCACAATCTTTAATATACTTATCCTCACAACACCCCAGTGTGATAGGGGAGTGCTATTGTCCCCATTTTATAGATGAAGAATTGAGGCACAAAGACAAGTTGACTTGCCCAAGGTTATTCAGGGAGTTTGTGGCGGAGCATGAACCCAGGCCTTCCAACTCCTCAGCCAGCAATTTAAACACCCGACTAGCCTTCTTCTCTAATATAATAGTAACTTTTCTAACTGATATACGGGCCAAATTCTAAATTTATGTGTAAACCTCCCGCTCTTCCCAGTCAGAAGCCTGACTGTAGTATATTGCCCTAATAACTTTGTAGATCTAGCCCAAGTACCATAATGAATACATCCTTCTGCCCAGAATGACTTTGACTCCTGTGGAAAACATGATTCCAATTTATCCAGCTGCAGATGGAACCAAATTGTGTCACTATGTTCAGAGGTGAAAGTAAGCTGGTACGGAGAACCGGTAAGAAAATGGAGCATTCTCTCCCTCTCTGACTCCTCCTCCTGGCTCCAGCAATATTGAGGGTCCAGGGGCCTGGCTCTATGAATGTTCGGGGCTGGGTCTCCCCCCTGGCCCTCCCTGCTGCCCCCAGAGTGTGGGCTGGCCCCCCCTTTGCTGCTCCCCCCCCCCCCCCCGCACCTCCCTGGGTCCCGAAGCTCCATGCTGCCTGCCTGCATTAACTGCCGCCGCAGGGTCCTAGTGCCCCCCGCTACTACTGCCAGGGCAGGCTGCCCTTCCCCCTCAGACCCTTTCATTTTCCGGTGGGACCCTCCACCAGTACAGCCGGCCCCCCCTGCCCACAGTCACTGCTCTTGCCCCATGCTGGGAAAGGGGCAGCTCCATCCTCCACCCCCAGTGAGGCTACAGTGAGGGGCAGCAGCAGGGGAGGAGGTGCACATGTGATGGCAGCCCCCCTGGCATGGCACCCACCACAGGGGAGGCGAGGGGGATTCCTGGACCTGAGAGGGGCCCTAGGAGCACATGCAGTGACAGTGTGGGGGTCAATGTGCTGCAGGGCGGGAGAAGGGGGTCCCTACCCCAGAGCTCACTGCTGCTGGCAGGGAGAGGGCTGGGGGGAGTCCTCTCTGGCTCCAGTTCCAGGGCAGCCTGCCTGCACCCCAAACTCATCCCCAGCCCTGCCCCACCCCACCCCAGAGCCCACACCCCCAGCCAGAGCTCTCATCCCCATGCACTCCAACCCTCTGCCTCAGCCCTGAGTCCCCTCCCACACCCCAAACTCCTCATCCCCTCCCACACCCAAATCCATCCCCAGTCTCACCCCACAGGCCTCTCCCCTGCACCCTCTCCCTCCGCACCCCCTCTTATCCCCAAACTTCCTCCCAGAGCCTGCACCCTGCACCCCTCCTGCACCCCAGTCCCCTGCCCCAGCCCGGGGCCTACACCCCAGACCACCTCCCCCACCCAAACTCCCTCCCAGAGCCTTGGGCAGGTGGGGGGTGGAGTTGGGGGGGGCAGAGTTGGGGCAGGTTCTGGGCACCAGCAAAATTTCTACAAACCTGCCACCCCTGCCGTCAAGAGCTGGTGCGCCATACTGGGGTGGACCGGCTTCCTGAGGCAGAGCCCCGCTGCCAGAGCCCTGGGGTAGCAGCAGCGGGGCTCGGGTGGCGATTTAAAGGGCCCAGGGCCCTTTAAATCACCGCTGGAGGCCCCCTGCCACTACCCCAGGGCTCCGGGGACAATTTAAAGGGCCCGGGCCCTTTAAATAGCCCCTGGAGCCTGCCGGAGGCCTTGGGTAGCAGCGGCAGGGCTCTGGTGGCTATTGAAAGGGTTCGGGGCTCCTGCTGCCTCTACCACCCCGGGCCCTTTAAATAGCCACTGGAGACCTGCTGCCGCTACCCCAGGACTCCAGCAGCAGGACTCCGGAGATGATTTAAAGGGACCTGGAGGGTAGCGGCAGCCAGAGCCCCGGTCCCTGCTGCTGGAGCCCCGGGCCTCCGTTGGCAATTTACAGGGCCTGGTGCTCCACTGCAGTAGCAGCAGCTAGAGCCCCGGGCCCTTTAAATTGCCCCCTTTAAATTGCCCCCAAACCCCAGGGCTCTGCATCTGGGAGCTCAGGGAGTGATTTAAAGGGCTTGGGGCTCCCAGCTGCTGCTACCACAGCCCGGGCCCTTTGGGGATTTAAAGGCCACGCCTCTTCCGGTGGAGGCCACGCCCCTCAGGACTCCAGAGTACTGGCAAGTCCTTTAAGTTACTTTCACCCCTTCCTATGTTACCAAATTGTGTTACAGCTCTGGTGTATTTTGCCTGGCCTTAAAATAGTGATAACTGATACTCTGAATTTCAGGCTCAAAGATGCTATGAATTTGTATCACAAACAAAAATGTAGTTTGGGGGATAAAAGCTGTCATCACAACAACAATTGTTCTTCTTAATAGATTTTTACAACCTCCAAATATAAACAGAGCAGCAGGATTAGAATTATAATAGAGCATAATTTCTGCATTGTATAATCAGAACAACCAATTCTCAAAAGGATTTTTTTATATAGTCAGTTCACATTAAATCCCAGTGTGTACCTTCCCCACAGCAAAATATCTGTAACAGCATCTGGTACTTACAGATCTTCAATTTTATAGTGACACCTACAGTAGTAAGAGAAAAGTACCACTAAATGAGCCGTTCACCTCAGACACTAGCTGCCAACAACTTATGAAAATTATCCATATCGCCAGTTATATAATTCTATGCCTTTAACCTATGAATGACATGGAGATTATCATGTTGTACATTAGCATGAGCTGCGATAAGCTTTGAAGGTGGGTAATGAACAAATATAACATTTGATCAATTCTTACAAATCCCAGTCATTATCAAGTCTTTGGGTAAAATCCTGGCCCCATAGAAATCAAGGGTAAATTCCTACTGACTGCATTGCAGTCAGGGTTTCACCCTTTATATCCTAAGGAGGTAACAAAGGTACTTCATGTTGAGAGGGTGTTCCATATGGCTCTAATCAGAACCTATGGGGGTATTCTATAATAAGAAATAGCTGTTAGCAGACATATAGTATTGTACTGCCTGTGCTTTGGTGAGTTTAAAATTAGAGGGGTTGGCCTAGAGCAGGGGTTCTCAAACTGGGGGTCGGGACCCCATGTAATATGTGCCTGCACAGTGCTTCACTCAATGGGGCCCTGTGATGGACTGTACAAACCCCCACTGAAGAGAAAGGGGTTAAGGAGCTACTTTAGACCCAGACAGCTCCGCCCTGCCACACCTGCAATGCATACACAGGCTGGAGGAGGAGCTTAAATGGGGAATGGAGTAGCTCATTAAGGGCAGGTCTTCACTACGGGGGGGGGTCGATTTAAGATACGCAAATTCAGCTACGCGAATAGGGCAGCTGAATTCGACCTATCGGAGCCGACTTACCCCGCTGTGAGGACGGCAGCAAAATCGACCTCCACAGCTCCCTGTCGACGGCGCTTACTCCCACCTCCGCTGGTGGAGTAAGAGCGTTGATTCGGGGATCGATTGTCGCATCCCGACGAGACGCGATAATTCAATCCCCGAGAGATCGATTTCTACCCGCCGATTCAGGCGGGTAGTGTAGACCTAGCCTTAGAGATAGCCAGGGCAGGGGAACAGGTCTGTGCTCTGCAAAAGGAGTACTATGGGAGGCCTAGCTCTTGGAGTCCCTGATTATTCATGGTTTACCTGACCTGCTGAGGAAAAAGGACTCTGGCTGCTCATAAGGTTAGAGACTTCTTCTTTTTCTTGGATTTATTTTGGTTGTGTCTTTGTATTTCCTTCTTGTGTGGTAAGGGTTGTAGGAAAAGATGAAGTCAGGCAGCTGCATGGTACTCTAGGATGCAGGAATCAGTGTCCTATCTTTGGGCCCTGGGCTGGAATCTGGTGGGGTTCTCCAACCTACCTCCTGATGAGGCTGGAGGGAAAAAGCCCATCCCTGATACCAGAGACTCAGGACTGGGAAGACTACATATCCCAGAAAGTTCTGACTGTGGGACTTGAGCAGGGTGAACCTGAAGCACCTTGCTGAGTGGTAGAACTAGTCTTTTGTGGGACTCTTTATGTATCCTGAAAAGAGTGGACACAACTTGTGGGCCAGCTTGAGAACTGAGTCACAGAAGGGGACAGCTATCAATAAGAAGTACCAAGGACAGAAAAGAGCCTGTCATGCCCTCCTCTGACCACTAGGTAGTGACTGTGGGGAGCAGGCCCTGATCTCAGTTGGGATCTCTAGGTGCTACTGTGGTGATAATCATTTGATAGGGACCATTACCATGCAAGATGCAAATGTTAAGCAATGAGGACAATTAACCACTGGAAAAGATCCTACGGGATTTGATAAAATCACCGTCACTTGGAAGCCCTAAATCAAGACAAGATGTCTTTATAAATACTATGGTCTAGTTCAACCACAAGCTGTTGGGCTAGATGCAGGCATCAGTTGGTGAAATCTCCATGCCTTGAGTTATGCAGGAGGTCAGGCTGTGTGATTCTTCTGGCCTTAAAAGAACCTTATGAATCCATGCAGTTACTTAACTTCTGTGTCTCCATTTCCTCATCTTGACAATGGCGATAATGATAATTACTAGAGTTGGGTGACTACTGGGGCACAGCATCTGTGGACATCTTGCAGCATCTATAACCAATAGAGTTTCACGTCATGTTTGCACCCCTTTCTTCCTGCTGTCTGTGAACGCTTGTGGAAATGAAGACTTTCTTTCATATAAATGTTAGTGGTCAATGAATTCCAGGCCTGTAGCTAAAAAGGGTTTAATCATGAAATTAAATCCATTATGTGCCAGATTTGGCCCCCTTATGCATGCTGAGTAGTACCTTGCTCCTGACACCCATCTCCCTGCCTTCCAAGTGAGTAAGGGGGAGTAGGCCACATGCCAGAATGAGTACAGAGTGCCTCTTAATGCTCACCTTGGTGCAGTGTGGCTCAGCTCTGACCCCTATGCTGGGCTGTGCCCAAATATCAAGCTCTAGGCTCCAGTGACCTATTTAGATACGTATATTTGTGGGAAAGACACACACCCTCTTCGAAGTCTTGTTCTGAGATTGTGGGCCTAATTCAGCATTGAGTTACTTTGAATTTAGAAGGATGTAACTTTTTATTAAAATCAGAATAACACCATGGATTTCACACATCTCACTGAGAATTGAGACCTGTGTTTCTGCCTTGGCCTGTCCCTAGGAAGGGTCAAAATACTGTCCTTTGAAGAATTCAAGGCAGTGGGTGTTCAGAATACCAATGCTGAGTGTGCTACAAACACATCTTTCTTCTAATCAAGATTTCTTTCTATGCAGCCCCATAGTAAATGTAGAAAGTCACTCAAGAACACAAGCTTCTAATCTACAAAATAGAAGGATGAATAATACCTGGAGAAATTATTAGAGAACCACATACAGTACTCGGTCTTTTCCAAATGATCACTGGAGTAGGATTAGATCCCTAGTCTCTTCAGCTGGGCATTTAACTCTGCTGGCATTTGAGCTGTGAGAATAATGGATTTGGGGGGTTGCTGTCACTTCTGGAAAGTACAAAGGTTGTTTTGTGTCAACCCAAAAGAAAAACTATTCTGAATTTTTGGCAGATGGTCATGTTTGTGTCAAACTTTTTTTCAAATGAAATGTCATTTGACTCAAAACATTGTTTAGATTTTGAGAATTTTCTTTAAATCAAAGGAGACTTCTGAAGAAGCTATCTTGAATCAATCCTTTTGGATTTTTAAGGGGGGTTAGCCCAAACAAGTTACCGAAATTGACACAAATTTACAAAATGTTTTGGTCAACCTGAATCTGCTTTTTTCCCCACTAAAATAGTTTTGACCATAATTTCTTCCAGCTCTAGTTAGTATTCAGTAGTCTGAAGGGGCAAGTGAGTGTAGAACTGTGGTTAAGCTAGGGTGACCAGATAGCAAATGTGAAAAATCAGGGTGGAGGGTAATAGGTGCCTGTATAAGAAGGTCCCAAATATTGGGACTGTCCCTATAAAATCAGGCCATCTGGTCACCCTAGATTAAGCTGTGCCAGGACAAAGTTTGAATGATCCATAGTATGTGACTTAAATACCAAACCTCTGGAGCAGGGAATATTTGGGTATTACCTGACAAGGAGGGCCCAGAACTGAAGCATAAAGGATCTTGTGATCACCATGCATGAGATCTCTGAAAGGTTAAAAGCAAAACCTAGAGTCCTCTGTTAGATGTATCAGGACATGAAGCTGAAGCTAGCTTAGATTTTTTCAGCTGACTTTTCCTGGCTAGAAGACAACATCTAGAACTTGTATTATCTAATTGCTCAAGTTTCTCTAGAAGAATGGTATCCTACATGCAGAGGCAGTGTAGTTCAGTGGATAGATACTGGGACTTGGGAGACTTGATTGCTATTCTTGGCTCTGTGACTGACCTGATGTATGATGTTGGGCAAGTCAATTTTCTGTGCTTCTGTTTTTCCTCCTCCCATTCTTTGTTTACCTTGTCTATTTAGAAGCTCAACTATTTAGGACAATCTCTCTAGGTGTTGGTACAAGTACCTCGCGCAATGAGGACCTCCTCATCTATTGGGGCTTTTAGGTGCTCCCATAATGCAAAAAAAAAAATCTGAGGGAAAAGACAAAGTGAAGACACAGGACAGCAGTGGTGTGAAGTTGGGAGTTCCTTTCCCAGGTCTGAAGAAGAACTCCATGTAAGCGTGAAAGTTGGTCTAATAAGATATTACCTCACCCACCTTATCTCACAATTAAACAAGGTGTGTTAGTGTCTAACAACCAGCTAAAAGATGATGGCGACACTAAAGAGTCAACATTTGTTCACTGTACTATGTACAGTATTGTCTGAGATACCACAATCCCTCCCTGCCATCTCTACTTAGAATGACACAGAACTGTAGTATCTCAGATTTGCTGGAGGGTTGCTGTGAGCAAGATGACACTTTAACAGTGGCAGTTAGTTTATGCTCATCAGGATAGCCAACTGTAGCCAAAATATTACTTGCTTTGTAAAATAGATGTTATGAGGTGTATAGACCCCAATGGGGCTTGCTAAGAAATGGGTTAATATGAACTGTCTGGTTCAGAAAGTGACCCCAGCTCAATTTCCTACATGCTGGGGTTGTCATAAGAGCAGAGCTGGGCCAGCTGTGGTAAATTTAGTAACTTCAGTAGCAGTGGAGGATGCTGGGCACCTTGCCAGATGGGGCTCTAAATAATACAACAGCACATCTTGCTAAGTGAATGTCAAATGGTAGAGAATTTAAAGTCCAGTCACTTCACTGTACGGTGCATCTGACCAACTCCGAATACTGAGTGTAATTCACTCCTTGAGCCACACAGGAGATGTGATGTACGAGTCAAGGGGCACGTGCATAACTGGAAGAGATGAGAAATGTAGCCCTGTTTATGTCAAGCCCTTGGCGGGGGGGAGGGGGAGGAGCAACAGTTTGAACTAGGCATTAATTTGTTTCTGTGCTAAGGCAGGGATAGCAAGAGTACTAATAAAGGTCTGCTTTAAATTGGAAACTTTTAATATGTTTTTAGAACGATTGCTTTACTAAGCAGTTCTCTAAAACTAGTGGTGGGGAGAGGAGGAAGACCAACAAGTAGTCTAATCAGAATAGAATCCCCAAGGTGGGCCAAACTGAACAGAAGGGCACTTAACATGGTGTCTTCAGACAAATCTTGCATCAGGCTTAGAGCCTCAGCTAAAGCAAGAAATTCCTTGGGTAGCTAACAGTCGTGAGAATTCCTCACTTGGAAAAAGAGCTAGATGTGTAGCAAAAAAAATAATGACTGCTCAGACTGAGCAAATGAGGTCTGATGAGTGTCTGGTTGCTCCAGGGGTTATGGCAGGGCTGTGAAATTCTCCACCTATTGGGTTCAGTTCATGAAAGGGTTTACAAACTGAGCCCCCCATGGTGGGGCTCAGAGGAGTGGAAAGCAATCAACCAACTAGTCCCATACACCTTTGCCACCAACAAGAGTGCTCTACAGCTTCATCCCGCTGCCAACCCCCTGCAAGCTGGCAGGCGTATATCTTGTAAGGAGCTGCTGCACCTATGAAATATATCAAACTGAGGCAGATGGGCTAGGAACCAACTTTTCTAGTGATACTCTGCTCACCAAAAATTACATCACTATTAATAAGCATTTCTTCAAGACCTTTGCATTCAGAATTTGCAAGAAATAGTGCCACCTGATTCCTATTTAGCTATCCACAGAGCCCCTATCACCATAACATCTGAGCATTTCTCTCTCGCCTCACTCCTGGGAGGTAGGGAAGTTATTACTCCATTTTACAGGAGGGAAACTGAGGTACAGAGAGAAGTGGCTTGCCCTGGCTCACACAGGAAGCCAGTAGCCGATCTCCTGAGTCCCAGTCCAGTGCCTTAACCATAATTCCATCCTGCCTCTCTGGAAGTCCTGCTAATGTTATACTTGCAAAATTTAACTCACGTTCTTTTTCTTTGGCCAGTAAGTTGTTGTGTGGCTTTTTGGCGGGGGAGTGTTTGTTGATGGGCTAGTAAAATATCATTAGCTTGGTTATCAACATGATCATGGCAAAGGACAATCTACTTGACAGACATGCCTGTGCAGGTAAACTTTCTATTTATTCCAGGGCTACGCAAGAACTTTCTTTTATTCAGAGATTTTATTTATATTTTGCAGAACTAATATTTAGCCAAATTTTCTTTTCATATTCTTAGAAAGGGTTTCCTTCCATTTGGTCTTATTTCTGCTCATAATTGTTTTTTGTGTTACTGTAATATGTGAGAATCCTATTGTGCCAAGCATGGTACAAACTAGAGACCGACTTAGTTCCTGGCCCAAAGATTTATTCTTAGACCGCACACTAGAGAAAGGAGGGGTTCCTTTTACTTGGCTTTTTATTGGTTGTTTTGGTTTGTTTTTTGCTTTAGCATACTGAGTCAAAACAATCAGTAAAAAGAAGAACAGGAGTACTTCTTCTTCTTCTTTTTGCGGATACAGACTAACACGGCTGTTACTCTGAAAACAATCAGTGTTTGGTAAGACAATACCATTTGAACTTGCATTATCAAGACACTCCTGTAAATAAACAATGATGTGGTGCCTGCTGCTGCTTTTCCCAGCAGAATAAACTAAATGACTGCAACTTTTTTCAGGGCTGACTGTAGTAGCACAGCTAGAGCACAGACAATAGACCCTCTGATTCTGAAATCGACACCTAGGTGAAGGCAGATAATGTAGATTTGGAAGTTTGCAGGCTGACTCAACAGAATGAAGCTTTGATGAGTCTTGCAAAGCTGAGACCTAATGAGGATTGTCCTGGGAATGAGGAGGAGGGAGTAATGGCATTGTTCAGTTACTAGATGGGAATGTTAGCTGTGACGTTACACCCCATATTCTTCATAGAAATATGGTTGATATGAATATGGTATAACTAAGATAGGTCTTGTAAGATATCATTGGAAAGGTTATAATTTACTTAATGTGTTTATCCAATTTATATGCATGTATCACTTTTGTATATGAAGCTGGGAATATTGACCATGTGTCTGTATTTCAAATGTGCTACGTTGGATGAGGCCAAACAAGGTTAGTGGCTTATTGAAGAAATGCACACAAGCATAAGGATCACCCCAGAAAACCTCTGAGAGCTCTCTAAAATGGTAACTGTTTGACCCAGCTCACAGCAAAAAGCTTTTCAGCAAGTGGGGCGGGGGGAAGATATAAAAGAGGGGCAATGACAACATGAGGGGGTGTCTCTCTCTCTACAACACACCTGAGGAACAAAGACTGAACTGTGAGAAGTGATGAGCCCAGACTAAGATTTTCAGCTTGTGTAAGGAAAGCCAGGGCAACTTGTGCCTTAAGAATATGCCAGCCTGTTTATCACTTAGGGTGAGAATTTGCTAATTTGTATCCTACCTATCCAGTGTGTGTTTTGTTTATTTACTAAGATAATCTGCTTTGTTCTGTTTGCTATCCCTTAAACCACCTAAAATCTACCTTTTGTAGCTAAACTTATTTTGTTTATTAGTAAACCCAGTTTATATAATTTCTAACTGGGCGGGGGGGGCAAGAAGTCATGCACATCTCTCTTCACATTGAGGAAGAGGGCAGATTTTTATGAGCTTGCGCTGTGCAGATTTTTCTATACAGTGCAAGACAGTATTATTTGGGTTTATCTCCCAAAAGGGGTGTGCATGTGAGTGCTGGGGGAATCCTCTCACACAGAGCCGACGTGTGTGTGTGTGTGTGTGTGTGTGTGTGTGTGTGTGTGTGTGTGTGTGTGTGTGTGTCTTTTTTGCAAGATGCTGGAGAGCCTAATCCAGCGAAACGGGGAGGGAACGCAGGCTGGTGGAGCAGGAGAGGCTCAGTTAAATCCCAATACATCAGATGGCATCACAGAAGAGGGGTCCAACCCATCACAGTAGCATTATCAATAATGCAGAAAAAGTAGAAGCTTTCAGTAAATATTTCTGTATAGTATTTGGGGAAGGGGGACAAATGATGTAATTACCTCATGATAAACTTTTTCCATTCTGCTAGCATCTCAGGAGGATGTTAAACAGCAGCCATTAGAGAGGCATTTTTAAACCAATGGGGCCAGATAATTTGCATCCAAGAGTTTTAAAAGAGCTAGGTGGAGAGCTTGATGAACAATTAATATTGTGGGTTTTTTCAATAAGTCTTGACACACCAGGGAACTTCCAGAAGACTGGAAGAAAGCTAATGTTTCTATTTTTAAAAAAAGGGGGGGGAGAGGGACAACCTGGTAATTATAGGCTTGTCAGCTTGACAGATCCCAAACAAGATAATGGAATGGCTGATATGGGATTCTTTTACTAAAGAATTTAAGGGAGGTTAATATAACTAATGCCAATCAACATGGGGTTTATGCAAAAATAAATCCTGTCTAACTTGATATCTTTTGTTATAAAGGTAAAGATGTTGACATAAATACTTAAACTTCTGTAAGATATTTGCCTTGGTACAACATGAGATTTCTTTTAAAAAAAAAATCTAAAATGAAGAAGGAAACATTAAAGGATTAAAGGCTAGTTAACTGAAAAGTTTCAAAATGTAACTGCAAACGGAAACATCATTTAACAGGTGTTTCTAGTGGGACCCACAGGAACTGGTTCTTGGCCCTATGCCACTTAACATGTTTATCAATGACCTGGCACAACACACACAAATCACTGAAAGGTTGCAGATGACCCACAAATTGGAGTGGTAAATAATGAAGAGGACCAGTCCCTGACAGAAAGTGAGCTGGATTGCTTGGTGAAATGGTGCAAGCAAATAATGTAGGAACGAAGAATGTAGGCCATGCTTCCCAAGGATAGAATCCCCCTTCTTGTAGCAGTGACTCTGATAGAGTGCTCTTGGTGGATTATTAGCTGAAGGTGAGCTCTGAGTGCTACACTGAGGCCAAAAGAGCTAATGTGATCGTGGGATGCATAAATAGGGGAATCTTCAGTAGGAGCACAGGTTATTTTCCCTCAATATTTGGCACTAGTGTGACTGCTTCAGGAATGCTGAGTCCAGTTCTGGTGCCAACAATTTAAGAAGGAGGTTAACAAATTGGAGGGGGTTCAGAGAAGAGCCACAAGAATGGCTAAAGGGTTAGAAAACATGCCTTCTAGTGATAGACTGAGGTCCTAGAGTCTATTTGTTTTAATAGAGACAAGGTTAAGGAGTGGGTTGATTAGCCCATAAGTACCTACATGGGGGTGAGGTGGGGGAACAAATACTTGATAGCAGGTTTTCTGTCTAGCAGAGAAAAGCATAACACAATCCAAGGACTGGAAGCTGAAGCTAGAGAAATTCAAACTGAACATAAAGTACATTTTTAACAAGGTGGTGAAGCAGGGTGGTTCCCTGCTCCTGCCCTGAAGGGCTTAAAATAGCCCTGGGAGAGGGCTGTGGCTGGGGAAAGGCTGATTGGGGAAGGAGCCACAGCTGAGGCCATGCCCCCATCAAGACACAGCTGGCCCTATAAAAGGGCTGTGAGCCAGGAGCTCAGAGGCCATCTCTCTAGCTGTCTGAGAGAGAAGGACTTGGCCGTGTGGGAGTTGAGAAGGGTACCTGAGGTGAAGCAGTGCTGAGGAAGGGAAGAGGGAGTTGAGGCACTTCAGCCTGATAAAACCCTGGGCTGCAGGCCTTGCCGAAAAGGTACTGGGGCTGCAGAAAGGCAGCCCAGAGACAGGCAAAGTCAACAGGTCCTTACTTAAACCCCCTGACAATGATGAGTAGCCATTACAGACTGAAGTCTGCCCCAGTGAGCGGGGACTAGATGATGACTGGCAGTAGCCACTGAGGCAAGGTGGGGGTTGGGGGTTCCCCTGGGAGGGGAGACCCAGAGCAAGGGGGTACTGTGGTGGGCAGAACCCCTGGGCAAAGGGCATCAGGGTCCAGGAGGGACACAGGGGGGCCAGCAGCAGGCTAGACATCAGCCAGCAGAGGGTGCTCAGAGCTGGAAAAGAGCGAATTCCCTGGACAACCAGCAGGAGGCACCATGCTAGTGACTCATCACCCTGCTGCAGGTGGGTAATTACCTACTAGGAGAATTTCCAGGGTCATGGTAGATTCTCTGTCACTGGCAATTTTAAAATCAAGATTAGGGTTTTGTTTTGTTTTTTTCCCCCTCCTAAAATGCTCTAAGGATTTTTGTGGGAAGCTTTATGGCCTGTGTAATACAAGAGGTCAGCCTAGAGCACAGTGGTCCTTTCTGGCCTTGGAATCTACAGCATTTAAGTCAATAAAATGATAGTCCTTGGAGCTCCTGAACTGAAGGTTAAGATGTGCTCTACTGTGTTTTTGCAGGCCTGGGCTTTTGTGTGCCTAGACTGAAATGTGAAGAGATTAGGTTCTTAAGCAGCACCTATCTTTGCATTGTTCACTTCCTAGAATCATTTCTGTTCTTAAATATGGGATAAGCAGAGAAAATATTTTGTACACAATTGCTATATGCATCATTAACTCACCTATTAAAGGGAGTTGCTACTATTTTATGGTAGCACTTAGATGTCCCATTTTGCTGGATGCCTGACAGATGCACAATGTGGGAGTCCCTGCCTCAAAGCTTACAATCTAAATAGGGAAGTAGCAAGGGAGATGCCTCAAAAGAGGTGAAGTGACTTGCCTGAGGTCACACAGCAGGTGATTAGGAAGCATAGCACCTGGGTTTCCTGACCCTCAGTTCACTGCCCTGGCCATTAGACCACACTACCACACAACATGGCTTTCTGATCCCCAGGCCCTTCCAGAAAATAGGACTTCAAAACTCCTAACTCTGATGTTTGAAAATCAAAAACTGCTCAGTTCAAGTGCTTCTTACTTTCTCACACACACACCACGCAGCCTTAACTCTAAGCCCATTAGGATGACATCCTCTTGTGCTATCAATCTGTTGGGGTGAGTATATTTCCCTACACTACAGGATCCCCCTAATTCATGGAGCCTGTTCAGTTGTGATTGTATCTGGAAATGGGAAAGGCAGCTTGGTGTCTACTAGCAGCAAGCGATCACTCCATCATGGCTGCTGATCGATGACACTGAAGGTCCCACCAGGACTGGAGGTGTGGTGGCATGGAAGAAATAACTCTCCTGTCCACAGTATTTTGCATGTGGAATCCCTTCCCCAAGAACTCTTGGCTGAGCAGAGGTTGGGTTCCTTTGAGTCCAGCTGCTGAGGTAGCTTTGCAAATGAGGCTTCTCACAGATCTGAAGGGAGGGATGCAGAGTGAAAGGCACCTACTATATAGTGAATGGCAGTGGTCTCAAAGAGCATGGTGCCCAGTTTGTCCACCAAATGAAACAAATTTGCAACTGAGCTAAGCGGCAATCAGGAGGAGGAAAGTGTTCTGTGTCATGGTCTCTGCCTTACGATACGATCCACAATGAAAACTTCTAAGACCAGTAATGTATTGCGCAGCTGCATTTTCCTTCCATAAATGCCAACAAAAGGCTCTTTTCCCAGCTACTTGATTTCCTGAATCAGAAGGAAAAAAAACAGATGGATATTGGAAACTTCACCTCACCTATGCCCAAAAGGGAGCAGTCTTGGTAAGAAATTAATGGCAAACAGTTAATCTAGAGGAAATTTAGATAATCCTAGATACTTAATTACTAAAACATCAGGCCTGATCATCAGCTGGTGCAAATCTGCATACCTCTAGTGAAGCCCTTAACACCACTCTCCCTCAGATTTGGGGATGGGGGAGACTTCATGTGTTTGCGTTGTCTAGCAACCACAACAGTAATATTGGTACCACAGTCCATAAACTCCTGCACCATGGGAGGGTGAGAGGTGAATTCCATCAGCTCTCCATGGAAAGCAGCATGTTGGATTTTTCTTGTGGGATCTAGAGATGGCTTTTAAAACACACCCTTAGATACAGTAACTCCTCACTTAAAGTCATCCCGGTTAACGGTGTTGTGTTGCTGATCAATTAGGGAACAGGCTCATTTAAAGTTGTGTAATGCTCCCTTCTAACATCCTTTAGTAGCTGCCTGCTTTGTCTACTGCTTGCAGGAAGAGCAGCCCATTGTAGGGTGACCAGACATCCTGATTTTATCGGGACTGTCCCGATATTTCCTTGTTTGTCCCGCGTCCCGACCAATGTGCGGTCGGGACACTGGACAAACAAAGAAATGCACGGGAGCCCAGAAGTGCTCGTGTCCCCCCCCCCGCCCTGACTTGCCCCCTAGTCCCCCCCATTGGCTCCCTCCCTGAATCCCCGCCTCTTCTCCAGGCTCACCATTCCTCCTCCCTCCACAAGCTCTGGAGGGAGGCCCCGGAAACACAGGGGAAGCACGGGGCCAGGGTGGGTGAAAGTCCGGCCTGGCCCCAAGCAGGCAGGACTCAGTCGGGTGGTAGGGAGAGTAGGGGGGCAGCCCGTGGGGCCAGGCGGCGGCTGTTCTCCCCCCCCCCCCCCCCCCCCCCCGGCAGTGGGACTCGGGAGCAGCCGCTGCTGCAGCTCCCACTGCCGTGCGGGGAGGAAGCGGCCGATGGCCAAGCTCGGCGGCTGCGGCTCTGGCGCCTGGGCCCGAAACCCCCAGGCCTGCTGCGGGGACCCAGCAGTGCACATGCTGCACCCAGCCCCTGGCCAGTCGCGTCTGGGCTGCTGCCCAGCTGGTGCAATCCCACGGCGGCCCTGGGGTGGAGGCATCGGCAGCCCAGGCCCATTTGTTCCCCTGCAGGACCCGAGTAGGGCGGGGGGCTGGGGCCTGCTGCCCCCACTCACCCTGGCCCCACGCTCCCCCTGCGTCTCTGGGGCCTCCCTCCAGAGCTTATGGAGGAAGGGTGTGTTTGGTTTTTTGCCCCCCCCCCCATGCATCCCGATATTTGACTTGGGTGATCTAGTCACCCTAGCCCATTGCAGCTAGCTGGTGGGGGCTTGGAACCAGGGTGGACTGGCAGCCCTACCCCCCCCCCCCCATCAGCTCCCCACTCCCATAAGTTCCCTGTGCAGCAGTTGCCTGCAGTTCAGCTGTCCCTCCCCCCCCCCCACTGCCACATGCTGCTCCTGTCCTCTGCCTTGGAGCTGCTCCCTGAGACTCCTGTTTGCTGTGCTGGGGGGGAGGGAAGAAAAGGGGGCTAATGTCAGGGTGTCCCCCTCTCTCCTGCACTCTGCTTACCCCATCTTCCATAGAGCAGGGCTCAGGACAGAGGGAGCTTGCAGCAGTTGCAATCTCAGCAAGCGGTTCTAATTAACAAGGCCGTGTACTTAAGAGAAATGCACATATCTCCCTCCTTTCCTGCTGTCTTGCAGAGTGAGTTAGCCCTTGAGGGCTCAGCCAATTGCTAGTTTATCATTTAGCAGTAAGGGAAATAACACACCCTTTGACTCCTCCACCTCAACCAAGCTTCACAATCCTCATCACTGTGTACCAGTATTAAATTGTTTGTTTAAAACTTTGTGTGTATATGTATATATATAGTCTTTTGGCTGGTGGAAAAAATTTCCCTGGAACCTAACCCCCTCATTTACATTAATTCTTATGGGGAAATTGGATTCACTTAACATCATTTTGCTTAAAGTCGCATTTTTCAGGAACATAACTACAATGTTAAATGAGGAGTTACTGTATTTAACTCTGTGGACTCTACTCCTGAAGCTACTTGTCAAAAATCCGCTGGAAAGCAAGTTTGAGTATGAACTTTGTGTTTTGGCACTTGTCTTGCCAGTCTTGGCCAGAGTCAGGAATTGCAGAGCTGAGCAAGCATGTAATAACAGGATGGGGAGGGAGGGGTTAAATTTTAAATCTCCAGTAAAGTCTATTTCAAGTGACAGATGAAGTTTTAGAACATTTACTATTCTATCAGAACAAACTGTCTCACTCCATTTCAAGTCCAGCTAGAAGTCTAGACCTTTGACCTCTTAGAAAACAGAAGCTGAATGTGGCTTTCTGAACACATGCTAATTCAAAAGCACCAAATGAAGTGTTACTACTACAAGAAATAATCCATTAGAATTGCTTCATTTGCACTCTGGTTGTTGTTTTTTGTTTGTTTGTTTTACTGTATCTATCAGCAGGGAAAGTTTGTTATCAGAGCTGTGCAAGGTGACAGCTCTGATAACAAACTTTCATTGCTGATAGTTACTTGGTAACTCCTGCTGGAGAAGGCATACCTCTTTCTGGAAGCCACTTCTCTGTTGATCAGCCCCTCAGTATTGCATAGGAAGAGAAGAAGGAAAAACAACCGTAGAGAATCTAGCTTTCAAACAATGATTGGAAATAAGCTAAAGCAGCTTGAGTGTCAGATATAGCAGGTTTATTTTATAAGGACACTTCTGGGGCGGGGTAGGGAGGCACTGCAATTTTGCTGCCTAATCAGAAGTGAATCAACTCAGTACTAAATGTGGGGGAGGAAAGATCCTTCTGAGAGGAAGGCACAGGGCTGAATCAGGAGGCCTAGGGTCAAATCTCACTGACACAGGATTTTCATGTGAACTTGGGCAAGTTACCTAATCCCCTTGTGCCTCTTTATCTGTCAAATGGGGATAATGCTTGGCTTACACCATCCCTGTAAAACTAAATTCATTCATGTTTGTAGAGCATTTGGAGATCCGCAAATGCTGTCACTATATTATATAAAAGGTGCTGCTTTCTTCTCTTGCCTCCTACTGTTTTTAGTTTACGCACAGAGTTGTCAAATCCTCTTCCTTGCTACTTTTGTCTTTAACCCCTTCACTCACTGTAATGGGGCTGAACCTGGTGCACTTTGTCAATCAAGGCAGCTTCTTGTATAACAAGCATCTAAAATTTGTGTAGTGAGATCATCTTGATGATGCAGATGTGTGATAATGTATCATATCCCCATACTGACATCATCACAACCACAGTACACTGCAGGCCTTTTTAGAAGCATGACTAACCTCCTCTCCATTTACATTGACTTAAATAGGAACCTGAGTCTGGAGGGGGGTGGGAGGAAGAATATCTCATGAGGACCTTTAAGGAGGGAAGCCCTGCTCAGCAACCCAGACACATCTGAATGCAGTTAACAGGGCATTTAAAGTGCAGGACAATTAAGACTATTTGCAGGAGTGTGAAGTGAGTGCAAAGCAGGTGTAAAGAGATGCCATTCTGATTTAGTGCCAATCTATACTCAGCATTGCTGAACATGACTATGTAAGATGCAAGGCAATGAAGAATTAGCCCCACATATCTGGTGTTATCACCCACATCACATGGTGAAATGCTGCTGGCACTTTGAAAGAACGCCATCTTGATCACATCTACAGCCATCCGGGAGCTCTCTCAATCTATAATATAGGTGCTGGGGTGAGTGGTTACAATAGATGATCCCACCTCGAGCTGGGCAAAATATTCACAGAAGAGTTTCTTGACTGAGCTGAGCCTTTTTTCCTTTACCTGCAAGCAGACTCTGATTTTTACAATTTTTCTGAAATTGTTTGGTAAATGGCTTGTGAACATGACTCAGCATATGGACTGCTCCTGATTTAATAACTCAGTATTTAGCTGACTCCCCAAGTAGCGCTGAGCTTGGCTTTTGACAAGCTGTCCCCCATCCCAAATAATAAATGTACAATTATGGAAAAATTGTGTAGGAGTAGGAAACTATTTCACATTGGCTATCAATTACAACCAAACTGACATTCACTGCAAAAATGGCTTCAGATATTTGGTCTTAATTTGCTATTAACTTTGTAACTGGCCCCATGGTATTGTTTCTGATTCCCATGTGCACAAATAAGTCTCTGATGACCATGTGAATGCTTATCTGCACCTGTTCACTATACTTTCACCTTCCTGTGTACATTCTTGCAAACAAAATGTTTCTGTGGACATGCATTTAAGCTAAATCAATACAAGACAGCTGTAAGCCAATTTAAGTTGATTCCTTACTACCTTAAACTAAATGGATGTGAGCCAATTGGCTCTCCCTTGTTATCCACTATCTATAGTATCTGATCAGCTGTGCTACAAACTAACTCAGTGCATGAGAAGGGTGAATCTGTAGTCTCTGTGTCAGTCTAACTAATGGCCATACCATATGTACTATTAGTGCATCAGTCTAATTACCAGTCACCAAGAAGGCTGGGCATGACTCCCCACTGTCATTCAGCATATGTAGTCACTTCCACAAGTGTAAAGCTGTGTCATTCTTATTGGGTGGTTCTTTACACTCCTGTTGCACATATGTGACTATGGCAGGTGAGAGGATCAGGCCCTTTGTGTACTAACTGGTGTCGCTTCTCCTTTAGCAACAGTCTGTTCTCAGTGCAGAGCTACATCTTCCCCTTGATAAAATGGAGTTGGGTGTCACACATCAGGATTTGTACAATATAAACTACAGTGGTTAACAGAGTTGTAATTGGAACATTCTCCTTTTTAAACTGATTTTTAAAACCATGTCTGATTAAACTGGTGCTGATTTGTGTATTGAAAAGACCTAAGAGCTCTGCTGGATCAGAGCTGTAGGGTGGACAAGTTGGCTGCCACGGATGTCTTAAGCAGAGGGTCACCTACCTCTGCTCACAGAAGGTGTAATCAATCTGGTGCTTAAATCAGAAGTGTCAGTCTCTGCCCACTAGGGCTCTCTATGGCACCAGTAGAGCTGAAACATGCATTAAGAAGAGCGGGGAAACATTTGCAAAACCCCTCAAATGCTGGTAAGGCTTAAGATGTCTTGATGGTTTTTAGGAGGGGAAAACCCTCAGTAGGATATCAGCTGGGAATGAAGTCCTAGCCCTTGTTAATTCCCCTTGAATTATCTTCTTCCCAAATAATTGTATTTTAATTTCACCCCTTGCCCCAACACTCTTTACTAGGGGCACGTCTTTGCTACCTGCCGGATCGGCGGGTAGCAATCGATCTATTAGGGATCGACTTATTGCATCTAGTGAAGACGCGATTAAATCGATCCCTGATCGCTCTGCCGTCAACTCCAGAAATCCACCCCGGCAAGAGGCGGCAGCGGAGTCGACGGTGGCACAGCAGCAGTCGACTTGCCGCCGTCCTCACAGCCAGGTAAGTCTACCTAAAATATGCAACTTCAGCTACGTGATCTTAGGTCGACCCCCCGCTGTAGTGTAGACCTAGCCTAAGTGGTTTTATTATATCAGCATGTTTTGGTCCCTTGCAAAGGCCCTGATCCAAAACCCATTGAAGTCAGTGAGGAAGGGAAGGATCTTCCATTTATTTCAGCAGGCTTTGTATCAGGCTGTAAGCATTAGTTAAGAAGTAAGCTGTGCCATAGCTGAAGACAATACATCTCAGCAGTACTTGTTCATTCTTATTCCATGGCTTGCTGGGTTGTTGTGTAGTTTGTTTTTTAAACTGAAGTTTGAATTATAATTAACTCCCTGCCAAATCCTGAGCACTTCTTCCCCCAAATCCCCTGCTGTCTGTAATGCTGACAAGCATCTCGCACAGCCTTTCATCTTCATTAGGAAAACATTTTGTAAAGCCACTAGGTGGCACTACTTTCCTCTGCTGCTGGTAGTGATGAGAGAGCTAGCCAGACACTACCCTGCTGCATTCTAAACCATTCCTGAACTTGGTACCCCCAGGAAAAAAAATCTAATTAGTAGTTTTACTTTTGAGTAAAATGGCCTGTAATAGGCTCAGATCAGGGCCCAAATTTAGTTGTTGTGGCCTGGGCAATCTTCCTTCAAGTTTTTCCTTCTCACTACCTTTTTGGGAGCAGCTCTTAAGCAGGTGTAAATTAGTATAACCCACTGAATTCAATGGAGCTACATTAATTTATGCCACCAGAGAATCTGACTTAGACTAGAATTTCTTTTTGTATATCAACATTTTTCAAGATCTCAGTCACTACATTTTATCTCAGCTGAGATGGTGCTGGAATACATTCCTGATTTAACAGCTAAGTGTTTTTAGCTGACTGCCCCAAATAGGTTGAGTCTGGATTTTGACAAGCTGTCCCACATCCCCAAATACTGGATTTACAATCCTATGAAATAGACAAAATTATGCATGGAAAGGAAACTACTATAAATTGCAACTAAACTGACATACAGTATGAGAGGCTTCCAAAATATTCAGCATTTCCCTTTACCACAGATTATACATCAAAGATAATGAATATGCAAATTGTGACATGCACAGCAAGTTGTGGGCCCAGATCTCAGCAATCCTTACTCCAGCAAAACTCTCCACTGAAATCCTCTTGGCTGCATTTCTACCATGGAGGCTTCTATAAATAGAACTAGCCAAATTTTCTCTACCTAGACCATGTGAAATGTTTTGGAACAGATCTACAGCACTGTACCAAACAGGTATTGAACACAACAGTATTTTAAGGTGTAATGTTTTTCAAGGCACCATGGATTTGGAATGAGAAGGGGGGGGAGATCATTAATTTGTGACTGGTGTTGACTTAATCTGAGTCAAAGCTTGTTATACTGGAGACTCTGAACAGAGGTGACTATTGATTATATCTAGTCTATGGGGGGGGTGTTCCTTGGCACTCAAGCCTATTTAAACTAGTGCAGCACATCTAGATTAAGTGGGGAGGGGGGCTGAATACTCTGCGGTCTATAAGGCCTTGCCTACACCCGATAACTTTATTTTTGCCACCACCCTTGCAGCCCCTAGCAGGTCTCTGACTGTATTTGCAATAGCCTGTTCCCCTACATTGGTTGCAGACCTGGTGGATAAGGCACCCAGAAACTGCTGGTGTCCTAACTGCCATGGCATCAGAGCAAAGTCTAGCTGGCACAGGGAGAAAACTTCAAAGGCAGTTAGGCACCCAGCTCTCAGTCTCTTTCAATAGACACTGCAAAGGACAGTTAGGCATTTCAGTACCAGATTTACCATGGCCCTGGGCCCACAGTCCAAAGGGGCCCTGGCCCAGCCTGCTCTTCTCCACCTGCCCTGCTCTCTCTTGTGGGGGCAGAAGCTTGATGCTGCTGGCTCCTATTGCAGCAGGGCAGGCTCTGACAGTAGCCAAGCTTCCCCCTCCCCTGCTTCTTCCGCAAGGTGCTACATTCCTTCCCCTCCCCTTGCCGCCAATCAGCTGTTTGCCAGCAGGAGGGAGGGGGAAGAGCGGAGCCTCAGCATGCTCAGTTGCTCCAGGGAGGAGGAGGAGGGGCTGCAATTGGGGCATACTGCTGCCAGCCCCCTGCTGTGAGCATCCCCTGCCCACCCTGACTCCTGCATCCTAGCCCTCTGCACCTCCCTCACACTCACCCAGCCCCCCATGCTGACTCCTGCACCCCCCACATCCCCACCCTGAGTACCAAATGGGAGCTCCTGCACCCCCCATTCCCACCTGCACCCCTTGCACTAAACAGGAGCTGTCCCAGGTAAGTGCTCCACACCCCAACCTCCTGCCCCAACCTCGAGTCCCCTCCCTCACCCTAGCTCCTGGCCAGACCCTGCACCCCAACTTTAACTTTGTTTTTAAATAAAGTGCTCTTATCCAAAGCGCTTTCCAAATATTGTTTGTACCGTTAGTTAACTATTGTAAAGATCATTAAATGGTCCCTCAAGACCCCCTGCGATTTTCAAGTGATCTGTGGAAAAATAAGTTAGACTCAAGAACAGTCAAGGTACCTCACTTTATTTTCATTTATTTGCATTATTTATTGGAGGAGGAGGAAGAAAAAAAATAATGAAAAACAGGTGTGGGGGGGGGATAAGAGAATGTTCTTTTGCTTGGCTGGGTCCCAAGGAGGGGCCCCAAAAATGAAGCTGAGCACTGGGTGGGGAGGGCCCCACTAACTCTAAATCCACCACTGGCTGTCACATCACCTGGGCTGGGGATACTGTGTTGACTGATCCCTAGTCTCCAACCTACCTGGGTAGTACAGCAGACATGGCCCTGCCCACTAGTTCCTCTCTACTCCCTAGCCCGCCCACCACTTGCTTCCCCTCCTCCCCCGCAAGCTTAAAAATGATTGCTTGCAGCCCCACCCCCCAGGCTTTTCTGGCAGCCCTGTTGCGAGGTATCCAGTTTTAGACTGGAAACTCCAGTAGAAAATGGGACCCGAGTGTCCAGTTAGCAGTGCTGACTGGGAACTAAAAGTCTGGTTATAGGAGTAACCACATTAGCCTCTGCTCCTCCCACTCCCAACACCCACCCCAGAGGGCTGGAAGAGAACCTGTCCTGCTGCTGCAGGAGGAGGGGCAGCTCCATGCAGAGATACACTAAGAATAGGCTAGAATCAGGTAGGTACCCGCTCTATGTGGGCAGCGGTGGGGGGGATCCTGTTTACCCCCTCCCCAGCCCTGCTCTGCTTGCAGTTTACCCTGGCCCCTCCCTTGCTCCAGGGACCAACTCTAGCTCCCGCCCCACTGTGCTTTTGCCCCTGGCCCCTTTTACAATCATTCCCCAGGGGGCCCCACAAATATGTTTTGGGGCCAGGCCCACCAAAAGTTAATCCAGCCCTGGTCCTTTGTATGTTTGAAAGTCTCCTCGATTGGTTGAAAAGCCAGCAGATCTGCACACCAGCACTTCTGTCCTCACTCACTGGGCTCAGCAATGGTGATCAATCTCTTCCAAAGAAAAACACATGTTAACAAGGCTTGACAGTGTCAGTCAGTCATTCTACTTGCATATATAGCCCTATTTCCTTTGTGATATTCCTAGCAATTCTGGGAACCCTGTGAAACTCTTGGCTTTGCACACAACTGCCTGTTTTGTGTGTACTGTTTGGGGTGGGGGGGGTGTTTTGAGAACTACATTCTCTCTGGTTATTAAAGCCAGTCAGCTTTAATAATAAAAAAAGACACCAAACTTCCACCAAACTCTGTATGCGTTGTGGTCACAAATAACTAGAATTGCTTTAATTTAGGAAGCAAGGGGGATCCAGCAGAAGTTACAGCAGCTATGCCAGGAACTGGGCTGGTCCCCAGCCAGCCCCAGGATCAGGTGAGCAGAGATGACTTCCAAGCCACATGTGTGCTTGCCTTGCACAGCTCAGCCAGACAGCTAAGTCCAGACCTTATAACTCAGTTCTGTAAGGTGCTGAGCACTTCAGGAGCTGGACACTCAGTACTGTACAGAAGTGAGGGAGTTGAGCATGCTCAGCACCTGGCAGGATTGAGCCACAATGTTGTTGACATGAGTAGTAGAAAGAAACCTCGGTTTTTCAGAAGCGCACAGCATTGGCCTATCTCTGCTCCCATTGAAGTTAATTCAAGGTCTCCCACGGTCCAAAATGGGAGCAGAGTTAGGGCTGCCCTGAGCACTCTTGGAAAATCCCACTCATAATGTACACTTGTGGTCTGCATCCTATGCTAACGCCAGCAGCAGAGCTCTGATATACCTGGGGGAGAGGGGGGGAACCGGCTCCAGTCTAAACAAGCTTGTCCTCTAGAAAGAGAACTAACAGCTGGTCTCTGTGGAGCCTTTATCACAAAAATCAATAGTCATCCATTCTGATTTGCCTGGTTCTTCGCTTTGCACTGCTTTCACTGTTTATAAAAATGTTTATAGGGCGGGCTGTTCGACTGTAGTTAAAACGAAGAGGACTGACTGGAAAAAGGAATCAGACTTAAGGCCATATTAGGAGAGAGGTTTGAAACCTTGTGGTTTTGCTTTGCAAAAGGTTTAGCAGGTCTTTGGTGTTGGGTCTTATCTTGCACCTCTGAGTTTCAGGGTCAAATGAGAAATTCAAAGTGAGACTCTGCAAACTGACAAGTGAAACTTGGTTGATATGGGAAGTATGCAAAATTTGAGTTGCAGTGGGTTTTGGCCCAGAAACAGTCACCTTGGACAAATCTTCTCTAGGATACTATTTTACTCCTCCCATTGACCCAGGCAAGGCCACAATGAGCCCAGTAGAACTAGGAAGGTGAGGATATTTCTGTATAACACTGGTGAGGCCACTACTGGAATACTGCATCCATGTCTGGTGTCTAATCTTTAAAAAGGATGTGAATGGAGAGGGTTTAGAGCAGTGCCACAAGAATGAGTTGGTCTGGAAAGCATAACTTACTTTATCTCATAGAAAATCTATTTGAGATGCCTTGATTACAGGCTGAGTACCTAGAAGCCCAGAGGGAAATATATGATACTAAAGGATTCTTTAATTTAGCAGATAAAGACATAGCAAGATAGAATGGCTGGTACTTTCAAACTGGAAATGAGGTACAGAATTTTAAGAGCGAGGGAGCAATTTTTGAAGGGATGTGATAGTTATTTGTAGTCCTTAAATCAAGACCCTTTATAAAGGATACTGTAGCTCCATTCCCCAAGTTATAGGCTTGAGATGATAATTATTGGGTAAAGTTCTATTGCCCATGTTATGAAGGAAGTGAGAGTAGATGAGCATACAGGTCCTCTCTGGCCTTTAAGAGGAGAGGATTAAGATTAGGCGGTCTTCTGAGGTAACTATGATCTGCATCTCCTTTCTATGGTGTTGGGGATGAGGGAAACCTTCTCCAAGGAGCCATACCCCATATCTATTCTTCACAGGTCTGGCAAGTTAAATCTGATTTTGCATCCCAATCCCTAGGAATCGGATACCAACAGGGGAGTAAGCTACTTCTATCCACCATCCCCTTCCAATAGTAGGATCTAACAGGCTTGAACAGATCGCATTGCTGTGTAATGACTATTCCATGCAGATTATTTCCAAACGGCATGATATAGTGCAGCTAAGCAAGCCCCACTCCTTCTAGGCCTGATGCTACCCCACTTCCAACATGTCCCCTGACTTTTCCAGCTCCATCTGCCCTTGATCTTCAGGGCCATAACGGTAAAGGAGTTGGGGATAGTGTGCTTCCATCTGTGGTGGCTACATCCCAATGTGGCAGACTTGCCTGGGAACGCTACTTTAAGAGATTCCAAGATGTCAACCTGCTACCTCCCGATGGCCCAGAGAACTGACTCAATACTTCAACCTGTTTCCCTGCCCAACTCTAAGCAGCCAGTACAGGTAGGGGAACTGGCATATCCATTACATAACAGTTAACCTAAACAACAAGACATTCAGAAATCCTCTATCAAGGGGTGAAAGTGGTGGAGGGTAAATGAATGTACTGCAGGGTTAATCCCTGGCACAGGAAAGAAAAAAAGTCTTTCAGCTATTGACGACAACAATTTGTTCCTTGTAGCAACCAAGTACAAGTGAGTGGAGAGTAGTAGTTCTTGTACACAATGTTCTGAACTCTTTTCCTATGGATCCTGTATTAGTTTTTCCCCTTACTGATCGTAACAAAATGGGGAAATGAGATTAAAAATCCAATACTGAATGCAAACAGACCATTTAAGGTATACTTTGTTTGGGAGAGCTTTGTTTGCTTTATGGATATAACCTTTCCAGACATTGGCTGCTTCTGGTGTGATAAATAAATATTATCTTTTAAAATAGATGCCTTGCATCACTACAGACGTAATACAGTTGAAAACATGGATACTTAGTCACCATAAATAACAAATAGCTGTTTATAGACACTCAGCTGCCTGTCAAACCGTGTGCTTTTAAATACACAGGAAGATAGAGTGGGAATGCTTTGACCCAAAACTGCACATAAAAGCATAATTTTCTTGATTGGGGCTGATGACAGAACTGAGATTCTCTTTAAAAACCTCTGAAGTTTTGTTTCTCGGTTTTGTTTTTTTTTCCCCCCTCTGTTCTCCCAAAGTCAGCACAAGTTTTTAGACAAGAGAGCATATGCACTTGTACATGATGTGGTACTTTTTTTTTGCACAAAAAGCAAGCTGAGCATATGCAAAAATGCCTGGATCAAGAGCCAAACTTCCCCCAAGGATGGAGCCTGCTTAGATCTGGGATTTAGAGCTGGCCCATTGCCAGGGCAAATCTGTATTTTTGCATCACCGATTATGCAAACCATCACCTTGGTTCTCATCCCAGGAGTTCAATATTGAGCATCTACTTCCAACAAATACAAAACACCATGGGTGAAATTCTGGCTCTACTGCAAAACTCCCATGGACTTCAGTGGGGTCTAGGATTTCACTCCACTGTGTAATTCAGCTGAAACTGAGTAATTGCACAGGATTTCAACTCGAGACAATAAATCGTCCAGAGTTCTGAAAGCTTTGTGATGCTGGAATGAACTTTGCATTCCTAATGACACCCTGCACCCAGGCAACTTTATCACTAGTCTTGTAAAAGAGCAAAAGGATTTACATGGTTCTGTTTATAGGACAAACATCTCTGGCTAGAGGGTGCTTTTTCAAGTGTTGTCACTTACATAAGGTAAACCATGTTAACCCTTTCACAGTGATCTCTGCAGATAAAATACTGAGGCTGCATTGCTAACTACTTCAAACATGTTAAGCTTGATCTCTACATCCCACTGGGCTAAATGGCAGAACAAGAGAAGAAAATGGGAATGGCATGTCAGACTAGGACATCGCTTTTTCTCTCTGTAGAAATCTCTGCTTGTTTTACAAAGCACCACTAATGCATGTAGAGCCCCAAGCAGTGCATGCACTGTAGAAAGTTGTTTGAACTAGGACTTGGGTTTTATGGGAATGAATTTTGGACTTGAAATGTGTAATCACCAGCTAATCTGTAGGCACAGGTGACTTACATTTGGCTTGCTTATGTATATCACATTTTGGTACCATTCCCATATAGTGAAAGTATGAACCTTGGCCTGCAGCCCTCCCTGTATATGGGTGGGTTGGGGAGGGAACTTGTGTCTTAGAGGCAGCTGACTTCCCCAACATTCCTTCTGCATGGGGGGGGGGAGGAGTCCTGTGGGGTGAGCTCTCTCTCCTTCGGGTAATGATCTGGCCTTGGTCAGGAGCTCAGTCTGTTTGCATGTCCTACTCCTTTCCTCAGCCCTGTGTCTGCCTTCTCTATTTAGGCCTTGTCCACCTGTAGCTCCATGCCACCGAGAAAGGTCTTTGGCAGCGGAGAAAGGCTCTGGGACAGGGAGGCAGTGGGGCAGCATCACACTTCTAAAAATAGCGGAGTAGACTGGGGAGGTACGGCTTGGGCCTGTAGAGAGCTGTGTAGGGCACATCTATACTCCTCTAAGCAGTTTCTCTTGGTCTATGCTATTTATCCCTGTTAACTGAGCATGCAGTGTCTGTACTCTACATGCTGCCACAAGTGTAGATGCAACTTTAGAGTAAGTATGTTGGGGTAGGGACTGCCTGCTACTCTATTTAACAATGCCTAACACAATAGGCCCCCTCTTGGTCCCTAGGCAATCCTGTAATAAACATTAAAACTACACTCTTTATGAGAATAAACCATAGTTTACTATAGACCTTGTGTTACCTGGATCATGTTAAGTGTGAAGCTTAGACCTTTCCCTAGACTTTTACTACAAGGGAAACACTGCTCCTGGTCCTCTATTCCAGTTCTTCACCCACTCTGCACCCTTGGACCTTCCATTAGCTTTCCTCTGCCCTACCAGCTGGTCTCCCAGCACTCTGCAAACTCTTCCAAGCCTGCACCAGTTGTACAGACAATGAGCAGAGTAATGCCGAAACTGTTCATGGCTAGCAGCAGGAAGTCCTGACTCATAACTACCAGATAGCTCATAAGAAACTAGCCACTCACAGTACGAGGGGAAGAGACAAGTAACACCAACTAAAACTTGAGTATGAGAATACATTTGTTATAACACAACAAACTTGCCTAATCATTTGCAAGATCACTAATAAATGCTGCCTGAGGTGGATCACCTATTCAGATGATCTCATTTTAGCTTCCTTTGGAACACGCTTGAACTTTCATTTCCCTATTCTCTGCATGAAAACAGAACCAACCTTGGTGTGAGGATTTTATTTTTATGGCTTGGTCTGACCTCCTTTTCTAAGAAAAGGAATGGACATTTCATACCAGCAGCAAAATTGGATCATGAAAGAAGCAGTGCAATGAAAATAGATTTTGTTCCTAGTGTTGTGGTGTTTCTGCCTATCACCACAGCAGTTGTATTTGGCAACAATATGCCAGTGAGTGTCATTAGTCCTTGTTCCCTGAAAGGCTTTAAATTGCTTCCTCTCTTGCTTGCACTAACAGAAAATATTTCTGCATGTCCACTCTGCTCTAACTTGCCCCCAAAACCAAATAATGCAGATTGTGATCTGATACAGTATTGGACAAGTGTATTGAAGATGCTGAAACATGGTAGTGCCATATGGGTTCCACCTTCAATTAACTTAGAATGAGACCTTTGCAAGTTCATATACACATCTAAAGGACTTGTACCAGCTTTGTGTCACTCTAAGAACTGCAAGTGCTAATAAATAAATACAACTATGACATTGTTGGCATCACTGAAATTGGTGGGATAATACACATGATTGGAATGTTTGTGTGGATGGGTACAGCTTGCTCAGGAAGGATAGGGTGAAAAGGGAGGAGGTGTTACTTTGTATATTAAAAATGTACACACTTGGACTGAGGTGGAGATGGACATAGGAGACGGAAGTGTTGAGAGTCTCTGGGTTAGGCTAAAAGGGGTAAAAAACAAGAGTGATGTCATGCTAGGAGTCTACTACAGGCCACCTAACCAGGTGAAAGAGGCTTTTTTTAAACAACTAACAATCATTCAAAGCCCAAGATTTGGTGGTGATGGGGGACTTCAACTATCCGGATATATGTTGGGAAAATAACACAGCGGGGCACAGACTATCCAACAAGTTCTTGGACTGCATTGCAGACAAGTTTTTATTTCAGAAGGTTGAAAAAGCTACTAGAGGGGAAGCTGTTCTAGACTTGATTTTAACAAATAGGGAGGAACTCGTTGAGAATTTGAAAGTAGAAGGCAGCTTGGGTGAAAGTGATCATGAAATCAGAGGGTTTGCAATTCTAAGGAAGGGTAGAAGGGAGTACAGCAAAATAGAGACAATGGATTTCAGGAAGGTGGATTTTGGTAAGCTCAGAGAGCTGATACGTAAGGTCCCATGGGAATTAAGACTGAGGGGAAAAACAACTGAGGAGAGTTGGCAGTTTTTTTTAAAGGGACACTATTAAGGGCCCAAAAGCAAGCTATTCCGTTGGGTAGAAAAGATAGAAAACGTGGCAAAAGACCACCTTGGCTTAACCACGAGATCTTGCATGATCTAAAAAAATAAAAAGGAGTCATAAAAAATGGAAATGAAGACAGATTACAAAGGATTAATCTAGGCAAACACAGGAATGCAGGGATGGTCTAGACAGTATTTGGTCCTGCCATGAGGGCAGGGGACTGGACTCTATGACCTCTCAAGGTCCCTTCTAGTCCTAGAATCTATGAAAACTCCTTTCCATGTATTTCTCCCTCAGAACCTCAAATTGCTATGGGCTCAGTTATTCAGTGGGAGCAATGTGGAACTGCAATGCTCAGGGGGTGAGCACAATCTCACATGGAGCTCCCATGAGAATGCCCACTGCCCTGTCACTTAGGACAGCGCAACATGCTCCTCCCTGCATAACTAGCCAGCTCTGATAGCTGGTTAGAAGGGGGCAGGACCCTGGTCCCCCTCTTCTCTCCACACTTTTTGTGATACTTTGCATCCCAGAGCATGGTGGTGTTTGTGGCTTGTATTACTGCAGTGTGTAGATGACACACCAAAATCAGGGCCCTATGGTGCTATACAAACCTCTAATACAGTCCCTGCCTCGGAGTGTACAATCACAGATAGGGGGAGAAAGCAAGTATTATCCCCTTTTACATTTGACATGGCACACATCATGCAACTTGCCTGTGGTCACAGGTGTCATTTAGTAGAACCAGGAACTTGAACCAAGTGCTCCTGAGGCCTAGCCCAATGTCTTAATCATAGGGCCATTCTACTGTCCTTACCTATAAAGATGAAGAATGAATTAAGAGGATCTGCATGATGCAGCCCCCAGAGACTGCTAGAAGGAAACCGCCTCATAATATCGCTGCCAACTAATGCCACAATAAAACAAGATTCTTTCTTGAGGTAATGCATATCATTTTTGGCATGAATGCAAATATGTCATTGTCTCCAACTAAACTAGCATTTAGAGAAATTTGCGTCCATTTTCGATTTGCTGTGCAACCCGTATGCAGACATTTATGGATTCAATGGCACTTTACATGAACAGGCTTTCCCCCCCATAAGACAAAGTCTCCAATGTGGCCTCCATAATTCAAACGGATATACTACGAAGAGCCAGAGGTATTCAGTGTCATGTGTACAATACTATAACAACAACATTAACAGTTGATGGAGGTAATGACAAGATGAAATATTTAGAGATGCACGTGAACCAAAACCCCAGTGAACTGGAAGCCAAAATATATTTGAATAAAGCAGGTGCTGAGCAATTTAGTATAACACCTTTGTAAAAAGCAAAGGCCATCCCTGGGCAACTTGTGAACCGAAAAAAGGGCAAATTCTATCAAACCCACTATTTCTTAGCAATAGTTATAGCAAAAACCAACTATAGTTTCCTTTTTAAAAAAAAGGAGAGGAAAAAAGGAAGCCGCTTTAAGACTTTCTAAAAGAAAAAGGGAATAAGTGCATGTTTCTCTGAAGCTTAATTTGCAATTCTTGTCTAATTAGTATTTCTTCCTCTGAGTCCTTAAACAATCTCTTAACTGTATTTTTCTTCTAACCTCAGCCACTTTGCAAAAAATAAACCCAGTCACAGCTGTTTGCTGTCGTAGTAGTAAGAAACAGGAACAAACATCTCAGTTCTCCAGTTGGCAGCTAAGGGTATGTCTACACTGCAATAGACATGGCTGGCCCATGTCAGCTGACTGACTGTGGGGCTTGGGCTGTGGGACACTGAGGGTCCCTGAGCCCAAATATCTACACTGGAGTTTTACAGCCCTGACTCTCAGTCATCTGACTGAAGCCAACTGTGGGGTTTTAATTGTGGAGTAGACATACCTTAACTTAGTCCATGAAGCAACTACCTACAGAGCTATATCCCCCTAAAGAAGGTTGTATTGCCAGATGTGAAGAAATACAATACGTAGTGGCTGTTTAAATTATTAAAATGCAGATGTTAAGTAGAGACCTTTTAATAAAAGTAATTATGCTGGACCATTCTGACCATGAAATAATGTAAGTAGATCAGAATGGGGAAAAAACCACTTAGCATCTTGGTATCTAATGTTGCAAAAAAGTCTTATTTATATGAGAGAACTAGTATGTTATTTAAGACTTAATACATTTTACATAGGCACAATATTAACATTCCTAAAGCAGCCTTCCACAACTCCATCTGGACTTCTGAGACCATAACCATGCAATGTGTATCTAAGTTAGGTACTTATATTGCTTCCATTACTATAGTATGTTGGCACCTTGCAATCTTTAATGCAATTATTCTCATAACACCCCAGTGTGGTAGGACATTGCTGTTGTCCCCATTGTACAGCAGCATAGAGCCTGTGACTTGCTGAAGGTAATACAGAGATCGTGGTGGAGCAGGGACATGATCCCAGGCCTTCCAGTTCCCAAACAGGGGCAGCAGAAGCTTCCTAACAGTGCAAGAGCCACCGGTGCCTGAAGCATGGCCCTACACCTCATGCCACCCTGCCCCCTGCTTGCTCTTCTCCACCTCCTGCCCCCCCTCCCCTGCTCACCCTTACAGTTGGGGAAACAAGTGGGAGGGTATACCGTTGAGACCGAGTGGTGGAGAACAACTGAACAGCAAGTGACTGAAAAATTACTCCAATTCTTTGAATGGCTAGTGCCCTGTCAAATATTAAGGAAGGACCCAGGCCAGTTCTGTATGGCAGGATCCTGCCACATGTTGAGCGCTCTGACCTCAATCCAATAAAGCACTCAGGTACATGACTAGGCACAAACAAGCAGAAGGTTGTGGCCTGTGCACACCTGAGGTGAAATTCACCTTCTGTGTGAAAAGGGCCCCCACAGGGCCACTGCATAACATACCTCCCACCTAAGCCCTCTTTTCCAGGCTTCCGTGCTACGTAAGCCTCATGCTAACCCTCTACATAGGGGGCAATTTTATCCTGGTGGAATAATCTGCTAGCTAGTGACAGAGCACTTCTGGTGGCGGTTTTTCTACAGGTAAAACTCAAATGAACAGCACTGATGGGTCGTCCTCTCTCGTCGTTCTTTCTTCATGGAGAGCAAAGAACAGTGCCGTTTAGGGCAGCATTATTGATTTGGGGCCTCACAACTGGTGTCAATCTGAAAAGGAGGCGGCACTACCACACTGTTCCCTTTGGACTCGGTTTCCCTTCCCATTTCTGAGTTCTCAGTGATTGTGAAAAGTGCCTTGAAATGAACAACTACTTGTCCATAGAGTCATCTTGGCCTGGGTGGGAGCAGCACAAGCTTCCCTGCCATTGCTCTGACTAAGGCTATGGCTACACTACAAGGCTTTTAGTGACATGGCTGTGCCACTACAGCTGTGCCTCTAAAAGCCACGGAGTGTAGCCGCTGTTTGTCAGCAGGAGAGAGCTCGCCCGCCAACAAAAAACTTCCAGCCCTCATGAGCGGCAGCAGCTTTGTCAGCAGGAGAGCGCTCGGGCTGCCAAAGTGCTGCTCACACTGGCGCTTTTCATCAGGAAAGCTTTTGTCGTTGGGGGTGTGTGGGTTTTTTTTTTTTTTAATAAACACCCCTGAATGACAAAAGTTTTGCCCCTGAAGAGCCAGTGTAGATGAACCTTAAGTTCCCCACACCTCATCAGGAGGGACCATCTGTACAGATAAGGTCCCTCAGTCTCCTTGCCTAGTCTACCCTGGGTGCCTCGGCTGACAACGGCCTGACTCCTGATATCTGTGAGCCCTGTATCTGAAGGACTTGTAGGATTTAGGCCCCAACAACCCATTACAATCATTTTTGTGATGTAGATGTGTCTTGGCTCCCAAGGAGACTGAAACCACTGATGCATTTAATAAAGGCAATTAAACAGCCATGAATGACTTATTGATCTTGGTTGTATTTTTAGCAAGTGACATAGTGATGAAAGCTCCTACAGTCCATTACAATCCCCTCTGCTATCCAGCTTCCATTTCTTTTACCTCTTGAATTATTTAATTGACTTCACTGTTACAAATCCAGCTGTAAGACCTAAAACTGGAACTAAAATGTGTAGGTTATATCAGGCTGGTAATACAAGACACTGTATGCAGTGACTAACCCAACTGCAGAGAAAATCCTCTCTGCCACCCATCTTTCTCTGTAAGCAATGACTCTGTCCTTCACGACTCCTTAGAATACTGGCATATCCCATACCTTCTCCTGGGGGAAACTATAGCTACCTGAGTCTGTCTTTCAAACACTTCACAAGCTCTTCTCTTGGAATGGCTTATGGCCATGCCTTTCTCCCAACTCCTCTCTTAAGATGAAGCCAAGTGAGGGGCTCATTTATGCTATTAATCTCTTTTTATGACAGTAGAGAACTGGTTATTTGTATTGTGGTAACACCTACAAGGCCCTCAGCAGACATCAGGGCCCTATTGTACTAGGCACTGTATGACCATAGAAAAAAAATTGGTGGTCCTGGTCAAAAAGCTTACAATAGATATAAGATGAGACAATAGGTGGTTACAACCAATGGGTGAGGGAACAAAAAGGAAACAGTGATATCGCTAAGATCAGCTGAATAACTGACAGCCCTGGCACACTAGCTGCCTTACCATTGCTGTGTGGGACAGGTATCCTGGCAAAGGGGATTTGAAAGAGGATAATGTAGCGGATGTGGAGTTTATGGGGAGCTACTCCCATATGTAAAGGGTTATTAACCCGAGCACCTTTCTGAGCGGAAAAATTGACATTAATGGTACGTACTGGAGCAGGAGGGTGAGCAGCCGCATTCTGAAAATAACTAAGTCTTGACTTCTCATCACCAGAGACTGGGGTTCGTACAAGCTGCTGACACAGCACTGCAGTCCTAAAGCAGGGAAGGCTGCATGTCAGTCGTGCCGTACTTATGAGGAGAGCCTAAGCCGCAGTCTCTCCTGCATGTCCAGCTAGAAGTTTACAGTGCTATGGCACTTCCCCAAAAGCTCATGGGATAATCCCACTTTTCTGCCTAACATTGCCCCTCTCTCTAAAACAGGCACTAATGTTCAAGGCTGTATGTGGTGAGAGTTACTGCCACGCCCATGATACCTGCCACTTTTGTCTGTGCAGCCACTGCATTAACCCGGTCTAATGCATTGCTTTTGTAATGCACTTCAGGATTCACTGGGTATGAAGGATCCTCTCTAAACCCCAGTCTCTTATGGCTGATCAGAGACTCAGAGCTAAGCTGTGAGGGACTGGTACTCCCAGGAGCAATAAGAACAACATGGCTTTAGATACAACTGCTGGATCCAAGCCAAGATCACAGTAGAAGCTGTTTTGCTTCTTGGCACTAAGCCTACTATAACTAAACATACAATTAATCTTAAAAATGGGACCAAACTAAGCCCCTCTTGTTTGTGAATCTTATAAACGGAAAGGTTTTCTCTCCTTCTGTTTTTAACAGGAGTTGATGTAAAGCCAAAAGAGTATGTGGGAGCGGGCGTGGAGTCAAACTTCAAGCCTTAATATCTGATGAGGCTGTTACAAAACTAAAATGCCTGTGTCTTTGCTTCCTTCATGCTGTCTATAGGTAGGATGGAAGCTGGCAGTTCTGCTTTAATTTTTGACAATTGATTTATATCAAGGCTGGATCACCTTCCCTACAGACAGGGCCAGCTCCGGGCACCAGCGCAGCAAGCAGGTGCCTGGGGTGGCCAAGGGGAAGGGGAAGGGGCAGCACGTCCGGGTCTTCAGCAGCAATTCAACGGTGGGTCCCTCGGTCCCTGTTGGAGGGAAGGACCTGCTGCCGAAGAAGAAAGCGGCGTGGTGGACCTGCTTGGGGCGGCAAAAACCTAGAGCCAGCCCGGCCCTGCCTACAGAAAATATGCAACTTTTAAATCTTCAGCTTGGACTGATCTTTGGAATCAAGGCTTTACTATTTGATTTATTGCTTGTCAGTGTACCAGGCTTACAGCAGGTGAACGCCAGCAGCAATCCATTTCCCTGCACTTAGTCTGCTAAAGGGATACTGCCAACTAGATTTGTTTTATTTAAAGTCTTACAAAACCTGCAAAATGACCAGAAAGATTTTGATTTTCTTTAATTGTGAAGAAACATCTCATTACCACATTCACCTGCAGCAAAACAGCATCATTTTCCTAGTGCACAAGAACCAAAGGCTGGAAACAAAAGTTAAACTGTTCAGCTGGAATAATTCAATCCCCTTCTTTACTCCCCCTGCACAAAACGGTAGACAGCTTCCATGTGTGTGTTACATCTGAACTCAGTCTGAACACTCTGGGCCTAGTTCCCCCATGCATTTTCACTAGCTTTACACTGCTAGGAAGAGGAAAATCCAAGTCCTCTGATCCTAGCCATGGTAGGGCATGGCTATTTAGAATGCTTTATGCTAGTAGTTTTCCTACTTATTCTTAAGACAAAAATACAGATTTGCATGGGCTTAGGTAAGGGTTTGTTTACACTTGTGTAACTGTGATTTGAAACTGATTTAGCTAGAAGTGCAAACAGCTGTGTGCACACTGCTGTTTTGAATCTACTTTATTTCAGGTCGCTCGCTTATTAGGAATTGGTTTAAGCTCACATAGAACTAATCACATGGTTTAAAAATAAGCACCTATGTAAGCCTTCACAGGCTCTTAGCCTTCACAAGATCAAAGTCATTGCAAATATTTTGCTGCAGTAAATGTTAACTGGTCAAAATAGCACACAAAATTCAAATGCTTAACTGAAATTTTAACCAAAAATTAGCCAGTCAAAAATTAGGAAATATTTCTAGCAAAACAGTTTTGCAGTCTCTTGTTCCTCTTTCCACCAGAACTCAAAATTTTGACTGAAATAGTACCAATTTGAACAAGTAATACATTTTTGGACCCAAAAGATGTTCATGTTGTGAGTGAAGATGGTTTTGCTCAAAGTCAGATGGGGAGAGGGGAAGTTTTAAATGCAAAAATTGTGTTAAGATTTAGGGAGTAAGAAATCAAACTTTAAAAAAAAAGTTGCACTACATTCCTTGCAACAAATTCTGAATGTCACAGTGATTAAGTTTGAACTGTGTAAATATTCTCAGGTCACAGTGCCACTTCAAATCGCTCTTAAGGCTGCTTGTGGGGAAAGTGTACAAGTGAAAAGTTTGACTGACTAGCTAGGTGCAGGCAATAGCATAGGGGTTTTTAAAACTCCTAAGAGAACTTGACACTTAGTTCTCATTAATTTTAATGGATCCTGGGAATCCAAATCCCTTGGGCAGCTTTGACCATCTCAGCATTAACCTTACCTGCAGCTCTCCAATCAAATACAATGTGTGCCTGTCTCTGCACAGGAAGAGGAAGTAAATGACAGACAAGTGTGGTGCCAACATCAGGCACTTTGGTCAGAAACAAAGGTGATCCAAGGCATTGCATGTCTTGGCAGGCCTAGCAGAGTGAATAGCCAAAATACAGCTGATGGAAGTCTGAAAGAGACAATGGACTTCTAACAATAGCAGTCATTCCTCTCTTGCATGTCCCCAACATTGGGGGGGGGGGGGGGAATCCATGTAGGGCCAGGATTTCCCCCAAGTTGTATAGTTTCCTGGTTTAAAAAAAATCCCAACTGAAGTCTCCCTTTGACTCTGCTCTTGTAAAAGGGGCAGGGGGCCTATAAAGGTGTGTGTAGGTCAGGACCTTCATTTCATGTCTTATCCCGAACAGCAGATGCAATTTTACCACCCCTATCCCCAAGTCCAGTCAACGTGAGTGGGAATGGGACTAGCCTCCTATATAGGCAGTTGTCTTGTACTATAGCAGCTAAGAGATCAACTGTTTCTGTCAAACGTGGTGTATTGGGGCAGCAATCACATTTTGAAACCACAGATCACTGTCTAGTTGGAGGTTATATGTGTATGCTAAAAATTAACAGCGTCGTCATTGCAGAGGGTCTGACACACTTGGAATTGGGCAGTTAGACTGAACTGCCGCCCCTGCCACAATATCCACACTATTTTTAGCGTGCTCGCCCAAGCACAGATAGTGCTCCAGCTGCAGTGTAGACATACCTCCAGGGGCTCTCCATAGCACTGTGAAGTCCTTTATCATATTGCACAAGCACATGTGCCTGAATCTCCTGCTCCAATGCAGTCGGTGTAAAGGGAATGGAGCCATCTACAGTGTGTACTTGGAAAAAGCATTTAACATCCCTTCCAAAGAGCAAGGAATGGTTCAGAAGTCTGATTTACATAAAAATCCCTGGGCCTTTTTCCTCTGTGTGTTGTTCTGATGTGGCTGTCAAGATCTAAACTAGTCTGAACTACATGGTCTTTCTACAGTAGCTATTCTCCACCAACAGGGCTCTGATTAGACAATGAATTCACATTTGCTGGTTAGTTGGACCAAAAATCAACCCCCCCCCCTTTGTCTCTTGTATATTTAGCTTTGAAGCTTTTCGTGGCAGGGGTTGCCTGTCTTACTATGTGTATGTGCAGCACCTAGCACAATGGGGCCATGATGTCGATTAGAGCCCCTGGATGCTACTGTAATACAAATAATTAAACACTGTTGCTTTGATTCTGACTATTTTCCTGCATCAGACCCCTCCCCCTTTTCCATTCTGAGAGCTGGGCAAGGCTAATTGTTGTCTTGCAACAGGCTGATAAAACAGTGACACAAGAAGCAGCTGTCACAACCTCTCTGTGCCTGTATCCTGATAATTGCCATGCTTATGTCAGACAGGAAGCCCCATGGGAGTGGCTGAGCATCAGAAATTTTCCCCTGTAACCCAAGGCAACTCTGACAGAACTTGCACAGACCTTTGCAAGATGCAGCAGAAAAGACACATTCTCTTTTTCATACCTCTCCATAATATCATGGCTTAACTAGCTCACTTCAGTGAGAACCTCTTCTCTCCACCCCACCCCCATTCTTTTCAAAACTCTCAGGTGACTGATTTGGTCCTTTTGGAGTAGAAAAGGTCATGGACAAACCTAATGCTAAATAAAAGCTAAGCAACATATTGCATCTGAGGAGTCCCATATAACAGTGGCTCTCAACCTTTCCAGACCACTGTCCCCCTTTCAGGAGTCTGATTGGTCTTGCGTACCCCCAAGTTTCACTCACTTAATTTCTTACAAAATCAGACATTACAAAAACACAAGTGTCACAGCACACTATTACTGAAAAATTGCTGACTCATTTTTACCATATTATAAAATCAATTGGAATATAAATATTGTACTTACATTTCAGTATAAAGAAGAACAGGAGGACTTGTGGCACCTTAGAGACTAACAAATTTATTAGAGCATAAGCTTTCGTGGACTACAGCCCACTTCTTCGGATGCATCCGAAGAAGTGGGCTGTAGTCCACGAAAGCTTATGCTCTAATAAATTTGTTAGTCTCTAAGGTGCCACAAGTCCTCCTGTTCTTTTTGCGGATACAGACTAACACGGCTGCTACTCTGAAACATTTCAGTATAGGGTATATAGAGCCGTATAAAGTCATTGTCTATATGAAATTTGAGTTTTACTGACTTAATGAGTGCTTTTTATGTAGCCTGTTGTAAAACTAGGCAAATATCTAGATGAGCTGCTGTACCCCCTGGAAGACCTCTGTGTACCCCCAAGAGTATGTGTACCCCTGGATGAGAACTACTGTCTTAACACTGAAACTGGCAAGCTCCTTTTGATTGTTCTAAATGACTCTTGTGACCTTCAAGAAGCTCTCATAGCTCCATTGTTTGCAGCAGGCCTTGAACATCTTGCAGGGGAAACACTCAGGCTACAGATGTGCCTTCTAAATTTTCCATGAAATTCAATTCAGCTGTTGCTGAGACATAAATTAGTTATATGCCATCATAAATGTGTGTAGTGCTTTGCAGTCACAAAATTCACCAGGCCTCTGAGGTTGTCTCTACTGAAGTGTAAGCCTAGGGTTCACACTCTCTCAAACCTAACACTCACCCCTTCCATCCACACACAGTGCTAACTCAGGGTTCAGACCCAGGGTTCCTGGACCCACAGGTGTGGAGGGTTCAGGCCCTATTGCTCTGCAGTGTAGACACAGCCCTACTCAACTTGTGCTTTAGGAGTCTGCCAAAAGTATTCCCCAATCCTGTGCACTCACTTTCTCTGGCCTCTGGACAGGCAAGTTTTCCCACACTGCACCAGAAATGGAGAGCACTTGACTGGGTCTGTTTCCCCTCCCCGCCATGGGTTAAATTCTCCATTGACTTCATTGGAGCGATTGCAGTTACTCCTGCTTTACACAAGTGTGACTGAGAACAGAATATGCCCCCAAGTGGTTAGCAGAAGGTATAAATTAAAGTATTGCAGCTGGTTCTATAAACTCAGGGGGAACCCTTGAAAAGAAAGCCAAACTTAAGGGGTGAGTCTTACAGTCTTCCTGCTAGGTGACTTCTGCTACATGCCTCTCTTCCAGTTATTCTGTATGAAATGTTACAGCAGCTAAGATTCTGTTAGTCCTACTTGCATCCACTTGCATCCACTTATTGCTATATATCTCACACCATCTTATATAACCGCCTCTCATCTTATATAATACTCCTGTTCTTCTAATCGCCTCTCAGTTTGTTACCATTTAAATCGGTAGGCCAAGCTCAGACCTGTGGTGCTGGACTCCGAGCTTGCAATCTTCTTTGGAGGGATATATTACCAAGAATAAGGTACTAGGGAGAGCATAGATGGAGGTGAAGGAGACAGCAGCTGGAAGGCTAACTGAAATGAGTGTGTTTTAAGGAGAGATTTGAGGATGCCTGCTGATGGTGATCACTGATCACCATAAAGCCAGGTAGCGGTTAAAAGGCTTTTGCCTTATCCCATTCTATTTGTATGCAACACAACATGCATTCACACCCTTGAAGAAAGGGACCTACACTAGAGTGACCAATCACTGGGCTGCCTCAGAGGCAGCCAATCAGGACCCTATTCCATGTTGCTAAATTCAGAACAGGAACCAGAGCAGACATAGAAGGTAGGCTTCATAAATCAAATTTCCGGGCAGTGTTACAGCTTTGCAGCTGAAAAGCAAACCATGCTCTCTCAAAGCCATTCATGTGGCTTCACTTACAGTTTCTGAACACAGTAAATAAACATTGCAGCAGATTTTTATTACACAGATGACTAGAGCAGATATTACATATTTGCTAAAGCCAATTCATATTTTTGTACATTAAACAGGTGTTATACATATTGGGCCCCATTTATCCCTGATCCTAGAGTCATTCCACTGACTGCAATGGTGGTATATAAGAAAAGAATTTGCACCGTTATATTTATTGGCTTAATAAATCACTTAATTACTCCAGTTTTATGCCAGTATGATGCTATTGACTTGACGGTGGTGAATCAGGCTGTGATGGGGTATGTACCCTCACACTGGCAGTGAAAGGGTTAATTGTACCCAGAGAGCAATTAGTGCAGCTAAGGTGCAGGGGCATTAGGCGGAGCTGGTGCCAGGTCAGGCAACTCATACAGAAGGGACTTCAGACAGTAGAAGGAAGGTGGTTGGGGAGAGTAGGAGCTAGGACCTCTCCCAAGCATGGAGCTCTAGCAAAGGGTCAGGAGAGAGACACATGGACCCACAGATAAGGATCCAGGCCTCTAGGAGAAAGCTCTGAGACACATCTGTGTGTATGAGAGCAGGAGAGAACTCTGCAGAGCCTGGGAACTGGTAACAGACCACATCCACAAACGGCCCTTTGTACATAAAGCCCAGATTGAGTTGCCACTCTAATCGACAGAATTCCCCCTCCACTGCCACCCGACCTCATAGGCCCCTAAATTCACTCCATGCCTAAAGTTTTGGTCAAAAAAGTTATTTGGGGCCTAAGTTTCTGCCATCTTGGCCCCAGTTCTTTTTCACTTCAAACTCTGGGCAGGGCCAGCACAACCCATTAGGCCACCTAGGCCGTTGCCTAGGGCACTGCAATTTGGAGGGCGGCGACTGTGGCGGTATTTCAGCGATGGGACCTTCCGCCGCTTCTGGGGGGGGTGGCATTTCGGGGCAGGACCTTCCGCTGCCTAGGCCGGTGGAAAAGCTGGCAGCACTCCTGACTCTGGGGTATAATTAGGAGTGATAAAGGGAACATTTAGGCTGGCAATACCAGGAAATTTCCATATCAGTGGCATCTGCAGAATAGTCTCCCAAGGGAAGTAATGGATGCCCCAAAACTTCAGCTACTTCCAAGTGGCCAAAGTCCTGGACATTACTACATGGTAAGGAATAATCCAGCCCTATAAGGAATGGATTGTTAACAAAATTGATGTTTTAATTTTCATCATTAGGCTGTTTAGGTCACATCCCAGTGAGATGAATGGAAGCAGTTCACACCTTTTCTTAGGGACAGACTGATACCTTTCCTCACAGTTAGTAACACCTTACACCCAGACGATACGCCAAAGACTTCAAGGACATCCACTCCTAGTGTAAGGTACAACTTCACAGGAGTAAATGTAAATGGAATCTGGCTTTCGGGGCCAGATTCTGGTCTCCTACATTAATGCACATTGGGAATGAATCCGCTCTGAGTGCAGCATTAACTAGTCTTTTGTCATAGAGACATTAGTTCACATACACAGTGAAGGATTCTGGGTCCTAGGCACTTCCCCATTTTTGCATAAGGCCAACGGGCTGCATAGGCATCCCAGACGAGTCACAAAAAGGGGAAGCCTCTCAAGAAGCTGCCTTTCCTCTCAGCACAGCCCTCTCTGCACCTTTCTAGGTGTGATTAAGCCGGTTGTATTCATCTCAGGACCACAGCACCTAGGGTGAGCACACACTCTGTTCTCCTTTCTCTTCTTCCCCTCCCCCCATATATGAATCTACGTCCTGGAGGGTAATGGTTGGGGCAGGTTCAAGGTCACTCTCTATGGAAAGCAATCATACTTCTGCCTCCTAGGGAAACGAGATTAAAACAAGTTGGCAAACACCACACGCTGTGCTAGAAAGATTCCCACTGCTGACCCGTATGGAAAAGCAATGTGCTGATTACACGACAAACACTATCACTTTTCCGTATGGGAAACTTCAAATTAACTCGTTTATCCCAACTCACTTCACAATCTTAACATGAATTAATGTCTGGGTAGACTCCGTTAAAGCTATTCTAGCAAGCCTCAGCATATCCAATGAACAGGAGCTTTTATAGAATTGTCCACATAACCATTACCCATCCCACCCTTCTACAGAAAGATATTGTTTTTCTTATCTAAGAAGAGTTGGTTACACATACTCCTATTACAGTAGGAATATGTTTGGAAATTCAGTATTTTCCAGGAAAAACTGCTGCTTCTCTTTTTGGTAAGGGAAGTATTTGTTTATCAGTATGTGGGTGTTGTAAAGAGATTGCTTTAGTGTAAATTGGAGCTGTCATGAGGAAGCTACAGAATTGTTATGGGGAAGTAACTTGTGCTCTAGCACTATTGTGAGACTCTTAGTGGTTGTTTTTTTATCATGGGTCCAAATCTGCTCCCATTGGACTCAATGGAAACAGGAGCCGAGCCTTTACTGTCTCTTTCCAACTTGGGCTTCAGTATGGTCATTTTAGTCTCTTCGATAAACTTTACTCACACAAGGCTAGACTGTGGCAAACTCTTACACCAGTGCAAGGGGAGGGAACTATGTAAGGCGCTTTTCAGCCAGACTCTACAGCCCATGGACAGGCTCTTCACAGTTGCGGCCACTGCACACAATGGATCACAGGGACAGTTCCCTCAGAGTTTCCTGAGGGCCATGCATCTCGCCAGAGGGGCAAGGAGGAGGCAAATTCATGGTCATACACCTCCTTCAACACTGGCCCACAGAGCAGCCTGGCCACATAAAGGAATTAGGTAGCACCTTCCTTAATGATGGTATGGCCTGTGCCGATCCCTATGAGGTGGTGTGATTCAGAATTCCCTTCTGCCCAGCCCATTGGCTGAATAACACAAAGGCCCACAAGCGACTTCACTGAAGTCACTGGGACAACTTCTCTGAGTGAAGCTTGCAACTTGAGCCTTAGCACTGCATTGTTCCTCCCTTGGCATCACTACATGCACTCTTAGGCAACTCACCAGCATCGAAAATGAAAAGGGTGCCAGCAATAACATGTATGCACATGTGTCAGATAACGTGACCCTGCAAGTACTGGGAAAGCCTCAAATCAGCAGGGGTGTTCACTACCAAAGGTAACCCTCACAAAACCCTTACAGAAATGAACGGGACAGATTTCCATTCAGTTACAAGTGACTGGAACATGAGAGAGAGAAATAGAATGAGGGAGTGAGATTCTCACTGGGGCTCTGGTTCCATTCTTAGTGCTCTGGGGATTAGCACTGCCTGGAAGGTACATTAAGATAAAAAAGATTTATACCCTGAATGTAAACGTTTAGGCTATTTCAAAGGCGGCCAAATTTAAACCCCAATCTTGCAAGGGTTAATTATGTCTACACGATAGTCCCACTCTGAGACACCTCTAGGGCCTGATTTTCAGAGGTGCCGAACATCTGCTGTAGCCACTGATTCCATTTGAAGTTTAGTGCTTTGAATAATCAGGTCCAGGGAATCTGAAGTCCTTGGAAATCAGTGGCTACATGTTTGGTACTGGGACCTGCCACTGGCCCTGGGCCTGCCCCTACTGAAGTAAAAAGCTAGATTCCAAATGACAAATGGGACTAGACCAAGCCCATAAATGAGCATCTGGCTGTGACGAGTGTCTTTAAAAAAAATGTAATGTAAATTTAGTGAAGGTGAAAGGTGCCTAATGGAAAGACCTGGATAATGAAGTCCTCTGTTTCTCAGCACTGTATTGTGTTTTGAGCCCATGCCTGGATCTCTTACACCACTACTTAGGCTACATCTACACTACAGGGGGGGGTCGATTTAAGATACACAAATTCAGCTACGCAAATAGCGTAGCTGAATTCGACGTATCGCAGCCGACTTACCCCGCTGTAGGGACGGCAGCAAAATAGACCTCTGCGGCTTCCTGTCGACGGCGCTTACTCCCATCTCCCCTGGTGGAGTAAGAGCGTCGATTCGGGGATAGATTGTCGCGTCCCAACGGGATGCGACAAATCGATCCCTGAGAGGTCGATTCCGGCGGGTAGTGTAGACCCAGCCTTAGAAGAGCAGGATGTGCTCTCAGGAATGTCTATTAGGACCTCAAGGCTGCAAACTCTGGGAAAAACCCACACCTGGTTAATCAATAATCAGAAGAAAACCTCTTGCTTGACCATTGCAACTGCTTTCTTAACAAGTTTTCTTTAAGGGACATGTCATTGTGTTACTAATGTATAAAATAAGGGGGGGAAGTTTGAGGTAGTGGGACTCTTTGGGACCCGACTCTCCCTCTGGATGCATCTTGTGTTCCCATTGGCAGATGGGCTGCCGCTTAGCTGTAAGTGAAAGCTAAGCTTAGCTTTAAGTGAAAGAACTCTTGTGTTGTCCTGCTTGTACAGCCATCTATCGGTTGGATGGCCGTGTCTCCCCTGATTTATTTCCTGACACCACCTCGCACAGAGTAAAAGTTAGCAAGAGCTTTGGGTTGAAAAAACCCCAGGTAACACTGCCACCATCATAAAAACTATTTCACAAAGCTAGAGGTTTTATAAAATGCCAAACACTTTTGGGCTGTCCAGTCCATAAATACTTTATAAAATAACAGATCTTCCAACTAGATCTAAATCAGGGGTAGGCAACCTATGGCACATGTGCCGAAGGCAGCATGCAAGCTGATTTTCAGCGGCACTCACGCTGCCTGAGTCCTGGCCACAGGTCTGGGGGGCTCTGCATTTTAATTTAATTTTAAATGAAGCTTCTTAAACATTAAAACCTTATTTACTTTGCATACAACAATAGTTTAGTTATATATTGTAGACTTTTATAGAAAGAGACCTTCTAAAAACATTAAAATGTATTACTGGCACGCAAAACCTTAAATCAGAGTGAATAAATGAAGACTCGTGTCATAACTATAAAGAGAAAGGTAACAGCCATCCTGTGTACAACACTATAAAATCCCTCCTGGCCAGCAACTCCAAAATCCTTTTACCTGTAAAGGGTTAAGAAGCTCAGGTAACCTGGCTGACACCTGACCCAAAGGACCAATAAGGGGACAAGATACTTTCAAATCTTGGTGGGGGGGGGGGAGAGAAGGCTTTTGTTTGTGCTCTTTGTTTTGGGGGCGTTCGCTCTTGGGACTGAGAGGGACCAGACATCAATCCATGCTCTCCAAATCTTCTGAATAAGTCTCATTTACAAGCTTGTAAATAACAGCCAGGCAAGGCGTGTTAGGTTTATCTTTGTTTTCTCAACTTGTAAATGTTCCTTTTGCTAGAGGGTTTACCTCTGTTTGCTGTAACTTTGAACTTAAGGCTAGAGGAGGTTCCTCTGGGCTCTTTGACTCTGATTACCCTGTAAAATTATTTTCCATCCTGATTTTACAGAGATGATTTTTACCTTTCTTTCTTTAATTAAAAGCCTTCTTTTTAAGAACCTGATTGATTTTTTCCTTGTTTTAAGATCCAAGGGGATTAGATCTGGACTCACCAGGAATTGGTGGGGGAAAGGAGGGGGGATGGTTAAATTCTCCTTGTGTTAAGATCTAAGAAAACAGTGACTATAACATGCTGCATCTTAAGGACAAGATGGCAACTGCATTAGGCAGGGAGAATATCTACTTTTAAAAGTGTCGTATTTAGAAAACAGCCTTTAATTTACATTGCTACATGTAGAAAGAATAGTTAGACATAATAGGCAAGATTCTGTCACCCCTACTCACACTGAGTAATACCTCACTCTACTAACACTGATTTCAATGGGGCTTGCTTGTGGGGTATTGTACTAGTCAACATAAGGGGGACAGAATCCGGCCCAACATGAGACCAATGGGCAGATCCTCAGCTCATGGAATGCAGCATGGCACCATTGGCTGGCCCAATATCATGAAAAGAAAACAGATAACCCAGAGTAGAAGTCACAGTGTTTGGTGTAAGAGGATCAGAGGCAAAGCTTGACAATAAAATGTATTTATGTAGTGGCAGAGCTCAGACCTTGTCCCCATGGGTCCCATGCTTCCCCATGCAGTTTATGCTAGCCTCAGAGACTCACTGCAATCCTCCACATAGACCTCTCTCTCTAGGGCCAGGGTTATAGTCTACTGAGCCCTTTTCATCATAAGCCAGCAAGGAGGTTGGTGAGAGAGCTCCCACAGTCTCTGTTGTCCCTATGGGCTTATTCAAGAACAGTTTAGCCTCCTGTTCTATCAGGGGCCTGTCTTCCCCTCCCAGGAGATGTTTCTATAGTGGGGGTTGGGGGGAACCCAGGTCCACCCTCTACTCTAGGTTCCAGCCCAGTGACCCTAATGGCAGCAGCTATTGGCAACTGACCTTTCACTGCCAGAGTTACTACATTTCCCTGGGCCACTTCCCCACAGTTCTCCTACTTCTCTCTCTTAACACCTTCTTCACCCTTACCTTAGACTCCTTTTCCAGTGGCTTAAGGGTGTCTTCATTACCCAGCCCTTCAACCACACTTCCTTTTCTCTGGCTCTCTCTGGTCTGACCAGAGTGAGCCCTTTTATAGTATCAGAGGGGCCTTAATTAGAGTCAGGTGTTCACATTAGCTTAACGGCCTCACCTGACTCTTTGCAGGTTAATTGGAGTCAGGTGTTCTCATTAGCCTAACAGCTTCAACTGACTCTTTGCAGGCTAATTGGAGTCATGTGTCCACCCTAGCCTGGAGCAGTCCCTATCAAAGATGATAGCACCTTTGACAAACAGTAAATGACTGACTGTCCTTGGCCACTTTTATATTGCGTGAGTACATATGCTGCCAGACCCACCCCCCCCCTGCAGAAGAGATTCTTTCAGCAGCAAGTTAACATGAAGTGATTTACTTTGTCCATATTGGATACAAGGTTCAGGGGGGTGGGGGGGAATCACTCCAGGTTGCACGTGCTTTTGAAATTTTTATTTCCATATTCCATAGGTCCTTTGGAAGAAATTTCATACAAAATGAAATCAAAGATTGCCTACTTGGAACTTCTTTTTTGGATGGGATAAGTATTGCTGGTAAGTCATATAAATGATTGTGCTGTTAAGATTTGAATTTACTTAGCTCCTGGCCTAGCCCAAATTTGGTTGTGGGGGGGGGGGTGTTTTGTTTTATTCTACATAGATTGTGCCGCCTTGGAACAATAAATAAACTCCAAACTAGAAAAGGCCCATTCCGTGCATTAAGGGCTGGCTTCCTCTCTCCTTTACTTTCATCGAGCAGTACTTTCATTCCATGAGTCATCCCCCTGATTTCAGTGGGAAACTTTTACTAATAAGATACTAAAAGTGTGTGCTGTAGCAGAATTGATCCCAGGATAATAGAACAGACTTGATGCTGCAATTCAACTAATTCAAATAATTGTAGTTGCTTGCTGAACTGTATTTCCCAGGATTATTTCAACCTAAGATCAGAACTCTTCCTCTTCCCAGGTATAAATGCCAAGCCCTGGAAAGTTTTGATAGAGCGTCTTAAACAGCATAGTGTAGAGACCATCCAACCAGGTATGCATGTATGTCTAAATGACTCATTTTCATTAGCCCCGATCTAACTTCTCCCTCCAAAAACTGTGTAATTTAAATTTTCTTGTAACTATATGCTTTCTTAAATACGCCTTTTTCAGCACCTATCTGAGGTGTAAGTTTGCCCCATTGTCCTCTATTGGGGCAGGCCTTCAAGGATGTTCTAGCATTTTATTTTGTAAAATATATGGGCTTTTCCTGATCTCCAGCAGAGGAATGCTCCACAGGCGAGGGCTCTTGGCTCCAGAGGAAAGTGTAACTTGAGCAGTGAGTGTTATTTTTTCCCCCCAACCTCTGTCAGTCATATTTCCTGTGTGGATTGGTGTATTCTTGAAGGGTTGCACAGAGCCCCTGATCTAGCTCACATTATTGGGGCTTTATAGATTAGGGCTAGGACCTCAAAGCAAATCCTGCACTGGGGAGACACTGCAGTGCATTGAACATGGCCTAATAAGCTGTTGCCAAGGTGACGCTGTCAGTTGTTCCAGCATGATGGACCAGTTGAAGTTTCATCTAGACTGGGCTGATTGAGGCAGTAGAGTGGAAGGTAAAGGTGAGTATTGCTGCAGTCAGGGCTTCATCTGGGATGGGCAGGGGGGTTGGTTCCTGCTTCTGTTGTGCATAGCTGGAAGTATAAAACAAAAATCTGTTTCTTTACCGATTGTTTTCCCCTCAATTTAACATACACATGATAACTTGTTGTAGGGAGTTAGGACAACTCACCTTGATGGTGTCCCTTCTTGGCATGCCAATATTGTATTTATAAAAGTGGATATTATTGTTATTGACCTTCTGGGAAGGACTAATGGACAGGCAGTGGAGGTGGAGCCAATATTTCAAAGCCAGTAAATAAATTACCTATCTGCTTTAGAAGTAGGTTTTAGTTTCCTGTTTGAGTGCTAGCTAACAGATCTTTTAGGTCCAAACCTCAGCATTTGCACAAAGTCTTATGCAAATCCACAAACTACATGTAACTGACCAATTTGCTCTGCAACTAAATCTGCCTACAAATGTTGTGGAAGCCTTTAAGGAGGTCTGTTAAACATTTGGCCCAGAGAGTCATACAAGAAAGGTAGAAATGTAAAAGTTATTTGTAGCAGAGGTCCCTTCCAGCCTGATATTCTTTGACTGGGTGAATCTGCTTCAAATTGCAAAATCTGTTGGAAAGAGTGATGGTGTCCCTAGCCTCTCTTTGCCCGAAGCTGGGTGGGCAATGGGGTGGATCACATGATGATTACCTGTTCTCTTCATTCCCTCTGAAGCACCTGGCATTGGCCACTGTTGGAAGACAGGGTACTGGGCTAGATGGACCTTTGGTCTGACCCAGTATGGCCATTCTTATGTTGAACAAGTTTCATAAAGATGTGTTCAGCTATTGAGGGTCTAATCATCCCAGAACAAATGTAACATTTTCATGGACTCTCATTGTGCTGGTGCCCAACTCTGGCCGCAAGGATTTCACTACATAGTTTACCTCTCTCAGCTGCTTGATGACCTTAAAGGGCCTGTCCTGGGCAGCCTGTAGTTTATTCTTTCTTACGGGAATGAGAACCGTCACCTGGTCCCTGGTAGCATAGAAGCAGGCACGTGCTGAGCGGTTGTACCAGACCTTTTGCTTCTCTTGGGCCCTGGCTAAATTCTCACCGGCCAAGTCCATGAGCTCAGTGAGTTTTTCCCAGAAAGTCAGTGCATACTCCACTTCTAATTTTCCATCGGGGGAGACCTTCCCCTCTCATTCGTCCCTCAACAAGTCCAGAGGTCCCCATACAGCAACTCAAAAGGAGAGAACGCAGTTGATTCCTGGGGCACTTCCCGGTACGCGAATAGCAGGTGGGGTAAATACTTGTCCCAGTCTTGTGGGTGCTGGTTCATAAAGGTTTTCAGCATCATCTTTAGGGTCCCATTGAACCTCTTCACCAGCCTGTTGTATGCTGAGGCCCAGGTGCGTCGGACCCCACACTTCTCCCACAAGCACCGGAGCAGAGTTGATATGAAATTGGAGCCCTGGTCTGTAAGTACCTCATTGGGGAACCCCACTCTGCTGAAAACGGTCAGCAGTGCATCTGCCACAGTGTCTTCCTCACCAAGGCCACCTCCTCAGGATAGGGAATAGTGAAATCTACCACCACCAGAATGTATTTTTGCCCTGTCCGAGTTGCCTTGCTGTCCATGGCCACCTTCTGGAAAGGCTCCTCTATGATGGCCAGGGGCCTCAAAGCTGCTTGTGCTGGGCCTTCCCCACCCTCTGGCAGGGGTCACAGGACCTGCAGTACTGCTGGATGGCATCAAAGATCCCGGGCCAGTAAAAGTTCTGTAGCAGCCTCTGCCTGGTGTGCTGGATTCCCTGGTGTCCTGAGAGAGGGACATCGTGGGCCAGGTACAGTAGCCTGCGGCGATACTTCTGGGGGAGCACTAGCTGTCTCCTGATCCCCCATGGTTCCACTTCCCCTTGGGGAGCCCATTCCCGATACAGGAATCCCTTCTCCCACAGGAATCTTTCCCGGCAGCCTACCCCCAGGGGTTTCGCTGTGCTGTGGCCAGAAAGTTCCCTTAGCTTCTCTAAGGGGGGATCCTTCCTCAGCTCGGCCTTGAATTCAGCGGCTGGGGAAGGGATGGGGACCTGCTCCCTCTCAGTGGCTGGTCTGAGGCAGCGGCCCCACCAACTCCTGTCCCCAGTGACTCCTTTCCCGCTGGGGTAGGAACCTGCATCCCTGGCAGGGCACCGCCCTGGTGTCAGAGCAGAATGCCCTTTGCTGGCTCTGGCTACGGGTGATGATTAGGGTGCTCTGGGGGCCGCCCGGCCAATCCACCAGGTCACCCCCCATCAGCACCTTGGTTGGCAACTGATGGTGCACCCCCACATCTTTGGGCCCCTCCTTGGCCCCCCATTTCAGAGGTACCCTTGCCCTGGGTACCTTAAACAGGGGCCTGCACACCCCCGTTAGGGTTAGGTAGGTGTTGGGCACCACCCAGTTTGGGGCCACCACCTCGGGCCGGGTCAGCGTCACCTCAAGTCCCAGTGACCTGCTTCGCATCCGCCTCCAGGGGAATGAGGCACTCGCTCCTCAGGGACTGCCCCCTGCCCACCCTGTAGACTGAGAACTTTGAATCCAGAGCATCCATCCTCCCCAAGGGGCTGGCCTGAGAGACTCCCTCCCCCCTTGGGCCATTGCTAAACGGCCACCCTCTCCTGCCTGGGGAGCCAGCCCTTCCTCTGGCTGGTCTCCCACCCAGTTAACCCTTTGTGGGCTCGGTTTGCTCATCCTGTCCCTGAGCTTTTGGCACCGGACCCATCTGTGCCCCCCCCCCCCGCCCACAGTAATTACACCTCAGGTCCCGTTGGTCCCCTGGGGCCGGTCAGTCAACTCTGGTATTGGCTGTGCCTCTCAGGAGGGATTTATCTGAGACTCCCTTCAGGGAAGCCCCTGGGTGACCCCTCTTCTGCACAGATGTGGGCCTGTCCCCCTGGGATTCCATTCCATATCCCAACCAGATAGCTACAAACTCGTCAGCCAGCAGCCCTGCGTGGCACAGGTCCTTTGGCCTCTTGTCCACAAACTACATCCTCCGGTCAGGGGGACAGAGTTCATACAGTCGCTCCAGCCCCATACAGTTCAATCACGTCCTCCTTGGTCTGGGCCCCGGTCCCATTTGCCCACTTACGGGTGTATTCCGCCATCAGCATGACCAGTTCCAGATAGGTCACCCCCTGGGTCTTCTGCACACTCAGGAACCTTTTCCTGTATGCCTTGGGGGTCAGCTCAAACTTGCACAGCCGGGCTTGTTGAACAGTTCATAGTCACCTGCTTCCACCTCATCCATCTGGCTGAACATCTTTATGGCTTTGGGATCTGGCAAGGGGGTGAGATTCATAGACTCTAGGACTGGAAGGAACCTCGAGAGGTCATCAAATCCAGTCCCCTGCCCACATGGCAGGACCAAATACTGTCTAGACCATCCCTGATAGACATTTATCTAACCTACTCTTAAATATCTCCAGAGATGGAGATTCCACAACCTCCCTAGGCAGTTTATTCCAATGTTTAACCACCCTGATAGTTAGGAACTTTTTCCTAATGTCCAACCTAAACTCCCTTGCTGCAGTTTAAGCCCATTGCTTCTTGTTCTATCCTTAGAGGCTAAGATGAAGAAGTTTTCTCCCACCTCCTTATGACCGCCTTTTAGATATCTGAAAACTGCTATCATGTCCCCTCTCAGTCTTCTCTTTTCCAAACTAAACAAACCCGATTCTTTCAGCCTTCCTTCATAGGTCATGTTCTCTAGACATTTAATCATTCTTGTTGCTCTTCTCTGGACCCGCTCCAATTTCTCCACATCTTTCTTGAAATGCGGTGCCCAGAACTGGACACAATACTCCAGCTGAGGCCTAACCAGCGCAGAGTAGATGCTGAAGCCTGTCTGCAGGGTCAACCTGGTGCACATTGTAGGCCTTCTCAAAGGCAGTGAAGAAGGCATCGATATTATCCCCTTCTTATACTGAGGCAGCACTTTTATATCTGAGTTCACTAGGGGCTTAGCCAGCCTGGGCCCATCCACACTCACCACAGGAGGGGGTCTCTCTGCTTCTCAGCTCCGCCATCACCAGCTTATGCTGCCTCTATCTCTCACGGTCCTCCCATTCCTTCTCATGGTGTGACGTTATGATTGTAATATAATATCTCATTGAAAGGTGACAGGGCCAGAAAGAGTTAATGAACTCACAGACTGACCTGACCCATGGCCGAACTTTAGAGACTGGTTAGGAAGATATGTAAATGAATAGAGCTTTGAAATGCAAGTCTGCATTGTTAGAGATAGAAGGGTAGATGTTTGCTCAGGTCTTGTGATGTAAGCAAACTAGCAATAGACAAGACTTGAGCTTTGATTCAAAGTTCAAAAAAGGAGTATTAACATTTAGGAAGACACTTGAGTGAAATAGTATTATTGTCTATATGTCTCTTTTGAAGGTTGTGGTAACCTGTATCTGAACTGTTTAATGGATAAATTATCCTGTGCTAATTGCCAGGATATTTAGGAGAAGGAAAGGTAAGCTTATTGTTTTCTCAGGCCAAAAGGCTGCAGGAAATGTATAAAAACCCTGGGACACGATCCTTCTTCATCTCAGATCTGCTTTGGGTTTCAAGAGGAGGAAACCTTAAGCCATAAGGATTGAGATCACCAGTCTCTGACTGGAGTCACCCTGAATATGGACATTGGACTATAACCTATGGACTATTTCTAAATGGACTTTAGGCAACTACAAGCTCATCTCTAATATGTATTAGAATTGAACTGAGGACTGTATGTATATTGATCTTTTAACCAACACTCCCTCTTTTCTTTTTTAATAAATTTTAGCTTAGTTAATAAGAATTGGCTATAAGCATGTATTTTCGGTAAGATCTAAGTTATCATTTGACCTGGGTCTGGGGCTTGGTTCTTTGGGATCAGGAGAACCTTTTATTTTATATGATGAGATAAGATTATCAGTAATCATCATCATATCTGACACGTGTGTCTGGATGGAGGCCTGAGGCTCGGTACTTTAAGGGAACTGTGTTGTTTGGACTTCTGAGTAACCAGTGAGGTAATACAGAAGTTGTTTGGTGCTGGCTTGCTAAATCTAAGTACACCTCTACCCCAATATAACGCTGTCCTCGGGAGCCAAAAAATCTTAACGCGTTATAGATGAAACCACATTATATCGAACTTGCTTTGATCCGCCGGAGTGCGCAGCCCCACCACCCCGGAGCACTGCTTTACGGCATTATATCTGAATTTGTGTTCTATCGGGGTAGAGGTGTATTTGGAATATCCACCAGCATTTGGGGTTTGTCTGCCCCATTCTGTTTGCAGTTCACCCTAATTGAGTGACCACAGAGCTGGCTCCCACGGGCAGCATCGTCACACAATGGTCCTGCCATTCTCTCTCACGGTCCTCCAGCTCTTTCAGTTTCAGTCCCTTTTCCAGCTCCACCAACGGGGAACTCGGTCGGGAAGATCCCCTGCTGGTCGGGTCAGTGGATCCTGGGGCTCCCTGGCTGTTCCCAGCCTCTCTTGCGGACTGAGCTGGCTCAGGAACCAGCTCCTTAGAGCGATCATTCTCTTCCAACTGGGCAATCAGCTGTGCCTTGGTGAATTTTCCAATGTGCGGCCCTCTCTCTCTCTCTGCACAGCTCTACAATGTCCTTCTTAAGGAGATGGTTATAGGCCATCTCCGTGCTGTTCCCACAGGGTCACAGACTCACAGGCCTGTGCTCTTTCAGCTCCCTACGATCCCTCGGAGGAACCGCTTCAGTGCAACAGCGGTTCTCAAGAGTCCACTCTCTCTCGGGGGTTAAGCCATAGGCTCCTTCGCCTCCTGGTATCGCACCACTCGGACCCACAAGCATACCCGTCTCCCACTAATCCCCCTTTGCTTTATTACTCCACAGTCACTTACTGCAGGATGTTCTTTGTGGGATGCAGTTTGATACCACCTCTGCCACCAGTTCTCACGGACAGGCCGCGCGATCCTCTGCATATACTTCACACGAAACCAGTCAGGACACTAGGGGAGCATGCATCCTCTCTATGCGCATACTGTCTCCAGGGCAAGAAGCATACAGAGCTTCGACCTTCCTGGGTTTGAGATGTGACAAAGTGGGGTTTTAATCATCTCATTATTATGCATGTGAGTCTTACTGTCCTACGCGACTATCCTATGTACCTTGGCGCCGATGGCCGCAAGGCCATCGAGGGGGCCGCCCCCGCCGATGGCCTGTACTTTCACGATGTGAAACATGTCTTTTGCCAATTTGCAAGACCTTGTACCTTGTCTGATGATGAAAAGGGAAGTAAGGCCACCGCCAGATTTTTCAGCTTGATCTCACCAGCATGGGAGGGAAGTTCTGACAGCTAGAGAGCTTGGGGAACTTGTCACTGTTGGGGCAAAGGTGGGGGAAGGGAGCAAGAACATTTTTCTCTTTCCTTTTGTACAGAAGATGGATATTTTGTAATAGTTACAAGGCTTTTATCTCCTTGGCCTTAAGGTAATATGTATGCTCACAGTATCTATTATGATTGGGTGACTAGATCCTATCTAGTGCCTTGTGGGGAAAGGGTTAACATTCTCTTCCCCAGCAGAGTGAAAAATACAGATTGTTCCTTCCTTGAAGAAACTGCCAAATTCCCCCACTCTGATAGGAGGAAGGGAGAGAGAAGGTAGCTGAGCTCAGGTCGGGCAAATTAGACATTTAGAAGGCATTCTAAAGAGAGTCCTCGTAAGAGAATGTTCCTGCGTTTGGCATAAACTGTAAATTAATCCTGCTGTGAGAAGCTAGTTTTGACTTCACTTTGAGTGTGCAATGAGAATGGCTCCTCTTTGCTTCATTTATTTGAACCCCCAAGCTTGTGGGTTATTTTCCTTTAGCTTTGCATGGCCCTCAATACAGTAACATTCAAATCCATCCTGATTAGCCCCTTGGTGGTAATAATAATACCTTCACACCAGACCAGCAAAGTGTTATCCTCCAGCATCTTATCTCCTGCAAAGATATTCTATATGTGTGAAGACGTATTACAGGAGTGTGACTATGGCCTTGGCTACACTCGGGACTTCCCAGCGCTGCCGCAGCAGCGCTGTGAAGCGCGAGTGTAGTCGCGGCGCCAGCGCTGCGAGAGCTCTCTCGCAGCGCTGCAAGTACTCCACCTCTCCGAGGGGAATAGCTTGCAACGCTGCAAGCGAGCATGCAGTGCTGCAGGCGCTGATTACACTGGCGCTTTACAGCGCTGCACTCGCCGCACTCAGGGGGGTGCGTTTTCACACCCCTGAGCGCAGCAAGTTGCAGCGCTGTACAGCGCCAGTGTAGCCAAGGCCTTAGCTTGTGGCGGGGAGCTGACTTAATCACACTTGTGTGTTTGCTCTTCATTTTACCATTTGTCTAGGTTCCTTTTCTCCTTCCAACTGCATGTCCCAAGTCTTCACTCGCTGTAGCATCCTAAAATTTAGAGGATGTCGGTGACCTGCAGAGTGTGGCTCATGTTAGCTTATTCCAGTGAGAGGCTCCTCTTTGATTCTAGATTCTCAAGGAGAGTGTTAAAAAGAACAAAAAACACCACAAAGGTTCAATCACTTTGAAACAAACAGCCTCTTAGCACTGGGCCAAAGGAAGAGATGCTGCGTTAATTGACTACTGACTCACTTAAAGCCTGTGACCGTAAACCCCCGTTAAAGGTGCCTGAGGAAATGTTATCTTTCCTGTGCTGAGATGCATTCAAACTGTTATCAGTATATAAGAGAATACAAGATTGGTGACAGTAACTGAACCTAATCCCAAATCTTCCTTTGTCTGGTCAACTAGAGTCTAGTGCAGGGGTTGGCAACCTGTGGCACACGTGCCAAAGGCAGCACGCAAGCTGATTTTTAGTGGCACTCTGCTGCCAGCCAGGGTCCTGGCCGCTGGCCCCGCTCAGCCCGCTGTCGGCCTGGATGCACAGAACTCCGGGCTGGCAGCAGGCTGAGCGGAGCTGGCAGCTGGGACCCCAGCTGGCAGGGGCCGGTGGACGGAACCCCAGACCGGCAGCAGGCCAAGTGGCTCAGCCCATTGCCGCTCTGGGGTTCTGTCTGCCACCCGCGCTGCTGGTCTGGGGTTCCGTCCGCAGGCCCCTGTAAATGCAAAATGTATTACTGGCACGCGAAACCTTAAATTAATGAAGACTTGGCACACCACTTCTCAAAGGTTGCCGACCCCTGGTCTAGTGACTTTTTTACCTCAGAGATGAGATCAAGCTGTACTAACATTATTGCAAGGGACTCTGGCTTCCAATATTCCCAAAAGCGTCCTGCTCTGCACACAGAGTTCTGTTCACCCGGCATCTTCACTACTAAAATGGAAACAGAATTTGTTTGCTTTGATGTCTGGCTTGATCCAGCTTCCAGTGAAGTCAGCAGAAAGACTCCTGTTGATGTGAATGGGAGTTGGATTGGGCCCACAGAAAGTGATTAGTGGCTGTGCAGCTGTGAGCTATCTAGCAAGCCTACCACAAGCTCGGTGAGCCTACTCTGCAGGGATGTCCTGCAATCCACAAAAACAGCACTCTAAAGAAAAGCAGGCAGAATACATGATAATTGTGTCATTTTTGATTGCAGGGCTAAATTGATCTTGTTTGGCACAGCCCTGCCTTTTGGATGGTGCAGAGATGCACCACAGACGTGCCGTCTCAGTAGGGCAAAATACTTCCCACAGCTCCCTAGTGTGTGAGAGAGTGCATAAACCCCAACACACTTTGGAAACAACTCTGCACTCCCCCCCCCAAAAAGATGCAATCCAGGCCTGCCTTGAGTCAGCCATGCAAAGGTATTCAGCTCCTTACTCCCTCCCCACTCCATGCACAGCCAGAATCTAGCCTAAGACATGACCATTTTTCTTGTACTATGTTACATTAACTTGCCAGGCTGACTTAAAGGATTTAGCATGCCTATAGGTCATCCTGTATGACAGATACTCAAACTGTGGCGATTGGTGTGGTAGAAAACTCTAAAGAAAGTAGAATTTTGGTAGCTGCCCAAAAAGTAGTACCTGGCCCACTCTAAAGTTTAAAAACTAGACACTTAGAAAATATATAGTTTTATTTAGTTGAACCAAAATGCAGATAAAATAGCAGATGTGTTAACTACCGCAACACATTTAATGTAATCAGTATCTGTTTCATCGGTGTTTTCATATGTGTTAACATTCTACAAAAGGAGATATACAGAGCGATGTTTGCAGATGACACAAAATGATAAAGTTTTGTTCAAAGTAGAATGAACTGCAAAGAACACCAGAGGGGGCCTAACAAAGCTAAATGCATAGTAGATAAAATAAATTGTTGACTAATGCACATTGGAAGGAATAATTTGAAGTACTCATATAGATTGCTGGGTTCTAAATTAACTAACCACCCTGCAAAATGTCCTAGGTATCACTGTGGACCACTCAATGAAAGCATCTGCTTGATTCACCATAACAGCTCTTAAAAATTGTTAGGATGTATAAAGAGAAAAAATATTACTGAAAATATTATAATTTCATTATTTAAATTGAGGGCACATAGTTGGAGCAGCTATGCCTATACGAGCCGCAACCACACCTCCAATTATTGCAGTGTAGACATATCTTGAGTTACGCTGCTGTAAAACCAGTGTAACTACTGAGAGTAAAATTAGGCCCTGACACTATGTTTTTATATTTATGGGGTATAGTACAAGATGACACGTCAGGAAGGTGTATACAGTGTTGGCCTAAAAGTGAAATGTTCTCTATAATTATGGTTCTTTATCGTCCTCTGATTTTTTTTCTATAAAAACTTTAAAAGTAAAATTAAAAACTAGGTTATCGATACACTGATGGCATCTCGTTTTCATTTCCATTCAGCAGATAAGCAGAATGGAAGTGTACAAGAGGCATGCAGCAATCCGTCAGAGATTTTTGTATTGATGGCAGCAATATGTCATCAGATTCCAATCAGTACCAGTTGATTCCTATGCAGTAGTGGCAATAATTAATTCAATCGCAAGGAATTTTAAAGAGAGACGTGGTTGTTACTGTCTAGCTGGGCAATCGGTCTAAAAGGTTTTCAGTGATAATATGCCAATATTGACTTCTGTTCAAATAAATGTTGCACTCGATTGACTCGAGGGATGAAAACAAAATTTCAGTCTTCATCAGAAATATCTGGAAATCTCCCCATTATGGCCATGAATTTTTAAAGTATGACCGGTTTTTGATTTAAAACTAACATTTTAAAGGGAAGGTGAACTTAGAACTCTGGAAAAAATTGTTATTCAGCTTTAATGAGAACATCAGGAAAGATTTACAGTTGTGATCTGTGGAAATACACTTGCTGTATATTCCAACTCTTTCTGGGTTCATGCAGCAATGTGGTTGCATAAGTAGGTAGGTATTGTGGCCCTATTGTTTGACCTTGGTACTGCTGCATATGTACCAACATACTATGTGATGGGTGCATAATAAATCACTACATAATGGTGGTGGTAGATTTTGTTAACACAATCACAAGTAAACAGTATAAATTACTGACTCATCACATGATTGTTTTAAGCCATTCATGAGACAGGGGGTTGTTTTGTATGGCATGGCATTTCACATTTAACAATATTTAATGTGCAAAATATGTGTGAAAAGGAAATAGCAGAATGTAGAATTAATCATATGTAAATACACTACACAACCAGCTACAGTGACAACATAAGTGTCATGACAGAGTGACCAGAAGGTTCCCATCATACCAGAGAAACTGCAGCCAACCAGCATCCGAGACTTATGCTGAGGTTCCCTGAGAACTCCTTAGTGCTTTAGCACTTTGTTTCTTCAAGTATTTCAAAGTGAAATGTGACATAGCTGCTGCAGTCACTGGTGTAAGGATTTGCAGCGAGTTAATATAACACAGTGGAGTTGAATAATTGCAGACTGTGCTCACATTAGGTTCTCATTTCATGTGATTTCTTTCTTTCTTTTTATAGCCCAGAATGTTTAAGGGGAGGAATTCAGCAAATCGTGAAGAAAATGTTGTCAGCAGTACCCATATTCCCCAGCCATAAGCTGCATTATCTCTCCCAGTCTAATGAACTAAGAGTGCTGTTATTGTGGCTGAACTGTGCATCCATTTGTGAGATGTCTGGTACAGATCATTAAGTATGGGAGAGGGGAAAGGAGCGTGAGGTGCTGTGCAACACGTGGAATGAATATTTACTGCACTCTCCGGGTTGTGTGGAGAGTGCATGATCAGAGAAGGTACACATACCACACCACTTCACGTATTGTTTTCTTTCTTGATGCACTTGGCTCTAATGGTATGGTTATCGCATCGCACAATACAGCTGTTTCATATCAGAGAACACTACCATCTTCCCCCTCTAAAGAGAATAATTTCTTTATTCATGTATGCATTGTTTTTAGGAAGGGGATCTGAGAACCTACATACAATCATTAAACTTTACTATTGCTAACATTGTGTTTATGGTGCCTTTCAGCACAATCCTCAAGGGGAGTTTTGCCTGATTAAGGAGTGCAGGATCAGGCATGCAGTGTGTGCCTTTGGGCTACTTTCATTTACTTTTCAAAATATTTGTATTCATTTTCTTGAAGAACACACAATGTGCTGTATAAAACATACTTGGATATAATTATAAGACCGTATTCATTGTTAGGTATCTTAGGAAAAGCTGCACAAAGAACTATTATATAAACACTATTACAAACAATGGACCAGATCTTCAGCTGGTGTAAATTGGTATAGTTTCATTACCCAGAATGTTATACCACTTTTAAATTACAAAAAATTCTCAATGATACCATATCCTATTTTTCAATTACCATAAATCCCTTTCATTTCTTTCAGCAGCTTGGCGATACACTTTATATCTCATATTTCTGCTACCCCTTTATGACAGATATGGCAATTTCCTGCAATATCCTAGACAAACATTATTGAATTAAGTGTAAGTATCTTAGGAGTTCATTGTATTAAAAGAGAGAAAATACTCGTGTTATTGTGGGACAGTATGTAACATCTCTAGCAGGGAGACACGACTATTGTAACCCTGAAAACTGTTATGAGCTTCAAAGGATTATCTTAAAAAATGTGCCAAACAAGAATGAACTTTTAGTTGAGTGGGTTTCCTAGGAAATACTTGGGAAGAGAAGATAAACCCATTGTCAGCTGATTATCTGTTCCCAGGCTCCCAAGATCAAAGGGCCAAACTGGATAAAGTAGTGACTTTCAGATTCATGGGGGTTCCTGTTCTGAGCCAAAAGTGTTATGAATTTGTAAAAACACAGAAAAACCTCTAAGTGAGGTTTAAGGTTTGACCACCTGCCAGACCCCTTGTTGGAGTTGGGTTGATCTCTGGTAAGTTTATTAGCATTCATGTAATATTTTATTGTTTTGAATAAGTTTTCTCTGTAACACTTTCACCTTAAGAATAAATGTTCTTGCTTAGAAATGGCTGTGCACAGGCCTGTTGAGAGAAATTTGAAGCTCCACAGTGTAGGCCGGGAACTGTGCAGTTGGGAAAACCCCCCAGTAAGGAGGGAGAGAGATGTGAGTCTACAGCCAAGACAGGTGATGACTCAGGAACCAGAAGCCTAAAAGTGGGTGCCCTGGGTGGACTGGAGGAATCACAGGTGCAAGAGCCCTGAACTGTGACACCCTCCTTGTTCAATATCCTATTCTAGCCTTCAAAACACTATAGACACTCTGTTGTAACAATGCATTATTACATGTATTATAGTAGTTTGCAGAAGACCAAACAGGATTTCTTACTCAGATGCACAGGGTCTAACTGGTTGCCATATGTGGGATCAGGAAGGAATTTTCCCCCTGGTCAGATTGACACTGATCTTAGGTGGGTTTAGCCTTCTTCTGCAGCATGTGGGTGGAAGTCATTTGCCAGGATTATTTGTGTATATATCACTTGATCATTTCCCTGCCATTGCAGAGGCCTGGAGCACTGGTGCACCTTGATCCCTTTTATTCTCTGCCTGTGGCATGTAATAGCCTCGTCTTCTGTGGGCTGTCATAATCCTTTGGTCTTTTTCCGATTATTGGGTTTAGTGGGTGGGTGCTCACTACATCCACCCTCCCAGTCTTTAGTCAAACCTAATTTAATGGTGTCGAGTTGACAAACTAGAGTGGATGGGTCATTACATAAAGTAAAACTGTTTTCCCATAATTTTTCCCCCTACTGTTACTCACACCTTCTCAACAGTTGGAAATGGGCCATCCTGATTATCACTACAAAAGTTTTTTTCTTCTGCTGATAATAGCACACCTTAATTAATTACCCTCGTTACAGTTGGTATGGCAACACCCATTTTTTCATGTTCTGTGTATATATATTTTCCTACTGTATCTTTCACTGCAGGCACCCAATAAAGTGGGTTTTAGCCCACAAAAGCTTATGGTCAAATAAATTTGTTAGTCTCTAAGGTGCCACAAGTACTCCTCGTTCTTAGGACTGGAAGGGACCTCAAGAGGTTATCTAGTCCGGTGCCCTGCACTCATGGCAGGACTAAGTATTATCTAGACCATTCCTGACAGGTGTTTGTCCAACCTGCTCTTAAAAATCTCCAGTGGGAGATTCCACAACCTCCCTAGGCAATTTATTCGGGTGCTTAACCACCCTGACAGTTAGGAAGTTTTTCCTAATGTCCAATCTAAACCTCCCGTGCTGCAATTTAAACCCATTGCTTCTTGTCCTATCCTCAGAGGTTAAGAAAAACAATTCTTCTGTTCTCCCTCCTCCTTGTAACAACCTTTTATGTACTTGAAAACTGTTATCATGTACCCTCTCAGTCTTCTCTTTTCCAGACTAAACAAACCCAATTTTTTTCAATCTTCCCTTATAGGTCATGTTTTCTAGACTTTAATCATTTTTGTTGCTCTTCTCTGGACTTTCTCCAATTTGTCCACATTTTTCCTGAAATATGGCGCCCAGAACTGGACACAATACTCCGACTGAAGCCTAATCAGCTGGGAGTAGAGCGGAAGAATGACTTCTTGTGTCTTGCTTACACTCCTGCTAATACATCCCACAATGACGTTCACTTTTTTTTTTTTTGCAACAGTTTTTTACACTGTTGACTCATATTTAGCTTGTGATCCACTATGACCCCCAGATCCCTTCTGCCTAGGCAGCCCTACCTAGGCAGTCATTTCCCATTTTGTATGTGTGCAACGGATTGTTCCTTCCTAAGTGGAGTACTTTGCATTTGTCCTTATTGAATTTCATGCTATTTACTTCAGACCATTTCTCCAATTTGTCTAGACCATTTCGAATTTTAATCCTATCCTCCAAAGTACTTGCAACCCCTCCCAGCTTGGTATCGCCGCAAACTTTATAAGTGTACTCTCTATGCCATTATCTAAATCACTGATGAAGGTATTGAACAGAACCGGACCCAGAACCGATCCCTGTGGGACCCCTCATCATGCCCTTCCAGCATGATTATGAACCACTGGTAACTACTCTCTGGGAACGGTTTTTCAACTAGTTTTGACTGATGACAAAGGGGTGATGGAGAGTCTGCAGTGGAAGACTGGGGATCACAATCACAACTTATCAGCTGAAAGCCCAGTACAGCAGTGATTCTCAACCTTTCCAGACTACTGTACCCCTTTCAGGAGACTGATGACTTGTGTATCCCCAATTTTAAACTCACTTAAAAACTACTTGCTTACAAATTCAGACAAAAATACAAAAGTGTCTCAGCAAACTATTACTGAAAAATTGCTTACTTTCTCATTTTTACCATGTAATTATAAAATAAATCAATTGGAATATAAATATTGTACTTATAGTTCAGTGTATGGTGTATATAAAGCAGAATAAACAAGTCATTGTTTGTATAAAATTTGTTTGGACTGACTTCGCTAGCGCTTTTTATGTAGCGTGTTGTAAAACTAGGCAAATATCTAGATGAGTTGATGTAACCCTGGGAAGACCTCTGCACACCCACAGGAGTACCCCTGGTTGAGAACCACTGCTGTAAAGAGTAGCTGAGTCAAGGGTAAAAGTGAATTTCATGCCAAGGGCAACCCATGTGGTGTTAACAAAAATGTTGGTCCAAGGATCTATGGGCCTCTGTTAAAAATCCAAACAGGGAATCTTGCAACATCAAAAAAATTATGAAAGCTGCACCAACTTTAAGGTCTGCCGCTACTGAGGTGCACCCGAGAACTGGGAGCCCACGTGTAGTTGCAAGATCTACAAGTGCTGAAGGATGGCTCTTTTTTAACAAATGCAATTGCTGACAAAGGGAAATTGCCTCATCCAAGCTTTCTTCTTTGACAAGAAGGGGAAGCTTCACTGAAGTACAGTTAGTAGCAGCAGGATACATTTTAAGCAATTTGTTCTGTATAAATAAGACTGGTCATTTAGCAGAAAACTAGGGAGGAGTTATGCAAATAAGGAGCAAAGAAGAGAGGCTGAGAGGTCAGCACCTGCAAATCCGGCCACGTTTATCTGTATGTCTAACTGTGGATTTAGGAGCCTGACTTTAGATATTCAGGTATGAAAACCAGGGTGAAATTTTCAAATGTGCCTAAGGCCCACATTTTTAAAGGTATTTAGGCATTGCTGCACTCAGCGTTGCAACACCTAAATCATATTTTCAAAAGTGATTTAGGCACTGGAGCCTAAGTACCCATTGGCTCCTAAATGCCTAAATTCCTTTTGAAAATGAGATTTGGGCTCCTAAATCTATTAGGTATTGCTAATAGATTAGAATAGAGCACAACAACCCCTAAACACATTTACAATCTGGGCCTATGTGACTTAGGAGCCTGTGTTTCATTGACTTTCTGTGAGAGACAGGCTCCTAAATTACATTAGAAAATTTTACTCCTTGCTCTTTAAAAGTTTCCCCCTCGGTTATTGTTGTACACTTTCCCCTGCCTCTAGGGAATGAGTTTTAGTAGTTGGAAGATTGGACAGTTAAAATAATGGCTGTTGGCTTTTGGCACAAGTGTAAAGACTTGATAGTAATCATCAAATATATATCTTGGATTTCACACTGTTCTATAAACCCAGGAAGCCATAGTCTGGAATAAATCCTACTACATAAATATGTGCTGATGTTTATGGCCACTGGTGGGATATAAATAGAATATGCAATTGGAGGGGGTGTAATAAGTGTTCCATTTTTTCTGACTCACACATGAATACTTAACTCATGAAAGGGCGAGAATCAATACCAAGCCCTAAGGGGTTTTCTGCGGAACTGTGGGTGGAAGCTTTTGTTGTGTGTGTTCAATGCAAACACTGGCATTAATATGGATCAGGGAAATGTGATTTATTGTTCACGTCAATTAGAGATAGAAAAGACCGGCCAGATCATCTGCTCCAGTGTTGTTCAACTGTTTCTAGACTGTAACCCCCATGTTATAACATGTATCAGGGGGTAGCCGTGTTAGTCTGTATCTACAAAAACAACAAAGAGTCTGGTGGCACCTTAAAGACTAACAGATTTATTTGGGCATAAGCTTTCGTGAGTAAAAACCTCACTTCTTCGGATGCATGTTATAACAGAATCCTTCCTGCTTTTAACCATAAAGCATTTGGGACCCTACTCTCATTTAGCCATAAAGAAAGGGAGGATGGTCAAGAACCCCTTTGAAAACTCATGATTCATGTTGTTCCCTGGCAGTGCAGGATCATTGTCTCCAATTCGCAGTAAATAGATAGAGATAGAATTTCATACTAGTAGGAAGAAGGAAATACTATCTACAATTTTTAGACAATTTTAAGCACAGAAAGTCTACAGGTATGCTTGCCACTAATACAGAGAGCCTACCTGTTTTTTCTGGTTCACGACAGGCACGTTGGGCAGAATTTTCAAGGCAGAGACCAGATTTGTGTATGAAAAAGTCACAGCAAAACTTGTACCTTTCTTCACATACACCTTTGCCACAATTCTAGAAGTAAATGGTGTAGCTGTGCTATCAAGTTTCTAGTTACATACCTAAATAAATAGCTGTTTGCAGACACACTATCCTAATTTGCACAAGTCGCCCTGGTAAATGCTTATGGTTTTAATGGATTTCATATGCACGGGTTTCCCTCTTCCCATTTGAAAATGGTGGCCTATGCTATGTCCACCTGTGTCTAAAATAGAGTGAGTTTCACTGTAGGAGCTAGAGAGAACAAATACTGCTCAGACATAATAGATGATGCAAAGCAGCCCTGCGTGAGCACTCTCAGCACCCCCAGCCTACCTGCTGCTCCATGCAGCTCTGTCTGACATTTCTTGCCAGTGAGGGAAAATCACTACTCCCTTCCCCACTACCACCAGGACACCCTGAAGCCTCCTTTCCCATGGTTGGGAGAAGCAATAATGGCTGGTGGCAGCAGGGAGAGCCCTGGGAAGAAGTGGGGCTGGCAAGCTAGTTGAGAGGGAGAAACTAGACAGCACCTCCAAACACGTCCCTGGCATTGTGCGCCTGCCCCAAGGACAGGAGAAGCAATAGGGGGTAGCAAGTCAGAGCAAAATGGAGGGCAAAAGGGCTTGCTCACCATCCCGGCTAGTGGGCAGAGGGGCTCGGTCCCCTCCTCTCCTGGGGGCAGATGGCAGAGGTGGGGGCAGAGGGGCTCATGCCCTGCCAGAGGGGCGATGGGAAAGGGGCTCAGTCCCCTCCTCTCCTGGGGGCAGATGGAAGAGGTGGGGCAGAGGGGTTCGCACCCCCCAGGGGAGATGGTAGAGGTGGGGGCAGAGGGGCTCATGCCCCGCCAGAGGGGCGATGGGAAAGGGGCTCAGTCCCCTCCTCTCCTGGGGGCAGATGGCAGAGATGGGGGCAGAGGGATTCGCACCCCCCCGGGGGAGATGGTAGAGGTGGGGGTAGAGGAGCTCACGCCCCCCCGGGGGCAGATGGTAGAGGTGGGGGCAGAGGGGTTTGCACCCCCCAGCGGAGATGGCAGAGGGGCTCACGCAGCCCCTGGGGCAGGTGGTAGAGGTGGGGGCAGAGGGGCTCACGCTGCCCCGGGGCAGATGGCAGAGGGAGGAGATGGCGGGGGGGGCCTCAGTTTTCTTCCCCAGACAGTGGGGGGAGGGGGGTACACGTGCAGCAGGTGGAAAAGCCGCCGCCCCCCCTCCCCACCTTTGAATTTAAAGGGCCAGCTCTGCCCTGGGGTGCGGCCGGGGGCGAGCCTGACCATCCCCGGGCGGGCAATCGCAGGGCGAGCGCCCCGGGCGCGGGCTGCCAGCGGCGGATCCCACCCGGCGCCCCGGTCACTGGCCGCCCGGCAGCGCGAGCGGCGCCGAGCTGCGCAGCGGGCCGCGGAGCCCCCGCCCGCCCGGCGCGCCGCCCAGCACCTGCAGCCCGGCCCCGCGCAGGGGCGCTGCCCCGCTCCGCCGGCCGGCTCGGTCACTGGCGGGGCTCACGCGTGTTCCCAGGGCGGGCTCGCCTCTCGCCCCCGGCATCTCTGCGGCCGCCCCCGGAGGAAGCGCTTCCTTTACTGCACAGAGGATGAATGTCTCTGCAAGGTCATCTCTGCCTTCGGCTGCGCGGCGGCATTGAAGGTAAGGGAGGGAGCCCAGGGCCGGTGGCTTGCTGCTGTGGCAGACCGTCGGCTGGTGTATTTTGATTGTACGTGGCCGGTGTTTGGGGTGTGTGTGTGTCACACAATCATCGGGTCAGTCCTCCTCCTGCTCCACCCGTCGCTTCAATGCAACATGGCTTTCTTTGCCGCGGGGGGAAGGAACCCACCTTGCACCTGGAGGCGAACTCTGCCAGCAAGTTTGATCAGGGCAAATCAACCCCAAGGCATTACCATTGCAGAGGGCTGGGAACGGGCATAATACCAGCAGGGCACAGCAGGCGGGGTGGCTTGGCTGACAGTAGAAATCGGGGCTGTTAAATGGGGTGAACACAACACACACACACAGCTTTGATGCATGCGCGAGGAATGAGCAGCAAAACCGGTCTGGGAAAGGGGAGCATGGCGGGGCCGTCGTGGGGGATGCGTCTGTGCCCTGGATGTCTGCAGCCCAAGGTTGTCGCTGTGAATTCTTAAGCGGCTGAAGTGTGGAGAGGAGGAGGGGGGTGACAAGTGCAGTTGGATGGGGGACCGCAGTCTGGGTTCTCGTCTCTGTCCTAGGGCAACACTGGGGAAGAACCCATTCCCCTCCAAAACACTTGAACATTGTTTGCTAAAAGCTAGTATGCCTTTGGGATTATTTCCCCCTCCAAGGAACCTGGGTCGTGGGTGGGGCTGGAAGAAATGTTTACTACAGCAGGAAGATAAACAAACAGAACCGATGGGATGCAGGCCTCGATTCATAACATATTTACACCCCATTTATAGAAGATGGAGGGAATTGTTGTTGCATATTTTGCTCTGAAAATACATTGCATATATTTCCCCAGATACCAGCTAAGGGTCAACTCCCGAAGTCTTTACAGGGAGTGTGTCTTACTATATGTCTGTACACTGTCTAGCAAATTCAGTTAGGACTGCTGGGAAATACAATACTGTGATAAAAACAATAACAAAATAATTAGGCAAACCCTTCACTGAAGGGGCAGAATTGTCTTCTCAATGGCTTCAATGGGAGTTTTGCCTGAGTAAGGAGTGCAGCAATGGGGCCAACCTATTTTTTTATTTTTTTTTCCAGTCACAAATGCTGCATGTTTTGTTTTGTTTTTTTAACTTCTCATGTTTATAATGGTCACCTCTCCATAGTAGATCTGGGCAAAGAGACCCATACGAGTCTTGAAAAGATAATTGCTCAGTTGTTTGTTGCTTTCAGAATTATTTTGTATTTTCTTTTACTTCCCTGGTTTGTCTCTGGGAAGATGTTATGGGTTTTGGTTTTCAAAATGAAATAAACAGAATAGTCAGATGTTAAAGGAAGAGGGGAGGGAAACAAGGTGCTATGTTTCCATCTGTAAAAGACAGGCATTTGAATGGTAAAAATGAGTTTATAGTTTTGCTGCAGTGTTGCTTTGCTATTCAACAGTGGAGAGTAATTACCCTAGCAACGGCACTGTTGCACAGTACAAATACTTGCCCAGACTCAAGTGACTAGAAACAAAACACTCCATATCTCTTTGCGATATCATTTGTTTCAAAACCTTTGATTTTTTGGGGACAGATTTTTGTTTTTAAAGGAAGGGTTGGGTGGAATAAGAGTGATGTGGATGACAGAATGAGGCTTCACAGGACCCATCGTAAAAGAGACTAGAAAAAAGCCAGTGAGCAAATACTTTGTATCCCCTTCCCAATCTCTGTCCTTGGGATGTACTTTTTCCAGGAATGAAAATATATGTTATCCTACCCTTCCCCTTGAATTTCCTAAACCAGAGATCCCAACCTGTGCATTCAGTGGAAGTCTGCTGAGAGTTGGCTGGTCACATGATATTAGTTCTCTTTGCTTCCAGCTGCTAAAATGAATTAAAAGAAATTGACATTACATTAAATACTTTCCTAATGTTATTTTACCTGTAAACCAGGGCTGTAGTTGCCACACTAAAGTGATTGCCAGAGGGAGATGAGGTTTGTCCATGCAGGAAGAGGAGTGGGGGTGTGCAGAGGACAAGCACTCTAATGAGATGTGGTCCACATGTAAATAATGAGATCCCTGGCTTTGAGCATTACTGCCATTCCATACCTCACTGTTCATAAATCTTCCAAAACCCTGCTCCTGCTTCCACTGACGTCAGTGGCAAAACTCCAGTTGACCTCAAAATCACAGATGATGTATTACAGTGGAGGAATCGCAGTTCTTCACAAGTGAATCTGCATTTTTTAATCCCATTTTCTTTGCCTTTCCCGCATTTTTCTTCTTATCTTGGGAAGGGATAACTAACTCTGCCAATGGATTTCAGAGATCTTAAAGCCCAAAGGGATCATTATGATCATCTAGTCTGATCTCCTGCATAACACAGGCCATAGAATATTTCACGGGGATTCCTGCATCTAGCCCAACAACTTATGGTTCTGCTAAAGTATAGCTGTTAGATAGGTATCTATCTTGATTTAAAGACTCCAAGTGACAGAGAGCTTACCACATTCCTTGAGAATTTGCACCAGTAGTTAATTACCCTCACTGTTAAAAATTTACGTATTCTTTCCTGTTTGAAATTTTCTGACTTGAGCTTCCAGCCATTGGATCTTGTAATGCCTTTGTCATCTTAAATAGCCATCTGGTATCAGATATTTTCTCTCTTGGCATGTGCTTATAGACAGTAATTGAATTGCCTCTTAACCATCTCTTTAAGTTAAACAGATCAAACTCCTTTAGTCTTCCCTGGAAGGTAAGTTTTCCAGAACACACATGTTCTGTAGCTGTTCTTGGAACCGCTCCACTTTTTCCAATCTCCTTTGTAAAGTCTGTACTCAGTATTCCACTACTGGTCTCACAGATAAAAACTCTTCCTCGGTCCTGCTCAATATTCACCTGTTTATTCATCCAAGGATTGCGGGAACTCTTTTTTCCCACAGCAACACAATGGGAGTTCATGTTTAGTTGGTTATCTACAATGACCCCATGTCCTTTTCAGAGTCACTGCTTTCCAGAATAGTCTCCTAGTCTGTAAGTGTGACCTGCATTCATTCTACCTAGATCAGTGGTTCCCAAACTGGGGTTCGCGAAATGTTATGGGGGTTCTCGGGGGAAAAATTCCCTAATGGCGGTCAGAGCTGTCCCTAGGGATCCTGGACAGCATGGGGCCAGCAGCCCAGAACCCATGGACTTCCAAGAGCCAAGCAGATCAAAGCAAGCATTGCTATCACACTGAGGAGATTTAAACTTCAAGATTCCTTATAAGAAATGGAAAGGGAGGTGGATATTTTTTGCTGTTTTTAAAATTAAATAGGCAGCTAGTCTTGTTTTTAAAATTATTATGAACAATTTTAAGCTTTGTGGTAACGTGCATTGTTTGCCTGGACTGCTCAAGACCTGAATGCTTGTGTAGGAGGAACTATTTGAGTTGGCGTCTTAAATGCCTTCATGCTGTTTCACATCTGATACTCCTTGATGAAACATAGGAGCCTTGTCTTATAACAGGCTTAGTCAAAGTGATACAAGCTATGAAAGTGAGATCTTGGAAGAGTGTTGCCATTTTCATAATGCAATAAAAATACTGTAATGATAACTAATAATTAATAACAAATAGTGCATAATAAGCATGTCATAAAAACAAATTTTATATTTCCAAGATCACTGCTTTTATAATTTATACTCAGGTAAAGGAGAAAATCCCTGGAAATATTCATTTTTAGGAGGGGGTTTGCGAGACTTGACATTTTAGTGAAAGGGGTTCACAGGTTGTTAAAGTTTGGGAACCACTGACCTAGATGCATAGCTTTGCATTTGGCAATAGTAAAGTGATCTGTTCTCCCCCCATCTCTTCATTCACTGGGGGTCTGCAATTGAGTAATAACGGGGCACCACTGTTTCCTTCTCCAGAAGTCAGCTAGAGTTTAGCCAGTGACTTCATTGTGAACACCATCCTCCCATTTTCTCCTTGTAATATTTGTTTCATACCGACTTTAAGGTTGTGTGGCTGCAGACATCTTGCGTCTGGAAAAGAAACAAGGGGTTGAATATTGATAATGTTCACCGCAGAGCATTGCTTTGATAATTGATTTCATTCATACGTATCTCCAGTTGTTGGTATGATGCTTCCCCATTACACCAAGCTTCACTCTATCCTTGCAAGTGCTGTAATTTCATATTCTGCACTGAGGAAGTTTGTATCTATAACTGATGTTTAATGACACATGAATGAGTAGCGGCACATTGAATCTTAATGGAGAATTACCACCTTCAATATGTTAAGATCTAAACAAGGATCTGTAATGTATGTGGCGGAGCATTGGTGAACTCTGTAAAGAGAAGCAGTCATCCCAACTACTAAAATTAAGCCCTAGTGTTTGGGGTAACTGAAGACAGTGTTTTGTTATGGATGACTGGATTAGAGCCATGGTGCTCATGTCCAATTCCACTCAGGTCTACATTCGCTCTAGCAGACTTTAAAACGTTAGAAGGGAAGCCATCTTGGCGCTGGAGAAGAAATTAAGGTATGGATCGTGTGTGAGTAGAGGTAGCCGAGGTGTAGGGGTACATGTTTCAGAATAGGTTGGCTGGGAACTAGGAGTACTGCAGGATCTGTCAAGGCCAGGGGAAGCCTACAGAGCTTAGGAGCTCTGGTGGGTAGCAGGGATGCTCTGGTGAGTTTTAAGACTACAGGAGTCACTGAGGAAGCGTTACTCCAGCAGTCTGTGTTGGATTCTGCTGCTATTGCTTCTGCCTTCCCTCTATTCACTTGTGTACGTTATATCAAACTCTAAATCCCAGAGCACTCTACTTCTCCATGAAGATGAGAGGAAGCTGCTTCTCTTCCCCAAAATATGGCACAGGGTTGGCGATAGAGCATTTCCTGCTGTCTTCTCAGCACTCCAAAATGACTTTGGGGAACCTCTCCCACAGTGGGATTTCAGGAGGGATGGCAGGGAGATGAGGTGTCTCAAGTTCCAGGTGGGGGGGGATATGGATAGTTTCAATTTGTGTCACTGACTGCCCAGCTTCTGTAGCCAGGAGCACTCACCCGAAAGGAGCGACTGGGGACAATAAAATTTTTATGAAAGTTAATGTTTAAAATGAAATGTACGTGAGTTAAGAGGCAAGGTACGGTACATCTGGGGTCAGGCTTGGGTTATGGGGGGTTACAGGTATCATTTGCAAGGATGAAAATATACATACATATCGCATAACCTGCATAGACCCAGATTGGGGTGCAAGGTTTTTTAAAGTGTCAGTGGATAGGTGGGCTCGGGTACGCCATCCATGGAATGTATAAGAAGTCCAAGTCAGTATCGGTGTAGCAGATAAGTACATGGATGGGGTGCATCCCTGGGTCCGTCAGGGAAGGAAGTGGGTTATTTCCCTGGTCGGCGGTCTCAGTTACTCAATGTGGTATTGACAGTGTACTGTGATGTGTTCCGTATAAATGTCTCTGGAACACCTGATGGTGTCGGACACCATGAGCTGTCTCATGAGCCGGCTCGTTGTGGGGGTCCCACGAGCCCAGGGCTCCCACAATCAGGGCGTGTATCTGGACCTCATAACCCTGGGCTCTCAGGGTCTTGGCCAGTGGGGTGTACTCTGGGGTGCGCTGACTCTACAGTGGTTCTGTGAACCTGGGAAAAGATGTATTATGAGCAGCATTGTGTTTTGTTGCTAGTCCAGTGAAACATGAATGGTGTTTTTCCATGCTTTCTGTTTTTAGGGGGTAAAAATGTAGAGGTGAGCAGAAGAGGTTAAGAACTTTGATCTGCTACCACTACTTTTTCTTTTTTGTTGAATGGTTGAGATTCTTGTCCTTTCCATGTGAAAGATGCAAGCTTTCCTATGGCCTGTCATGAATTATTGTGGATCATGGCATCATAGAAGTCAGAGATGGAAAACACTTAACAAGCAATTTAGTCCTATCCCCTGCCAGTGTAGTATAATATATTTTGCTTGTGTGTCTCTTCTTGTGCTGCTTCTGTCTGAAATTTCAAAGCTTTTCCTTTTGAACCAGTGTGAGTGGTAGTCCATACTCTTGGCCAAACTAAGAGTGAACAATTTACCTCTCACTGAAGTGTTGTATTATTGTGTAAAGAGTTTAGCCGTTCAGATTCTCATTAATTGGGCAATTCATTATAATAAATACTTGTCCCTACCCGATATGTTACTTTAGCATGGCAGGTTCTTTTAATGGTGGTGCATAAAGCAGTCCATGGAAGGACTAGATAAAAGTCCATTGTTTCATGCTCTTTAAAACTAACTAGAAATTAGCAAAGGTCAAAATTTTCTTGCTTCTCAAATAAAGATCACACCAAGGAGCAGATTTTCTTTAACTAAAAAAAAAAAAAGGTAGAGCATTGGCATGACTGCTAAATTATATGTGTAACTATAAATGTAGACATTTATAATGAACCAATTCAAGCATAAGGACATGTAGCTCTGTTAAAAAAGATCCTGCTTATTTTGCTGGTCTTTAGAAAAAGGAATTTGCTTTGCTGTCTCTTATAAAATTACAAGTCCAATGTGTATGTAGTGATGTCTGAGACCACTGTGGCACCTGCTTTGGGTTACCTCTTAAACAGCAAGTGTGTGAGCATAGATATTCAGTATATCTATCAGCCCCTCATCACCACAGTGACTGAATGCCTCCCAAGTATTTAAAAATAGGAAATGATATATGTCAAACCTATTCTTGGTGGAATTATAAAGTTAGTACCCTACTACAATAATGTTTCTTTGACAATTTATTAAATGTGTGAATTTTTTAAAGGAAATAACCTCCTTTTAATATCCTGTAAGAGCAATGGCTTGATTGATGTGTAGTTTTGTGTGTGCGCCTGCGCCCATGAAGAACTTGTTACTGCAGGGAAGCAAAGCTGGTGGGGAGGGCAATGAATTTTTCCTTTTAGTTGGTGCCGTTAGTCTTATCTCTTGCAGGAGTGAGTTCTGTGGTCCATGTCCAGCTACTGTGAAAGTTCTTTCTCTTTCACTCTTCAGCCTCCCTGTATTGGCTGACCGCATACGTGCCGGGGGTGCTGCCACTGGCTTGAAGAAGTAATAACAACCCAAATACATGGTTTCCACCTTCAGCACCCCCACTATAAAAATTGTTCCAGCATCACTGGCTGACACTTTCACCATTCCAGTGAATCACGTCTTCCATAGTCATAGTGGGAGAAATGCTCTCTCAGGCATTTAAGTGCAATCCCATGCAATACCAGGACAGAGACTTTTAAGAGGACTCTGTTCAATGGAAAGCCATGGCCAAGGATGGAGCCCAGATGATGCATTCACAATGACCTGTGTTGCTAAGTGGTTGGGCTCCTGTTTTGTACCCGTTCGAGCTTTATTCGGGATGTGTGGCCTCATTCTTATGTATTCTAAGTTGCACGCCGGGAGGTCACACACATATGGATCAACGTGAACAGCACTGAGTCTGATGTGTTGGGGTTCAACTTTCTTGCAGAGGGAAGTGGGTATTTTTTGACACTGGCTCTGTGAGCAACCAGTGACATTTAGCAGTGTAACAGGACTGAAATGCTTTGGACTTTATTAACAATCTGATGGCAGATGCCTTAAAGCCTGAGGGACATTACAGAACAGACAAGTCTCTTTGAAGCACTTTTGGCTTTATTGCCCTCACCTCAGCCTTGTTTGTGCTCCGCTTTAGCCAGCTGCTCCTCCTCCCACCTAGGCCAAGAGAAAGCTGGGAGATGGTGATGTAGAAGAGATACAGAGCTGTGTGTTGTCCGTGTGTTGCTGTGCCATGGGTATGGAATAATGTGTGGGAGAGAACTGAGCCTTGTGGGACTCCATGGGTGAAAGCTTGGGATTGGAGAAACAGTTGCCTGGATCTGAATGGAAAAAGTTTGTACTTGTACAGTGATTTACGATCTGGAAAAGTTCTGCAGGGCAGGACTATGCTGCTGCTTTGGCAGTGGAAAATGAGGCTTTCTCTGCCTTCTTCAGAGCACAGGCATAGGGTTAGAGAAATTCCTTCTTTCTGAGCCTGTATCACTATGCTATCCCAGTATTGTTACTGTGTTCACTAGGTAGGCAGGGTCGGCAAGCATTTCCATTATAAACCTGTGTTTTCAGCTATTTGTAAGTCAACAGTAAAAAATCACTAGATTCCTGTCTAGATTGTTACATAACACTCATCACAATAATATCTAGGTTCAATCTGGGAGTAATATTTTTTCCCCTCAATTTGAAGAATATCAGTTAGTATTTTTAAATTGTAAGAGTAAAAAAAAATTACTGGGCTAACCATTTTCTCTTCTCTTTTTCACTACAAAAGATTGCTTCATTTGCAAACATTAAAGGCCCAGACCTGAACTTATTCATGCAAGTCTTCCCAACAAATCATTAATATTAAGGGACAAATACTACTTGTGGGTTTCCTCACTGGTGCAAAAGGCAAAAGCAAGCTGCTACTTTCAGAATTACGAATACAGACTGAGAGTGAAACTAGATAAGATAAAATAGATAGGCACCTAGAGTGAATTTTTATTGGTGACTTGCAAATTGTTGAAAACAGTCTTTTAATGCATTGCATTGTGTCCTTTGTTTCATGTTATGTCTTTGTTTTATGACCACATGCTCTCTCTGGCCCAGTGACTGTTCCACTGTGGATAAATACTTAAATAATCATTTAAAGAGGGAGAGAGAATGGCATAACTCTGTAGCCCAGTGGTTAGGGCCCCTACCTGAGAGGTGGGACACCCTTGATCCAGTCCCCCTATTCCAATCTCTCTCATTACTGATCCACAGTGGAACAGCTTCAGCAGGAGAGACAGGGAGCCCCACATCAGTATAGTCTATTCGTTTGAGCACTGTCCTGAGAGATGGGAGACCCCTGTTCAAATCTTTTTTCCCACTCTGGCAGAGAGAATTGAACTTCAGTCTCTCATTTCCCAGGCAAATGCTGTAACTACTGAGCTAAAAGCTATAAGGTGGCCACCATTACTGTCTTCTCCTCCTCCTCCTCCTCCAGCCAGATTTTGAATGGGATCTGTTCCTGTGGGCATGCTCAGAGGCCACCCACAGAAAGTTAGGCACCGAGTGAGTTTAGGCACCTGCAGGGTGAGGCGGCAGCTGAGTGGGAGTTTTGTGGATCACTGTGGTGCCACACCCCAGGACCGCATCGCCGAGGCGCCTCAGTTGCTTCGTGGATTACTCCCCACCTCTTTACAAGAGCCTTTATGACAGGCCAAGGTGCAGAACAATGGCAGTAAAGGGTGTTTTACTGAAATACAATAATTCCTGGTACTTGCTGAGTCAAAGAAAATTAATCTACCCCTCCCCCCATAAAGAGAATGCTTTAGATAGTGTTTCTGAATAAATGTTTTACATTCATTTCTAACAAAATAAAACCAGGTGTATGTGTGTGTTTTCCATTCTGTTGTACACGTGGACTTTGAACTCGGAAACTGTTCTATAGCAACAAAGACGTGCACTGATTGATATTTGAATCGTAGAGATTCGGTTACTTATTAAAGTTGAGCAACTCACTTCTTGTTTAGAGTCGGTGGCCAAATGTTTGAGTTTGCACATTTGTGGCAAATATGAAAGGGCAGAGATGTCGGTACCCTGCTGTGTAAACATGGAAAAAGTGTAATCGACAACACTCCACGACCCCATTCAATCTATTAGTTTGAGAGAGAGAGAGAGCTTTGTGGCTAAGAGGCAGAGTAATACCGCTTCACACTCTGATCTGTCCTCTGCTGAAGAATGGACACATTTACTTGGGTACAACTATTTAACTGAGGTGGAGGAGAGGGAAATGCCAAAATGCACAACAAATACTGCTCACAATGAATTATTTCACCAGTTATCGACCCCTGCCCATGTACTATAGCCTATCCTCTTGGAGAGACCGACTTTGTGCTTTCATAAATCTTTTCCACCCTGGACTAATATCCTCAGATATAAAAAGTAAATGGTGGAAAAAAGAAATCTGATATGTTGCTATTACCAAGTTTCCCAAGTACAATGAGTAGTTCACATTCAAAAAAACAAAGATTCTACTATTGTAAGAAGGATCCAGCTTCAGGTCACATTTTTTCCAACATGATGTCTGTCTGGACTGTAGATATTAGTAGCTCCAGTTGCTTTCTCTGTTCACTTTACTATACACTAATAGTAAGCATCATGGGATGTTTAGTTCCACTTACTTGATTTTGCTTTTCCAAGGTGGTCTCTCTTACCACAACATAAAGAAGCTTCTTAAGGGTGCTGAAAGATTTCATGTCATTTTGATGACAAGATCATAAGAGTTCAACTCTTCAAAAACAACAAGGAGTCCTTGTGGTACTTTAGAGACTTAACAAATTTATTTGGGCATAAGCTTTCATGGGCTAAAACCCACTTCATCAGATACATGGAGTGGAACATACAGTAAAGATATAAATACACAGCATATGAAAAGATGGGAGTTGCCTTACCAAGTGGAGGAGTCAGTGCTAACAAGCCAATTCAATTAAGTTGGAAGTAGGCAATTCTCAACAGTTGACAAGAAGGAGTGGAAATCACTTTTGTAGTGTTAATGAGGCCAATGTAAAGAAGGTGGCCCATTTCAGTTGACAAGATGGTGTATTTAGCAAGGGGAAAGTAGTTTTTGTAAAAACAATGAGAAATACTTGTGGCACCTTAGAGACTAACAAATTGATTTAGTTTTTGTAGTGACCGATCCACTCCCAGTCTGTTTCGAGGCCTAATTTGATGGTGTCCACTTTACAAATTAATTCCAGTTCTGCAGTTTCTCGTTGGAGTCTGTTTTTGAAGGTTTTTTTGTTGAAGAATTGCCACTTTTAAGTCTGTTATTTAGTGACCAGGGAGATTGAAGTGTTCTCCTACTGGTTTTTGAATGTTATAATTCCTGATGTCAGATTTGTGTCCATTTGTTCTTTTGTGTAGAGACTGTCCGGTTTGGCCAGTGTACATGGCAACTCTTCAAAGTATGAAATACAAAACTGCATGCTTACCTAAGAGACCGCATTTGTTAGCCCTTGCTTTTGGTAAATTAGTGTAGTGGAGAATTTACAGAGATATAGTAGAACCTCAGCGTTACGAACACAGAGTTATGAACTGACCAGTCAACCATACAACTCATTTGGAACCAGAAGTATGCAGCCAGGCGGCAGCAGAGACACCCTTCCCCCCCCCACCCCCCCCGCAAAAAAAAAAGGCAAATACAGTACAGTACTGTGGTAAACATAAACTACTAAAAATAAAGGGAAAGATTTGACAAAACAATGAAACTGTTTCTGTGCTCCTTTCATTCAAATTAAAGATGGTTAAAAGCATTTTCCGTATGCTTAGTAAAGTTTTAAAGCTGTATTAAGTCAATGTTCAGTTGTAAACTTTTGAAAGAACAACCATAATGTTTTGTTCAGAGTTACGAACAACCTCCATTCCCGAGGTGTTGGTAACCCTGAGGTTCTGCTGTAGCTCTTTCCTTGCTTCCGTGTTGAAGGACTCAGGGCAGGTCTACACTACGGCAGGGATCGACACTCTGAGATCAATCCACCGGCGGTTGACTTATTGGGTCTAGTAAAGACCCACCAAATCTACTACAGATCGCTCTCCAGTCGACCCCTGTACTCTATCCCCAATGAGAAGAGTAAGGTTAGTCGACAGGAGATTTTCTTCTGTCGACTCCCCCCGGTGTAGACTCCACGGTAACTTGACCTAAGGTACGTTGACTCTAGCTACGTTATTCACGTAGCTGGAGTTGCGTAGCGTAGGTTGACTTACCGCAGTAGCGTAGACATAGCCTCAGTTGAAGCTCTACGGAGCACACAGTAGTTTGCAACCTACCAAGTTGCTGGTTGGAATAGTTGGCAAAGAACACACATGGGTGGTGGTGGTTTTATTTTCATAAATACAGTTTGTCTCTTTGGCTGTGCTGCTATAAGTGGAGGTGGCAGTATTCAGAGGGCTACCTACTGGATAAAGGCATGTGGATACCAAGATTATAATAAGACACAAGACGGTTGGGTGTAAGAATGTATGTTCAGAAAATAATTATTTTTCGATAGGAGGAGACCTAGGGAGCTCTAAGGAGAGAGGATTGAGGAGGGCATGAGGAAGAATGTAGGAGGAAAACTTTGGCAGTGGCAGCACCGTCTTGAAGATGAAGGATAGAAGCTAAAAAAAGGGCGTGAGGATGATATGGCTGCTCTGGTAGAAGTGGAGGATAATTTTAGACTGGAGTTGAATTGGGAGTCCAAAGAGGAGGTGGTGCAGTTTGGTTAATGGACTAGCCTTTTATCCGGGAGACCAGGTTTCAAATCTTCTATAAGTCAAAAGTGTCAGCTGGGAGGGTCCCTCTTAGTGAGAGATCCCATCCCTCCTTTCTTGTTGCCATGCTCTATAGCATGCTCCTTGCAAGGGGAAACAGATTTTTCCAGGTATACTTTTTCCCTTTGGTTCAGACCTAGATTCCTGAGTGTCAGCTACAAAACAAACAAAAAGGGTTTCCCTTAAGTGACATTAAAAAATTAAGGTGACTGGAATCCTGCCCTGGCTTTGTTTACCTCTGTTTGTTTCACTGTCTCCTTCCTGGTATTTTTTTCCTCATTCTCTCCACATCCCCAGGCACTGGTCTGTTCAGCATGTTTGGTAAAAGGTTTGCCAGCATTAATGCTGAGCCTACACTTATCCGCAGAAACCCTGGCCCCTGCTCTGTCTTCTTTTAACCACCTCATGTCATCACCATTTTTGAAAGGGCTAATTGTTTAATTAGCGCTAAGTGGTACAGCAAGCAGGCAGCGCTGTCAGAAACAGAGCTTTATAAAATAGGTCATTTCAGGGGTTCTCAAACTGGAGGTTGTGAAGTTATTACATGGGAGGTCACGAGCTGTCAGCCTCCACCCTAAACCCCGCTTCGCCTCCAGCCTTTAAAATAATGTTAAATATAAAAAAGTGTATTTAATTTATGGGGGGCGGGGTCGCACTCAGAGACTTGCTGTGTGAAAGGGGTCACCAGTACAAAAGTTTGAGAAACCCCTGTTTACATGCTCTGCTATTTGTTTCTCAGAACAACCAGCCCCACCCTTGAATTCTTCAGAATCTGGTTCCTAACCAGTCTGGGTCCCTCTTGAAACTTAGTTCTCTTGTTCCACTTCCACTCATCTTATCCTATAAGGGATTAATTATCTTGTATAGCAGAGCTAATCAACACAGGCTGAAGGGATAGCGTTGAAGACTTGGTGCATTTGACAAGACAGAACCAATTATAGATTCAAAGATTGACTGATTTTATGCATAGTAACACCATTACTTACTGGTACTAGTGTTCACCAACTGAAGTTTACTGCAATAAAGTGCCACATACAGTAATGTGATTTGTATCTATTTTATCACTGCTTTATTCAGAAAGTTTATGTAGATAATGATAGAGCAGTTTCTTGCAGTGTTTTAACAGTTGGAATTAATCAGAAAAGATTGGCAGCTTTTCCACTGTGTTTTGCCTCTCGACCTGGCTGATATGCTGAGCTGAGAGAAACGTGGGATATTTTTAACTATTGCTCAGGTCTGAGTTGTGGAAAGCTTGACAGGATGGTATTTTATGGACATCTAATTGAACAGCTTCCTCAGCCCCAGGTAAATAAGACCATTAGCATAGAGTTACTCATGGTGGATGAGACAAGTGGGTCCATCTGAACTAATATCCTGCTCCTAGTGGTGCCAGTGAGGGATGCTTAAGAGAGAGACAAAACCCAGCCCACAATATTCTCAGCCAATTGTGCTATCCTGGAAGGAGGGTTCCATCTCAGCTTCCTCAGTAGATCTGCTTCAACCCAAAAGCTTTGTAATACTATGATCTAACTTCCTACCTAAGAAGATACTACAAATTGTGATGCTCTATGATAGCACCTAGAGGCTTCAATCAAGATCGGGCCCCACTGCACTAGGAATTGTACATTGATAGTTGTTTGTTGCTATCTGTATGTACAGTTCCAGTCTCAGAGTTTAACAAGTTGTTTTTTGTTTTTTTTAAATGTGAGATTCCCCAAATCTATGGCTTCAGTCATGTAACTGACTGCACTTAGACACGGGTGCACGTGCACACAACTGCTGGCAGGATTGGGGCCTATGTAGACAAGACAGAAGGTGGAGGTAAAGAAGTATTAAAACTGAGGCAGGAGAGACAGAAAATCAGGTTCATATAAGAAGGGGACTGGAGAGCCAGGAATATAGATCCAGATCTCGAGTTTCAGTCCACCTCTTGCACTGCAACACACCATCCAGTTCTGGTGCAAAGCCCCCTTCTAACCTGCTAGTTAAAAGATGACATGCATGTTTTAAGTGCCTTGGTTTTAGAGTTTGGGTTTTGTTTTTTGAATGCCTACTTGCCTGCTAGCAGTGATCTTTCAAAGTAAATTAATTCAGGCCAATCTGCCCCAATATATTTAATTTCTTTATATAAATCGTCTGCGAGGTCAGTGATGTGGAACTCGTGCATCATGATTTGGCAGCCAGCGTGGCCAAGCAGCAGAAGCCTGCAGAGCAGTTAGTAGCTACAGAGAACAAATTTCTAATGAACTATGCCCATAGATCACTGGCTGTTAACACCATTACACACCATATTGATCCTTTTTTTTTTTTTTTTTTTTATGTCATCCTATAAATCAGAGCGGGTTTATTATTAGAGTTCTCCAAATAGGTAGTGAAGGATGAAGTCTCTGTGTACCTAATCTACAGAGGGAAGGCTTACATTTCTAAAGGAGTAGCAGTCTGCCTAGTTGAAAGGCTGGAAGAGACCTATTTCAGGATTATTGTTAGCTACAGTTATGTAGCTGTTCTTTCAAATGTAGGGGTAGAGAGAGAAGCATATAATTTATAGTGACCTGCTTGAAATGAAGGCGGAGATAAGCAGTACTCCATCCCTACGATCAGAAAAAAAACCCCAAACCCTGAGCATATGACAGGCAAAAAGCACCTATAAAGCACTCAGAGAGCAGGTCTTCTCTCTGCTAAAGGGAGCAGGAATTTCCTGGAATTTAATTCTCAGTGAAAGTGATAAACTTTTGCTTGCAAATATATATAGATATAGATATGAATTAAATTATATCTTACTATAACTGACCCAAGTTAATAAATGTCACTGCCGTCTCTTGGCAAGGTATCAAGGTCATGCTATAACATTCGCAGTTATTGTGATCCAGAAAACAAATGGGCTGGTTTTATATGTATGTGGAGGGGGGGTTTCTTAAGAGAACATGACAGACAAATATTAGTTAGCGTGATCGGGATCCCAGATTGCCTTCTAGTGACGAAGATCTTTTGGTTCATCATTTCCAGTGACGTGAATGTGACAGCAAACAAAGAGAAGCCAAAAAATAAAACAAACAACCTGTGCAAGGTGTTACGCAGTCAGTTTTGCTGCTAAAAGCTTTCCTTTGTGCAAAAGGACTGCTGGTTTAGGTAGGGAACACTAACACTAACTGCTGCTGGGGACTGCATGCGGTAAACTGGTACAGCTAGAGAAGATGACTAACCATAAAGGGGGTTGTAAAAGAAAATAGCTTCCTCTCAAATTATGATAGCAAACATTTGTAGGGCCTGATCTAGCATCCGTTGAAGTCAATGGAAAGATTCCCATTGACTTCAATGGGATTTTCAGTAGCCCCATGTAATACAGTTCAGAGCATTTTACAAACCTGAACTCTCACAACTACCCCCTGTAAGGAAAATCAGGCAGAGAAAATAAAGTCATAGTCTTCAACTTTGTGTGCCTAAAATTAGGCAACTTAAATTTATATTTAGACACCTAAGTAAGTGGCCTGAGGTTCAGAGGTGCTGAGCACCCATGGTCAATGGAAGATGCAGGCATTTGGAATTATGACTGGGCTTCTTGCTTTGGTTTACAAGTTTTCCTGCAATTTCCCCTTAAAGCCCACTACTTGCACTTAACATTCACACATGAACCTGATCTCTAGTTCTGTCTCCACCCATTATTTACCCCAATTATTTGATTTGTATCATATTTATCAGGATTGAGTCCTGGCCCTATGAATTCATGCTCACCAGGGTAAGACTTAGTAGGAGAACTTGCACAAGTAAGGGCTGCTCACATGAATGTGTTTGCAGGAGTGGGCCCTTCAAATGCCATGGGGTAGAGACCTTGTTTTCTTGCTAGAATCTGATATACCCTGAGAAGCCCATAAAAATAACTAATCATAAACAGCCAGAGGATACAAAAAAGAACACTGAGGTGGACTGAGATTAGGATAGAGTGGGAGGAAATCTTCTGTTGCACAAGTAGGACAGCTCTATTAGAGCAGGGCTGGGGATCTGGCCCTGTGAATTATCTTGCTTCTGATCCATGTTACTTACATCACCTTCTTCTCATCCCAAAGGAGCTTTAAAGACCCAGAGAGTAGCACGGCATCACCCTTTATTCCTGTCCATGGCTTGTTCCTCCATTAAACCCAGCTGGTTATATACCTGCGGATGACATCCCACCATATAGTTTCTAGTTCTGACAGACTGGTTAGAGTGCCTTTTTTGGATCCTATCATTTGTTTGTCTTCTGCAGTGTCCCCATCACCATAATCTTTTCATTTGCAGCCAGTCCCATCCCCTGATTTCACATCCTACTCTCCTAACTTAGTTTGTCTTTAAAAATAATTCCACTTTACGCCTGCCATCTTCCAAAGAATTCATTCCTACTGCCTCCAGCCTTCTGATGTCTGTTTCATTTAACTCGGTTGGTTCCAAACCATAGAGTACTGTTTAGTACACTGGTTTGATAAGTTTTCACATGGGTACCAAATTTAATGTTTGTATCTGTCCATAATTTCATCAACTTCTGTGCAGCACTTGTAGCTAAAGCATACCTTCTTGTAACTCATCATTGATGTAACCATCAGTACTGATCAAGCTTTCTCGGTATACCTAAGATTTTCCTTGTTGAAATGCAGCAGCTAAGTGGTACAACAGTTGATCTATAGTCCCTTTTCCAAAAAGCAAATACTTCATCTTCTTGGCATTTATTTTAAGCCGAAGTGGGCTAACCAATTATCTAAGGTAACTAAGAGTATCATCATTAAGGGCACGTCTACACTTGCAAAATTACAGCGCCGGCAGTTACAGCGCCGCTCAAAGAGCACTGAAGGAAAACTGCTGTTGTGTGTTCACACTGACAGCTGCCTGCACAATAGCATGTACACATTTGCGGTGCTATTCAGAGCAGTGCACTCTGGGCAGCTATCCCACAGAGAATCTGTTCCTCTTCTGCCGCTAAGACTTGTGGAAAAGCAGAAGGAGTCACAGGGCATCCTGGGTCCTGTCCCTATGCTCTGTGATGTATTGCTTCACATCCCAGAAATCCCTGTGCTTCCGTCCGCATTTGGCGCCATCTTTCAACAGTTTGTGTACTGCGCACCCTGCCCTGCCTCTTTCTGGCTGTAGGAATGGATTCCAAGCTGTTGACCAGAATGCTGCTCACACTGACCAACACGTCACGAGTGCCAGTGGAGTTATTCCTTAAACTACAAAGGCAAGAGAAGTGCAACATTGATCTCACCAGGCGTGGTAGCTACGACACGAGACTGCTTGTGGCATTCACGGAGGTGCTGACCACAGTGGAACACTGCTTTTGGGCTCGGGAAACAAGCACTGAGTATTGGGATCACTTCGTGATGCATGTCTGGGATGACGAGCAGTGGCTGCAGAACGTTCGCATGAGGAAAGCCACATTCATGGGACTGTGTGATGAGCTCGCCCCAGCCCTGCGGCGCAAGGACACGAGAATGAGAGCTACCCTGTCACTGGAGAAGCGCATGGCGATTGCACTGTGGAAGCTGGCTACTCCAGACTGCTACCGATCGGTCGCTAACCAAGTCAGAGTGGCAAAGTTGACCGTTGGAGTCGTGTTGATGGAAGTGTGCAGGTCCATTAATCGCATCCTGCTCCGAAAGACCATTACTCTGGGCAACGTGCATGAGATTGTGGATGGCTTTGCACAGATGGGCTTCCCTAACTGTGGAGGGGCGATAGATGGCATGCACATTCCAATTCTGGCACCAGACCACCTAGCCACCGAGTATATTAATCGCAAGGGGTATTTCTCAATGGTTCTTCAGGCGCTTGTGGATCATTGTGGGCGTTTCACAGACATTAACGCAGGCTAGCCCGGAAAGGTGCATGACGCATGCATCTTTCGGAACACTGGCCTATTCAGGAAGCTGCAAGCAGGTACTTTTTTCCCAGACCAGAAGATCACTGTAGGGGAAGTCGAAATGCCCATTGTGATCCTGGGAGACCCCTCCTACCCTTAATGCCGTGTCTTATGAAGCCATACATGGTGCAACTTAACAGCAGCAAGGAGTAGTTCAATAACAGGCTGAGCAAGCACAGAATGACTCTGGAGTGTGCATTCATCCGTTTAAAAACCCGCTGGCAAGGCCTGTATGGGAAGCTGGACATGGCCGATGACAATATTCCTATCCTTATAGCTGCGTGCTTACGCTCCATAATATTTGAGTAGCCAAAGGGGCAGGGGTAAATCACTGTTCCTGGACCCTGTACTCTGGGCACGTGGCTCTTGGGGAGAGCCAGCACTGTAGAGTGGGCCTGATAATCCTTCCTATCCCCACGCTTTCCACCGGAGGTGATCATTATGGAAGCTAGCTCACTGCTGAGGGTGAGCAGGGAATCAAGGAGGGTCTTCTCCAAGCTTGCAGCTTCCACCCTGGCCCCTATGTAGCTAGCCTGTGTGCAGCAGTGGTCCCTCCCACCCCCCACCCCCAATGATGGCACAGTGGCGCGGGAAAGTTACCGTTAATGGGGAAAGAAACAAAGCAGCTCTGCTGAGGAACCTGCGGCAGCAGGTTGCCCAGTATCTCCATGAGAGTTTCCTGGAGATCTCTGAGGGAGATTCCCATGAAGTGAGGGAGTGTATCAACAGCCTGTTCTGCTGCTCAAACTAGGCATGAGGTGGGTGACAAACCTACTTTCTGCCTCCTGCCCCCAACAACTCTCTTCAGCAATTCCCGAAATCAGATCCACGTACCAGGGGCCTCGTTTCCTGTTTGTGCTTTGCCAAGATCTGACTGCTGTGACTGGCTAGGCTCCTCCGGGGTAGAAAAGAGCTCCTGAGTGCATGCATCTCTGGCCTCTGAATCATCCTCTACCTCTGGTTCCCCGTCCCACTCTTCATCCAAAATGGCCTCCTCCTGGCTCGGTCCACTCTCGACTGGCACATGAGCCAACAAAGTATCCACAGGGGCCTTCCCGGTGGAGGTGGAGTCACCACCGAGTATCGTGTCCAGCTCTTTGTAGAACTGGCAGCTCGTGGGCACAGCACCGGAGCAGCGGTTTGCCTCCCGTGCCTTGTGGTAGGCTTTCCACAGCTCCTTCACTTTGACCCTGCACTGCAATGTGTCCCGGTCATGGCCCTTTTCTGTCATGCATCTAGAAATCTGTCCATAGGTATCATAATTCTGACGGCTGGAGCACAGCTGGGACTGGACAGCCTCCTCTCCCCAAATGCTGATGAGATCCAGCAGCTGGGCATTGCTCCAAGCGGGGATCGCCTGGTGCGTGGAGCAGGCATGGCCACCTGGAAAGATGGGCTGAGACCACTGCATGCATCACCGACCAAACAGGAAGGGGACTTTCAAATTTGCAAAGGAATGTATGGGGTGGGGCTGACAATCACCTGAGGGCAGGGCAGTAGAGTTCAAACCGATGGCCAGAGAGGTGAGACCAGGCATTGTGGGACACGTCCCGGAGGCCAATAGCAACGCTGCAATCGCCATGGTGTCTACACTGGTACCGCAGTGCTGTCGCCCTGGCGCAGAAAGCTCTACGCCTCTTGGGGTGTTTTTTTTTTTAGAGCGCTGCATCTGCGCATTTTCTGCGCATGAAGTGGCTTGGCAGTGTGTACCCCTCAGGAGTTACAATGCTCAAAGCTGCTTTACTGCGCACAAACTTGCTAGTGTAGACGGGGCCTAATTCAGATGTGTCTGTAAATTGTATGAGGTCATCAGCACAAGCTAGAGAGCTTAACTCTAGATCACCCTATGCAACTTCAGCCTGGTCCGAAGCCACGGTTTCTTGCCTAGTACTTCCTCTAAAACTGGCCTTAATCTGTTGACAAATTGCAGTACTTTCATCATAATTTTTCCCACTGATGATAAACTTATACTTTTATAATTATTCATATCAGGAGACTCTTCTTTCTTCAGGATTGGTACAACTATAGCCATTAGCCAGTCATCTGCTACCTCTTCTTGCTCCCATTCTTTCAGTGCTTTGAGAGCACTTGTCCCACTAGCTTTTAGAGTCTATAGAAATGCTGAGTGTGGCAGTGATCATGAACTAATGGGAAACATGATGATTCAGTTAAACACCAGCCATATGAAAATGATATATGAAAAGATTAAGTTGTATGGAAACCCAATCAGGCCAGCGATGCAAGTGGTGAGAGAGGCAACAAATGAACTGACAACAAATGACAAGAAGTGCTGGAAGTATGGAAGGATCATCTTGGCAAATTGCTGAACCCTGCCGTTCTTCCAGATGCAAGTATTCTAGACATGTGAGATGAACAGGGCATCTTGCGAGGTAAAATGGATTTCATCACTGAATTACCCTCAGAAGATGAAACAGAAAGAGCAGTGAAGCAGTTAAAAAATGGAGAAGCTGCAGGAATACATTACATATAATTAATTTTAGTAGGAGTTGCTCACAGGCTATCAGATCCTGTAGGTTTTGTTTGATCGTATTGGCAAGGAATTGTAACAGGGAGGCTGCCCGCCTCTCACTCTCTGGCGCCTCCTAGTGGCCCATCTGGGGATTAATTCACCACATAGTCTGGCACCCTTCCAGGGGTGGCTCAGCCTGTTGTCCCACTCATTTGCTCTACGGCAATGGTCACCAACTGGTAGATGGCGATCGACTGGTCAATAATGTAGTCTCTGCCAGTTGATCACAATCTCTGGCCACCAAAAGTCCGGTGGCGCAACGGGGCTATGGCAGGATCCCTGCCTGCCCTGGCCCCGCGCCGCTCTCGGAAGTGGCCGGCATGTCCCTGCGATGGGAGGGTGGTCAGGGGATCTCCACGTGCCACTCCTGCCCTCAAGCACCACCTCTGCAGCTCCCATTGGCCGGGAACGGGGAACTGTAGCCAAGGGAGCTTCAGGGGTGGTGCTTGCAGGGATAGGCAGCATGCGAAACCATATGCTGTCCCCCCCCCACACGGGGCCATGGCGCAGGGACGTGCCGGCAGCTTCTAGGAGCAGTGTGGGGCTGGGACAGGCAGGGAACCTGCCTTAGCCCCACTGTGCCGCTACCCAAGGTAAGCGCTGCCTGGCGGGAGCCTGCACCCCCAGCCCTGAGCCCCCTCCCAGAGCCAGCATCCCATGCCCCAGCCCAGAGCCCCCTCCCAGAGCTTGCACCCCTCGACCACAGCCCAGAGCCTGCACCCCCTCCCTTACCCCAACTCTCTGCCCCAGCCCAGTGAAAGTGAGTGAGTGTGGGGAGAGTGAGCAGCAGGGGGGCGGAATGGAGTGAGTGGAGCGGGGCCTCGGGGAAGGGTAGATCCTGGGTTGCACTTAAATTTAAAAAGTGATCTTGTGCTTAAAAAGGTTGGAGACCACTACTCTACGGCCTCTCTCGTGCCCCTGGAGCTCCAGCAATTTCCTCTTCGTGGCTTAGCCTTATGGCCAAGTCACATTGAAGTCCCCCGTCCCCCCTTCCAGGGTATTATCCCCAGCAGTCCCCAAATAGGTTGCCTATGGAATGCCACTCCCACAGTGGCTTGTAGGGGAACCTGGGTCCTCTCTCTACACCGGGTTTAAAACAGAAGTTCAGGTCTTAATTCTCCTGTCTCTTACTGCTCCTTCCCTGGACTTCTCCCTACTTCCACCACACACCCCCCTTGTATCAGGGACTGTGACTGCAGGCTTCCTCTCTGCAGTCCTCCCTCCCTGCTGCCAGCTCCTTGGCTTTAAAGAAGCCCTGCCTGTTTCTGCCCAGGTGAGTTTCATCCCTACTTAAGCCTCATTGCATCTTGGCTCTCCTCCAGGTACAGCCTATGGCTAATTGGCCTCTCTTGCCTATGTTAACTCTTCCAGAGCTACTGTGGCGTTAATAATCCCTCTTAGACGCGGAAGCAGATGTGTGATGTGTTGGCTGAAAGTCTGGCTCCATTCTGGAGTTCTGTGGTGTAAGAGATCATGTCTTCTCCCTGAGCTACAGGGAGCTGCAAGAAATGAGAAGACAGGTCCCCAGTGAAGATTCTAGTTGGAAATTTTCAGCTAGTTGCAGTAAATTCCATCTAATCTAGTAGGTTTTGGAACACGGCAACAAAGCCCAGTGATCAGCAACCTGAGGCTACTGGTTGTCCATCAGAAGCCAACAGAGACATGGAAACCAAGTGGAGGATTATAATAGAATTTCCTGTAAAGGGTATACTCAAAGGGTCTGACTGTTCTCTGATACCTGTGTAATTCAGGAGTAGCTACATTGAAGATAACATGTAAAAAAATTTAAGTGAGAGGGGAATTGAGACCAAATTTCACTTGGGGGTGAGCAGAGGAGAGGAGAAAAAAAAGCTTTGTGAAAGTACTGTATTGTTTAGACCCGGACTGCCTAGAACACTGATCTGACTTCACAATCCAATATACGAACGCCTGGGGGAAGGGATGAGAGGTGTTCTAGCCAGAAGGGGCTAACTTACGTCAGAGCGGTATAGAGCCATACTGTAGTTTTGTGGGGTTAGGGAAATGTTGGGTCTGGCGTTTGAACAGTGGAGCAAGAATTAACCAATTAAACCCATGACTAAACTCACTGAGCCTGATTTCCCAGTGCATTTTCATCTTGTGTGGCCATTTACACTTTCATAAAGTGATTATAAAACACTCCCAACTCAGAAGGTTTGTGTGTTACACCCACTTTACACTTACTCTGCCAGATTCAAACCAGGGTGATCTTAGTCCAAAAAGCAGTAGCTTTTACAAATAAGCCAATAATAATAAGCCTTTCTGCATTAGAGCTGCAAGATCCGGCCCATGGTATGTTTCCCAAAGCCAGGTTTAGGCTGCTACACTGGTTTATACCAGCTGAGGATCTGGCACCTGAATATTTTCCTAAAAAGGCAAAAACTTCTGTTTACTGTTTGTTCATAAGAATAACGTAGCTGAAGTTGAAGTATCTTAGTTCAAACTTACTGTGGGTCCACACACGGCAGGCAGGCTCCCCTGTCGACTCCGCGTACTCCTCTCACGGAGCAGGAGTACCGGTGTCGACGGCGAGCACTTCCAGGATCGATTTTATCGCGTCTAGACAAGACGCGATAAATCGATCCCAGAAGATAGATTGCAGCACCCCTATAACTTTTGTGACTGCTTTAATAGAATTATCATTAGGTTGTAAGAAACCTCACTTAAGTCAATATGAGAGGAAAACAGTCCTCACACAGTAATTGTTCAGTCTTTACATGTTATTGGGAACTCCTGTATTTATTGGCAGGTTTTGCCAAGTTATATTATAATACAACCCAGCAGCAATTTGGCACGAATTAAGGAATGTTCTGGTCTGAAGGAGAAACCACCATTATAAGAGTTCTTGGAATGGATACTGAAATATTGTTTGGTATGATCATAGACATTGCAGATAAAGAAAGACCTGTTTAAAATCAATGAGTCCATTCCCTTGCAAGGGAAAGGTGTACGTACAGTATCCGATATCTGACTGATCCTACTCCAGAGACCTGTATTTAAAGTTAGTTATTTAAGTCAGACGATCGAGGGTTGGCACTAGATGAATGAAATTCATTTTCTCTCTCTCTCTCTCTCTCTCACACACACACACACACACACACACACACACACACACACACACACACACACACCCCTTAGTGTGACTATAAGAACCAGAGGGCTACATCCTCTTCAAATCCAACGTACCTGGCTATGTGGGGATTCCATTAGTGTAAGGGCATGTGACGAAGGGAAAGATGGTGTAGTCGAGGTGCTGCTGCAGTCTGGTAATCCCTGGCTGCAGGGGCTGTGGGGTGTGAGGGGGAGCATTGTATCTGACCACAATTTAGAGCAGCCTTCAGAGTTACTTTAAATTGTACTGGGGGACTAACTGGACCATAGCCAATCCCGCTGTCAGAATGTCAAGGGCTTAAAGATAGTGTAAATGATTTTTTCCATCCCAGCTGTGCTAGAAACCGTACTGGCACAATTGAGGATCTGGCTCTGAATCTAGACAGTTTAGGGGGGGAAATTGTCCCTTAGTATTTAACATCTTAACCTTAGTCCGTCCAAAGGCCACTCTCATTACTGTCAATTTTGTCACTTTTAAGCACCAGTTTCACAAGAAATGTCATGGTTGATAGGTTCAGCGTCAAAGATTAGTCATTAGGAAAATGATAAAAAGTAAGTATATGCAGGGTGGCACTGGAGGAGGCAGAACAAGTGTGATAAAACATTTATCAGGAGGAGGATACACTGAGCAAAATTGTACAGAAACATGATGACAGAATTATACCACCCTGGAAATCTAGTATCTTACAACAGTAGTTTAGTTTTATAACACTCTGTCATGCTGAGGCATCTCAGTATTGTTAAAACAAAATGCTAATCCATCATGCAGGGTTGATAATTAGTGAACAGGATTAAATTCAGCACAGGATTATGAGAAACTCACATTTTTATCCAAGGTTAACCCCCTACTGCCACCATTTTTAAAGCTCCCCTGAGTAATCATGGTCAGTCAGTTTCACTACACTGTAAAATGAGTTGCTGATCTCCATCTAGTTCTTGAGGATTACACACACACAAAAAGTTATAATAGTGGTATTGGTCCATTCCTGAAAATGGTCTATTACTACATGAAAATATTAGAGTTATCAATAATAATGCAGAAAATGCAGACGTGTTCAATGACTATTACTGTTTTGATGTGGGGGGAGATGAAATAGTATCATATGGTGAAAACACTCCATTCCATTCCATTAGTGTCTCTGGGGGATTCTAAACAGAAGCTATGAAAGTTATACATTTTCAAATCAGCAGGTCCAGATAACTTGCATCCAAGAGTTTTAAAAGAGCTGGCTGAGGAGCTCCCTGGACTATTAATGTTGATTTTTCAATAACTCTTGTTCCAGAAGACTGGAAGAAAGCTAAAATTATGCCAGTTTTTAAAGATATTAAACAGGATGACCCAGGTAATTATAGGCCTGTCACCCTGACATTGATTCTGGGCAAGATAATGGAGCTGCTGATCCGAGACTCAAGTAATAAAGAATTACAGGAGGGTAATGTAATTAATGCAAATCAACATGGGCTTATGGAAAATAGATCCTGTCATAGAATCAGAAGGGACCTTGAAAGGTCATTGAGTCTCATAGACTCATAGACTTTAAGGTCAGAAGGGACCATTATGATCATCTGGTCTGACCCCCTGCATGCTGCAGGCCACAAAACCCTTCCCTGGACTCTGCCGTTGAAGTCCCCAATCCTGTGTTTTAGTGACTTCAATCGGCAGAGACCCTCCTGCTAGTGATCCCTGCCCTATGCTGCAGAGGAAGGCGAAAAACCTCCAGAGGCTCAGCCAATTTACCCTGGAGGAAAATTCCTTCCCGACCCCAAATATGGCGATCAGTAAGACCCTGAGCATGTAGGCAAGTCTCTCTAGTCTGACCCCTGTTGGCCATTATACTATTTACGTACCATTGCTTGGTTTTCCTTGGCTACTATGTTTTACCATTAAACCATTCCCTCCATAAACTTATCTAACTTAATCTTAAAACCAGACAGGTCTTTCGCCCCCACCGTTTCCCTCGGAAGGCCGTTCCAATATTTCACCCCTCTGACGGTCAGAAACCTTCGTCTAATTTCAAGCCTGAACTTCCCCACGGCCAGTTTATATCCATTCGTTCTCATGTCCACATTAGTACTAAGCTGGAATAGTTCCTCTCCCTCCCTCGTATTTATCCCTCTGATATATTTAAAGATAGCAATCATATCCCCCTTCGCAGCAGGACCAAGTACCATCCCTGACAGATTTTTGCCCCAGAGCCCTAAATGGCCTCCTCAAGGATTGAACTCACAACCCTGGGTTTAGCAGGCTAATGCTCAAACCACTAAGCTATCCCTCCCCCCAAACTAACTTGATATCTTTTGTTGTTGTTGAGATTATAAATTTGGTTGATAAAGATAATAGTGTTGATGTAATATTCCTACTCTTCCGTAAAGCATTTGATTTGATATCATGTGACATTTTGATTAAAAACCTAGAATATTATTAAATTAATATGGCACTCATTAAATGGATTAAAAACTGGCTAACTAATCGGTCTCAAAGTAAATGTAATCCGTGAATAGTCATTGAGCAGGTCTGTTTCCCGTGGGGTCCTGCAGGGATCAGTTCTTGGCCCCACGCTAGCTCAGATTTTTATCAATGACTTAGAAGAAGATGTAAAATTACCACTGATCAAGTTTGCAGATGAGACACAAATTGGGGTAGTGGTAAATAACGAAGATGCCAGATCACTGATACAGAGTGATTTGGATTGCTTGTTAAACTGGGCACAAGCAAACGCTGTGTTTTTTGATATAGGTAAATATATATATATATATAAGAATGTAGGCCATACTTACCGGATGAGGCACTCTAATCTGGGAAGCAGTGACTGTGAAAAAGATACTGAGAGGTAAGGGGTAGAAAATCAGCTGCACATGAGCTCCCAGTGTGAAACTGTGACTAAAAAAGGTTAATATGATCCTGGAATCAGGGCCGGCTCCAGGGTTTTTGCCGCCCCAAGCAGCGCAAAAAAAAAGCCATGATCGCGATCTGCGGCAGCAATTCGGCGGGAGGTCCTTGGCTCCGAGCAGGAGTGAGGGACCGTCCGCCGAATTGCCGCCGAATAGCTGGACGTGCCGCCCCTCTCCAGAGTGGCCGCCCCAAGCACCTGCTTGGCAAGCTGGTGCCTGGAGCCGGCCCTGCTTGGAATGCATAAACAGGGTAATCTCTAGTATGAGCAGATTTTACCTCTATATTTGGGACTGGTGCAACTGCTGCTGGAATACCATTTCCAGTTCTGATGCCCACAATTCAAGAAGGATGTTTATAAATTGGAGAAGCTTCAGAGAAGAGCCATGACCGTGACTGAAGGATTAGAAAACCTGCTTTATAGTGATAGACTCCAGGAGCTCAAATCTATTTGGCTTAACAAAGATCAGATTAAGGGGTGACTTGATTATAGTCTGTAAGTATCTGGGGACCAAATATTTAATAATGGTCTCTTCAGTCTAGCAGAAAAAGATAACACATGATCAACTGGCTGGAAGCTGAAGCTAGACAAATTCAGACTGGAAATATGGCGTAAATTTTTAATGGTGAGAGTGATTAACCATTGGAACAATTTACTATCAGTTGTGGTGGATTCTCCATCTCTGACCATTTTAAAATCAAGATTGGATATTTTTTAAAGGATATGCTCTAGGGTATTTTTCTAAAGGATGTGCTCTAGGAATTATTTTGGGGAAGTTCTGTGCTCTGTGTTATACAGGTCAGACTAGATAATCACAATGGTCCCTTCTGGCCTTGGAATCGATGAAGAATTAGCGCTTCTAATCTACAGATCTCAAAGCATTCTTACAGATAGTGAAATCAAGGCACAGAGAGAGTGTGACTTTCCTGAGGTCAGCAAAGAAGTCAGTGGCAGAGCAGGGAATATGCTGCCACCCACATTTGCACAACTGGCACTAATTGGCACTCCTGTTATCAACAATTTCAGCCAAGGATTGACTGGGCAGAAAGAGTCCCACTCTTTGGAGTTGAACGCTACAGGTCAGAATTGAGGCCCATTGGCGAGATAGTTTTTAGGCATTTGCGCTGCTCCTATTGCACCTGTTCTGTGCACAGAAGGTTTTTAGGACTAACATCAGCCTTTAGTTTCAGCCATGCTAGCTCATTCATCTCTAGGCAGTGAGGTTACTCCACTGCAGGGGCAGCTCCAGGCACCAGCGCAGCAAGCACGTGCCTGGGGCAGCAAGCCGCGGGGGGCGGCCTGCTGGTTGCCGTGAGGGCGGCTGTCAGGCTGCCTTCGGTGGCATGCCTGTGGGAGGTCCGCCGGTCCCGCGGATGCGGCGGCAATTCGGCAGCGGAGACGCCGAAGGCGCGACACCGGCGGACCTCCCGCAGGCATGCTGCCGAATCAGCGTAACCAGCGGACTGCCCACAGGCAAGCCGCCGAAAGCCGCCTGACTGCCGTGCTTGGAGCGGCAAAAAACATAGAGCCGCCCCTGCTCCGCTGGGCCTGAGAACAAAACCTGGTCCTTAGTCTGCAGGAGAGTTGGACAAGTTGGATCGGCGGTTTTCATAACTAGGGGGTTCGGTGGGATTGATCTGATTGGTTTAGCCATCCATGCCCTTTTCCACACAGGAATTAAGCAGTAAGGGCCAGATTGCGTCTGGCCTTGCGTAGATGCACAAGAAGGGGAGGGCACAAGCAGTCTTCTCCCACTCCTCCTTGAGCATCCCAGACACAAAGACCTGACAATAATAGTCTCTCAGCTCTGGCAAGGCTAGGAACTGTTCCCTTCTCTTCCCCCCTACCCTCCATCCCCACCATGGATGCAAATCACTCTAAAGGGGACAAGGAGGAGGTGAGGCACAATCCCAGTGATCAGGATGTCAAATTGTACAACCAGGCCATAAGAAAAGAGGCCTGGGAAGCCTTCCCTTGGAAAATTCCTGTGTAAAATTCTCTGTTTGGAATTTACTTCCAAAATGAGCCATGCCTGGTAATACCAGAAATACACATCGGCAGGATACTGGGAAATTGCTGGGTAATATGCATCTGACTCAAGTGGGCTCCGGGGAATATCCTCTGGAAAATGTATTTTTTATTATAAATTGGTTCATTTTAGAACTATACTCTTCCCAGTGGGCAAGGCAGGAAGACCTCCTTGCCAAAGAAATCGCTGTTAAGTACACTCACGCTTTGTCCCCAAAAACAAGACAAATGTACTGGATGTCTTGATGTCGCACACAAGGTTTCCTCAGCAGGGTTCCTGTGCACAGTGTGTTGGTGGGTATCTGCAAGATCCATAACATCAGGCTTGTGAGAATGAGAGCAGAAGTTCCTGTTGGGAGCCAACCCAAATAGGCAGACGAAAGGAAAGAATCCAAATCTTGTCTACTGTAGCCACACATCAGAATTGCCCAGGAGGAAAGAATGCTGAAAGGGGGACAGAGGTAATATTTTTAAGTAGCTAACAAGGCGATGCCAATTCAATTATCTTGTATTGCATTTCTCGTCATATTTTTAACAATCAAGCATATAACTGAGTCAGTTACCTTTAATAATTAACTGCATCCTGGACTCACATGCCAAGATAACCCAGTTATGATGTGCTCCCCACTAAGACAATCTGCCACCTTCTAATGAGTAGTGATTCTTAACATTTTACCCTACATTTCCCGTAACTGTGTTTAAACTTAGTTGTGGTCATCGTGAGTGGTCTAAGCTTTGTTTAACAATCAGACTAGCCTCTAGTCACCAGTTATTTGACCACAGGAATTCAATTAGCTGGCAACCAAGGCAACCCCAATTATTTTAAAGCAGGTTATTCTGAGAACAGGAGCTAGCAAGCAAGACACTGCCTAGCATAAATTCAGTAGGTGAAATTTGACCTTGTATAAAAGGGTGCAATCTGACTGAAATCAATGGAGTTGCACTAGCTCATAGTTAAATTTGCCCTGTTAACATAGGTTTAGAGGCAGAAATATTAACATATGTATCCAAAGCACTGTAGGTTCAGTTCCTACAATCCTGACACCAGCATTGTCCTGGCAGTCGGCTTTATGTAGGTAGCTGATTCAGAATGAAGGGAGGGCAGATGAGGTAGAGATGATTTGTTGGGATGGCTGAACTCTACACTATATCTAGTGTGTAGGATGTCCTTTTAAATCCCTATCCTCTATTCTACAGCCAGATGATCCTAAAAGGGTTCCTGGAATTTACAGGGAGGCATAGATATCTCCATATATCTGCAGCTAGTGCAGTAGTAAGGCCTAAGTTCTAGATGAACACTGAAGAGTGTAAACAGTAGTAGGGACATTGCTTGTTGTATCATTTGTCCTTGTATGGACAAGTCATTGCCCCCCCAAGTGCCCCCTCCTGGCTGGATGTGGTGTTGCAACACTTTTTGACTGCTTCCCCACCTTCTTTTCGCCTACTCTGGTGCAGGGGTTTCCTGGCCCCCTGACTGACCACTTCAGAGTCCAGCCTCTCCCTGGGCTCCAAAGTCCACCAAAAAATGTATACAAAGCAAACCTTCAGCCTGGGCTCAGTGGGCAGTCCTTGGTAGAGGCATGCCTCTGTCCCCCAGTTCAGGGGCTGGCGCACTCCTTCCCTTACTCAGAGTATTTGGCAGGTTCCAGCTCATCAGTGTCCCCATCTTAGTCAGGCTTCCACCTCGCCTCTGGAGAAGTCTGTCTAGTCTTTCTTTCTCTCAGCCTTCTTTTCAGGCGATCAGAGAGAGAGAGAGCATGTGCATACATGGGCACTTCCAACCTTCTCTCCTCTGAGTCTCCTCCCCAACCAGACTCACTCAGCTCTGCATGGAGACAAACCTGCTCTCCCCCAGCTGGGCTTTGTTCCTAACTAGTCCTGGCCCACCCTCTGCGACCTGTGTTGGGTAGACATCCCATCACACTTGACAACAATTTATGCCCTGATCCTGCAACTCATAGCACAGGGATAGACTTCATTGACTTCAGTAGGGCTCCCCAAGGGCATAAGGATCTGCCCACCCAGAACAGCTTGCAGGATCAGGGCCTTAATGAGTTCATGCCCAAACGCTGATTTTGATAGAACCTTTTTGGGATGCTCACATCTAAGAGCTTTGGTTGTATCAGTGTGTTCTGGGTGTCCTGAAGAACCCATCCCATTACCATTGAATGAAATTTTTGAGACCTTCCAAATGCAAAGCACTATATTATAGGATGGAGTTAAGAGGACCAGCTGAATAAGTGTAGCTATGTTCCTTTTGTCTTCTGTCCGCACTGCAGAGAAAACACTGTAGACTGCACTGGTTTCGTGGAACCTGCACTAAAGACTTCATCCCATGTTTTGCAACAAAATGGTACGACCAATGTTTGTAAAGCATGTGTATGGATTCAGTGTGTTGCATGGACATTCCAGACTCAAAATATTCCAAACAGTGGTTTGTCGCAATATCATCTCACGAAGTGTAGACAGCACCAGAGAGGAAAAAGGCTTGGAGAAGGAAAGTTGAGTGGGGTTTTCTCACTCTTGATTTGGCTGCAGGGAGCAGTTTTCCTGTCACCTCACTGGATTCTGACCAGTTATTGAATGAGCTTCTCCTGCCCACATCTTGAACTAAAACCAGTCAGTGAAAAGTCCTTTTCTTTTTTTTTTCTGGCTGACTCTGCTCTGGCAAGTCTATCAAGGAGGACCTGGGGGGGGGGGGCGGGGCGGAAATAAGCTCAGTTTGATGGAGGCTATATCTGGTTTGTGGGGATCTTTTGGTTTGCTTTTGGAAAAGTTTGAAAAATGGGAAAACATTTCAATGTCCCATTAATTTGCTACTGTTCCCTCTCTTGTTCGCCCTTTTCAGAGATTCTAAGGCCAGAAGGGACCATTAGATCATCTAGTCTGGCCTCCTGTATACACAAGCCATAGAATTTCACCAGTTTTCCCCATACTGATCCCCATCATTTGTGTTCGACGGAAGTACATCTTCCAGAAAAACATCCGGTCTTGATTTGAATGCATCACTTCTCTTGATAGTTTGTTCCAGTGGTTAGTCACCCTCACTATTAATGTTTGCATATTTCTAATTTGAATTCATGTGGCTTCAGCTTCCAGACACTGGTTCTTACTACACCTTTCTCCTCTAGATTAAAGAACCCCCTAGTACCTGGTATTTTCTCCCTATGAAGGTATGTATATGCTGAAGTCAAGTCCCCTTCTCTTTGATAAACTAAACAGATTGAGTCTCACTACAAGACTTTCCCCTCCCTTGCCCCCTGCACTCAAATAATTGTCAAGACTTTTTTTTTCTACACCCTGTTCAGTTTTTTCCATGTCCTTTTAAAAATTTGGACACCATAATTTTATTCCAGCATCAGTCTCACCAATGGTATGTACACAGGTGAAATCTCCTCGCTGCTCCCCTGTTTATATGTCACATTAGCTCTTTTTGCAGCAACATCATACTGGGAGCCTGCGTTGAGCTATCTACTATGAACCCTAAATCTTTTTTCAGTCACTGCTTCCCAGGATTATGTAGGTATGGCCTGTATTCTTTGGTTCTAAGTGTATACATTTGTATTTGGCTGTCATTAAAATGCATTTTGTTTGAATGAGCCCAGCCTATTTAAGCGATCCAGACAGGTCTGTATGACTACCCTGTCCTTATTATTGTTTACCTTTCAGGCAATCTTCATGTCCTCCACATACTTTATCAGCAGTGATTTTTTTTATTATTATTATTTATTTATTCTTCCCTGTTTCAATTTGACTTTCCTGCCTTAGGCCAAATTAATCAGTTTCTCCTGTCAGTTGCCAATGACTGAATCTGCCCTTGTTGAGAAAGTATTTCCTGTCCGTGATTGACAAGAGAGCAGGCTTTGCAAAGATGGAATTCCTCTTCCTTCATTTCTTTCTTCCTGCTTTTCTCTTCTATCTGTTACACCTCCTTCCTTTCCCTTTTGTCTTTCATGTCCCAGAACAGAGAATCCCTTTCCATACAGCTGGAGTACAGCTGCATCTGATTATTGCATTCAGGTCTGGTACCACATCATCAGACAGATACTGATAGAAGAGGGAGTTCAGAGAAGGAAAAAACGAACAATGATATGAGGCTCAGAAGGACTGAGTAATGCTAGAAAGGTTTGAAGAGCAAAATAGGTAGAGCTTATCTGTGTGACAGTGGCAAATATTTGAAGGGCATTAAGACTAAGATTGGAGGGTACAAGTTGGAATAATTAAAAAAATGGGCTGAAACTACAAAAAATTGTCCATTTATACTGAACATAATGAATAGTCTCTTGGCCTTGAGATATATTAAGCTGTGAAATACTCTGGCAAGGGAAGTGGAGTAAATGGGAGATAACACTGGTCTACAATTTTTGAGAAGTCGTCTGCTTTAGAGATAAAATGTGCTATTTATTATGTATTTTGAATTCAAATATGACAATTAAAACAACTGATTGGCTACTGTTTCTAAGATATTTAAGTTTTTACATTTTATGTCTATGTATATTGTGTAGATAGTAGAGTTTTAATCATAAATTGTAAACCTAGCTCTTTTCATGTGTTTATGGCTGCTTTACATGATAATATTTCACCTGTCCTGTTTATGTAACACTTTAAAAATCAGCAAAGGGTTATATAAATAAAATTTATTATGAAACAAAAGGCAAAAAACTATTATGTACATAGTTTAGTCCTATTCAGTGTCTACTCGGCGCTTCTTGGCTTGTCTCTTGTATTCCCAACTGGAGGCAGAAGTAACAATTGCTGGTATGATCTGTTGGCTCTCTCCAAATCATTGGCACTGCAAAAGGCATAGATTTCCTTTTCCTGTTCAACCACTGGCGAAGATTTGTTGCACAAGTGTTGTAGCATATGTGTAGGGCCCACCTCTTGTCCTGATCTCCAATTTTGCAGCCAAAATAAAGGCGATAGGCTTTCTTAACCATAGTGGTTATACTGCGCTTTTGTGATGCAAAAGTCACTTCACCACAAACATAGCAGAAGTTATCTGCACTGTTCACACAAGTGCGAGGCATCTCTGCTCACTTTGGCTAAACAGAAATGTGTCCCTTTGCAAAATCAAACACTGACAAATAAGAGAGCACGACACTGTATGATTTCTAGAGCTGATATAGGGCAATTTGTTCAGCAGAGTGATGTAAGCTTCGTTATGATTGCATCATCCATGACTTCTAGGAATAACATGATGCAATTCATATCATGTATGACGCAATACCAGCTTCAGATTGCATCATTCATTGTTTTGCCTAAAAAGCAAGTACTGTCCAAACCCAGTCATAGATTTATTCATAGATCCAGTCAAAGATGTATTTTAGTCATTTCTGGTTTAAATTGAGATCCCTTCCCTTTATAACTCACTTATCGTCCGCCATTCCCAAGTCAAGGGTCGTATATACTGACCCAATAGCATATCTTGAAAACTAGAGCCAATCAACAATTTTAAGCATCATTTTCGTTCTCAGTGACCCAGAATTAGTAAAGTTTGACTACATTTATTTCAGAAGCATTTGGCTGTAGAGCAGTGTAAAGAATCAGTGCTGGAAGAGCACTCAAGCCCAGGGCCAGAAGGTCAACACATTTTTGTGCCAAAGGGGATAGTTTACTTTCTTCCTCTTTGCTCCCTCTTTCTCTTTCAGCTATCTTTGTTTTCACGCTGCCCTCCTGCCTGCTTACCAACCACAAATTCATTCACAATTTGTACAAAATATACATGTGTGATAAATGGGGCAGAGTTCATTGGCCCAGTACTGGAGAATTATAGTGTTCCAGGGATCAAGGCAACAAACATTTCAGGACAAGTTTCCTGCTCTGACTTTGAAATAGGATGAATATCGGATAACCATGGAACTTAGCTAGATGCCTTGCTTGGCTGTTAGTCCCCATGGAGAAGACATTAGGGCTAATGAATTTCTATCAGCCTCAACCTTATCCTTAAACTAGAGGGCAAATTCCCCACAATTATCAGGGGAAAGAATCAGATACATGTTCTGCTGGGAAAGAGAAATGGGTGAGAGGGTTGATATGGTGCCATGGGATATTCCGGTCCATCTGCAATGCTAGCTAAACAGCTGACTCTTTCTAGCCACCTCCATAGCCTGTCTCTATTCACAGAGACGTTTGTTTTTCCAGTAACTCGATGCACAGTAAATCTAGGAGTTTTCCCACAGCCGCCCAAGCCTGATGTCTGCAATTTTTAGAAAACCAGGGAGCACAGTGATTCTGTGGGACCAGCTTGAGTCAGGTTAGAGTAATTATCTTGATTGATTACTGGGTAGATAAGAACCCTGGGGATAGTGCAAATCAGGGTCTTGAGTTTAGTGACAACTAACCGCTTTGGGACAGGACCATCTTTTTGTTCTGTTTGTACAGCACCTAGCACAATAGGGGTCTGATCCATGGCCGGGGCTGCTTGGTGTTACAGCAATACAAATAATAATAAATAAGTTTCTCCTAGTTTTTCCAGGTCTCCAGCCTGGGCTTACTGAGCCATAACTTTGAGCCACTTACCCCTGTGTCTGCTCACATCCTTTATCCATTTTTGGTCTCCTTTGTATCGCCTCAGCTCCTGCCAGCTGTCTGTGAATGTACAAACAATCCATTTAGAAACCAAACCCAAACATTGGGCTGTCCATATCTTGTAAAAACTAAACATTGTACCAAAAATACACGTGGCTAGTCACTAACTCAGTGTCATGACACCCGGTGTTTAGTGAACATTGGATGTCATCTCTCCAGTGACACTGTCATTCTTGATCCCCTGCCTCCCTATATCCAGCAGCCAAGAGGGGATAGTGTTGTGCAGCAGCATAAATAGGTTTCAGAGTTGCAGCCATGTTAGTCTGTATTCACACAAAGAACAGGAGTTCTAGTGGCACCTTAGAGACTAACAAATTTATGCTCAAATAAATTTGTTAGTCTCTAAGGTGCCACAAATACTCCTGTTCTTTTAGCATAAATAGGGCCATTTTCAAGGCTGCCTGCTTATCTCTTGCCCCCCCTTGGGACTAGTTATAGAGCCGCAGTAGCAGCAAGCACTTCCCCCAGGCCAGCTATCATTCCTGGTCAATGGCGTCTAGTTACAAGGGTAGCTTCTTTCATGCACTGCCATTCTGAAGAGCGTCAACAGCAGGTCAGCAAGTCCCTCTGTGGCAGCTTTCTCTGTAGGCTGCCCATTTGTTTTCTCAGCTTCAGCTTCAACCTTCCCTGTAGCAGCATTGCAAAGGCAGCTGTCTGACTGGCCCAGCACTGATCCAAGTCATTGCTTATGGCAGCAATCCAGCTGCAGGAAACCGCTCTAGATCTTCATACATTGGAAACATTTAAAAAAATGCGAATCTAAATGCAGATTCCTAAGTCCACATTTAGGCATCTAAGTAAGTGGCATAAATGAGAGGAAAGTTGGTCTTATTAAGGTACTGGACTGGGACTCAGGAGATCTTGAGTTCAATTCCAGGTTGTTTTACAAACTTCCTGCATGACATTGGGCAAGTCACTCGATCTCGGCTCCCTGCCTGTAGAGTAGGCTTCATAATACTGCCCACTCTTTGCATGTTTAGAGTGTGAGCAGCAACCGTCTCTCACTGTGTGTGTGTGTGTGTGTGTGTGTGTGTCTGTGTGTGTCTGTGTGTGTGCGCGTGCGCTGTTCCCAGCACAACGGGACCCTGATGTTGGTTGAAGCCCATAGGCTCTACTCTAATACAAATAGTAATAACATGACCTGATTTTCAAAAGTGCTGAGCACCCAGAAACTCCCACTGGTTTCAGTGGGATTTATGAGTTCGGCACTTCCGTAAATCAGACCACTTTGATTTAGGAGCCTGAATGTAAACACACAAGCCTTCTTTTAGTGACTTGGGTGGAAAATGTTGGCGGTATGTATATTGGAATTCTGTGGTAATAAAAAGTTGCCCATTTAAAAAAGTGTGTCAGTAAAAAGAAATGGGGTTGCCAACCCTTTCCTGATCCTCCATCGTGAGGGATCATTTATTGACTTGTGCTTCCCTTCTCTCCGGGCCCCTGAGTTTTCTCCTCTCTAAACCTCGTTTTAAACTCTTCCTTTTCTCTGTAGCTGGCAAGGGACGTGTGAAGCATTTGGTGATTAGTCTGCAAGGAGGTTACTCTCTGAAAATAAATCACAGTATCTGTCTGTTCATAATGGCTGTATAGTTGCCATATATTTTTCTCACTACCTCAGGTAAGCATTTGTCTGTGTGTCAGCTGCTTTTCATCTGAGGCCAGTAATTGAGCTCTAAGCTGTGAATGGTCTGTTTTCACTCTCTGCTAGGTTCTATTCCAGCAGACTTGGAAACAAGGAAAAGAAATTTCACACAACCTTACTTATTCGCAGCTGTTCTCTAGCAAGATACAGCATGACCTCAGGTCCCTCTTAAGATTTACAGACTAAATGGAAGAGCTATTTGAGTGGGGATAGCTAAAACTACTTGAAAGCAGGGGGGGGGGGGGAGTCTAGATTGACAAGCAATTGTTGGATGTTAGCTGACAAACTAAATACAACTTTGAGGCCATATTAGTCTCACTTTTTGGACATTTTGGGGCTCATTTGGCCATCTGAGGACTAAAGAATTGCATGATAGTTTGAGACTATATCTCGAGAGGGGCTGGCTGTGTGACTGGCTCAATGGACTGATGACCATGTACAGCTTTTCATCTGTAGGTCACCAGCTTGAAATGCAGTCTAGGGTAATGTTGGCCAAATAGTGTAACTGAATCATCTGCAATAAAACGGTGACTGGAGTGCATATCATATAACCCATTATCCCGACTGATGCTAATTGTATTCCTTAAAATATTTTACCAGGGGAAATACTTTTAGGTGATCCCTAAAGGGTGGTCGCACCAGTTTAGAATTGAGGACCACTGTTTGGCCAGTGTTGGGGAATCTTAGGTTGCTGGTGCCTGTTAGTGGAGTCCAACTTCACCTCTTATGAGCATTAATTCACTATTTAAAAAAAAAAAAGAAATATATCTGGCATGAATTCCAGAAGTGAGAGAAAAAGAATTTATACCTACCGTTTTACACTGTAATAATTGTATACTTTTCCTGAAAGTACTTTTCAGATGGGGATCCGGCTCATGGCTGGTACAATAATCAATTATCACTATTTGTTGGCATGAAAAAAGAAAGATACCTTTCAATTGCAGTGTCAGGCTTATTGGGTCTCCTTTTCCATTGCAGTAGAATTTTATGTAATGCAATAGTCCAGGGGAGGAGGGAGGGAGATTTTAGTGAAGTAACTTCTTTTTTGGCATGCCTATTTTTTTTTAATGTTTTTTCTCTGTGACTGAGGTACTTCTGGTTTCACTTTGTGTCTGTGCAGAGGTGAATTCCCAAGTCGTAGCCTGTGCTCAAGAATTTATCTAACTGTAGCTATTTTGAGAATTTATCAGCAGATAGGTGATAAAAGAGAATGTAATGATCAGCCAAGCCTAGATGATAAGTAGATTTAAGACACGTGTTGCACAAAGCAAGAGGCAATTCACTGCCTTCACTTACTGTCACGCTGTCTGGAGTGGCTCACAACTGAAAGTGCTTACCTCAGGGCAGACATCCCATTCTGGGGGTATGTTCTATTATTAGATTTCACCAAGCCAGTAACATAGGTGAACTCCTGGATCACTACACCAGTCTTACCATGGAGTCACAGGCATTCCCCTTAGACTCTCCAGTCTATCTTGTCACCCAGACAAACTGAACTTTATGATAAAAGGTCACTTAAACCCAAAATCATACCACATCCGGTTTCTCCCACTCCCAGGAGACCAGTCACTTACCCTGGATCAACTGGTACTCCAGGCCTTGCACAAAAGACAGTGCTGGAAGCCAGTTCTATAGTAAACTAACTCAAGATTTAATAGCTAAAAAAAAGAATGAGAGTTATTGAGAGGTTAAGCAGGTAAAATATATGTACAGGTGAGTTACAGTCTATAATATCAAATGGTAGCAGAGATGTAGTAATCTGCCAGATTCCCCAAAGTCTCTCAGGGCTACGCAGAATAACTCTGGGGATCTCTGTCTTCTCATTCGGGTATTCTGCCTTGTTACAATCCAAACAGTCCAGAGATAAAGGATCCTTCTTTGAATCCATATTTATATCTTCTTCTCACAGAAGACAAGGTGACAGTCTCTCTACCCACATAGGTTTTCCCTTTGATGATGATGCATGAGGAAGGCACTTAGACTTTTGAATATATACATAATGGCCACTTGGTGTGAAATGAGCATTTTCCGTTAACGTCCTTAAGTCCTTCGTTAACATTTCACAAGATTTCTTTGATAGGTAATTTTAATTGCAAGAGTATTTACCATGTAAATGTTTGCTATTACATTGCGACAGGAATAAAAAAGCTAAAACAATACAAGTAACCTTCCATTAATTTTATGAAGTGTAAGCATCCAAAACACTTACACATTTTGCAATTGCTTTGATCTAATACTCAAGTGAATAAACTGTGAATAAACATGACCTGGTCACCATCATCATACTCGCTTCACTGAGGATGAAAAAATAGAGGCAAATTTAGTCTAAAACATAAACATATTTATTTTAAATAAACAGATAATTAGAAGAAGAAAGTAACCAGAAGGAGAGGGGATGGCTTAGGTGGTTGTTAATGGGATATATAGTCTTCTAGACCTAGGTCACGAGTCCAAATCCATTACAGGTGGTGATTGAAGTTCATTACCATCTGATGCCTTTTGGATGGAGTATATGTAATGAATTGTAGGCCCAGTTGCTAGTGTACATATTTTCATAGCGCAGACTGGCACAATCATTAGTACCTGTGTTCATCAGCAGAGAGGCCAAGGATTGAATGTGTATGGAGAAAGAACTATTTTCTAGTCCCTCTGGATGACCCATTGAGGCACGTGGGTGGGGGAAGTTTCATTGCCACTGCCTATATTGTAATTGTTCTCTGCATAACTAAAGGGCTGCCCTAGGGCTGCCAATCCAGCATCTTTTACCGGTACAGTATTCAATTCTTTTTTTTTTTTTTTTTATTTTAAGAGAAGGATCTGACCAGTTTGTTTCATCCAATCAGTCTTATTTTCTCAGGGCTGACATGTGGGCAAAGTCAGCGTAAGGTCTTTCAGAGACCTTTGAAACCAGTACCCTGTCAGCTCTGTGTGGATACTGAAGATGCAATGGCACGTTTTGTAAGGGTAGGGATTTTCATGGCTGCATTTGTCTAAAGTGTCCCCTTTTTGGGAGTCAGTGGTAGATTCGCTATTGCCTTCAGGCTCAGACAGGGCTCTGCCACATTGTATATTGTTAGGCCCTGACCCAAAGCCCACTGAAATGAATGAAAAGACTCCCATTAGCTTTGGTTCAGAAACAAGTGCTTTGGTGCCATTCTGGGGTGAAAGATGCTCTTGTGAATGTATAGCTTGGTAACTATTATGCCTTCATTTATTATTGCAACAGACATACATCATTTCCACCAGTACAGTACGGGCCTCGCAGACAGGAAGAACTTTACACTGTCTCATCTTGTTTAGAACCTTGCATTTGTCTCTGACATCTTAGTGGCTCCATTCAGATGTAATAATAAAAAAATAATAATACTCAATAATACCTAGCTCTTATGCTCTGTGCAGTCAGTTTTCAAATAGGCAGAAATGCCAAAGATAGAGAAAAATATCTTACGTGAAGATGTTGATGGGACTGAACCCAACATGTTCTAAACAGAGCAAATAAAGGAAATATTATCAACATAAACAGAAAGAAAAGAGGCTGAGATATGCAGGTCAGATCTTGCCTTAAGTGAATACTCCCCCTGCAGTTGGATAGTAAACTGGTGTGACTCAAGCGAGCAGGTTTTGCCCTGATGTTTAGTGAGATGTACACTTTGGACTCCGTGCCCTCTAAAGAGCATTTACCAGGGGTGTAAGGATGCCAGCGAATTGCTTTGATTTTTATCTCCCAGCACTGAAGGCTTCTGACCTGCAACCATTTGGTTTCCCGCAGAGCAACAATACATCAGATGGCAAGTGGCTTTAGCTTACTGTATTTTTTTCTCTTGTTTTCAGGCATAGTGTTGAGGAGTAGGCAGTTTACTGAGATTATATTGTACTTTGTACTGTGTCCATTGTCACTGACAGATAGCAGCAAAGCACAATGAAAATGTGAAGCAACAGGAAACAACTTCCTAGCTGGCAGGCAAGAAGAAGGAAGGTGTTTAACTGTTTGGGCTGCAAGCTTCTCAACATTAGCTATGTTTCTTCTAGCCAGCAGGCTAGGGTAAATATGGTGACATCATGATCACAGATCTGCTTTCTTGAGTTAATCACACACTTTTGTGAATCTCCATTATTGTAATGGCTGACTAGACTGCATCCTTCTCCTCTGCACACCATTTGGGGTAATTCTTCTGCATTAGGATAATGGTTGTAAATTGTAGTGTGTGTGCACTCCTTCAGATAAAAAAATGAACTGCTTTGACACAAGTTATGTCCGCATAAAGCTGCCACCGTTACTATGATACTCATGCGCATGCATATTTGGCTCCTTGCACCAGCGTTGCGCATACTCAGCAGGAATGCTTGTGTTGATGCACAGTACGGTGCACCATGGGTAGGTTTCCCAGTGTGCAACGCGCCACAGGAAGAACAGCAGCAGGGAACGTGACGATTTCATGGAGGACAGATTGCTGTGGGACTGTAGAGGTCCGGACTCATGCCTGCGGCGCCCCCTACTGGTTGCTTCGGGGAATCAGCTCGTCCAGGGTCTGGAGCGCCCTCTGCAGGCCGGTGATCCGCCTTGTCCCTACTTCTGGCTCCTGTGTCCCTCCCAGGACCCGGTGCCCCTATTACTGGGATGCTGCCCCCTGGCAATACCCCACATATCTGGGTCTCCCCTCCCTGGGGAACCCCCACCCGCTATCCCCACCTTGCCTCAGTACTAGGCCACTGCCAGTCAGCAACTAGCCCCCGCTCCCTGGGGCAGACTGCAGTATAGGCCACTCATCACTGGCAAGGGGGGTTTGGACCTGCTGCCTTGGACTATCCCTGGGCTGCCCCCTGCAATCCCCAGTACTCCTTGGCATAATACTAGGCCGCAGCCTGGGGCTTTCCAGACTGGAGCTCCCCAGCTCCTCAGCCTGTCCCCAGCCCTGCTCCACTTCAGTACTCTGCTTCTAGCTCACTGCAGCCAGGCCCTTCTCCCTCTGAAGGCAGAGAGAGACTCTGGCCTGAGCTCTTGGCTCCCTGCCTTTATAGGGCCTGCTGAGGCTGTTTGGGGCGTGGCCCCAGCTACAGCCACTTCCCCCCCCAATCAGCTGCCTGCTCCCTGGGCTATCTCAGGCCCTTCCAGGCAGGAGCAGGTGTCCACCCTGCTACAGGGACATAGATAAAAACCAATTCAAAGTTGTTGGTCAAGGTCATGGAGCAGCTGCAGATGATGGAGCTCCACTTCTGGACCTGAGAAACGAGCATTGACTGGGGATATAATCTCGTAATGCAGGTTTGGGATGATGACCAGTGGCTGCAGAACTTTTGGATGCAAAAGGCCATATTCCAGGATCTGTGTGCTGAGCTCTCCCCAGTCCTTCCACACCGGGACACCAGAATGAGAGCTGCAATGACAGTGGAGAAGTGAGTGGTGATCACACTATGGAAGCTTCCAATGCCAAATTGCTACTGGTCAGCGGCAACACATTTTGGAATTGGAAGATCCACAGCAGAGGCAGTTGTCATGCAAGTGTGCAGGGCCATTAATTGTCTTCTGCTACACAGGACTGAGTCTCTCAGTAACGTGCAGGACATAGTGGATGCATGTGCAGCAATGAGGTTCACAAATTGCGGTGGGGCAGTATTTGGCTGGTGTATCCCTATTTTGGTACTAACCCACCTTGCCACAGAGTACATCAACAGAAAGGGCTATTTTTCTATGTTTAAGCAAGTGTTGGTGGTCACTGGGGATGCTTCACAGACATCAGTGGTGGCTGGTCAGGGAAGGTGCATGTAGTTCGCCTCTCTAAGAACACAGGACTGTTCAGGAAGCTGCAACCAGGGACATTCTTTCCCAACTGGTAGATTATCTTTGGTGATATTGTAATGCCTGTAGTGATCTTGGGAGACACAGCCTACCCATTGCTCCCCTGGCTTGTGAAACCATACACTGGCCACCTCGTCAGCACCCAGGAAAATTCAACTACCACGTTAGTAGGTGCAGAAAGACAGTTGAATGTGCTTTTGGTAGATTGAAGGGATGCTGGCATTGCTTACTCACAAGATTGGATTTCTGTGAGAAAAATATCCCAATAGTTATGGCTGCCTGCTGTGCCCTCCATGATATGGCAGGCAAAGGGGGGAAAGTTGCTGCTGGGGTGGAGGGCAGAGGTGGAGCAGCTGTCTGAGATTGAAAGGCCAGACCAAAGAGCTATTAGAAGAGCTCAACATGGAGCTATGCAGCTGAGGGAGGCCGAGCACTTTAACAGTCAGCCCCAGAATGCAGCGTGGTGGACTGCATTCTATCTGCCCCTTAAGTTTTTGGGGGGTGTTAGGAATTGTGTGGTGCTTGGGGTACATTTAGGAATATAATACTGTTGATGCTCCTATTAATTTGGTGATGGTAGCTGTACTCCATGTTTGTCACTGTTTCCATGAATTCTGTTGCCCTGCACAGTAATACGTAGCGGGTGCTTTCAATAGGTGCTAAGTATTCTGTATCATATGTTGTGAAATAATAATGATAAATTATGTTCCCCAAAATAGATTTTGATTGTGTACCAAAATCAATGCTTAGAAACTATGTACAATTAAAAAACAAATATAATAAAAACTTCTGAAATAAATTTAAAGGAACAACATTAAACACAGAGCATTCATGTCCATTTCAGTCAATTTTGGCTACACATATAGCAACCGTGGCTCTCTTAGGTCAGTGTATGTGAAGCTGTGTCCATACTGTCCCCCAGCATGGAGCAGTAGGGATAGGAGTGCGGCCCCTGATGCCACATTGAATGGGGGGGGATGCTAAAACAGAGTTCTCTGCTGACTGCAAAGGAAGGTGAGTCCATGCTTGTTGAACTTCTAGATCCACAAGGGTTTGCAAGATCTGTATTTTCTGCCAGAGAAGGTCCATTTTGTCCTGGTGCATCTCCCAGCAGGAAAAGGAGAGGGAGTCCTGGGCTTTTCTCCTAGCTGCTCTTTCCTTCTTCTTACAGTCTGATATATTCACCCTCCAGGGCCTCTGTTCAAGTCTGATACAGCACTGCCTTGCAGGATCTCACTGAATATGTCGTCCCGAGTCGCATTTTTTTTCTCCTCCTTGTCTGGCTCAAGCATTCCGCAGGGGGGCCACAGGCAGAGCTTTACTAGAAAGGCATTGCATTTTCTGACACTACCTCCTGCCAGCATGGGAGCACACGGGGGTGAAACAGAGATGAGGGAATGCAGGGGTTTTGAGTGGAAAATGGACCAAAGGAAAATGTTAAACTTTTGCAAAATCGGAACATTTTTGTAAACTTAAAATGAAATACAAACTCCTCTAATTTCAAAGTTTTCAGATTTCATTGCAAGCATTTCACAGCCTTAGGCCCCAGTCCTGCAAAGGGGTCTGCTGACATGGACCTTCACCAGCACATGGAATCCCATTAACTTCAATGCGGGAGACTCCATGGGTATAACGGTCTGCAAAGATGAATCCTTTTGCAAGATGGAGCACAAGTTTGTAGCCTGATACATAGAAACCTGAGTCTGAGACTGGTACAGTCATCTGTAATCAAGTGCAATATATGAAGATGCTGCAAAGTGAAGAGAAACTGATTTTAACCCGTGGAGAATTTTATTTGTTATAGTAAAACAAGCTGCCAGAGTTTAAAAAAAAAAAAAAAAAGAGTGAACTTTGGCCCAGATTACCTGCACCCAAAAGGTATATATCAGAGAACTGCTGAATAGCAAGGAAGTTCTCAGGAGGACTGTGAGAATATGAGCTAGAGCTGCAAGGGACTGTTGTTTGTATTCCACTGGCATAAAGAAAATTGGTATAGCACACAGTGAACAGATTGGAATTTGCTGGAAGATACAGTATTAAGGCAGAAGTTACACTTCCTTTTAAATTCAAATCAGTTAAGAAGACTTCATTTACCCCTTCTGGAAAGGGGGTAAATAGGTGGGAAAGTTTTCAGATGATACAAAATTACTCAAGATAGTTAAGTCCAAAGTTGACTGTGTAGAGTTCCAAAGGGATCTCACAAAACTGAGTGACTAGGCAACAAAATGGAAGATGAAATTCAATGTTGATAAATGCAAAGTAATACACATTGGAAAATATAATCCCAACTATATATACAAAATGATTGGGTCTAAATTAGCTGTTGCCATTCAAGAAAGAGATCTTAGAGTCATTGTGAATAGTTCTCTGAAAATATCTGCTCAATGTGTAGTGGCAGTCAAAAAAGCTAACAATGTTAGAACCGTTAGGAAAGGGATAGATAGCTCAGTGGTTTGAGCATTGGCCTGCTAAACCCAGAGTTGTGAATTCAGTCCTTGAGGGGCCCATTTAGGGATCTGGGGAAAAAATCTGTCTGGGGATTGGTCCTGCTTTGAGCAGGGGGTTGGACTAGGCCCTGGTCTACACTACAAGTTTAGGTCAAATTTAGCAGCGTTAGATTGATTTAACCCTGCACCCGTCCACACAACGAAGCCATTTTTGTCGACTTAAAGGGTTCTTAAAATCGATTTCTGTACTCCTCCCCGACGAGAGGCTTAGCGCTGAAATCGACCTTGCTGGGTCGAATTTGGGTAGTGTGGACGCAATTCAATGGTATTGGCCTCCGGGAGCTATCCCAGAGTGCTCCATTGTGACCGCTCTGGACAGCACTCTCAACTCAGATGTACTGGCCAGGTAGACAGGAAAAGCCCCACGAACTTTTGAATTTCATTTCCTGTTTGGCCAGCATGGCAAGCTCAGAGGTGACAGTGCAGATCTCATCAGCAGAGGTGACCATGGAGTCCCAGAATCGCAAAAGAGCTCCAGCATGGACCAAATGGGAGGTACTGGAGCTGATTGCTGTATGGGGAGAGGAATCCGTGCTATCAGAACTCCACTCCACCCCAGAGGACTGCCCAAGCAACAGAAAGTTGGCATTCAATACGTTTTGAAGTGCAGTATGGCCTTGTCCTCCCCCACCCCACCCAGTACTTCCCTCCTCCCCCACCCCTCCTGGGCTACCTTGGCAGTTATCCCCCCATTTGTGTGAAGAATTAATAAAGAATGCATGAATTTGAAACAACAATGACTTTATTGCCTCTGCAAGCGGTGATCAAAGGGGGAGAGGAGGGCAGTTGGCTTACAGGGAAGTAGAGTCAACCAAGGGGGTGGGTTTTCATCGAGGAGAAACAAACAAAACTTTCACACCGTAGCCTGGACAGTCATGAAACTGGTTTTCAAAGCTGCTCTGTTGCGCAACGCGCCCTGCTGTGCTCTTCTAATCGCCCTGGTGTCTAGCTGCGCGTAATCAGCGCCCAGGCAATTTGCCTCAACCTCCCACCCCGCCATAAATGTCTCCCCCTTACTCTCACAGATATTGTGGAGCATACAGCAAGCAGTAATAACGATGGGAATATTGGTTTCGCTGAGGTCTAACCAAGTCAGTAAACTGCACCAGGTTCATGGTGCACATTCTACCACCATTATGCAATTGCTCACCCTATAGTTGAACTGCTCCTTACTACTGTCCAGGCTTCATGAGCCATGGGAGCAAGGAGTAGACTGGGGTAGGTGTGACCACGCAGTGCTGCCGGTTGGGAGAGCAGCCTGAGGCAGAAGCCTCCAGCTCGCATGATATTCCAGGCAGGATTGAATCTCCATGAGACGAAACTTAAAGAAGAGAATGACCTGGAATCACTCCCATTTATGTCCAGGCGCCCCGACCGACCTCACTGAGGTCTGCCAGGAGCACCCAGGTCTGCCCAGGCACCCCTGACTCACGGAGGTCGGCTAGGAGCACCCAGGAGACAATGACAATGACTAGCAGTAGTACTGCACCATCTGCTGCCGCGTAGGCAAGGAGCTGCTGCTGTATAGCAATGCAGTACTGCTTCTGCCAGCAGCACCCAGGAGACATACAGTGATGGTGAACTGAGCATGGGTAACCCAGAAAAAAAGGCGAGAAACGATTGTTTGCCGTTGCTTTCACAGAGGGAGGGAGGCCTGATGACATGCACCCAAAACCATCCGCAACAATGTTTTTGCCCCATCAGCTATTGGGAGCTCAACCCAGAATTCCAATGGGCGGCAGAGTCTGCGGGAACTGTGGGATCGCTACCCACAGTGCAACGCTCCAAAAGTCGACACTAGCTTCGGTACTGTGGACGCACTCCACTGACTTAATGCGCTTAGTGGGGACATACACAATCGACTGTATAAAATTGATTTCTAAAAAATCGACTTATAACATCGACCTTTCATAGTGTAGACATACCCTAGATGACCTCCTGAGGTCCCTTCCAACCCTGATATTCTATGATTCTAAGACAGAAAATAAAGCCATGGAACACCCACACCTTGAATACTGCATCCCGTTTTGGTCACCCCACCTCAAAAAAGGTATATTAGAATTGGAAAAGGTACAGAAAAGGATAACAAAAATGATTAGGGGTACGGAACAGCTTCCATATGAGGAGAGATTTGAAAGACTGGGACTGTTCAGGTTAGAAAAGAGAACACTAATGGGGGATATGATAGAGATATATGAAATAATGAATGATGTGGAGAAAGTGAATAAGGAAGTGGTATTTACTCCTTCACATAACACAAGAACCAGGAGTCACCCAATGAAATTAATAGACAGATTTAAGACCAACATAAGGAAGCACTTCTACACACAATGTACGGTCAACCTGTGGAACGCCTTGCCAGGGGATGTAGTGAAGGCTAAAGTATAACTGTGCTCAGAAAAGAGGTACATTCATGGAGGATAGGTCCATCAATGGCTATTAGCCAAGATGGTCAGGTATGCAACCCCATGCTCTGGATATCCATAAATCTCTGACTGCCAGAAGGTGAGACTGGATGACAGTGGATGGATCACTCAATCAATTGCCCTGTTCTGTTCATTCCTTCTGAAGCATCTGGCACTGGCCACTAATATCTTACACCTAGTTTTTGAACTGCTATGTCTGTATCAGTTTAGGAACTGATCTAGTTAAAGAGGTACAACCCTCGAATGTGAGTGCAGTTATAGGTGCTTATATCCGTACTGATTGTACAGGTATTACTGCCTCCCAACTAGGGGTTGTACAGCTTTGACTATATCAATTTCTAAACAGATATAGTCACAGCAGTACAAATCAAGGGCACTTAATGCCACACAGGAAACACGACGCATTTTGCAGCAGGAGGCCATAGTACAGCAGCTAGGGTAGCTAACACCTAAACAAACCTTGAGCACTCAGCATATGGTCTGTAGGAACTGCTACAACTGTGGAAAAATTGGAATTTGAAATAAACGAAGTTGTATTGCGTCTGGTCTACTGGGGTTAATCAGTTACAGAATGTCTTTCTGTTCACTACACTGCGCTTTGGATCAGGCCCATAGTGTATTGTGCTATTTGCTAGGGGTCACTTCAACCATTCTTTCATTAGCATTGAGGATGGCAGAATAAAGTGAGTTTTCTCACATTCTATTTGTACCCTTAGACACAATTTCATGATTTGTGTCTATTAGGGAGCTGCTGGTTGCAGCTCTAAAGTTCAGGTTGTTCTAAATGGGCTTAAAGAGGGGCATAAATTCCTGTTTTTCTTGATGTGAAATTTTCCATAATGTTAGTTTTTGTGTGTTTGAATTTTTTATGGTGTTTTTGTTTGGTTTTGTGTAATAGATTTTTAATAGAAAATATTTTAATTTGGCTTCTGGCTAAAATCTGTCAGGTTTCTGCGGCTTTATTATTAACATCTATGGTTGAAGGGTCTAGAGGAAGGTGGCGAGCACTATGAGGGGGAATGGGATGTGAATATGAAAAGCAGGCATGTGGAAATGGGCCACAGGTACAGGGGGATGTAGTGGGGTACAGGAGAGAGCCTGAGGAAACAGGGGAATAGACTTCAAAGGGACTACTCCCATGCTTAAAGTTAAGCATGTGCATACGTGCTTTGCTGGTTTGGGGCTAGAGTGCTCAGCACCTTATAGAATTAAGGTCTCCCTGGGCAGTGGGAATCAGGGAGAGGACTCAGCTGTCATAAAAACATGTTTCTTCCACTAATGCTAAAGCTACTCTGGAAAAATTTCTGTAGCCTTCAGAGTGATTGGCAGCCAAAATGGGAGTACTGTGTTATCACAGGCTTTGTTCCCAGCATTTTGCCCTTGGTTTCTCACCTATTTTTTCACATGCTTACTACCATTACAAAGAAAGCATGAGTACAAGCTGACATTTTTTCTGTAGCAATTTCCCCCAGTTGTTCCTCTCAGGTTCATAACCTATTCCTTTCCTCTCCTTTATCATGTCTGAGTATCCATGACAGTGGCATCAGCAAATTGTTAGATGCTGCAATGTGCATCTCTTTATTCAGACTTTGGGGAAGGAGGAGCAAGAGAGGGGTTTTGTGAGGGGGCTGTTGATAGGGTTTCTTGTCATTTATGTCAAAGGCGCTTACAGCGCTAGACTGATGCTTGGTGTTCTGTTTTTGTTTTTAGTTGGATGTTTGTGGACAGGAGGTTGGGTTTTATTTGGTGAGGATGGTTCTTTCATATACTAAAAATTATTGGGCCAGATCGTCGGTGTATCTTGGCAGAGCTCCATTAACCTCCATGGAGCTATCCCAGTTTATACCAGATGAGAATCTGGTCCATAGAGAGCAACAGTAGTCAGGACATTCACCTTTCCTCTGATTATAATGCTCCTCTCAGATTATAACACTCCCCTTTTGTTACTGTATCGCCTGACCATTAGAATTGGATAAATCTCAGATTTAACCCTCTTCTAGATTTTTTTTTTTTTTTATGGTGCATGCTCTAAACCAGAGGTGAGCAAACTACGGCCCAAGGGACTCTCCTGCTTGGCCCCTGAGGTCCTGGCCCAGGAGGCTAGCACCCGGCCTTTCCCCTGCTGTCCCCCCTCCCCCACAGCCTCAGTTCACTGCACCAGTGGCACAATGCTCTAGGTGACAGGGCTGCGAGCTCTTGCCGGGCAGCGCACAGAGCCGCAGCCTGACCTGGTGCTCTGTGCTGTGCGGTAGCTCCAGCCGGGCGGTGCGGCTGTAGCACCGCCAGCCACCAGTGATCCAGGCAGTGCGATAAGGGGGCAGGGAGCAGGGGGGGTTGGATAGAGGGCAGGGGAGTGCAGGGGGTGGATAGGGGTTGGGGCAGTCAGAGGACAGGGAACGGGGGGGGGCTTGAATGGGGACAGGGGTCTTGGGGGGGCAGTCTGGAAGGAGATGGGGGGTTGGATGGGGCGGCGGGGGGTAGTCAGGGTGAGGAGTCCAGGGTCAGTCAGGGAGAAGGGGTGGTTGGATGGGGCTGGGATCCCCGGGGGGCAGTCAGGAATGAGAGGAGGGGTTGGATGGGACGACGGAGGGCAGTCAGGAGCAGGAGTCAGGGGACAAGGAGGGGGGTTGATGGGGCAGGGGTCCCGGGGGGGGGGCTGTCAGGGAACGGGGGGGTTGGATGGGGCAGGAATCCCGGGGGGGAGGGGAGACAGTCAAGGGGTGAGAAGCAGGGGGGGGTCGGATAGGGGGCAGGGACCGGGCCACGCCTAGCTATTTGGGGAGGCACAACCTCCCATAAGCAGTCCTCCATGCAATTTCGGAAACCTGATGTGGCCCTCGGGCCAAAAAGTTTGCCCGCCCCTGTTCTAAACTCCTAACAGCATTATTTTTGCAAACTCAGAAGCATTTGGGATGTAGCCTGGTTTTTGTCCTATGCTACATAGAAGCCCTTTAATACATTTAACAAATGACTCTGAAATAAGTTTCCCTGTTTGCAAAAATAACATGGTCTATAATGAAGGCTAGAAAAGAATCAGCTAATGATCTGTGATCTGTAATATCGAAATTCCTGGGGGTGGGGGGCGGAAAGCACTCACGAGAAAAAGTGCTTCAGAATTGCCCCGAACAGGGGAAGGATGGTGCAGCCTGTGCTCTCTCTCTGCACAAGGGAGAGCTCCCTGAAGAACAGTCACCCAAACTGCTCCTGTGGCAGCGTGGCTCCTTATTGCTTCCTGCTTAGGACTATGCCTCAGGGTATGTCTACATTGCAAAGTGAAAGGGCGATTATAGCACGGGTAGGCATACCTGTGTTCATTTTAATCTAGGTAGCATGGATGACCATAGCACTGTAGACATGGTGGCACAGGCTTCACCATGGGCTAGTAACCAGAGTACATACCTATGGTCCCTGGAAGGCTTGGATTCTCGGGGTATCTCTTACTGAATCATTTCCCTGCCATTGCAGAGAACTTTAGGCGGTGGTGCATCTTGGTCCGTCCTGTTCTCTGTCTGTGGCATATAATGGCCTCTTGTCCTGTGGGCTGTAATTTTTTTATGTAATTGCGGTTGTTGGATTTAGTGTACGGGCGCTGGGTGTTGCTGATGGCCTGTGATATACAGGGGTCATATAGATGATCCGGTGGTCCCTACCGGCCTTATTGTACGATTATGATAGGATAAGGCAGGAGATAATACAGCAGACAATCAGACAGTATGAGCGTAGATGAGTGGATAATGGGAACGTACCTCACTCCCAGGAGAGCAACCTTGCAATATTACACCCATTCTCTCACCTGGGCTGAGTAAAACAATTTTTTCATTAAGATATGACATGAAATTTTCAGGTGGATTGATCTTGTTTGAAAGAAATGAGGAGGGTGTTGGTGTTGAAAATCCATGTTTATGTCCATGTCCTCATGATCAGGGGTGAGCCAATAAATTCTGTGCAAGGGTTGGTTAAATTTACATGTAAAATTTGCTAAACTGCAGCCTAGAGGATAATCTTTGATCTCCATTGTTAATCAGAAGTAACCAACAGACGCAGTCACATGGCTTTCATGTAAATTCTTACAAAAATTGTTGGTGCCATGTTCTAACATATCAAATCTGCTGTACCTGTGGGTGCCTCTGTCAGCTTTGAAATGGTGTCCTCCCTCGTTTTGGAAATGCAGATTCTGATTATCATCAGAAATGTCAACAACACAGCCAAAGTAATAGAGATCATGTCCGTAATGGACTTGTATCTCTTTCAGAGACCAGTTTGTCTCAGACACAATACCCCTGCACCCACGAAAGCAAACCTGAACAACTAATGGCACACATCTTGATGCATACAGGTTCCAACAGACCTGTGTTGTTGCTACTGAATCAGTATGACATATCACAAATAAGTCCCAGTAAGTGTCACCAGCCCATCCTGCCAGGTCACATTGTCCCTTCAAGGAGTAATGTCTACACATCAACACTAATAACAGTTGTGTTCCCATGTGCATAAGGGAAATGGAGTTTTAAATAATTCTTGCTTACAGTTTCTTTGCTTCTGGACTGGAGCCTGCTAAGTGAGAGATGTGGCTATGACCACACCATCTTTTTGGAAAGCTATACCCACTTTCCCTACAAAGCACATGAAACACAGGGAAGCCAGGTGCATCCCATAATGTCATCCATCACCTTCACATGATGGTAGCATAGGATGGTATCTCATTTTGAGCATCTTAATTCCTTTCTTTCAACTATGTAACCCAAACCAGACAGGATGATAGAAGTCCTGATTATCTCTAGTTAAGATAATTCCTTTCAAACTATTTTAATTTCTCATTCGTAGTGAACTGTCATTTGTCTCTACTTCTCTCAGTCTCTCATTCATAGTGACAGATCTAGGTCCCTCCGATACCACGAGAAAATAAACTACAACCTATTAATAGAAGCCCCTGGAGAAAAAAAACAAAACAAACGCTCCTATGCTAAGACCATGAAATTACAGCACTCCCATGGAAAGACTGAAGTGGAAATAAAACAGTCTTGGTATCAGAGACATGTATGTATGAAGTTAAATATCAAAACTGGTGCTCTGTGATTCACATTTTCAGTACTCCACAGCAAATTGTAGAACATCCATGTCTTCTCCAAAATTAAAAGGCCAGAGGGAAGGCTGATGTTGCTACTGTGGCAGAGTACATGTTGTGTCAACTCTTGCAGTTTCATTGTGATTCTTGTTATATTTTGTGCTTTTTCTTAAAGCCCCAGCTCCTGGAGTCATGTGATGAGATCAGAATCTCAGCTTTCATTTGAAAAGTTTCTATCCCTCATGTTTACAAAGAAAGGCTTGAAAATGTGAACCCTAAAGACTCAAAAACCAGACTGCAAATAACAAAAATTGGGTTCTTTTTATTTATTATTTTAAATCTTGTGACTTTTAAGCCAATTTCATGATTTTTTTGGAGGCCTGACTCATGACTTTTGAACCTTGGGGTTTGGCAATGCTGACAATGTTAACTAATCATTGGCATACTTCCACATGTTTGGGGATTATTTGTAAAGTGAAGCCTTAGCTTGCAATTCTCAGGATTTTTTAACATTTACAGGATTTTTGTGTTTTGACAATAGAGGAAACTATAACATTGTTTTAAAAGGGGGATATGCTGAAATAAGTGGTAGATTCTTTCCACCTTGACTTGAAGTTAACAAAGTTGTTTGCCTGAGAAATCCCTTAGATTTTAAAAAAGACGCGCAAACCATACAGGGATTCTGTCTGCCCATACAGGCCATGTATGTACTCTGGCAGGCTTTCAAAACTTTTTTGTGCTGTTTGTCTCAAGATGTCCAGGAAAATTGCACCCTGGGATAAGATATGACATGAAATTTTCAAGTGGATTGATTTTGTTTGAAAGAAATGAGGAGGGTGTTGGAGTTGAAAATCCATGTTTATTACTGGAAACTGTTTTCCATCTTTATGGTGACACTAACACCTCTTCCTAATAAAATTAAATTTCAGATGATTTCTCCAGGTCTAACACTGAACACATTTCACCTGAGCAATTTCATAGCGATTTCGATTTGTCTTGGCATGTTTTCCTTCCTAATATTGGGTTTTATTTTCATATTTCCTCCAACGGCTGTTTGCTTGCCATAGGTTTTGTTTGTCAGTGTGAATTTTTTACTGCAGTGCCAGTCGGACAGTCAACACGTAGTTTATTCAAGGATCCCAGAGTCAACCTGTGCTTGCAAGCAATAACAAAGATAACTTCCACAGTTCATTTGGTCTCCTTTACATAAAGTTTCTCTTTGTTTCTGATTTTGAACTGTCATACTATAGTTCCTGTTGGTTTGTTATTCTCTGACAATATAAATAGCTTGGTTCAAGTTCTGCTTTCGTTTACACTCGTGCACGCCCATTGGCTTCAGTGGGGTTTCACCAGAGTAAGTGAGAGTATGTCAACACTGCAATAAAAAAACCCGTGGTGCTGAGGGCTTGTCTACATTACCCGCTGGATCAACGGGCAGCGATCGATCCAGCGGGAGTTGATTTATGGCATCTGGTCTAGATGCAATAAATCGACTGCCAAGTGCTCTCCCGTCGACTCCGGTACTCCACCAGGGCGAGAGGTGCATGCAGAGTCGACGGGAGAGCATCAGCCGTCGACTTACCGCAGTGAAGCCACCACGGTAAGTAGATCTAAGTACGTTGACTTCAGCTACGTTATTCATGTAGCTGAAGTTGCGTAACATAGATCGATTTCCCCCCCCCCCCCAAATCCCTCCAGCGTAGACCAGGCCTGAGTCTCAGAGCCCAGGTCAGATGACACAGGCTTGCAGGACTCGGGCTACAGGGCTAAAAATTGCAATGTAGACATTCAGGCTCAGGTTGGAGTCTGAGCTCTGAGACTCCACAAGGGTCAGGGTCTCAGAACCTGGTCTCCAGCCCAACCCCGAATGTCTACACTGCAATTTTATAGCCCCGCAGCAATAAAGCCATGAACCTGAGTCCACTGACCTAGGCCAGCCACAGCTGTGTCATTTATCACAGTATAGGCGTACCCTGAGTGGAGAATTTGACCCTTGCCTAAATTAGATAGCAAAATAGTTCCCATTTGGTGATAGCAGAGTCAGTTTTCCCCATTGTTTTAATTAGCCTTTCCTTATAAATTAGTTCATTGATCTCGGTTGTCATTCTAGCAGATGATTGTGGCTCCCCTTTAAGATCCTCCTTTCTGCTCTTGAGTGCCCAGAAACAGAAAAGATACAGTGTTGTACAAGAGGTCTCCTCAGTACTGTCGATAGAAATAATACCCCTGCCTGCCATATGCAGCTGGAGCAGCAAAGTGATCATCACTCTGGGTAGGCTGTGACGAGTACCAGCGTTCCTGTACAGCCTTTGTTACAATAGATGGAGAGCAGCCAGTTTGACAGATCAGAGGACCAGATTCTGCTTCTGTACCTCACCTACTCCTTCAGCAGTTCCACAGATGTCAGCAGAACGACTTGAGGGGTAAGGTACTGTTTGACGACCTGGCCTATTAGAAAAGGGCCAGATTGTGGAGCCATCACTCATTTCGGGGGGCACTTCCTCACAGGAGTATTCTCATTGACTTCCCTGGAACTATTCCCATGAACATGAATCAAGTCTCCACAACCTTAGCCTAATTAAATGTATTTACTGTCCTGAGGTTAAGTGAAATGTCTGTGTTAAGTTCTCTTACCCCAGTGAAGTCAACAAGGTGTCCTGGAGGTAACTGAAGTCAGGATCTTGTCCCTCTGCAGTGGCTATCCCTGGGATAGGGAGTGGAGTATAGTTTTAGTGATCACCACTTGAGGGGTCATTTGAATGAACAGAATAAAACCAACTTTCCAATGCTATTTTTATAGGTGCTGGTGTATTTGCACTTCACTTTCACAGATCCCTGGGAATTTGCTTGTATGCTTCATTCAGAAGCAATTTCTTTGATGGTTTCAAAGATGGGAAGGAATCTCACCTTTTTTGGAGGGAAGTTCTCAACTGAAGAACGGCCACACTGGGTCAGACCATACTGGGTCAGACCATCCAGCCCAGTATCCTATCTACCGACAGTAGCCAATGCCAGGTGCCCCAGAGGGAGTGAACCTAACAGGTAATGATCAAGTGATCTCTCTCCTGCTATCCATCACCAACCTCTGACAAACAGAGGCTAGGGACACCATTCCTTATCCATCCTGGCTAATAGCCATTAAGGCCTGGTCTACACTAGGCGTTTATGTCGAAGTTAGCGCCGTTAAATCGAATTAACCCTGCACCCGTCCACACTGCGATGCTATTTAGTTCGACATAGAGGTCTCTTTAATTCGACTTCTGTACTCCTCCCCGACGAGGGGAGTAGCGCTAAATTCGACATGGCCATGTCGAATTAGGCTAGGTGTGGATGGAAATCGACGCTAATAGCTCCGGGAGCTATCCCACAGTGCACCACTCTGTTGACGCTCTGGACAGCAGTGCGAGCTCGGATGCTCTGACCAGCCACACAGGAAAAGCCCCGGGAAAATTTGAATTTGAATTCCTTTTCCTGTCTGGCCAGTTTGAATCTCATTTCCTGTCTGGACATCGTGGCGAGCACAGCAGCACTGGCAACGATGCAGAGCTCTCCAGCAGTGATGGCCATGCAGTCTGTGAATAGAAAGAGAGCCCCAGCATGGACTGATCGTGAAGTCTTGGATCTCATCGCTGTGTGGGGCGATGAGTCCGTGCTTTCCGAGCTGCGATCCAAAAGAAGGAATGCAAAGATCTACGAGAAGATCTCTAAAGACATGGCAGAGAGAGGATACAGCCGGGATGCAACGCAGTGCCGCGTGAAAATCAAGGAGCTGAGACAAGGCTACCAGAAGACCAAAGAGGCAAACGGACGCTCCGGATCCCATCCCCAGACATCCCGTTTCTACGAGGCACTGCATTCCATCCTCGGTGCTGCCGCCACCACTACCCCACCAGTGACCGTGGACTCTGAGGATGGGATACTGTCCACGGCCGGTTCCTCAGACATGTTAGGGGACGGGGAAGATGAGGAAGGAGATGAGGAGGGCGAGGCAGTTGGCAGCTCTCACAACGCTGATTTCCCCGACAGCCAGGATCTCTTCATCACCCTTACAGAGATCCCCTACGAAGCGTCCCCAGCCATTACCCCGGACACAGAATCTGGTGAAGGATCAGCCAGTAAGTGTTGTAAACATCTAAACATTTATTTTTAACAAAACAGGAATATTAACAATTAAAAGAATGGGTTGTTCATGATTAGTGTGCCCTAGGCGCTTAACGGTTTAGTAAGGGGCAGTGCAAGTTTTGAAAAGAAATCTAGCAATGTCCGGTTTTCAGTGATTGTCCTGCACAAGCCGCTCTACTGTGTATTCCCTGCTACTGCAGCTACAGTAAAATGCGGTCTATATGTGCGGGGATAGAGCAGTAATCCTCCTGGGACATCTCGATGAAGCTCTCCTGGAGGTAACTTGAAAGCCGTTGCATGAGGTTCTTGGGGAGAGCGGCCTTATTGGGTCCTCCGAAGTACGACACGTTGCCGCGCCACGAGATTATCAGGTACTCGGGGATCATTGCTCTGCACAGCAGGGCGGCATACGGCCCTGGTCTTTGGAGGCTTTCCCGGAGCATTCTCTCTTTGTCGCTCTCGGAGATCCTCATCAGGGTGATGTCGGCCATGGTGACCTGCTTTTAATTAGGTAGGGGAATGTTAGTGTTGGGACTGCTTTCCCGTTCCTTTACAGAACTGTCACCGCTGGTTTGCAGCCACGCGGTGGAGGCGGGAGAGGGGCAGCCGAAAGGGATCGTTCCCGGGGACAGCCGCGAGGGGGTGGGACAGGGGCAGAGTTCCCGCTTGCCGGATTGCTGGCAGCAGGGACTGACATTGATTTAAATGTGAAATGAGGCCAGTGGTAATATAAAAGTTTTAAACTGCCACAAGTGTACGGCTTACCATGTCTGCCTGCAACAGAAATTCCGTTGTGCTGCCTCGCTTCTCAAATGTGCTGTTCAAGACCCCAGGCACAGAATGCGAAGGCCGAGAATTCGACCTTGTGCTGAGTGCGCATGTGAAAGGTGCTGTGCATGGTCTTGTTCACAGAGAAAGACTATGTTCTTTGTTCACAACTACATTTATCTTTCAGAGGAATTCACTCCCTTTTTCCCATTTCCACAGCCCCGTCTGCGACTGTCTCACAACCTAGCCTGGAATCACACTCCCAGAGGCTAGCGCGGATTAGGCGTAGGAAGAAGAGGACACGGGAGGACATGTTCTCTGAGCTTATGGCCTCTTCCCAAGCCCAGGCAGCACAGCAGACCCAGTGGCGGGAGAACTTGACCCGAATGCACCAAGCCAACATGGATCGGGAGGAGAGGTGGCGGCAGGAAGACCAGCAGGCGACTCTAACGCTGCTTGGACTACTGAGGGAGCAAACGGACACACTCCGGCGCCTTGTGGATGTTCTGCAGGAACGGAGGCAGGAGGACAGAGCCCCGCTGCAGTCCATCTCTAACCGCCCTCCCCCGCCACCAAGTCCCATACCCACCTCACCCAAAGTGCAAAGAAGGAGAGGCGGCAGAGTCCCTGCTAACTCTCACTCCACCCCTGCAGAGAGCTCTAGTAGCAGAAGGCTCTCATTTCCCAAAATTTGAAAAGTTCTTTCCTTCCCGCCTGACACAAGCCCACGTCCAAGTTTCACCTCCCAATGCCATGTGTAGTTGATAATAAAAAATTCGTTTCTGTTAACTACTGTTTCAATCATGTTCTTTTGGAGGAGGAGGGGAAAGGGGGTTGGAAATTGGACAGGACAGTCTCCTTTGGCAGGGTACATAGTCGGGGGCAGGCACAGCAGCAGGGCACATACACAGTGCAGTGATGCAGTGACTAGTTGCCCCGGTTAGTCTGGGAGGTTGTTTTGATGTAATGTTGGGGGGGGTGGGTTGCTCTGTGACTTTGTGGCGGGGGAGGGCAGTTACAGATCTTAAGCGCCGGTCCTTAGACAGGATCACAGAGCCACACAGCATGGGATCTGTAACCGTCCTCCCCCTGCCACAAAGTCAAATAGACCTCCCATACACACAGTCCCGATCAGGAGGGGTGACAGGCTCCGTTGAAACAAGCATCCCACCGCAGCGGAGCCTGTCAATCCTTGAGTTTAGAAGCTGCATTCGCATCACAACACTAGACCCGCCCCGCACCACAGTCTGCGTCCCAGTTTTAAAAAATTCCCGCTAAAACAGTATTAAAGAAAACGGTGTGCTTTAACAAAGTAGAACTATTTTTATTTCGACACGTGTGTTGGAGGGGGGGTGAAGGGGGTATGTAACTGGATAGGATAGTCAACATTACCTGGGTAAAGAAACGGGGGCAGGTTTAGCTTCTCAGTACACAAACTATAAAATCACAGGTTACCCTGCTCACTCAGGAACTTTGCTTTCAAAGCCTCCCGGATGCACAGCGCTTCCCGCTGGTCTCTTCTAATCGCCCGGCTGTCTGGCTGTGAGTAATCACCAGCCAGGCTATTTTCCTCAACCTCCCACCCCGCCATAAAGGTCTCCCCCTTGCTCTCACAGAGATTGTGGAGCACACAGCAAGCTGCTATAACAATGGGGATATTGGTTTCGCTGAGATCACAGCGAGTCAGTAAGCTTCTCCATCTCCCCTTGAGACGGCCAAAAGCACACTCCACCACCATTCTGCACTTGCTCAGCCGGTAGTTGAAGAGTTCTTTTTCAGTGTCCAGGGCGCCAGTATAGGGCTTCATGAGCCAGGGCATTAGCGGGTAGGCTGGGTCCCCGAGGATGACTATAGGCATCTCCACATCCCCAATAGTTATTTTGTGGTCCGGGAAGTAAATACCTTGTTGCAGCCGTCTAAACAGACCAGAGTTCCTGAAAACACGAGCGTCATGAACCTTGCCCGGCCATCCCACGTAGATGTTGGTAAAACGTCCCCTGTGGTCCACCAGTGCTTGCAGCACAATGGAAAAGTATCCCTTTCGGTTAATGTACTGGGTGGCCTGGTGGTCCGGTGCCAGGATAGGGATGTGAGTTCCATCTATGGCCCCACCGCAGTTTGGGAATCCCATCGCTGCGAAGCCATCTATGATCGCCTCCACGTTTCCCAGGGTCACTACCTTTGGCAGCAGTACATCAACGATTGCCTTCGCTACTTGCATCACAACAACCCCCACGGTAGATTTGCCCACCCCAAACTGGTTCGCGACTGACCGGTAGCTGTCTGGCGTTGCAAGCTTCCACAGGGCTATGGCCACTCGCTTCTGTACACTCAGTGCAGCTCGCAACCGGGTGTCACTGCGCTTCAGGGCAGGGGACAGCAACTCACAAAGTTCCAGGAAAGTTCCCTTCCGCATGCGAAAGTTTCGCAGCCACTGGGATTCATCCCAGACCTGCAGCACTATGCGGTCCCACCACTCAGTGCTTGTTTCCCGTGCCCAGAATCGCCGTTCCACGGCATCAACATGACCCATTGCCACTGTGATGTCCTCGGCGCTGGGTCGCCTGCTTTCTGACAGGTCTGTGCTACTCTCAGACTTCAGGACATCACCGCGGTGCCGTAGCCTCCTTGCCTGACTTTTCTGCATCTGCCTCAGGGAAACCTTTATGATAAGCTGCGAGACGTTGAGAGCGGCCACAACTGCAGCGATGGTCGCAGCGGGCTCCATGCTCGGAGTACAGTGGCGTCCGCGCTGTCAATGACTGGAAAAGCGCGCGAACTGTTTTCCCGCCGGCGCTTTCAGGGAGGGAGGGCGGGAGTGATGGACGGATGACGACAGTTTCCCAAAAGCACCCTCGACTCATTTTGTTACCCAGAAGGCATTGCCGGCTACACCCAGAATTCCAATGGGCAGAGGGGACTGCGGGAACTGTGGGATAGCTGACCACAGTGCACCGCTTCGAATGTCGACGCTATCACCGTTAGTGTGGACGCACAAAGTCGAATTACTGTCCTTAGTGTGGACACACACGTTCGACTTTGCAATATCGATTACAAAAATTCGATGCAAGTAAAATCGAACTACTCTCGTAGTGTAGACAAGGCCTAATGGACTTAACCTCCATGAAATTATCTAGTTCTCTTTTAAACCCTGTTATAGTCCTAGCCTTCACAACCTCCTCAGGTAAGGAGTTCCACAGGTTGACTCTGTGCTGTGTGAAGAAGAACTTCCTTTTATTTGTTTTAAATCTGCTGCCCATTAATTTCATTTGGGGGCCCCTAGTTATTGTATTATGGGAACAAGTAAATAACTTTTCCTTATTCACTTTCTCCACACCACTCATGATTTTATATACCTCTATCATATCCCCCCTTAGTCTCCTCTTTTCCAAGCTGAAAAGTGCTAACGTCTTTAATCTCTCCTCATATGGGACCCGTTCCAAACCCCTAATCATTTTAGTTGCCCTTTTCTGAACTTTTTCTAATGCCAGTATATCTTTTTTGAGATGAGGAGACCACATCTGTAGGCAGTATTCAAAATGTAGGCAATATATAAATGGATTTATATAAGGGCAATAAGATATTCTCCAGCTTATTCTCTATCCCTTTTTTAATGATTCCTAACATTCTGTTTGCTTTTTTGACTGCCGCTGCACACTGCATGGACGTCTTCAGAGAACTATCCACGATGACTCCAAGATCTCTTTCCTGATTAGTTGTAGCTAATGGGACTTGAGGGAGGCCCAGACAGAGCCAATTATATATAACTTGATAGACCTGCCTTGGTATGAAGAAGCTTATTGGAACCTGCTATCTCGGCAACATTCAGATTTTGCTTCTCTACAAGTGTTTGATTTTTTTCAAAGATTTGAATATAGGGATGTATCAAACATACCCTTCAAAACAGGGGTGGGCCAAACTGATCCTTCTGCCAAGTTTCCTCTATTGTGTGTATGTGAACATCCAGTAGGCAAATACATAATGGTTAGGAGATGAGAAATATTTATACAAGTTAGAAAAGAGCTCATAATTCATGTGGAAGACTGTGCAGAAGACCTACACGTGAGTTATACCCAACAAGTGCAAATATTTATACAAGCTACTAACATTTTCTTTATGTAATATTCTACAGAGTTTACTTTTCAGTGTCCAGAAATATGCATCTGCATATGTGTGGTCCATCCCTCAGTTGCTCACTTGCAGGCTCTATGGCCATTTTATGATCAGTACCAGCAGAAACGTGAATTGCCAGTAGCATTTGGCAGGATGGACCAAACCCTCACGTGCTGCAAAATAAGTGAATAATTTAGTCATATGAACACACCAGGGACCAGATTATCCTCTCCACAACACAGGGGACAGGAAACTCCTTGTGACTCCCTGATCATCCACTTCTCTTCTCTGGATTCCTATTTCAGGGATTGTGCTCCACTCAAGTTTCCTAACATGAGTCCTGATAAGAAAGAACAATGGAGTATATGTAATATATCTGGTTGCAGTTTTTAGATACTGTATCAATTTAAAAAAATAACTTATCCTAACTTTTGGAAGCTATGGCTGTGGGGTCATGTCTCACTCTAGTGAGAAGGTTTAGGGATCCGAATCTCAGCAAGTTAGTTTTCAATAACATGCCATGCCCCAAAAATTTTGCATCTGAGCATTGACTGTCACTGAAAAGAGTTTTCTCCCTCCTTCCTTCCACAAGCAAGTCACCTAACAAAATCTCTAACTAGCAGAAAGGAGTGGTCCTGCTTCTGACTCGACCAGCTTTACTCTGTTATGACTCCATTTACTCTAGTGTCAAAGGGGAATCAAGCCCAATGGGTGCAGCCTGTCCGGTGTGCTAATGATCAAATCATGAGGGAGGATTGCTTAAATCCAGCCTTTTCTTTGTTAATTTTCACTGGGTCTGCGAGACGAGCTGGCAAGTACATTTGCTTGTTTCATAGACCAGTTGATAGACCTGGGGAACCTTTGTGTAACCTCTGGGCTCTGCAGTCAGAGATGCTAATTGTGATTCTTAGAGAGCAGTGACCCTCTTTCAGCAGCCTTGGAGTATGCAGTTAGGCTCTACCTTCTCTCCAGAGTCTCTAACGCTCCTAGCCAGACTCGCATACTCTCTGTAGCAATCAAGGCATTGAACACCACCAAGAGGACTCCCAGCCCCAATCAGTGTAATGTTAGGGCAGGTTCTTCACCTGCTCAGCTGGAGAAGAGCTGTAAAAGGTCATGGGCTGTAGTTTTGCTGTGCTCTTTCATTCTCATACAAATCTATTCCTGAGGTCAGCCAGGGAATATTGCATGCAGGTAACCCTTCAATGTTCATTTTGCCCACAGTTCAGAGCTGAATCTGCATCCGACATTCATGCTGAAACTTATTGTCACAAAATGTAGGTTTTTACAAAGGTTTTGGAGATCCCCTGCTACCATCATGAGATCAGGAACTGTGTGGATGTCTGTTTTATCTGCCACTGACTCCCTTGATTTTGGTCATATTTGGAAAGGGAAGGAGGAGGGAAGCAGGACATTGGAAGAGGAGCTGCCAAACCTGCCCATTCCCCAGTGCACAGCCTAAGAACGATTACTGCTGTCTAAAACTGGGATAACTTTCACTGTATGCACAGTGATGGCTACTGGCTTTATATCAACTGAGAAATGAGGACTTGTGGCCTCACGCAAGGAGGTTTTTGTGGCTTATTTTATATAAACTCCGTACTTCCTGCTCAGCTCATCAGAAGTTGTCCTTGGAGCAATTTTGATGTGTGAATTTGTATGGGCTTCCGCAGCAAGATTCCTATTAAGAAGTTTAATATCCCTGGTATTTTAGGGCTGGCTTATCCCAGGACATTTTTGGTCGGGTAGAGTCCAAAGACACGCCAGATTAGAGATACAGAGTTCAAATGATAAATTATGAATATCTGGAGGACATCAAGTTAATGAATTCATAATGAGGGGGGAAGGATAGCTCAGTGGTTTGAGCATTGGCCTGCTAAACCCAGGGTTGTGAGTTCAATCCTTGAGGGGGCCACTTAGGGATCTGGGGCAAAAATCAGTACTTGGTCCTGCTAGTGAAAGAAGGGGGCTGGACTCAATGACCTTTCAGGGTCCCTTCCAGCTCTATGAGATGGGTATATATTTAATGAGTCACCATGTTTTCCTATGCACAAAACTAGGTTTGCTGTATTCATTTTGATTTTGTTTTCATTAAACCCTTGGGACCTGCCTCTCTTCTCACTCTCAATGCACTGCATATCAGGGGGAGTTTTACTGAGGTCAGTGGCAGAGTTTCACTAATACAAGTCTGGTGTAAAATGGGGGGAGAATGAGACCTTTTGTTGAAAAGGGCAGCGTCTGTTGGTGCACATTTTACATTGCTGGCATCGGTATCAGTATCCCCACTTTACAGATGGCAAAATTAAGTCCCAGAGTGGTGATATGACTTGCCCAAGGTCACCTAGCAGGCCAGTGGCAGAGATGGAAATATAGAACCCAATTTTCTGAGTCTCAGCTTAGCACTCCACTGGCAGTGGAGATGTGGGAGAGGCTTTGAAATGAAAGCCTTCTGGGAGACACAGACAACCTACAAGGTAAAAGAACAAGGCAGGGATTTTCCCAAGTGCTCACCGTTGATCTAGCTCTGCTTCCATTGTCGTCAATAGGAATGTTACCAATGACTTCAGTGGGAGCAAAGTTTGGCCAACGCTGAGCTCTTTTGAGCATCCCACTCTAAAAGTACATTTTTAAAATGTGTTCCGAGTTCAAAATGAGAGTTACCCAGATAATTCTGCTCCCTCTGTCTAAAATTCCCCCCCGCTGTTTCATTTGGAAAAGGTTTTCTTCTTGATCTCCTGTTCTCCGGTGGTGCTCAGTTTAGCTGCGTTTCTCCTGACAAATGGCTACGCTTCAGCAGTGGGCAAACAGATGTATATACAGGATCTACCTGTAGTTCGTAAATGAGTTTAGTACATTTTGTCAAGAATGCTTCTGGAAGATTATAAATGCGGAATCGTTTTCCTTTGTGAATATAAGTATACATAGTATCAGAGGGGTAGCCGTGTTAGTCTGAATCTGTAAAAAGCAACAGAGGGTCCTGTGGCACCTTTGAGACTAACAGAAGTATTGGGAGCATAAGTTTTCGTGGGTAAGAACCTCACTTCTTCAGATGCAAGACATTGGTTCTTACCCACGAAAGCTTATGCTCCCAATACTTCTGTTAGTCTCAAAGGTGCCACAGGACCCTCTGTTGCTTTTTATAAGTATACATAGTACTTCCAGTAGCACAGCCAGAATCAGTTCTGGTGTTCTTCTTAACATTAGTCCATAGTATTTCATTCAGCAGTTCATTTTAGCAGCCAGGTTTTACTTCACAAATATTAGTCTGAAGGTACTAGAAACTTGCCACAGATGCCTGTCCATCTTCAATACTTCTATTGCACTATAAAGCACCTCACAATCTTTAGTGTATTGGTCCTCCACACATCGGTGAGGTTAGAGAAGTATTAACCCCATTTTACAGATGGGGAACCAAGGTACAAAGAGAGATTTAGTGACTTGCTCAGGGTCACATAGGAAGTCTGGCGCATAACAGGAATTTGAACCTGGATTTCCCATGTCTCAGGCTAGCCTCCAGTCATGGGACCAAACTTCCTTTCTGAAGGTTATTGTATCTCTAGCTTTGCATTACTTAACGTTATTTATTGAATTCTGACTGCAGAATATTTTCCACAAAGCATCAACACAGATCCCACTTCCCTTTTTTTTTTTATTAGCGTTAGGTGCCAGGTCAATCACATGACTAAATGAGTGCACAACATTCTTATTCTTTTCTAATTTACTGATCATCTTTTCCTTTGTGCCTTTGAACATCTCCCTTAAATATTAAAAAGTATCTAAATTGGGTATTTTCCCTGCTTAAATCTGATTGCTGTTAATGCTGTGTTTCCTTCTTTAACAGATTGGCTCTAAGGGAAAGTTGTTCCTGACCACGATCCCCTTGATACAAACACTGCTCTGCAAGAGTATTGCTAGAGGAAGCTGACTGCAAGCTACAGCTCAGAAAAATTCCATGGGGACGGTACCAGATCCTCTGAGGTCTGCCAAACTTTTGTTGGTTGCCGCTTCTGAAGAGAGAGATTGCCTGGGAGATCCGCAATCCACTAAGCACCAGCACAAACAAGCAAGCCTAGAGAGGAGCAGTAATGGCATTTCTTACACCACGGCTGAAGCTGCTGGAGTTTGCTTGTTTGACCTGAACTGTACTGTAGTTTCCGACATTCAAGGGAATGAGCACCTCTGTGGGGATGATACTAGCCAGCAAGACATGTTTTTGCCTGGGTCCTTCAGCCAAGCTGAAGAAGTGCCTCCTGCATGTACAGAATCAGCCAGTAACTTGGAGCAAAGGGGCAGCAGTGACTCCACAGTGCAAGCACAGATTGTAGCAAGAACCTGTGCAGCTGGGCATGCAACGGATATGACGCCAACTACCCACAATTCCAACCAGCTTCTACAAAGTGACCTACCAAGGATAAGGTCACTGGCACAAGTTGATGACTGTGCAGTGAAGGTCTGTAGGATGAATGATCCGGCAGAACTTCAGGAGTTAAATTATCCTTCCCCAGACAACACTATCAAGGGTAGTGAGTCCTGTCACCATTCTTCTCAAGCAAATACCCTGCAAAGAATAGACATGGAAAAAGAAAAAGCCGTGGAAATAAATGACCCTGGCTTCTCTCTGGCAGCCACTCCAGTGAGGGACTTAGAAGCTATTCCTGATCTGGGGATCAGGCCGCAGGTTTATTCAGAAGCAGAGATAAGGGCTGCAAATGATGTGAAATCCTGTCCCACTTTTAGGACTGCACTTGCACAGAGCAATGAGGCTTTGCCACCATCCAGTTTTGAGGGGACACCACCCGTGTGCAAGGCAGAGATGGAGAAAACAGGACCAGTGTTGCCTCAGCTCTCCAGGTTCAGAGAAGCAAGTACAATGACAGTCCAGCCTGAGAGCACATCTTTAACTCGGGAGGCAGTACACAGGACGTGGCGTGATGCTGAGGTTCAGGCAGTGGCCAGTATGGAGAGCAAATCCGCTTCCACCAGCCCAAGTATCCTTGCTGCATTCTTCAAGGGGAATCCTTCTTTGGAGGCAAAGGAGCAATTGCACATCATTTATCAGAGTGGTGGTGGGCAGAACCAGTCAGAACTTGCTGACGACTTTGCATCACTCCAAAAGCCAGCCTTGTGTCCTGGTATCATACCAGAAGTGTGTGCTCTGACAGCGGGGATGGATACAGTGAAAGCTCAGCCTGCCAAACTGCAAAAGCATCAGGGAGACCCACCTGACACCATCTGTCCAGTGCTGTCAGGTAGCACAACACCTGCCTGTCCAGGTCCACAAGGAGCCGGGAACACCCAAGGAACACCTTCTGTCAGGGCAGAAACACAAGTAGCCTGCTTGGCCAGAGACAGCACAGACATTCCTCAGCTACCATCAGATGCTGCAGTCTTACTGAAGGCAAAACCTGTTTACCAGATTACGGTTAACACCAGTAATCAGCCTGCAGCCCCTCAAGAGTCTGGTGATGGTGAACCCCACCCGTCTCCATTTGCAGCAGTCCCAGAAGCCAGCAACAACTTTCCACACCAAGTCAGTGATTCAGAAAGTAACCAGTCACCTGGACACGGTAGTGTACCCCATGGAACTGAGCAGACGGAGACCCTGTGCAGCGCAGCTGGTAACAGCACTGATAGAAAGCCTTTGCCGTTCCAAAGTGTTGATGAAGTGCGAATCAGTCCGGCTAATGTCAAAACAGAGAGAAAGCCAAAGAAGGAAGAAAAGCTAATGTTGCTCGATTCTAAAGGAGGAGTTAACACCAGTACTGGAGCTGCTGCTGGTTCTATGAAGGTGTATACACCAGGCACAGTTAAAACGGAGCAGGATAAAATGTTGGAAGAAACTAATCAGGCAAAGAAGTCCAGCAGCCTGAGTCTGCAAGCTGGATTTACACCTGAGTTGAATATGAATTCTACCCATGACACCCATAGGCTGGGGACCCCAACAGCTCCACCAGATCAAATTAGCAAGGCCAGTGAAGCCAGGAAGGAACCAACAGCTGTTCCTGCCTCTGCTCCATTACTGCCACGTCTTGGGGAAAAGAAGAAAAAGCCCATGGTGGCCACGGAGGCAAACGTACAGGTGCAGCAATCCAAGCACATCAGAGATGTTGTGTGGGATGAACAAGGCATGACATGGGAGGTGTATGGTGCTTCGCTAGACCCAGAGTCACTGGGGATCGCTATCCAAAATCACTTACAAAGACAAATACGAGAACATGAGAAACTGATCAGGGCACAAAGCACCCAGAACCGGAAATCGATTTCCTCGGAGACGTCTTCAAATAAGAAACTTAAAGGGAGGCAGCATAATGTGTTCCAATCCATGCTGCAGAACTTTAGGCGACCTAACTGCTGTGTCCGACCTGCTCCTTCTTCTGTGTTAGACTGACGGGGGTTTGAGTGTCCACAGGGACAACCCCTCCCCCAAAGGTGGAAAGAAACCCCACTGCTCAGTTGTATTATCTGGGATTATGATGCAGTGACCGTGGAAATTCTTACCTGAAATTTTCAGAATAGTCACTACATTGTCCCTGGATGAGGTATCACCCCTTTGTTATTTCCGTAGTAGACCCTCATCCAGTCTACTGTCAAATGAAAAGCGAGGCACTTCACAAAAGCACAATTTTAAATTGCCAAAGTACTGCAATGAGAATGGGATCTCCTGACAAGACACGAGGCAGAGAGAAGAACAGCATAAGTGTTTCTCAAAAGTGATCTTTGTTGTATCACAAGGACTAGCATAAGGTGTGGTGGTGGTGGTTTTTTTTAATTAAACTAACCTTAAATAGCTGTAAACACACACATACTCTCCAATACTAACAAATACAAATTTATTTTAAAAAATCTGCATTGAGTTAAGTGCATGAAAGGAATAAGGGGTTAATAGCTTTCAGTGATAACAACATATAAAAGGGGAATTTTCAAAAGACACCAAGGTAGGTAAGTGCTCGTCTCCCCTTGAAATATAACAACATTTGATTTCCTAGCTTGTTAGGAAATCCCAGCATTAACTAATAAAAGATGAGGGGAATCGCTAGAGCTAGCCATTAAAATTCAGAAGTAGAGAGGTAATTATGAGGAATGCTCTGTAGTCCTTTTACAATTCTGTTTATTTTAAAAGAAAAGAGCTTTCAGGCATATTCTTTCCAAAGAGAAGAATGGTGAGCAAATCAAATATGAGTTTTCAAATCATTCTCGCTTCCACAGAAACAAGTTAGATTCTCTACTGTACAGTTACTTGCATCTGACTGCAAGTCACCTTTTTGTGTGTTGGTAAATCTTTGTTACAAACTCCAGGGGGAGAGATCCGGCTCAGATTCTGAACATGTAAAAACTGACTTGAGCCCATATTGTCTCTCAAGCCTGCAAGTTGGTAGGAATTCCAAACTGGGAGGGCTTGAAGAATTAGCCACAAACGTACAGATAAATTATTGCCCAGTCCTGCAACTCTATGGGAGCGCCTCCTGTGGAGCGCTTGCAGCATTGGGCCCTTAGCCATGAACTTGCAGATTCCAAGTAACTTGATCGTGTTGCACTAACATGAATGCAGTTGTTTTACACAGATGCTCATGGGAAATGAATTCCAAGCTTGCACGCCCAAGTGCTCGTAAATAACAAACGTTAAATTTACACACATGAGTACTTAGAAGTAGTGAATTTTATATACAGTCGGACATGGCCTGTCCCTGCAGGGGAAAGGGTTCCAACAGACAAAACTAAGTGAGGAACAGAAGCAGTTAAATCAGCCAGCCATAGATCTGACTGCACCTTGGCAAGTAGGACCAAGCACAGTCATGCATTACTTTTTATAGCAGTGATGAGAAAAAAATATATTTATAATCCTCACCAAGCTAGTAAATTTCACAGAGGTCTAACTAGTGTAGACCTCCAGCAAGGTCTGAGAGACCTGTTACCTCTCCCTAAACTGTTACCTGTCCTTGAGAGAGTCAGAGCCTCAGTAGCGTTTTCAGACACTTCCTCTTGATCCTAAAAGTGCTGCTCAACTGGTCAGAGAGAAGAACCCCAATTAGCCAACACAGCCCCAAATAAATATTCACAGCAAACTGTAAGCAATCAATTCATAAAGTAAAGAGATAACTATATGCTGAACAAATTCAAACAATTTGAATAAACCTGTGAAAATTCTGATCTACTTGCTGCATGTCTACAATGCAATAAGACAGCTGCGGTTGGCCCATACCAACTGGCTCGGACTAAGGGGCTGTTTAATGACAGTGTAGATGTTTGGGCTTAGGCTGCAGCCCAAGCTCTGGGACCCTCCCACCTCAGCAAGTCCTAGAGCCCGGGCGCCAGCCCAAGCCCAAACATCTACACTGCCATTAAACAGCCCCTTAGCCGGAGCCCCAAGAAACCAAGTCAGCAGGCACAGGCCAGCTGCAGATTTTTAATTGCAGTGTAGACATACCACTGGAGGCTAAATTAGTTGAGTAAAGTATTCACTTGGAATTATTTCAGCTCTAATCTTCATGGGCCAGATTCACAGCAGGTGGAAATTGGCATATCTTCATCCAAGTTAGAGGGTGTAAGACTGGCATACATCCATTAAGGGTTTGGCCCCATGTGTCTTTCAAACGGGTGTGTCTAGTTTAATATATACAGACACAATATACTGTGCATGCAGCATTATTGGAACTAGATCGGAATGTTTCTAGTCATCCGCTGCTATGGTTCAAGGTAGAACAGACTGTAACTAAAATCTGGGAGTGGGCCCAGTGCTGCAGTCCTGTTCAAGCAAAACTCCCATTCCATATGAAGGTATGATTTATACCACTGTTGTGGCCCGATCCCACACTCATCGTAAGCAGTGGCAAACCAGTGCAGAATCAAGCCCTTAGTGAGCTGAATACCAGAACTCAAAGGTAGCGAGTACTTTCCACAAAATACGGGGCTACTATCCGAAATACAATGGTGACTTAAGGTAACAACTCTGCTCTTGTGATAGTGCAGTGTAATTCATGTCATACACTTCCTTACACTGTCATGTGCAGAATAACTAATGCAACACAACGATCTATATGTACATGTACTACCACCTATTTACCATCCTGTAAATGCATATCCTGAAATCATGCAGGATAACAAACTTAAGGGGCCAAATACTCCACTGGTGTAAATTGGAGCGGCCCATTGAAGTCAATGGAACTATGTCGATTTACACCATCTTAAGGATCTGACCCTTTATGTATAAATGATCCCAGGGTAATAGTCTTGCATATTAATAGACGTTCAGGATGACCACATAACTTGTGAGAAGTTTGGTGAGGCAGAGTTGCAGGATCACTCCAAATGAGTGAAAAGAAATGGTTTATTCCGCTCTTCATTGGGTAATGCATTAATGTCCCCTGAGGGAAAAGTGGTTGTTTCTTAAGTTTTATTTTGTGATTTGTAAAGTTTTGCGTTTTGATCCTGGCTGAGTTTTGGAGCTCCAGCAGCCAGCTGTGCTGTTGGACTTTAGCCAGCAGGATGTCTTATCCTAGTCTTGCTGCTTGTTTGCCTTTCTGCAAAGCAAGCCACTTTGACATTATCCTAATACACTGATGATAAAAGGAGTTCATCATTTGTAATAAGCTGTGGTTCTGCAACCTGCTGCCTCTTTAACCCTGAAAATAACAGCCCAGTTAAAAAAACCTGAATTCTGATGCATTGCAATTAGAGAGCAGAGCTGTTATCTTGCGTCACCGTTATGTTTTGTATGTTATCCTCATTTTTTATGGAAAGTATTTCCCCACCTTCAGTTTTGGCATTGAGACTCAACCAGGGCCTGATGCAAAAGCCCATGAAGTCAATGGAAAGATTCCTAGTGACGTCCGTGTGCTTTGGATCACTGATACGTATAGAGTAGAGCATCTCGTGAGAGGAAAGGTATTAAGTACTGTGTCATACATCTCTCCTGAATAAGAGCTTTCTCACTAAGAAAGGGGCATTGTATCTGCTTCCGAGTGCAGCTTTCAATATTTATCAGATGCTATTTTGGGTGTTCCCAGCAGTGTCTGTAGGCCTTGACCCCTCCCCTACTTTTCATTTTACATGTTGGGGCTAGCACAGGAAGCCTCAGTACCTTTAACATAAGTCTGATGACTTTGCCGTTGATTTCAAACTCCTGAGGCACAGAACGAAAATAAGAGTGGAGATCCAAGTGCGACACTGTCAGTCTGGGGAAGAAGTGACCTAAACAGACATGGCTTTTGAGCACAAAACAAGAAGTGAGAGAGGAAGAAATAGACCGATTTTTACTGGCATTTAATTTTTTTTTCCAGCTGTGTGCACTGAAAATAAGTGAAGTGTGCATACAGGCAATATAGACTGTATGTGGAAAAATATGAAATAGTGCTTACCTAGATTTACCCCTGGCTAATGAGAGTACATGGTCACTCGCACTACTATATTTTAGCCAAGATTTTCAAAAGTAGCTGGTGGGTCTCGGTGCCTAACTTGCGTCAGTGTAAAGGGAGCTGATTCTCAGGAAGGGCTGAGCACCTGCCTTGTGTAAATCTCGTTTGAAAATCTTGGACTTGGTCTTTAATGACACACAGTAATATTTTGAGGTAGAAAGAGGCCATATGGCTCATCTGGGTCTGTTTGTTTACACACTGTCTTGATTTTTTTCCTCCTGACTTCTTGTTTAAATCTCTTTTTCCAATAGGTTCACAGTTCTGTTGCTGCCTTTCATTAAGGCAATTCCATTTAATTATCCTGTGCATAGTTCACATTTTACATGGCACTCGTTATAATCCCTTGTATTGTAAATTTGAAATCATTACCGTGCAGCAGCAGAAGCCTTTGAGACAGTCTTTACTGTGTTTATAATATTAGAGTAGTAGTAAATAGCATCGGCTAATAAATGGTAGCGTAGTGACTATTTCCCCAAAAGCGTGATATACAATCGTGTTTCCAGTGTATGTTCCCACATTTGCAAGATTAGCAATATTCTCCAAGCTTGAGCATTTATTTCCCACTAATTTTCCTACCCTGTCCACTACCGTATGTGGGATATTTGGGGGAAATTGCTGTGATTTGTAGAAAATCCTGTCTTCAACACCAGGTGGCTTTGTGGATTTGGTTTTTGCACTCCCACCGAGGACGACTGTTAAATAGGAATTATTTTGCTTCCACCAAAAACTGACTAGGACTGGTGGTGGTCATTTATTCCTGTCCGCAATGCCATATACCTTCTTATACTGTAGATCATGTTATACGTACAAAATGTAAAGGTACTGCAATGCTCTTCTCAGAAACAGCCCTGAGGTAATTACCTTTTCATTGATGGATATGTCAGCTTTGGGGGCCCTTTTCATCCCCAAAGGAGACTTCAATCCCATAAAGCTTATATAATAGTTTAGCCTAGTTTAATTAAAAGTTATTATTTCTAAGTTCAGTACTGAATTGATGCTTAACTTTATTTCTGGCATCTTTTCAGGCTTACAATACATTCTGATTCCATTCCTTCACCCTGTCATCTCACATTACTTTAAGTGACCTCCAAACTTGCTGCTGAATTTAGGCTTACGCATATAGGGATTCTTCCTTTATACGTCTGTCAAGGACGTACTTTTTGTCTCTTTCCATCCCCTCCTAGCATTGTGAATTTCATGTGGATTTTTGCTTGGAATTAAATGTTGACAGTATTGTTTGGTAAGGCGAGTTGACAGGTATGGCATCTCTTACCACGTTTGTGTCTGTGTTGGCACCGAAGAGGTTCCCAATATTTGCTGCAGTGTTTGTTGTTTCATGTTCAGGTTTAAGCCTTTGTGCTGTTTATTCTTGTGACTTCAGCTCAATTCTGCTCACACCCTCATCAGCTCTAGCCCTGCCTGATACCCTGTGAAGTGATGTCAGTTGTGGAGCCTTTTGTCCCTTCCTCTATTATTCCCCTTGTTATAAACTTTTGTGGTTCATTCTAGTCTGAATTGTCCCTGTACAAACTTGTTAATATGAGCATATACATGTATGGTTCAGAGTGTCCTAGGGGCAATCAGTGGCTATGGGTATTTACAGAGTTCCATTGACTTCATCCTGCAGCCCACTCCCAAAAAATATTTTGAAAATCTGGGCTCGGTTTGCTCTATTTAGACCAAAATTTGCTTGGCGCTTAATGACGACCGATGAACACGTAGATGAACTGAGTAAAATAATTGTTTTGCTTCATGAGGAATCAGCAAGATCTGTCTTAATTCCCTGCAGCTGTTTCTAGTTGTAACATTCACCAGCCTATCCATCCCTCATCACAACTGAACAACCTCTCTCTAAGTAAAGTATCACCAATACATTTTATAAACTGAAACTAAAAAAGCAAGACTGCCAGGCTGCATCCAAAAGACTGCTCAGGCATCTGCGGAAAGACTGAGGTGGTCAGCAGAACATAACGACAGAATGATCCTTAAAAATGTTGTTTAAAGATAAACTCAGAAATGTCAGTGAAACTGTATGTGGGCACAACCGCCTGCTGAAATGCATTCAAAGCCAAGCAATAATGTGTCAAAAAGAGTCAATAAACACCAGCACAGCTCATGTAAACTAGTCTATATTTTTACTTCGCTCTATTAGGGCAGAATTTAAGCAACTTGATAACTAAATGCCAGGTTAAAGCTTTCTCCTGCATAAGCTATCTAGACAACCATGTTTGAAATGAACCTTGTTGGAGCTACTGGAGATTTCACTATCAGCAAAAGGAACCTTATGCTTGGGGCAGTGCTGACACGTCATGGAGCTGAGCAAGGAATATGATTATGTAGCCGTCCTTTCACTGGCTGTGAAAACTTGTTCTTGGTTTCAGCCATGTTGGTGTCAAAATCAGAAGTGTAATCGGCCTGGTGGGATGAAAGAAAATACTAAAAAGTCCTGTTTGCCTTCACACACACGCCCTACACTCCCCTTGCCCTGTGACCCAAAACCACACTGCAGCAATTAAATGGTTAATAATATGAAGGAATACCATACAGAATGGTGAAAAGACGGTCCAAATGTAAAGTGAAACTGAATGACAGGGTAAAACTGTCTGAAAAGCCCCCAGTTGCAATTTGAAACTGAAGGTAGAGTAACAGATTGAAGCAACCCTTGCATTTAATTTGCTGTAGGAAAAAGAAAATGTGGAAACCAGTCACAGGAAAGGGAACAAGGTCCATGTTGGTGTGTCTCTTGGAAAGCTATAAGTAGCCAGATGGATTTGGGATAAGTGGAGTTAATGGAAATAGAAAGGTTGTTTCCATCTTGACCTCAGGAACACTACATTTTTCTAGATTGGGAACCTGAACCAGTTTTTAGGATCCATGAAACATAAAGCCCAGGGGAACCCCTGACTCAGGCAATTTGCAGGATAGTCCCTAAGATCTATGGAGTCTGCTGTTGTCTGAGGTCATTGATCCGGGTTCTGTTAGCTTTGCATTGGCGTAGGCAGAGCCAGTAGATTGAAGATCTGTGTGCTTTCTGCTAGCCCACTCTGGGAAAAGACCACGCGGGCAGGACTCATTCTGGCAACCAACCTACGAGTGGCGGGTGGAAAGAAATATGACCCTCCCCTCTTTCAAGGAAGGATGATCCACCACCTATTCCTTCCCTCTTATCATAGAAGAGGAGAGAAGGGATGAGAAAAATAGGGGAAAGAGAGCAAAAAGGAGGAGAAATTGAGTGATATGGGCTTTACTAGGAGCTCCCCAAATCCTGTATCCAGGAACATACTGGTTCATTTTATTTTTGCCATTGGCTTATTCGGAAATAAAGAATCTGTATCTGCAATAGTCCCGGGTATTGTACATTCCTAGACATTGATTGTTTCGCTGATGCATATAAATGCTGTTGTCGTGAAACCTAACTGGTAAAACTAACTAGCAGCACCAGAGGTGAAAAGTCTCAATCTGTTGTTGGTTACCCCTGTTACGCATGGGTCTTGTGAAACAAACCCGCAGGCAAAGTATGTCCTAGGGATGTGGGGAAAGTGAGTGTGCTCTCTAAAGTTGTTGTTAGTGTTATCACTAGCATTCATTTTTAACTAATCCATTTGGAATTTATTCTCCATTATTACGTGTCATTGGCAACATGAAAAATAAACGTACAAAGATAAATGACTACAGATTTAGGGCCTGAGCCAAACCTTATCGAGATCACTAGAAAGACTCCCATTGATTTCCCATTGGCCTTTAATTGGGAAATTTAACAAAGCCCACAATGTCCGTGTTCCCTTGTTTTAGGGCTGAGTTCGGAAAAGTGCTGAGAATCTGCTGGGCGGTGCTGAGCACCCTTAATGTCCCTTGACCACTCAGCACCTTGGCAGGATCAATCCCATGGTGAAAAAGCAGAAGCAGTCTGTTGAAAAGTGCCCAGAGTCTTGTAGTTATTGAATACACTCCAGTCATAAGTGAGAGGAAGGCGATCCGAAGTCAGTTGAAAAGACAGACAAGTCAGGAGTAGTGTAGACAAAATAAAAAATGGTATCCTTAACACCAGAGCACTCATTGTTACCAGTGGTGTGGTAACAAAAGTGGGTAAACTAACAAACTAAACTCTCTAGCCATCAAAATACTGTCTATACAGGTGTGGTGATGGCTTTGAAATTATAACTGAATGATGGACTTCTTCCCAACGCAGAAAAAATATTAGCTTATGTTTATATTATCCATATGTAGGGGAAATATTACAGTACTGCACACTGTCTCTAACTTTTAAAAAGAGAGGGGCTTTTTTTCTTACCATATACCAAGGTATGTATAAAAAGTACAAGCACCATCAATGTATTGGACTTGATTCTCCACTGCCTGTCTCCTTGTAACCATTTACACCTTTGCAAAGTGAGTGCCAAGTACTACCCAATCAGAATGGGTGTTTTACACCCTCTTTGCACGTGTGTAAATGAATACACAAGGTGCAAGGCCATCCAGCCCCTTGAGTTTAGGAATAATGATAGTAGTGTGCCACCTGATATTTCAGTTCAGGCTTTGCAAAACCACTGGGATCTGAAGGAGTCTTTTACATCTCACCTTTCGCTGGTTGGTTTCATTTTTGTATGTAATGTATTTGTACTTGTGATATAGACAGAGGCCAAATTTTTCAAAAAGTTATACTCCTAAGTCTATCTTTATCCAGGTTGGCAGCTGGCCTTATTTCCAAGTGCTGAGCTCCTGAGTCCCTCGGGAGTGAGTGGCAGCTGCAGGTGTTCAGCTGTCTTGAAAATCAGGCCACTTATTACAAAGCTTCAATATATATTTAATAGCCTAAATGTAGTTACCCATCTTGGTCAGTGTAGGTATTTAAAAGAAAAAGCAAAGGAGTATAGCTCGGCCTAGGATGATGAAATACCCAAAATGAAATAAAACACAGCATCAGTTATTTTGAAAGGCAGTGACCAGTTACTTTCCCCCTTTGTGCTTTCCAAGCAGCTCTGTTTTCCCAGTGTTTGTAATGTATCTTAAGTCAGACCCTGGCAAAGAAGGTGTGACGGGTTCCCTGTGGGCTGCCATATGGAACTGGGCTACCAATGAACCCTCTGACTCACCAGCCTGGGCCCCCTCTCAGCACCGTGCTGCTATGACAGGCTATAGACCGCTCCCGGTCCTACACTCCCACCAGCATTCAGACAGGCAGGGACACACCCAGCTGCAGTTGCATGCAAGCTTTGGCCAGCCACTGCATGAACCAAGAGAGGCTGCAGCCAAAATAACCCCCAGCTCTCCAGCCTAGGACCCCAGCGCTGTACCGTCCTGCCCTGGTCAAAATCCCAACCAGTAAGAATGTATTACTCAGTTTGCCTCTCGCTCAATGTGGAAAGGAATATGCACAATACACTTGTGTTAAACCAAGCTGAGATTTTCCCCAGACACTTCAGTCAAGGGCACACTGGTTTAGATTAAAACATAAAAGTTTATTAACTACACAAAGATAGATTTTAAGTGATAAGACCAGATCAAAGCAGATAACCTAGTAAATAAACAACGCAAACTAAGCCTAAGGTACTAGAAAGATTGGATATGAATTAGCAATTTCTCACTGTGACTGATGATACTAGCAGACTTGCAGATTCTTAAGGCACAAGCTGCACTTGCTTTGCAGCTTGGGTTCCCCACCCCTGTTCCAAGTCCTTTTCCTTGGGAGCTTCTCTTAGGTGTTGAGTTGTTGGGGAGTGAAGAACAACAGATGAGGTCACTCCCTGCCTTATATAGCTTTAGCATAGGGCGGGAACCCTTTGTTCTAAAACAGGGGTCGGCAACGTTTGGCACGCGGCTCACCAGGGTAAGCACCCTGGCTGGCCGGGCCAGTTTATTTACCTGCTGACGCGGCAGGTTTGGCCGTTCGCGGCCCCCACTGCCCGCGGTTCGCTGTCCCGGGCCAATGGGGGTGGCGGGAAGCCGCGGCCAGCACATCCCTCGCCCACGCTGCTTCTCCAGTAAATAAACTGGCCCGGCCTGCCAGGGTGCTTACCCTGACGAGCCGCGTGCCAAACATTGCCGACCCCTGTTCTAAAAGCAGTTCCCTGCCCAGTTTGTGGAAAAATACAGGCGCCCAAAATGGGGTCCAGAGTCATGTGGTCTGGTCACCTGCCCTTGCAGAGTCATAGCAGCCATTACTTACAGGCTAGCCGAAACATCCACAGGAAGGCTAAGCTATTCCACAGCCCATTGTCTTTGTTGATGAGCCATTAACAAGCTCTGGCTTCTTCATTGTTGTACCCGAAAGGCCAGCTGTGGGTGTTCTCCAGAGTAAGCCTATTTGAAATACAGATCCATAATCAATATTCAGAATTTCAGATACCAAAATGATACATGCATACAAATATGATAATCATATCATGCAAATAACATTTCAAATGACAGCTTATATGACCCATCTTCTGCAAAATGCATCATAATTATGCCATAATCACATCATACTATTACTATGATGGATATGGGGTGTAGTGTCACAGGTTTGGAGAGTTGGAATTCTATCATTACCATTCAGACAGGCTTAACGAAGGCAACACTTTTAATATTTTTGCCTATGGTAAGACGTTTGTAACAGGTGAGAGAGTAAGTGTGTGTGTTTTGGAGGGGGGGGGTCTCACACACATTGTGTACATACTATCACAGGATGACACTAAAGACATGTTAGGCACTGACTTAGCCCCAGAACAGTAAATGGAGAAATATCAGTGTTAAATTATTATGCTATAGCAGTGTCTCCAATAGCAGATATTCATTATCTTAGCATAAATGGGCAATGTCTAATTGTTTGTGACTGAAATAATTCTTTTCCATCCCCTGGATATAGAGGGTCCAGGAAACAACAGCATTGGTGTGTTCCTCTCTGCATGGGGGCAGGATGCCAGCATCCATATGAAACTCTGCTCATGTGTGGAAGTGGGATCCTTTCTCTCCAAAGCAGAGGAGTTGAAGGGCCCAGGAAAGAGCAGGGGTGGAGGATAGTGTATCTGTGACCATGTGGTCTCCCAGCTATTCCCCACCCCCTTTGGATGTGGTTCATTACTGCCCTGCGGTAGCAGTAGCAGCTGCAGAGTGCTCTGCAGCCTAGGGGCAAGGATGCTGGCCTCGATGGAGAGTCCCAGTGCCTCGCTGGAAGACAGCTAACTGATCTTGGGCTCCAGATCATCAAAGGAGTGTGCAACGGATGAGCCTGCAGAAGTGCATGCTGGCTCAGTGCCCCTGCAGAAACCCACATTTGCATATGTAACCTAGCTGGTGTGCATAGAAAATTGGTAATTGCTAACATAAGAGCCCATTTTGCACACTGTGGTGGAGTTTTGCAACACACCCATGGAACCTCCCCACATTTTGAAATACTAGGCATTTAGTGTCAAACCCTGGAAAAGATGATATACATCATAGGAATGCTGCCAGCAGAGACTCTAGCAGGTGTTGCTACGGAATATTATCCATCATCTACCAAACCCTTCTAAGCAGTTCTGACACAGTGACTTATCCTTTAATTCTGAGATGGTTCTCCCAATAGCTTTTTCCTTTATAAGTAGCGAAGGGTTTCAAAGATGCTAGATGAAGCTCCCACATTTAGAAGCTATCTTGAAGAACTGCACCTCTGTGGAATAGAAGGATCTGTCCACTTGTGGTACATAAAGCCAAGTATAAAAACGAGTATAAAAAAAAGTCTCAGCAGCCCACTGAGGAATGAATGGAATTTGACTCCAAAGTTAAGTGGAGAGATGGGTGTGAACTTTAAATGCCTGGTCATTGCAAAATGTCCTTAGAAAGATGGCCACAACTCTCTTGTCAAAAGATTAGAATCTATTTATGGGCTCCTAATGCTGACTAATGTTCTTGTGGCTTCATTCTTTTTCTAATCAGAATGACTGAACGTGACATACCGTACAAAGCAGAGCTAGTTCTAGGCTTCAGAATGTACTTTACCATTAATTTTTCAACCTAACATTAGAAACGTGTATGTAAAGAATTTGTTCGGTGATACTAACACTGCGTTATTGACCTGGTCTTGTCCCTTAGGAAATCCTGTTCACTGTTTTACATCTCCTGGTTTCCACAATAAATACAATGAAATAAACAGTCTTAATTACTTTGGGTCTCTGGGTGTGGGCTGGGCATGTGGAGAAGAAATAGGTTTGTAAGAGTCACTGGATGTTGCATCTAAGCCTATGAGTATCTGCAAGCAACAACTACACAAGAGTGCTTTCTGAATGTAGGTTTGAAGCTGGCTCCCTAGCAAAGACTACAGCTATGTCTATAGTTGGAGCTGGGGCTGTGATTCCCAGCTTGCATATACGTACTTGCACTAGTTGTCATCAGACTAGTGCACTAAAAATAGTAGTGTAGCCACAGTCACACAGGCAACAGTAAGCAGTGACACGGCTAGCCACCCTGAGTTCATCCCTACAGGGTCCACGTAGCTTTGTACCCATGGAGGCTAGCTCATGCTACTGCCTGTGCTGTTGTTAGTATGCTAGCCCGACGGGAACTAGCACTAGTGCATCTCCTTGAGCTGGGAATCATAGCCCAAGAGTGCTGGAAAACCAGCATCCTTAGTCCCTGCTGGGAAGGAGAAGAGATTGTAGCCAGCTTTGATTGAGCTAACTCAGGTACCAGTAGCTGTATCACCCCACTTGCCATCCTGGCTATATACCTGTTGAGTTCCAGGAGGTGGGCGGGCAAAAGTCCACCCAGCCTAAGGGGAGGAGCCACTAAACCCAGGGCCCAAATAATTTTGGGGGACCACTAACAAGAAAGCAGGGAACCCTGGACAGCACCTACTGCTCCTCAAAGGTACCTAGGGAGACAGCAGACTAGGTAGCCCATGCTGTACTGACTTCTCTGCTATTATTATTCAAACTAGCTCAATCACAGCTAGCTCAGGTATGTCGGCGTGGACTGTAGTCACACCTCTGCTTGCAGTGTAGACACACCCTTAGCCTCTCATCACCCCTGTCCAGGAGAGAAGTATGATACATCCAGCTCAGTTCCCCAGGAGGCATATCCTGTTTCCAGGTCCAACAGTTACTTAGCCCTGTAGAAATGTAACTTAAGTCACCACAGCCATGGAGCAAGCTGTCCTTTGTCTTCCCCACATTCCTCCTGTGTAGGAGGGTGCTCAGAGCACGGGTGTCAGAATAACCCTCCTCCCCCGAGACAACAATACTATCGTCACAGCACAGAGGATGACTGACACACCCAGTGTAGCAGTTTGATCACATAGGGAGGCGTGGTTTTGTCATATGCCTGCCTGCTCTCTTCCAGCAGGTGTCCCAGAGGGCCCGACTAGCTCATCTGTGCCCTGACATTGGGGAGCAGGTAGATGAGTTGCATTCTGCTCTCTAGTCTCACCTGGAGTACTAAGAGCCTCACCTGGTGTAAATTGTCATAGCTATGTCAATTTACATCAGATGAGCATCTGCCCCCAAAAGTCACATGATGTTGCTGCTGCCTGTGCCACATGTATATGGGGCTTTACACGCCCTTTTGTTAGATAAAATAGCATGAACCCAAGCTGCTAACAACCCATTTCTTTGGACAATTACACAACTTGTTTTATTAATGAGCTCTCCTGGATCCTATTCTGTATGGTTCAGTTCATCCTGGTGCCATTGTCTGCCAGGGATTAGCTGGCATACGGAGCGCCTGGAGCCTATTGTGTTTCAACAACAGATGTGGTTTTCAGGGGTTTTCCAGCTAACTGCTGCAAATGAGAGTCTCTTGGTTATAGCCAGCAAAACCTCTGAGAGCTCTCCCTTTCCTACCCTGCTCAGGGATTCTTAATATGGTGCAGATGTATGCTAAAGTTTAAAGAGCCCATCCAGCCCACAGAATGGGCTTGCAAAAACATGACACTTGTTGGGTTGCTCGTTTATACAAGCAACCCCATCACTGCTCAATACCATACTGCAAAGATAAGCTGCCAGCAAGTTGGAAGCCAGTTCATGTGAGCATGAATCTAAGCAGACAAGAAATATGGCCCATTTTCACTGCTGATGCAATGCCATGAAACAACTCAATGGCATTGCATCTGCTTACATCAACTCAAGAATCAGTTTGGTCCCATCTATGCAGATTGATTATATTTATTGAGGCCACAAGATTCACAACATAAAAGGAGAAAAATGTCAGAATAACCTGAGCTTAGTAAACTAGAAAACTGCAAAGCAGTTTGGGACTCAGTTTGTGTCAAAGACACTATGCAATATGTACTGTAATGAGGAGCTTTCTCATGAGATTTCAAAACCCAGGAGCTTAAGTGACATATAGATAAGCATCCTGCATTTTAGAGGCTTATCACTGTTTTCTAACACCAACATGTTTAAAGCTAGGCACTGAAATCCATAAGCAGGCACTTAAATAAAAATCACTGAATTTTTAGTAGCACTGAGCACCCAAAACTCCCACTAAAATCACTGGGATCCATACTGCTCAGTATCGCTGCATATCAAGCCACTTTTCATTAAAAGCCTTTATACAATTTAGATATTTCACTGTAGGCAGTTATGATTGAAAAGGTCAGCCTACATTTTAAAAATGCAGGCCTGCGGTAAAGTGTGCATGCAGCCCCATGTAAATTAGCCATCAGGAAATGGTAATGTTACCCTTTTTTATAACAGTAGCGGTAGGCATATGTGCAGGGGGATGTGTTTGCCACAGAGATGCACATTTTTGAAACTGTAGTCCTGTATGTGTACAAGAATCCAGGAAAGTGAGGTCAGCGAATCAGAGCTGTGGCGGCTAGCCTGTAAAGGAATTTGCCTTTGCTATTCCAGCTCAGTGTTGAATTAACTTTGAAGAAAACCTGTGTGCTCCAGCACAAAGACAGGAATTGGGTCATTCATGCTGAGGTTCTGCTTTAATTCTGTCACTCCATTTATTTCCTTTCCTAATTAATGCTGAGAAAGCTGCTTGTGCTAATGCTTTGTCTCGCTGGTTATGCCTGTTACTCAGTCCCACTTAAACTCAGTTATTACAGCATATCAGAAAAATTCAGGTGAGTGAAGGTTTTAAGAGCTCTGTTCCCACAGGCTGCTGAGAGCTATAGCACTAGCATTCATGGTTTCCTAGGCACCTGTATGGAAGGCTTCCAAATAGAAATGCCCACAGAGCTCAGCAAAGCGAGTAAAGCTGTGTACCTGCACTCAACTGAGCACTGGCCATTGTCATGGGGTGGTTAACCCTGTAAGGGAGTCAAGGCCCACTCAACCTATGAAGGGCTTCTTTAAGGAGAATGAGCCCATCTCAGCCATCCTGTAAGCAATTAGCTGCTAGCCAGGCAGCAAATTAACAATCACCTGGAGCTGGTAAGAAGCTACTGGAGCTCAGCCCAAGAAGGGTGATTTTAAAGATGGAAGGCTCCTAAGGAGAGGAGCTCCCAGAGAATACAGTAGCATCAGGGGATGGCTGTGATTACCTGCCTGCTAAGCTCCCTCAAGCCAGCAGGTGAAGGGACTGATTTAAAAGGAACCAAGGGAGCAGGGTAGGATAAGCTGACTAAGGATAGGGAGCAGGGTAGGATAAGCAGACTCAATTCCTGAGTCTGAGTAAATGATTTTAAGCATCAACAAGGCTGTAAGGGGGAGTGCTTGAGGATGGTGTCCTGTGATAATCACAGTGTGCATCACAGAGAGGACCCATGTGATGCTTAATAGAGGTAAGTGTTCATTAGTAATAACCTGGAAATAATACATGCATATCAGCATTATCTGCAGGTGGAGGCTACAGCAGTAATTCTTCAAGTGCATTTCAGCAAATCTCCTCTTCTAGAACTTCTGGTAGAGATGGGCCTTGAAGTGAGGGTTACAAATCAGTCCAAGGAGAGCATTCCATGTGCCAGGGGTAGGGTGGGAGATGACAGAGGTTTCTGTGAAGCACTGTCAGGTAGGCAGATGAAGATGGAGTCACTGACCGAGCACAGAAGGCAGTAACAACTGCAGAAGAGCTGACATATTTCTTCCCCTTGGTTGTGAAATTACCCTTCTCCTTCTCTTGGGCTTGGTCTTTCGTTGACTAGCTTTCCACATCTAGCTTGCTGGCATGAATCCAAGGCACAAGTCTTTCAGGTTGACTGGCTTAATGTCTATACCTTGCCAACCTGATCTCGAGGAACAAGCCACTGTGAAGTTACTGATTAAGAATATCTAGCTTACTGATCTTCAGTAAAGGTCCAGAGTTGCTGGCTCAGCAACTCTTGTTTGTGTGGGCTGATGTGAGGGGACAAGCTCTGTGGGTATCTCTATCTCAGCAGGATATCTGTGGTTCAGTAACTCCTACATGATGCTCTGGCATCAAGGCACAGGTCTCTCTGAGGGGTGTGGCTCAGCACCTCTAGCTGGATAGGCATGGAGAACAGTGCTGACACTTGCTCAGGTATGTCTCTTTCCGTTCCATGTATGAACCTCCCCACCACTCCTGTTTTTCCACACTCTCTAGTATCCGTCCCCTGATCAATTAGTTACATCAGACATGGTGACTTATGAAAGTAAGGGTTCTAGAGGTTGGTTTTTGCTAGAAAAAGGACTGACTTTTTAATCTCTCATAAGTCAAATTAAATCTGGGCCAATACAAGGCTGTTCCCTAAAATATATTCTCAAATGTTTTGCCCACTTCTAAGTATCCCAAGCAATGGGTGGGGAAAATTCTGCATTCTAATATACTTCCTGTCACATTCTAGGGGTGCAATCCAGACCCGTGAGGGGTTGTCATGGCCTGCCCTGGAATCCTGAGTGCCTCACAATGCCCTGCTACTGTAGCTCATGACCTGGACACCAGCAACAGCAGATAAGCATGCAGGTCACACCCTGAGCGTCTGTACGCTAGACAGCCCTGGTTCAGCAGCTCTGACCCCATTTGCCTGCCTACAGCCCCCCTCTGGCTTCCACCAACCTTTATTTAAACCAGCAGGGTGACCTCAACACATTCCCAGTCCTGAATTTCCCAAAAACTGTGTGCCCTGAAATGTCCAGCTCTCACCTGGACCACTCAGAAATAATAAGATTTGTTGCTCCTTTAAAAAGATTAAAGCTTATTAACTTAACTGGGATAAGTAACCCCTTTCCTTCAAACACCACACTGAGTTGGCTTATAGTAAAAATAAAACTTTTTTTTTTTTTTTTTTTGCTGGGTTCCTCTTTGAAAATATTTCAGGTTGTGAGAACACTCCCCCTAAAAAAGTGACAACCCCCCCCATACTATGCCACCCTTACTTCTGCGCTGCTGCTGATGGTAGCAGTGCCTTCAGAGCTGGGCACCCAGCCAGCAACCACCACTCTCTGGCCATCCAGCTCTGAAGGCAGCACATAAGTAAAGGTAGCAATTTCATAACCCCCTATTAGCTTGTAAAGGGAATAGAAGTAGAGGTGGTGTCATCATAGGTTTCACCCCCACTCTGGACTTTAGAGTACAGATATGGGGACCTGCATATGAAACCCTAAACTGAATTACCAGTTTAGACCATTCCCAAGTTCTAACTCCTTTCCCTGGGTAGCCTTGAGAGACTTCTTCACCAATTTCCTGGTGAACACTGATCCAAACCCTTGGATCTTAACACAGGGAGAATTTAACCATTCCCCCTCCTTTCCCCCACCAATTCCTGGTGAGTCCAGATCCAATCCCCTTGGATCTTAACACAAGGAAAAATCAATCAGGTTCTTAAAAATAAGACTTTTAATTAAAGAAAAGAAAGGTAAAAGAAAACCCTCTGGGAGATAGCATACCAGCTGATCTCACAGACCACAGATTCAAAACACAGAGGATGTTCCCCTGGGCAAAAACTTAGTTACACAAAAAATACCCATATTCCCTAATGCCCAAGACAAGTTACAAATAAAATAAACATAAACCTATTTATTCCCTTCACTAATACTCACTACTTGATAAGAGGCTGATTTCTGGAGCTTTCCCACTCTGGTCAAAACTGAAACTAAACAAAGAAAACTTCCCTCCTTCCTTTTGAAACATCTTATCCCCCCATTGGTTCCTCTGGTCAGGTGTCAGCTAGGCTAGGTGAACTTTTTAACCCTTTACAGGTAAAAGAGGTATTAATCCTAACTATCTGTTTGACAGGTGGTTACAGATGTAAGCAGAGTCAGGATGAGCTCTACCCTGACATTGGTGGTGAATTATGGCGAGTGTGGAAAAGAACTCCAGGGGCTGATCTGGTTTGCGTAGGCACACCCACTCGCCTGGCATGAAACAACAGCAACTCAAAGTGGTTACTTTGGCTGGTGTGGGATCCCCAGTTTCTCTATTATTGGGGCAGGAAGAATAAAGTTTTGTTACCCTGATTCTGTGAATCAAGGCCAGTGGAACTGTTGTATGACAGAAGGACTGAGTGAGTCCTTCACCATTACCTAAGTAGCACTTGCTTGACAAGGGGCATGGGTTACAAAACCCAGTGAATTAAGAGAGACAGAATGTGGACAGGTATGGTATGGGCCCTCTTTGAGGGTTTGAAACACCAATTGCACCACCTCCTCTCTCCACTGTTGAATGTAAGAGCTAACTTTGATTCCATTAGGAGTCTAGTTACAGGCTGCTGAGCTGAATTCACTTTGGGCCAATGGTGCACTAGCACTGCGGCTCCCCTACTATGAGCTGAAATTGCTAAGAGCTGAAATCACAAAAGAGCTAAAGTTATTAAGAGCTGAGATCGCTGAGACTGTGTTAACTAGTGGGGGAGCCTGAAGCTATATTGCTAAGCGGCTGGCGGAGCAGCTAGCAGAGTGGAGCCTCACGGGGACAATTGGAGCGGAGCTGAGCGACTCACAGGTCGGTGAGCAGGGCGGAGCGGCTGGAGAAGCAGCGAGCAGAGCGGAGCCTTGTGGGAGCGGCCCAAGGAACGGCTGAAGTGGAGCAGAGCTGAGCGGCTCACAGGTCGGTGAGCAGAGCGGAGCAGCTGCCAGAGCAGTTCGTGGATGGCGGGAGCGGCTCATGGGACAGCTGGTGGAGTGGAGCGGCTCGTGGAGAAGGCTGCGGCGGAACCCCACGGAGAGGCAGCCGGTCGGCCTCGGATCACGTAAGGTGCCCCTTAACACCCTGCGTGCCTTCTCCCCCCCCCCCCCCCCCCCCCGCTTGAACTCTGGGGCTGCACTGACCAGGGACAGAGACTTTGGGGGTTGTTGGACTTTTGGGACTTTGGTGATCCTTGGGTTGCTGGACCCAAGAGACTTTGGGGTTGTTGGACTTTTGGGACTTTGGTGATTCTTGGGTTGCTGGTTTCAAGAACCAAAGGGAAAGGACACAGCCCAATTTGCTGGGGTGGGTTTTTTTGCTCATGAAGCCTGTTTGTGGTGGTTTTCCAATTTAATGCTGATGTCGTTTACCTCATGTTATTAAACATTTTCTTTGTTACACTCAGACTCCGTGCTTGCGAGAGGGCAAGTATTGCCCCTTAGAGGCGCCCAGGGGGTGGTATGTAATTGTCCCAGGTCACTGGGTGGGGGCTCAAGCCGGTTTTGCATTGCGTTATTGAAACGGAACCCCTAGATACAGAACCCGGCCCTTGTTGCTGCCAACTTAGATGGGCAGAAGGGTTACACAAGCAAAAGTGAAAACCTGCAACTAAAAGTCTAAAACTTGATCTAGCAAGGTACAGGCTTTGTTCAAGGTAGTTTCTCTCACTAGCCGCTCATCAGCCATGGCCAACTTTCCCTCCGTCAGAACCTTCCACAGATGAACAAGAGGCTGGCTTCCCTTGTCGTCCTAAAAAGATGTTTGCCTAAACCTATATTCAGATCCTAGAGACTTCAACCTCACCCTACATTGAAGGACCCATCTTTCCCAGCTTGCAAGAGCTCTGGCCTCTTATCTGTCTAGTGATTGATGCCAAAGATGGCTTCTGTCTTTGCTTATATCTTCCCAAGTTCGATGGCTTTGTTTCAAAAGGCAGGATGACCTCATGCTGTTTTTCTCCCCCCTCCCCCCCTTTCTGTGGGCTTCCCATCCCCCTTCATGCAAATGGGCTTTCCATTGTTTTGATTCTACCATGTTTAATTTACATAGGAGTCAGGTACGTTGTGGTGATGTTCCCTGCTGTCCATGTGACTTCAAACAATATAGTGCATATCACCTTTTTAAATAAATATCATGACACTAGTCTCTGAGGTGCCGTGAGTATGTCAGGTTCACAGCAGTGAACCCCAAAGGGGCCTGTGTGTCACACCTCCTTGTTAGGAAGTTTTCCTGATATTCACCCTAAACTTTGCTCTTCCCTCCCCCTCCTCCAGTTTAATTCCAGTCTATCCAGACATGTCCCTTCACCCAGCCTAAGCGGAGGTCTCTTCTCCTGGGTGTGTATGCCATTCAACCATTGTGTTTGCATAAATCCCACATTGTATGTCACTACCTGCCGTATTGTTTCTTTTGCCTCTTATATTCGATATTACTCCCACATTTGACCTTGGCAGGCTCATTGAAGAAACATGCAAAAATTGCATAGCAAATATTCTGTGCCCCCTCCCCCCCCCCCCCCCCAAAGTGATAGGGAGCTGAATGACTGGAAAATGTGCTCCTAGCAATAATTCAGCTCCATCCTTCTATATGTTTAGATACTGCAGTTCTGTATTCATGGCAGAAGGCTTCCCTTCCAGCAACAAGAAACATGATCCTGACAACGCAGTTTTCCTCCTGCTTCAGTGTTAGTTTTATACAGAGGGCTTCGTTAATGGAAAATGTGGAGAAGCAGCCAAAGCTGCTGGAACTATTGGACAGGGGTGGAGGAGGGTAAAATGGGGTCCAATCAAGGGCCACCCCTCCACCTAGCACTATCCTGGACTCCGAGACATACCCCACATTCTGGGAAAACTGGGGCTCAGGGGATGTCTCTTCGCACCCGCCATGTGACCTTGCGGTGGAAAACCGCAGAGAGAAACCAGCCAGAGTCTCCAGCTGGTAGGAACAGCTGTAGCCAAAGCAGAGAACTTCAGACATTCACAGCACTCCCTGTACTTTTGACTAATTGTTCTCTGTCCTGAGCTGATTGGCTGTTTGCACCAACCCTCTCCTTCCCAAGCTTTTCATCTCTGCTTCATTCCACGCCTGCACCTCTTAGCCTCTTCTCTCCTGCCTGGCCCCCCCTCTAACTTCCCTTTTCTTTCCATTTAGCATATCCCCTCCAAACTCAACTCCGAACAGGCCAGTTGCTGCTGTAACTTTAACAGTGCTTCTATCTCCTGTCCCTTCCCCACGCTATCTTGTCTATTTAGATGGTAAGCTCGCTTGGGCATGTTACTCAACATTTCAGATGTCTCTACACAACTGCAAGGAGTATAGGGAATAAATGAAAGTATTAATATCTAAATTATGACTTAACTGGCACCACAGAGCAGGAACAGAGGGATACAGTTTGTTCAGAAAGAACAGGTGAGGGGGGAGGAAAGGGAGGTGGTGTTGCATTATACATCAATATATGCACTCCTTCTAAGGTCCAAGAAAGGTCGTTTAAAAATGGAGGGGGGGGGGAATTCATTATAGGGGTCTACACTAGACCACCAAATCAGAAGAAAGTGGATGAGTCATTTTTAGAACAAATAAGAGAAATATCCAAAACATAAGACCTGATAGTAGTGAGGGACTTGAACTATGCAGATTTCAGTTGCAAAAGTAATATGGGAAAACGGGCAATATGTTCTTGGAATGTATTGGGGACAAGGTAATGTTTCAGCTGGTGAAGGAAGTAACCTGGGGGACAGCCATTTTAGACTTGATTATGATTAAGAGGGAGAAATTGGTTGTGAATCTCAAGGTTGAAGACAACTTGGATGAAAGTGATCATGAAAGGATAGATTTCATCATTCTAAGGAAAGCCGGGCATGAGCAGCAGAATGAAGAAAACATTCTCTCTGTATCTACAGAAGAGGCTACTGTGGGCAGAAAGTGGCTTAGTACTTCAACAAACTCTGCCTCCAAATGTTTAGCCAGTGACTTCCACTAGTTCAGTGCTCTGACTCTTTAAATTTGGCTGCAACCATGTACTGCTCAATATCTTTTATACATGAATGAGCTGTTGGGGGAGGCTAGCCCCTGCCCATCTGCCTGAAGCCCCTCCTGCAACAGAGCCCAAAGTGTGCGCGCGCACACACACACGGCCACTGCCCCACGGTCCCAGAGCGCCCACAGCCCCAGGCCTTGTGAGAACAAGTCCTAGCCTGGCTGCCCCAGCCCGTCTGCCACAGAAGAGCAGGAAGGGAACTGGAAGCCTGCAGGAGGGGACCTGAGGGTGGAGCATAGGTGGGGTCACACCAGGCTGTCTGCGGAGGCACAGCCTCCCCCAGCCTATAATACCTGCTGCCCATGCTTCTATATTTCATTTATATGATTTTAATGAATTAGGCCTTAGCATAGGTTGTCAACTTCAGTTTTATTTTGAATAGATTTATTTTTGAAAAGTTTGATTCAAATAAAAATGGCTTAAATTAAAAATACGATATTTTTCAATTTTTTTTAACTTTTTTTTTTTTTAATCTACTTAGGCAGAAAATATCCCACTGAAAACTACAGCTAAAAATGAGTGAGCACATGATAAATGTGTTCTGATAACAAGAGTGTCTTTGGTGTGATGTGATAAATCACATAATCAGATCTTCTCTTAAAGTAGAGATCTTTTTTATTAAAGAAAACCACAATTAAGAGAGAAAGCAAAAAGGCTTCCTTCCACACAGCTTGGGTGCCAGCTTTGTCTGCCTTGCTTACCACCAGGGACCACATCCCACCTAGAACTCTATACAGCGCACACAGAAATTCTAGTGGCAGACTAATTTGAGTAAATTTCTTGAAACAGTTCTTGTGACACCAAGTATAGCTCTTATTTGTATGTGCAACACCCAGATCAACTAAGGCCAATGGTTCTCAAGCAGGAGTACGTGTAGGTTTTCCAGGGTGTACATCAACTCTAGATATTTGCCTAGTTTTACAACTGCTACATCAAAAGCACTAGCGAAGTCAGTATAAACTAACATTTCATATAAAGACTTGTTTATACTGCTCTATATTCCAATTGATTGTATTATATGGTAAAAATGAGAACATTTTTTCAGTACTAGCCTGCTGTGAAACTTCTTTGTATTTTTTTTGTCTGATTTTGTAAGCAAGTAGTCTTTAAACGGGGTGAAACTTGGGGGTACACAAGACAAATCAGACTCCTGAAAGCGGTACAGTAGTCTGGAAAGGTTGAGAGTCACTGAATTAAGAGTTAGATCAGAGGTGTCAAACATGGCCTGTGGGCTGCATCTAGCCTGTAAATGTACTCAGTCAGAGGCAGCAGACTCTCCTTTAAAAACAAGTTTTTTTTGTCTTCCATGCCTGCGAAGAGAACCTTTTAAATGTAACCCAAGTGTAATCAATGCAGTACTGTTTGCTTAAATCTGCAACCAGCCTGAAACAATTCCTCAGAGTGTGAAATCCCCTCTCCCTTATTAATCGGATAGGAGTGCCAGCTGTAAAACCCAGTGATATGTTCACGTTTTGGTGAAAGGCCTGGAGAATGGGGCGGTGGGTGGGTTTGAAGCCCATGGAGTCAGGGGGAACCAGGGCTGCCCAGAGGGGGGGGCAAGTGGGGCAATTTGTCCTAGGCCCCGGGCCCCGCAGGGGCCCCCATGAAAGTTTTTCAGGGCCCCTGGAGCGGGGGTCCTTCACTCGCTCTGGGGACCCTGGAAAACTCTCGTGGGGCCTGGGCCCCCAGAGCTTCTTCCGCTCCGGGTCTTCGGCGGCAATTCGGCAGCGGGGGGGTCCTTCCACTCCGGGACCCACTGCCGAAGTGCCCTGAAGACCCACAGTGGGGGGTCCTTCTGCCCCAGGACCTGCTGCCCAAGACTCCAGGCCCCCTGAATCCTCTGGGCGGCCCTGTGGGAAACGAGTGCCTTGCGCAGGGAAGGAAATGGGGGGGGAGAAAATGGGGAACCTCCCAAAGACAGGAAAGGAGGGGAGAAACAGAAAGGAGGATGAGGAAGGAAAAGAAACCCAGGGCAGAAATACCAAAAACTTAAAGCGAGGCAGATTTTTCTCATGGAATGATGAATGTGAAAATAGAGCACTGAACAAATAAACACTTATGACACAGGCCATTTTTTGTCCTGAACTCTCTGCAAATCTCTTACTGACGTCAGTGAGCATTGCACTGTGTACAGTGGGGAGTACGGTACCTAGTCTTAAGTTTATACCCTGGCCCAAAGACTACAATTTTACATGCACAATTCACTCTCTCCTCTGAATGAGTTTGATCCCCCTGAGCTAGATCCTGCTGTTAGCTTTGTTGTGGCACAAGGGAGCCAGGGCATGTGGAGGGTGTCTCTTCTTCCCCTCGCAAGTAAAAGGTTAGAATCTCTTCATAGTGACTGCAACAGGAAGCAGACACATTTTTAGAGTAATTCTGTTGGTTCACTGGAGTGTCACCAGAGATGACTTTGGCCCAGTTCTACATTTATGTATTTTCAGGATTTGAGGATCACACTTCAAAACTTTTAATGAGCTGTCAAACCTTGACAAGATTTGAAAAGACAGAAAACCTTGGCAGCACTTTTGCATTGCATTGCATTGCATGGCTGGCTGTCTGCCTGGAGCAAAAGTGACCCCACTCATGTCTACCTAGTCATGGGGCATGTGATTAATGAATTAGAATTCTTCATGATAAAATATTGCTGCACGCTACCGCCTAAGCTGCACGTGTGACAATTCTACTGTGGTTGGAAACCTATAACTTGTTGTTCACAAAAGCATAAATCCTCAATATATGCATAGGCTTTGCAGAAGGGGTCCACTAGTCAATCACACTGCTCCATGGTTGTTAGGGCAGGGTTTCAGTACTTAGCACCTGGAGCCCCTGTGCCTCCCTTCCAGGGAGAAGAGTGTAAATGCATCAGTGTATAATTGTGGATCTGCTGCAATCCCTTCCCCCTCCCTTCTGCAGTGCCACAGAGCAAGCCATGGTGGAGCATAACTTAACTGCATGTAATAGATGCAGAGTCTACTCATGAAGCCTGCCCCTCCTACTCACAAGAGCAACAGTTTGGCTGCATTTGATGCACGTGGCAGGAGAGAGGCAGACTTCACCCTAAGAAGCTGTGCATTGTACACATTTTTATTAGGTCTATGGCTTAGTTCCAGTATGCATTGCTTTAGTAAATAGGGAAAACCAGTAGTCTACTATTTACCCACAGAACCAGGCAGCAGTGCCATCTCCCCACCAGCACCACTCCGCCAATGTGCCTCCAGCCTGACCCAGTGGGCCTGCCTCTAAGGGTGAGCCCATTCTCCAGTGCCCATCCACTCCTTCACCTCTGCTGAAATGGCCTACAAGGGGACTAAGTGGTACCAAATGTAGTGGCCGTTTTTGGAGCTGAGGTATCTATCCACTGGAAACTGGACTGAGACAACGATCCCTTTTGCCTAGACCACCAAATAGTCACCAGGCAATAATAACTTTTGGCCACCCCTGCCTGGGATGTATTTGAATTGATGACCTAGAAGTGAAAGGTTCTTCTATATTCTGTTACGCGGGCTCTGGCTTAATGGCTTAGAACGCTGGCTAACCTTGTAATTACATAAATCTAAATGAAGTCTTTGCGTGTGACTAGTGCACCAGCCCTCACCCAGAGCCTGAGGGAATATATTTCTTCATGACACTCTCATAACAGATGAGCCAGGGCGTGAGTTCTTTGCCAAAGGTCATCCAAAAGTCACGCTGCTTGTCACAACATATTACAGCTTCTTTGCTTGGTCCAAGTGGGTTAGTCCATCTGCTTCAGCAGGCAGAACTCTCAGGCAGGAAATTTTTCAAGCCGCCCAGCCCTGCCACAAAGATCATTGTCCAGACAATCTAAACAAGATTTAGTGCCTAGAAGCTACAGCTGGATAAACTGGGGTGAGCAATGAGATGCATGGTTTTAACAGAGTAATTCATCATTGGAACAACACATACCTAGGGATGTGGTGGATTCTCCATCACTTGGACTCTGTAAGATTGAATGCGTTTCTCAAATATATACTTTAGCTCAGCCCCAAGGTAAGTGCTTGACACAACCTTGCCCAATAATTTCTCTCTGGCCTATGTCATGCAGGAAGTAAGACAAGACAATCATAATGGTCCTTTCTGGATGTAAAAATCTAAGGTGCTCCTCTTCCTCTATGTGGCTGTGCATGATGGCATAGAAGGCTTAAACTTGTGTAAGCAGAGTCAGGATGAGCTCTACCCTGACATCTGGTGGTGAATTATGGTGAGTGTGGAAAAGAACTCCAGGGGCTGATCTGGTTTGCATAGCCACACCCACTCGCCTGGCATGAAACAACAGCAACTCAAAGTGGTTACTTTGGCTGGTGTGGGATCCTCAGTTTCTCTATTATTGGGGCAGGAAGAATAAAGTTTTGTTACCCTGATTCTGTTAATCAAGGCCAGTGGAACTGTTGTATGACAGAAGGACTGAGTGAGTCCTTCACCATTACCTAAGTAGCACTTGCTTGACAAGGGGCATGGGTTACAAAACCCAGTGAATTGAGAGAGGATGGGGACAGGTATTTATACCTGATGTTATGGGCCCTCTTTGAGGGTTTGAAACACTAATTGCACTACCGCCTCTCTCCACTGTTGAATGTCAGAGCTAACTTTGATTCCATTAGGAGTCTAGTTACAGGCTGCTGAGCTGAATTCACTTTGGGCCAATGGTGCACTAGCACTGGGACTCCCCTACTATGAGCTGAAATTGCTAAGAGCTGAAATCACAAAAGAGCTAAAGTTATTAAGAGCTGAGATCACTGAGACTGTGTTAACTAGTGGGGGAGCCTGAAGCTATATTGCTAAGCGGCTGGCGGAGCAGCTAGCAGAGTGGAGCCTCACAGGGACGGTTGGAGCGGAGCTGAGCGACTCACAGGTCGGTGAGCAGGGCGGAGCGGCTGGAGAAGCAGCGAGCAGAGCGGAGCCTTGTGGGAGCGGCCCAAGGAACAGCTGAAGTGGAGCAGAGCTGAGCGGCTCACAGGTTGGTGAGCAGAGCAGAGCGGAGCGGAGCAGCTGCCAGAGCAGTTCGTGGACAGCGGGAGCGGCTCACGGGACAGCTGGTGGAGTGGAGCGGAGCGGCTCGTGGAGAAGGCTGCGGCGGAACCCCACGGAGAGGCAGCCAGTCGGTCTCGGATCACGTAAGGTGCCCCTTAACACCCTGTGTGCCTTCCCCCGCCCCTGCTTGAACTCTGGGGCTGCACTGACCAGGGACAGAGACTTTGGGGGGTTGTTGGACTTTTGGGACTTTGGTGATCCTTGGGTTGCTGGACCCAAGAGACTTTGGGGTTGTTGGACCCTTGGGACTTTGGTGATTCTTGGGTTGCTGGTCTCAAGAACCAAAGGGAAAGGACACAGCCCAATTTGCTGGGGTGGGTTTTTTTGCTCGTGAAGCCTGTTTGTGTTGTTTTTCCAATTTAATGCTGATGTCGTTTACCTCATGTTATTAAACATTTTCTGTTACGCTCAGACTCCGTGCTTGCGAGAGGGGAAGTATTGCCTCCTAGAGGCGCCCAGGGGGTGGTATGTAATTGTCCCAGGTCACTGGGTGGGGGCTCGAGCCGGTTTTGCATTGCGTTATTGAAACGGAACCCCTAGATACAGAACCCGGCCCTTGTTGCTGCCAACTTAGATGGGCAGAAGGGTTACACTTGCAAGGTCCTGAATGTTTCCTCCCGCTCATCTTCCATTGAGAACAGCTGGGAGTTGGTGATGCTCAGCACACTCAAACTGGTCCCTAAGTAAGCTGACAGAAAGGGGAGCACAACACAGACCATGGGGTCTAGACACATGTGATCTACAGTTTGAAGCACCAGCCTTCAAGCAGGGCATGTTTGTTTTGTTCTGTGTATTGCTATCTGTGCAGCTCTTTGCTGATTCGCAGTGAGAGCCTTTGTGGGAGAAGTGTGCTTTATGGTGGGTCTGGCTGGGGTGGGTCACGGCTGAGAATGCCAAACTAAGGGCAGACTGGTAAAACAGAGCAGACACACCCCAAACTCATGGTTTATTCTATAATTAGATTAACCAAATCAGTATAAAAATTGAGCTCTTGAGTCACTACACTGGCTAACAAGCAAAAACACAGTCTTCCAGGCAATCCAGCCCTTATCACCACCCAGACATGGATTGGATTGGCACTGGTTGGCTAGCCCTGTGTCTGCCTGGTAACAGATAGCACCTGCCAGCCTCATTAGCCAGGGCTATAATGGCTGGGAGGAAGTGAGTGAGAGGGAGGAAGGGGGGAAGAGAAAGGCCAGGAACAGAGGGAGGGAGGGAGAGTCTTCTGGTCTGTTGCTGGCCAAGCCTGCACTTGGCAAAGTTGGCTGCAAAACCTGTATGTAGGTGGAAAATGGTGGCAGGAAAACAAATGTAAATAAAGAACACTGGTGTTGCATCAAGCTGGGGCGTTCCTGACTGATTGGAGAAGGCAACAGGGGTTGAAACCAGAGGGGCCCAGCGTGCACCTTGCAACAGAATCCTATACATGGCAAGTGATTTTTCAAGGCTCATAGATGAGGATCACAGCAGTGATGTTAAATGTGCTAACTTGCAAAAAAGTCTCTGGTTTACCCAAGCAGGTTGCTTCCCTTTGTCTGTTTAGACTGTAAGCTCTGTGTCTGAACAGCACAAGAGAACTCCAATCGCTGTTAAGGTCTCTAGTAATAGTGATAAGTGAGAGGGATAGAATACCAGTGAATCATCTCAGGAGGGCAGCTGGACTGGATAACTCCCGTTCAGGAGCAGGATGGAGGAGAGGTCAGCAGCAGCTTGAAAAGATCACAATTTTCTAGAACAAAAGCCTCTAAAGGGTGCTCGTGAAAATAGTGCATCCTCCTGGGTACCAGAGCCCTTCAGGTGTGTTGCAAAGAATCTCACAGGCCCAGGCACAGTGGAAGAGGTGGGGCTTCCTGGCCAGGAGTCTGTGCTGTATGGAGTAATGCTAAGGGCCTGAGAATGACCTGACCTGAGATATGCTAATGTATGGTAACAAACTTCCATACTAACTGGAAGGAGGTCTACACCGTCAAGGCTTTTTGCACCATTTCAGACTGTTCAGTAAACATGGGCGATACTGTGCTATAGCTAATGCCATCAGTTTCTCATAGCACCCTTTGATTTACTTTGGGATTGTTATATCATGGAGTTTTTTGGTAGCTTTCTTTCCACTGAGCATAAACTACATCCCAACCCTTTCCCCCCGCCCCTCCAATGCGGCTGACTGACAGAGGGCATCCCTCTGACCTTTACCTGTGAGTGACGTCGACATTAAAGATAATTCCTAAATTCTTTGACTTCCCAGAGTAACTCCTGCTCTACTAATGCTCTGGTGGTTAATAATTGTAAGCAATTAAGGGATTTTCCAGGAAAAATGAACTACCTTGATCTCCATCTGGGAGCCAGAGGGAATGTGCCTCTTGCCTTTTCCTATTTCCTGGGGAAAATTAATCTCAGGTCAAGTCAGCCTCCAAGTTCCCAGCTTCTTCAGGGGTTATAAGCAGATCAGAAGTTCCCCATGGCATGATGTGAGAGCCTTCTCCAAGGGGCACCTCGCCAAATACTGCACATCAACACAGGCTTTGTTAGCTGTGTCTTTCATATTCAATTTTGGTATATATAGTGTATCCTAAGTAGAGTATTTAAAAAATAAAACCTAAGTACAAGTTAGAGCTAAAATGTTCACCTCTTTCTGAGGGTGCCTGCAGTCCAATACATCTGTCTCGTTGTTTAGTAAGTTACATCTGAGTCTGAATCAAAACCCCATGGACTAGATCCTGAGCTTGGTGTTAATCAGTGTAGCTCCATTGGCTGCAAAGGCACTGTGCTACCTTTCACCAGTGGAGGCTGGGGCTCTGATTCAGAATACCCCTTCAGATCTGAATCTGAATTTCACCGCGGGCCTCGCAATATATCAGAAGCCAAATCAAAACCCTGGATCCCAAAAGCTTTGGGGAAGCTTAGATTTGATTCTGATCCCAACTTTGAGGCTCAGGTTTATTGACCCATAATTTGGTGGCCTACACTCGTCTAGAGTCAGGTCTATCTTATTATCTATTTGCTGTTACTGCTCCTCTCCTGCCCCAATCTGTCTTTCACTTCACTGTCTTGTCATAATCTTCGATGATGAGCTCTCGTGGGCAGGGAAAACCTGTATTTTTATTAGTCTGCACAGCACCTAGCACAACAGGGCACTGATCCCTGATTGGGGCCTCCAGGTGCGATTGCAATAAGGAAAAATAATGTATTTGTTAAATGCTAACAGTGCAGTTACTGCTGCTCAAAAGGAGGTAAAGGAAGACAGTTCCTGCCCTGACATGCGGCTTGTTTTGTATTTCTGTGAATTGGATTAGCTATTTGTCATAATGTTCCTATTTAGGAAATGTTCTTCTTTTACTGTAAACTATTTGAAGCCCTAGATGGTTCTTTCAGAACTATGGTATGATGACTTAACAGGCCTGGAGATTGAACTTTGGTCTCACCCCTGATGTTGTCCCACGGGCAATGAGGCGCACGGCTGGTGTGCCATAGGGGAGCTTGCATGGCTATTGACTGTGCTATACTTTATTTCCAGGGCTCTTATGTTCCCTTTGAAATGTTCTTAATCCACTAGCAATTAGCTAATTGCTCAATATACAATCCAAGAAAGAACATGGGTTAAAAAAGGTGTAAACAATCAAATGAACAGGCTATAAACTGTCTTAAAGCAAGCACCATTGCAGAAACAGGGTGTCTTTAACTCTTCCAGCATTGATATATCCGCCTTTGGGGAAGAATTAAGAACTTCAAGCAAAGCGCACAAGGTCTTAACAGGTTGCTGAGACATTGCTTTAATATTTGCTTCTCTCTGAGCTAGAGTGATCAGACAGCAACTGTGAAAAATTGGGACAGGAGGTGGAGGGGTAATAGGAGCCTATATAAGAGAGACCCAAAAATCGGGACTGGCCCTATAAAACCGGGACATTTGGTCACCCTACTCTGAGCAGCAGCTCTGTGTTGGGGATTATTACCACTGTGCCTTAATATATAAAGTATAAGGGACTCCTTTGGCAACACACAGTGCAAAGGATGACTGCAGCTTTTCCTATGGTTTTAATGTCTGTCTCGGTCCTGGTTTGCAGAGTCTTTACAAAGAGAAAATCTAAAATGCCTAGTAGTGAATTTGCAGGACTGGAGTAACCCCTGCTGGGGGGGTTTAAAGTTAATGTCAGATCTATCACTCCCCAGTGATGGAATTTCATTAGGTTGTAACAAAAGCTGTTTGCACTAAACACTTCGTTAGATGGATTCATTTGTAATACTACTGTAGCTCTTTCCATGGACTGGCTGGGGAAAGAAATGGATATGAAGAGGAAAGGATCTGAAATTGCCCAGCAATAACTACATTTGCATCCACAGAGCTGGCTGAAAATCTGGCCTTATGGAAGTCAGTGTTAAAACTCTGATAGACTTCACTAGCAACAGGATTTCACCCCAGGTAGCTAGATGTTTCCCAGCATGCATTTCAAGCCAAAAACGCAGTAAGAATTATTTGCCAGGTTGAGGCTCAGCTGAAAATCAGACCCTAAAAGCACGGCATTAGAGTCTGGCTGGGGAGAAGTTCTGCTAGGAGTCACGTTCTTGTTGCCCCTTTTGCCCCAAGTAGCTAACCAAAATTTAGGATCTTGTAGGTTGTCCCAGTCAGGAGGAGAAATTTGATGGAGTCTGGTATCTTTTGATTCAATCTTCTTTACAAAGAATGTACAAATTCTTCTTTCCCCGATCAGAGGAGGAACTAAATCACAGTAGACCATTTCCTTGCACCAAACTCCTTTCAGCCAGCACCCCCCAAAAGCCCTCTCCAGTCTTTTCTCAGTGTTGTGCTACACAGAGTTTGTTCAGGCTGTCTCTTGCTTCCTGGTCTCCTGCGCTCTCTCTCTGCGCCAAAACAATGTCCAACAAAGTCCATCTCCCCACATCGTTTGAACTCCTGAGTGGACTCGCATATCACTGTTCTGGGCAGTGGCATGCTTACCTGTCTCAGCTATCTTAAATGAAAGGCGGCAATTAATTTTATAACATTATTTACATTCCTTTATCAAGCATAAAACAACTCCAGCTATAACTAAACAGTTTGTCAGATCCACCCATGACATTGGCCAATAATTTATCACTTTTGCAGATGGACGGCCCCGTTTGTTCCTTATCACAGGCCTGAGTAACCATGAGGCATGTCTTGCTGAGACCCGAGAGGTCATTTTTGCTCAGAAAGGTTATCTGCTTTTATCTGTTAAGCATTTTCGCTTCACCGCTCAACTGACCCCCTGCCAGCTTCCCTGGGAATTTCCCCTCATTAGTATTTAAAAAATGATTCCAAACCATTAAGCAGCTACCTGTAACTTTTTTCATGCAGTATTTCTGACATTTATTTAAGTGAGACGGTGCACCAGACTAAGCTAAACTAACCAGCACTGTTATTTATGAGATGCTCCTTGCCTCAGCAGCAGTGAGCAATCTTACCTTTCCTTGCCTTCCCAGGTAGGCGTGTCTCAGATGTATACATCATTCAGTGGCAAACATGCCCCTCAAATTACACCGAGCTAACGTTCTTCCTCAGTGGTTAAAAAATGCTATTGAGCAGTAAGAGGAAGTGTGCCTGAGAGAGAAATAGACAACTTTCCTGAACAAACATATTTTCTGTGGTCCTTGAAACAGCACTCCCCAAGAAAAAGTCAAGGACTCTTGCACCAAATGCCTTGTGATAAATATAATGGCAGCCCTCCTTCAGCAAATGTAAACTGTCATCCACTGTCATATCCTGAGGGGCATTGTAACTGGAGGAATTTTGTGTCTGTTTAAAGGAACAGGAAAAATGTCATGCAAAATATCACTAGATTAGATTTGATTTAGGTGAGTTACAAACAGAGCTCAGACCTCATTTTACTATAATCCTTTCTCCCTTTCCATTCCTTGCCATTTTGTTCCCTTCAAATTTGGATTTGGAGACAATGTAAGAAAATGTAATGGTCCCATCAGTATCCAGGCCCTCATTCAGCAAAGCATATAAGAACATGAGTTGGGGGGGTTGTTTGGTTTTGGTTTTTTTTAAGCTGTGTGTATGCTTCAGTGCTGCTTTGAATAGGGATAGTGGTACAACTGGCTGGCTGGCCCCATAAGGGGTGACAGTAATTCTCTAGAATCAGGTGTTTGTATAAACTGTTCCCCAATATCAGATAAAAATTTGCTTTATTTTTTATTTATTTTTTTACAAATACCACTGTCAAAAACTTGCTTGCTAGATCAGCAGATATTGAACACAGAAGTGGCATGAACACAGTCAAAATGTATTTGTTTAAAAATACAGCTCCGCTTCCAAGACAGTCAGATTTTAAAGCAACATCAGCTGTATTTTAGGTTCACAGACTTCATTATGAACATCTAGTATCTCCTTCTGTATACACAGGCCATAGAACCTCTTCCCAGTGATTCCTGCATCAAGCCCATAACTTATGTTTGAGCTAGACCATATCTTTGAGCAAGATGCGGACCATGATCTAATAATCTCTTAGGCCATGTCTGCACTAGAGACCTTACTGCAGCACAACTGTACCGATGCAGCTGCGCTGCGGTAAAATCTCCAGTGTAGCTGCTCTGTATCGACAGGAGAGGGCTCTGTCATCAACATAGTGCTGTCCGCAACTGCGTTTCTACCGGTGTAACTTATGTCGCTCATGGGGTTGTTTTTTCACACCCCTGCGCGACATAAATTTATACCGACAAAAGTGCTAGCGTAGACATAGCCTTAGACATCTCTTGGATAAACTAAATAGACTCAGATTCTTAAGTCTCCCACTATAGGGCAGGTTTTCCAGACTTTGTATTTCTCTTAACTCTTTTCTGGACCCTTTCCAATTTGTCAACAACCCATTTTTGAATGTCTTTTCATTTGGCACATTTGAACTTGGCCTTAGAACTGTCAGTCTCCAGCTACAAGTTCAGAGACATTGTTAATGCAAGCATTTCCACTCCCTCTACTGTGTGCCTCTCCTGTGGATACATGGACAGTTCTTCAGAGTTGTTGTTGCAGAAACTTTTTCAGCAAATCTACTTGCACAAATAAATACATGTGAAGACTTTGGCAACAAGTTGATTGAAGAGAGCAAATGCTGCCCAAATAGCAAATCAAGCATGTTTGTGTTACAAACATTTTTGTTTAAAGCCACAGACAACATATTAATGAAAACAAGATCCCAAGAACTGCAGGTTTTCCTAAAGAAGCCTCTATGTTGTTCCTATTTTTGACTTTGCTTATAAAAATAAGAGCTGTGCTATGTAAGCAGAATCTTGTGACAATGTTTTCACTTCATTGTGTGCTTGTCATTTTTTGCACATTTATTCGAAGCCCCTTTATACTTAGACCTTTCCTGTTTACTTTGGTGGAGGCATTTTGAATAGTGGATTCAGAATTTAAAAAACCCAGATTTTTCTCTTTACAGATGTTCATTAGGGTAACAACTAAAATGATTGTTGCAGAAAACTAAAATATCCTTGATTACATCACCCTGATCACTCTTAAAAATCTATCTATTTCCAAAATAACAGTAAAGCCTGCAGTAGCACCACTGCTGTTAATGGTGTGTCAGCACTGTCATTATCCACACCTGGTATTTTAGGGATTTGCACCTAGGCTGTTAAAGACAAGCAAGGTGGTGCGATCTGTCATCTCTGCTCTGGTGCACACCTCTAAGAAATCATTTCCTCTTAATTTATAAATCAACACTAATAAAAAGGGAACTAAAGCTGTGGACATAGTATTCTGGAGAAGTATTTGACGAAGGATAGGGGATAGTGTGTATAGACAGTTATTACGCTATTGTTGTTATTTATATTCTATTTTTTGAGAGACAAGGTGTGTGAGGTGATCTCTTATTGCACCAACTTCTGTTCATGAGAGACAAACTTTTGAGCCACACAGAGCTCTTCTTTAGGTCTCTGTGTGGACCGAAAGCTTCTCTCTCTCTCTCTCTCTCTCTCTCCACTAAAATTTGGTCCAATAGAAAATATTATCTTACATTTCCCCCTGCCCCCTGCCTTTGTCTCCTTAATATTCTGGGACTGACATGGCTAAAACTGCACTGGATTGATTTTAATAATGCCAAATCCACCCCCCCATGATGCATTTGACTCAGACCCTCCCCCCAGAATAAGACAAGACTAGCTTAAAAATAATTTAAAAATCTGGGCTCTTTCTCCTCTGGTTTCTGAGCCTTTAGGGTTCACGTTTTCAAGATTTTTGTCTGCAACCATGAGGTGTGTGGTGTTTTTTTGTTTGGTTGGTTTTTTTTAATGCATGTTGAATCCTCACACATTCACATGACTCCAAAGCTTGGGCGCTAAGAAAAACACCAAATAGTGTGATTCTGGCAATCAATTCATGAGAGCTGACAGCACTGTTAATACTTTGACAAGGCTTTTCAGAATCTTCTTCTATTTTAATATGTAAAACATCAGGTCCCGCTCCTGTTCCCTGTCATGTCAATAGCCAAACCTGAAGCAAGACTTGGGGCCTCAATACATTTTCAAAACAAGCTTTAAAAAGGAAAATTAAATACTGACACTATTTTCATCATAGCCCAGACCCACAGGTGGCGTAAATCAGCATAATTCCATTGACATCAATTGTGCTATGCGCATTTAAACCAGCTGAGGATCTGACCCATAGGGTTTCACTGAAACTGGTAAAAGTCAGGAAATGTAGAATTGAGACGATTTTTGTTCCCTGAAACCTACCCCATGTATAGCTCTTGCATCAACTCTAGGCTCTAGCTATAGCTAATCAGTTTGCTCGAACACCTCTTTCCATGGTATCTGAGCACTAAAAGAAGGAAAATCCACCACTGTTCACTTTTCCATGATTAAAAAAAAAACAAAATTCTCTGATTAAAAAAACATAAAAATCCATGTTTCATGTTAACAGTGGGAAAACGCTGAACTTTAGTTTCCCTAGCCACAATATACATATAGGTATCAGTTGAACACAATATTTTATTGATATATTTACAATTTTTCAGCAAGTTTGAAGCCTACCAGTGCCATCAGTTATTATAATATTCATGCCATGATCCAGTCACAGTGCATTGTTTCTTTACTGTTGTTGATGGCCCTGCTGTTTCAGCTTCTTCTTTTTCTTTTTCTTTTTCTTTTTCTTTTCAGTTTGTTTAGTGCTTTCCATGTGTTCTACAATTGTCTGCTTTCGAACGTAACCTACAGTCTTGCTGCATAGAGTACAGAACAGTACATTACCATCAACATGAAATTTGTCCTTGCCAAACTCAGTGACATGGTGTTTAGGGGGGATTTTTAAAGTTTTCAGCATCTTTTCATAACTTTAATTACTCACAACTGGAGGCTGAAGTGAAATTTGTGATGTGTTAAAACACAAACCTATATATGCTGGAAGCAATTTATTGGAACTTACCTATGTAAATTTAAAGCACATTCAAAAATCAACCACAAGAGTGGGAGGTTGTGCACCTTGAATAAGTGACACTGTTCCTTTCAGTAAAATTTTAGTGTTTATTTTTTTCACAGAATATAAGAACTAAAGTTTTTCTGGGTTTTTTTGTTTGTTTTTTAAAGTGAATTCTGTGTTTTTCCATGGCAAACAGATTTCTAGGATCCCTGCTGTTCAGTGAACACAACAATACTGAGGCAGAACATGTGGGTTGAAGATGCTGGTTTGGGGCATTAACTGTGAGTGTCATGGTTTGAATGGGTTTCAGTCTAACTGTTCTTGCACTGTTTCATTTCAATTATGAACGTTAAGGTTGAAAGAACCAATTTGGCAAGAATTGTCTCAAATGTTCACCCATCTCTCGAACTGAATGGAAAATGCGGGGCAATGCTCAGCTGTCCTTATGAAGATAAATATCTTCTAAAATACAAATATGACTTAAAACTACCTCTTAAATTTTGGTCTGCAAATTTCTGCCCCTGAGAAAGTCATGTTGCTTGGCTCCATTGTTACGAAGTGGGATGTTGCCACTAGAGGGAGCTTTCATCTAAACGTAAGAGCCTTGTGCTGTATCTTAGTACCAGAGCATCTGCAGAGCAAGTTTAATGTTTTTATTTGCTGATTCCAGCAGTTTATATGCTTCTAATGGGACACAATCATGAGTCAAATAAGTAATGGCAGCCTGTTCTTTATATTTCAGTGTGACCTAATTTAAGAACAATCTGAAGACTACTTATCTGATAGGTCTTCCCCCAAGAACCTATTAAAAATGTTGGCTAGTTTCCTTTCCCCTGAAGATGGTCCAACTTTGGGGTGTTATTTTTTTAATAGAAGTAAATGTTTCAAGATCACTTTCTTTTAATGCAACTTTTTTTGATGAACTTCCATGTTAATGGAAATATTTTTACAGTATATGTATACACAGGTGCACTTCCTACAATGCAGAAATTAGACTTGCAGACTGAAATTGAATCCGGTTGTGTGTGACTGGCGTGAAGCTGAGATGAGGTTCAGGTTAGAGTCATTAAAGCCCTGCTGAATGCAGGCTGCCATCCAGCTATTTACTGAAATCTGTTTGCTTCTTCTGCAAACCTAGGTACTGCAATCTGACACTGCTTATAATTAAAACTAGGAGAGCTGCAATTACAGCAGGGAATGATTTCTTTAGTAAAGGTTTTGTTAACTAAACGAAAGCCTGAGAATCAAGGCCCCATATATTATATAGCCACAGAACTTATCAATGAATCCACCCCTTTCCACAAAATTGTACACAGAGACTCAAGCTTTCATTTTATAAACAAAAGTTTCATCCACTTACGATTGTGAAGAAAAGCTTGAAAGGGTGAAATGAGTGTGACCAATGCAGTGTTGTCTTCCTAAATTTGCAGACAGCCTAAAACAATAGCTATGGGAGGAGCAAACTGCCCAATTCCACTCAATGACTGGTTGACTCTGAAACTTAAAGACAACAATTGAACCAGCAACACTGTTAACTATTTCACAGCTGCTCAGTTGAGTAGAAGCATCCACCTAGTGTGCTGATCCCAAACTTATTCCTGCTCCTCTACAAGTGTCAAAAAGCCCCACAATACCCTTATCTAGCTGCCAAAAACTCGAGCATCCGACATTTATACTGGTGTGTTTTTGTTGGCATGAGTGTAGGACTGTTGTATTACTTACCAGGGGAGAAAGCAGGAGTAAATAATATAGGGAATCCTCTGCTGATAATACCTTTGTTACAATACAAATTCTGTGATGGTGTATTTGCCATGTATGTTACAGGAAATTCTTTTAGAAATGTTTGAGAGTTTTTAAACATTCTATCAGGATTATTTTTATATCTCTTCCATCTGTAAAGCCAGGTGCCTAGATAAATGTAAAACACCCCCTACAATGACTTGAAATAGCTTTCCTATATCTAGAAATATCATGATTTTGAAGTCCAATATCTTGGTCTCTTTGAGAGGTAGAAGTAAGTACTGTGTGTTCCACTGAGAACCCAAGAAGCTTTGCTTCACAGTAGTACAATAACTCCTCGCTTAATGTTGTAGTTACATTCCTGAAAAATGCGACTTTAAGCGAAATGATGTTAAACTAATCCAATTTCCCCATAAGAATTAATGTAAATGGGGGGGGGGGGTAGGTTCCAGGGAAAAAATTTTCACCAGACAAAAAACTATATATTATATAGATATACACACAGTATACATTTTAAACAATTTAATACTGGTCACAGTTATGATGATTGTGAAGCTTGTTTGAGGTGATGAAGTTAGAGGGTGGAAGAGGAAGGGATATTTCCCAGAGAATGGCTTGCTGTTAAATGATGAATTAGCACTCGGCTGAGACCTCAAGGGTTAACACATTGTTGTTAATGTCGCCTCTCATCAAGGTAGCATGAACAGGAGGGAGGGGAGACAGCATAGCAGACAGAGACCGACACACACCTTGTGTGTGGGACAGAGAGAGAGATGCACACTGCCCCTTTAAGTAAACTGACCCACTCTTAAGTGCATTGTCTTTTTAAGTGGATCAGGAAGTTGAGACAGCAGCTGCTGCCCCAAGCTCTCTCTCTGTCTCTCTCCGTCAGTGTCCTCTCCCTGCTCTATATAGAGAAGCAGTAAGCGGGATGCAGGAGCAGTGGGGAGGGGGATACCCTGACATTAGCCTTCCCCCCCCCCCCCCCGCCTCCCCTGCACAGCAAGCTGGAGTCTCTGGGAGCAGCTCCAATGCAGAAGGCAGGAGCAGCACATGGCAGTGGGGGGAGGGACAGCTGAACTGCAGGCAGCTGCAGCACAGGGAACTTAGGGGAGCGGGGAGCTGATGGGGCGGGGGGGACTGCCGGTCCACCCTGGTTCCAAGCCCCCACCAGCTAGCTGCAACGGGCTGCTCTTCCTACAAGCAGTGGACAAAGCAGGCGCTGCCAAGCGACATTAGACAGGAGCATTGCACAACTTTAAATAAGCATGTTCCCTAATTGATCAGCAACGTAACAACGTTAACCAGGACGACTTTAAGTGAGGAGTTACTGTACAAAGTGTTTGGAGGGCAGCTCCCTATTCGGAGTAAGGAGGAGGAAACATTTTCCTGGAAGGCTGGGTGATTTTTAAAAGATATTGACAGCAGGTTGCAGTTGTTCACAGTTTTGGAATGTTTGTCCATCTCCCCATGACTTACTCTGGTGGACAGAGTACCGGTGATGTGATATTGGTATACAATTATTTTATGATTAGGAAGAGTGAACATAAGGAATCCTATTTTGTATCAACTGGTATTACCATTTGGTTCATACCTACTTCACATACTATGGGGTGGGGCAAAACACCAATTACAGGCTAACTGGCTTCAGTGTAAATAGACTACACTAATGGTGGGTTTAGAGACTGGATTCAAGTGGTTATATCTCCCAGTAGGAAATACAATGTGAAAATGCTAAACATGAATCTGAATTCGGAGCTGCTGCTAATGGATGACACCGTAAATTGGGATTATCCACCACTGATCAAAACTGAATTTCTCACGAGGCCTGAGGAAGAGCTCTGTGTAGTTTGAAAGTTTGTGTCTCGCACCAACAGAAGTAAGTCCAGTAAAAGATATTACCTCACTCATCTAGTCTCTCTCCTATCCTGGGAGTGACATAGCTACAACACCACTGTGTGCAGGAGAATTTTACCGTGTTTTGAACCGGGAAGAGCTGTTCACTGTGACAGGTCACTTTCCCACTGAATTCAGTGGAAAAATAAGAGATCAGAATTAAAAATGTGTTTCTTTCCATGGTCAGGTGATTGTTAGAGGCACTTAAATACCATTGATGGATTTAGATTATAGAAACTAGATAGGCACCCATCTAAAGTCATCCATTACTGTGGTAAGTGGGAAGGTGGGTTGCTTAACCCATAGATGGTCAAATGTTTTGAGCTTACTGGGTTTTTTTTGCTCAGCTCTGGTGACGCTGATTTATACAGTCCTGATTCAGTCCCTCTCTGAATAATTGATGTCCCAAGCTGATTTTTATTCATGCTGTGACGTTGTGCAGTCTATATGGTTTTATAAAAATATAAGTGAATATAATGTAACTGGAATATGCTTCATGCAAAAGGTCTCTTGTAAGGTATCATTACAAAGCTTATAATCTACTGAGTGCGATCATCCCATTTGTATAAATGTACCACTCTTGTATCTAAAACTGGAAATATAAAATATAATTCTGAGGGCCTATTGTAATTATGTAAAGTGTGGGCCATTAATGATGGTTTGGAATCTTGATGACTCCCATTAACAAGGACCATTGTCTGCAGATGGCTATGTTTACCTGTTAGTCTTCCTGTATATGTGTGTGCTGACAAGTGGGCAATGAAGTCTTGCAGTGACATGTGATCATATCACCTGAACTGGAATCCATCTTTAACCTGGTGCTTTTCCAGTGAGGGGGGGTGGAAACCCAGAGGGACAAAGGGTTCCGCCTTATGCAAAAGATATATAAAGGAGTGGAAGAGAACAGAGGGGGAGGAGCCATCATGAAGAATCCCCTAGCTATCACCTGAGCTGCAACAAGAGCTGTACCAGGGGAAAGAATTGTGCCCAGGCCTGGAAGGTGTCCAGTCTGAGAAAAACTTACTGAAGCATCTCTGAGGGTGAGATTATCTGTATTCAGTTTGATTAGGCATAGATTTGCGCATTTTATTTTATTTTGCTTGATGACTTACTTTGTTCTGTCTATTACTACTTGGAACCACTTAAATCCTACTGTCTGTATTTAATAAAATCACTTTTTATTTAGTAATTTACTCAGAGTATGTATTAATACCTGGGGGAGCAAACAACTGTGCATATCTCTCTATCAGTGTTATAGAGGGCGAACAATTTGAGTTTGCCCTGCATAAGCTTTATGCAGGGTAAAACGGATTTATCTGGGTTTAGACCCCATTGGGAGTTGGGCATCTGAGTGCTAAAGACAAGCACACTACTGTGAGCTGTTTTCAGGTAAACTTGCAGCTTTGGGACAAGTGATTCAGACACTGGGTCGGTGTCCGGAGCCAGACGGGAGTGTCTGGCTCAGCAAGACAGGGTGCTGGAGTCCTGAGCTGGCAGGGAAAACAGAAGCAGAGGTAGTCTTTGCACATTAGGTGGCAGCTTCCAAGGGGGTTTCTGTGATCCAACCCATCACACACGCATTATTATTTGTAGTGACATAGCATCTAGGAGCCCATTGTGCTAGGTGCTGTACAAACACAGAACAAAGACAGTCCCTGCCCCCAAGAGTTTACAATCTAAGGCTAAGACAAGAGGCAACAGATTGAGACAGACAGGTCAATGGGGAAAGTACAAGTTTTGTTAACTTGATATTAACAGTCCCCTTAAAATATCTTTTAAAGAAAACTAGATGATGTACCATACTTGAGCCCTAATCCAGCAAAGGCTCGTGTGCTTAAAGTTAAGCAGATGCTTAAGAATTTTGGTGGACTGGGGCCTTATTTTTGTCACCATAGAACTCTTGAAATTCAAAATACTATTGTTCTGACGTGTCCATAAAAAATAGAACAGAGAATGAGTTATGGCCCAGCATGACCCATGTATGTTGTGCATGTAGCTTGCAAAACTGGAGTGACTGATTTATTTGGATGTATTGAAAAAGTACTTGTCTCAAGTCCTAGACGCTGATTTAAAACCTAACAAATTTAAGATAAACATCCAAACAAATTATGACTTCCTACAAAAATTCAGTGCTGCTCCTAAAATAAAGAGCACCCCAAAAATGAATTCCCCTTTGTCATACTGGTGTGTGAATTCATGTTTATTGCTAGTGCTTCTTTGGAGTCCTTGCCTTTTAAGCTCACACATATATAACATTCTGCCAGGTGTTTAAAGGTTTTGGTGTTCCCACTCCAGGTGTCCCCTGAGAGGGAGTGATTTGTAATACAGATTGGTGGATATACCACATTATGGTGGTGGCAATCACAATGTTGCGATTCTCACAGTTTTATCACAAGTCTTCTCATATTTGGTATTTTTCTTAAAGTCCAGATGCTGGAATCCTTTGATTAAGGGAAAATTTCAGCTGTGTAGACATTCCAATGTGGAGTGGAGCTCAGGCTCTGGGGGGAGAGGAGGGTTTCAGAGCCAGAGCTGGAACAGCTACATAGCCTGAATCCACAGACCTGGACTCTGAGACTTGCTACTGTGGGGTAGGTTTTTTGGCTGTATAGATGTGCCCTCAGTAATGGAGGGGGAACCTGCTGGAATCCTGGGATGACAAACATCTTCCTTCTACCTCAGTGCTTCTGAGTCCTGTTTTCATGCCTGTTGCTCCTCTGTTTTCATGCACGTGTCCTTTGAAAACTCCACCCTGAGTCAGTAACACGTTGGAGAAAATAATATTCTTGCTATATTTTTCGGACTTCTCCATGAGCCCCTAGCAGCTCTTTAAATCTATCCTTTAGGAGCTAACTGGCTTTGACTTCATTTGTTCTGGAGCTCATCAGACATAGATAACAGCTGAAAGGTCCAGGCTGAGATGAAATCCTATTTTTGCCATTTACACTCATGGCATTTGTATTTCAAGTGGGGGAGGGGTGCATTTTTTTTAACCATGTCCCAAATAGAGTTACAAAACTGAAATAAAACTCAGAAGCAGACGGATATTAGCTAGTATGAACAGGAGGGAAAAGAGATCTTTGACGATCAAATTTGAAAAAAGATCAAGCGTCAGTGAGATGGAGCGATACAGGAAGGCTGCTGCAGGAGAGAATGTTCTTACACAAAGAGTGGTGAGATTATTTAGCACTTTCTGGCCCTTTACCTAAATAGGGAGAGCAAGGGACCAAGTCTTCAGCTGGTGTAAATACAGGATCTCTCATTATTGTGATCTGGCCCAGGGTGAAGTTACACCAGTAGAAGATCTGGCCCAAGAACTATGATGTAGGCTGGGGCTTGCTTTTTTTTTTTTTTTTTTTTTAATGAAAGGAGCATATATTTTAATTGGGTAACAAAATTTAATGTGGGCGGTGGAATCAGAAAAGCTGCTTGAGAAAGAGTGAGATATGGTCACATTTCTTTGTGCACATAGATTATGGGCTGCATCGTGGGACTGGAGGTTTCTTCCCCAAGGAACTGCAAGACCTGTGGGATTTGAAACTCTTCTCTCCACAAGTAATTCCCTTCTCTCACATGCCTGTAGAACATGACTGAGGGTCTCCCTAAGGTGAACCCTTCAGAGATTCATGGGCCCTTTGTCCCCGTCCCAGGGGTTTTATAGTTTCATTCCTTCCTACTGTCACTTACTAGAGCTGTTTCAGATTTACCCTGTGGTAAACAGGAACAAACACTAGCCCACTGAATTGTTACAAGACAGGATGCCTCAACGTAAATTTTAACTGGAATTTAATTTGTTACACAGATGCCAAATGTCCTCAAAAGGTCACAGCGTTACTATTCGATCGGGGAGCAAAGAAAGAAATAATGAAACAAGATCTCCTAGGCAGAATGCTGTGGTGATGAGCGTCATTTAATAAATAAATAAATAAATAAATAAAAAGCCAGAAGGAAACAAACATAACTTTTGTATTCAGTACAGAGTTTGGATGATGTGCAGTAAATAAGGCCTGGGGCCACACATTGAATGATGAGCATAAAAATAAATATTGAATAGTCCATCTGGTGCACCGAATGAGGAAAAAATAATATGTGACCATGTAATTCAAGACTGTCATCGTGCATATGAGCAAGGAGGCTGCATTAAGGTTGCAGCAGCAACCTTCATTTATGGTTTTTCCTAATTTTGGAGTGCTTGACTTTGCAACCTAAATAATGTAGTGTGTGTTTATCTATCTATAAACATATCTATCTATAGATAGATAATGAGAGAGTCAATAAGTGATATCAGTTTAAAGAACTGCTGGACAGAAAAGGACAAATGACTGAAAAACATACAATTCCCATCCACGTACTAATGTTAGATGGCCTTTATAGCTAATCAGGTGGCTACATCAAACAAAGACAGGCGTGGTCATAAGAAGTTTGGAACAATGTTGAAATAATTATGTGGTTGAATAAAAAGGAAGACCCTTGGGCCAGATCCTCTGACTATAAATCATTGTTGCTTGATTACCTTCAATGGAGCTATGGCATTTTACACCAGCTGAGAATATTTGTGCTTTGTTAGGTCACCAAAGCTACAATTAAGGTTGTGGGCCTGGTTCTCATCCTACTAACACTAGTTGTACACCAGTATAACTCTATGAATGTCAGTCCAGCTGCTCCTGATTCTCACCAGAGTGAGAGCAGAACCAGGCCCTGTATATTTATTTCAAGATTCCAGTGATTTCTTTTACAAACCATTTATGTGGATAAAAGTGCAACCTTATATCAGACTGTCTAACATTTTAGGCCCTGATTCCCCACTCCCTTGCACCTTGTGTGGTCATTTACACCTGTGTAAAGTGGATGTAGCAAATCAGAACAGTTGTGTTAGTCGTGTTGCCCAGCTGTGAGAGACAACACGAAGTGCCAGGCAGTGGAGATTCAGGCCCTTCTTGTCTATTTCCATAAAATAAAAGCTTCTGTTCTGCCCATTGTCTAACGGCTGTGGAAAAGATTGTACCTGTCTCAGCCTTGAGTACAGGGACAAAATAATTGCCAGTTTCAAGAACAAAAGAGCTCTTCGCAAGTGTGCTTTCAAATAGGTGGTTTGCAATGTCACCAAGCCCCTGCTCTGAGATACTTTATAGTAAGACAAAGGCAATTGAGAAGGTTCAAAGCTTCAAAAATGATATACCTCACATGGCCATGTCATGGAAAACCACTTACAATCCAACCTTTTATAGGCTAAGATGTGGTTTCATCCCCTCTATTTTTACATCAACTCCCATTTGAAAGGGAGGAGTTTCATATGGGACACTGTTCTTTGAGCCGCTTGACCCTTCAACTCCATTCTCAGTACGCAGTGGTCTGAGTATCTGGGGAACGGCAGACCCACCGCAGCATGAATTTCCTGATGGGCCTGAATGCTTTGGTCAGGAACATCTTTGGGATTAATGCTAACCCAGAGCAGAGCAATAGTCGGAGCTCAAGAATCAGGAGTCTGTCAGTCATCAGATAAGAAGTCAAAGGATAGGGTCTGACGAACTCCATACCTGTGTATTTTGGGATGGGGGTGGTGTCCTGTGAATCTCTTGCTTAAATAGTTCATCAGCTGGTGTAACTTGGTGTAGCGCCACTGGAGTCAATGCAGCCATGCTGATTGACACCAGCTAGGGATCCGGGTGCTGAAAGAGATTTAGCTATCCATTACTGCCAACTTTTAGGAATTTTTGGCCCTACAATTTCCCCCCAAAATGACACTTGTTGAAGAGAAAATCTGATGGCTTCCCTTGGTGGTATGTGTAGGTGCTTAACCCACGTCACTGAAGTGGTAGTTCATTGGTGGTGTGCAGGCACCGGTGGTATTTTAGGCCAGGTCCTCAGCCTCCAACGTGGCTGCTTTGCAATGCTAATGGCTGACCCAAGAGGCCTCAGGGAATCTCCGTGTGGCCTAGAGCCAGAAAAGCCAGCTCTGTCTCACCCTCTCACAGTCCTCAGGCCCTGGTTCAACCCCCACTGTAAATTAGAGCTGAATCACATCCGTGGAGAATGCTTTGACCTTGGACATCATGCAGGTCATTCTGCCTTTGCGGTCAGCTTTGTGCCAGGGGAACAGCAGTTCATAGATGGAGCTGTGGATGCTAATGTAGCTGGGTTCTGATACTTTAACTGCTTTCAGGGTTAGGACCAAACCCTTAAATTGACAACAGAAGCAGGCTGAGAGCCTGAGAAGGGACCAGAGCACAAGCTTGGTGTGCTCACAGTGGCCTGTCCTGTGGAGAGGCAAGCAATCGCATTTTCAATCATCCAGAGTCAGTGTTTAGATTCAATGAATTAGTTACCCAGTGTGGAGGTGACAAATGCATAGATCACTGTGGCCACCTGGGAAGATGTAACTGTTACCCCATCTGTAAAATGGGGTGTATACTGCTTACTCGCTCTGATGTCGTGCGCGGAGATCTATGAATGACCAGTGCTCTAATTGCTAAGTGTTATTATTTACAGGCTATGTGAATAGTCTACTGTTCACTTCATAAAATACATAAAGGTAAAGCCATTCAGGAAATGTAACCAGGATCATTTGAGCACAGAACCTCCTGTTTCTACTGAGGACAGACCAAGCAGTGAACAGCAAGTCCCTATGCTGCATATTCCCGTGTATAGGCAAAAGTGCTAGACTTCAAAACACTGGTCACTCTGTGGGGGAGAGACAGTAGAAGTAACTTTGTATTCTCCAAACCAGCACTGACAGCTAAGTCAGTTGTCAGCTACAGTAGGGAAGGAAGGCTGGGGAAATTGGGGTAAAGCAGAACAATCAGTCGCTGATGTGTCAGGTATGGCAACATCCTTTCCATGCAGCCAGGGTCTAATAACTGGGTACTTGTTGATAGCGAGTGAGTGTCAGACTCTGATATTTCTCCCAGAAACTCTCATGCATTTGCAGGGCCGGCTCCAGGGTTTTGGCCGCCCCAAGCAGCCAAACAAAAACAAAACGAAAAAAGCTGCGATCGCGATCTGCGGCGGCAATTCAGCGGGAGATCCTTCGCTCCGAGCAGGAGTGAGGGACCGTCCGCCGAATTGCCGCCGAACAGCTGGACGTGCCGCCCCTCTCCGGAGTGGCCGCCCCAAGCACTTGCTTGGTAAGCTGGTGCCTGGAGCCGGCCCTGTGCATTTGGAATCCATGAAGAGAATACAGTCAGTGTTTGTGTGGATTTTAGCAGCTGAGATGGCTTTTGAGCCAACTCCTGGATCAGGATCAGAACATACCTGAACGCTGGGAAATAATGAGTCTAGATCCAACTATAAATTTTGCAGCTCAGCCACCTTTCTAATGTTTTGTTAAATAAACAGGGTTTGGAAAAGTGGTGTAAGAATAAATCCAAATACAGTGCTAGTTCTGGCTTTGTGAACTACATTTCCCAGGATGATTTGGGGGGGGAGGAGGGAGTGAAATGTACAAGGATGGCATTTATAGTATGACTAGAAAAACAAGATGGAATGTGGAAAAAATATTTCCTGGCAAAGGGGCAGATTTTCAGAAGTGGTCAGCAACTAAAACTAGTGGGAGCTTCTGGATGCTGAAGCACCTTTGAAAATACCGTTACTTCATTTAGGTGCTCAAATGGGAGCAGCTGTGGGCTGAGCTCTTCTGAAAACCTGACCTAACATGAATTTATTTTCCAATTATCTAGTATCTATCTCTAAGGCCAAGATCTTCAACATTTAGGCTCCTACGCTGGAATTTTCAGAGACTATGGGAGTTGGGTCCCTAACTCCTTTAGACATTTTTGAATATTTCCAGCCCTGAATCCTTATTTAGACTCATTAAAGAGTAACTGAGTGATCATCACTTTTGAAAATCAGGTTACTCAGGTGCCTAAATATCAACTTAGGAGCCTCTTTTTAAAACAAAACAAAACCAAAAAACCTTGGCCTAGAAATATACCAATTCTTTTTACTAGTTTACAGTGGGACTACTCCTGCATCTGCAGTTGCTGTACAACAGTGTCAATAAGAACTATTAGGCTAAATCCATCCTTGGTGTAACTCCAAACACTTCAGTGGAGTTACATTAAGGATACATTGGAATCCTTGCTCTTAGATAATTTTGCACTGACCATGGAATCCCTTCCAAAAATGTGAACATATTTAGTCAGGCAAATGATTCATATTGTTTCAATGACCATCCTGGAATTACTTTGTAGTTACAAAACATGTATATGCATCCGAGGAAGTGGGCTGTAGCCCACGAAAGCTTATGCTGTAATAAATTTGTTAGTCTCTAAGGTGCCACAAGTACTCCTGTTCTTTTTGCGGATACAGACTAACATGGCTGCTACTCTGAAATTTGTAGTTACAGTGGAGTCACTGAAAAACAAAACAGCTGTTGATAGGAAGCTGATAAGCCCAATAAGGGGAGCCTGCAGTGAATTGTCATAATAACACCAAGAATTAACTTTCTACTGAAGACTGTTAATACTGTGAAAAGTGACTATGTAAAAATGGCACCTTCTTACTCACAGCTGGGGTGTGTATTTGGATTCAAATCTGCTTCCTCTAGTCCTCCAGAGCCAACAAAGCTTAGGGAGGGTGAGCTGGATTTTGTTCCTTTTTGAGGAGCCACAGAATTGCTTACAGTCAGTAATACTGAAGGTAATTAGGTTGTTCAGGTGTCACTGACGACACATTTTGGCTTGTAAAACACTTTATTCCTGTTGAAAATACACAAGATTGAAAGAACTCAGTATAACTCGGAGCCATGGGTGAGTTTGCAGGAGAAAAAAAAATCAGTTTACCAGCAACAGAGTACGTTGACATGGAAATCACAAAGCCACTAAAAGTGCAGCCTTGTGACACCATTGGCATAAAGTTCTGTTTCAGAATAGAACTATGCTGCTCATATAGGTAAGGATTAGCTGCATGAGTGTAGCTTCCCAATGCATTTGCATTTTGATTAGAAAGCACTTCACAGGCTCTTCGTAGCCCAGTGCTGACCATTAGTGAAAAGCCTAACTCTGCTCCCGTATGGCCCCACAATATGCCAACATTTTTATGGCTGACTTAGAACAACACTTCTTTAGCTCTCGTCCCCTAATGCCCCTACTCTACTTGCGCTACATTGATGACATCTTCATCATCTGGACCCATGGAAAAGAAGCCCTTGAGGAATTCCACCATGATTTCAATAATTTCCATCCCACCATCAACCTCAGCCTAGATCAATCCACACAAGCGGTCCATTTCCTGGACACTACTGTGCTAATAAGCAATGGTCACATAAATACCACTCTATACCGGAAACCTACTGACCGCTACACTTACCTACATGCCTCCAGCTTCCATTCAGGACACACCACACAATCCATTGTCTACAGCCAAGCTCTAAAATGCAACCGCATTTGCTCCAATCCCTCAGACAGAGACAAGCACCTACAAGATCTCAATCAAGCATTCTTAAAACTACAATACCCACCTGCGGAAGTGAAAAAACAGATTGACAGAGCCAGACGAGTATCCAGAAGTCACCTCCTACAAGACGGGCCCAACAAAGAAAATAACAGAACACCACTAGCTGTCACCTTCAGCCCCCAACTAAAACCTCTCTAGCGCATCATCAAAGATCTACAACCTATCCTGAAAGATGATCCCTCACTCTCACAGATCTTGGGAGACAGACCTGTCCTCGCTTACAGACAACCCCCCAATCTGAGGCAAATACTCACCAGCAACCACACACCACTGAACAAAAACACTGACCCAGGAACCTATCCTTGCAACAAAGCCCGATGCCAACTCTGTCCACATATCTATTCAAGTGACATCATCATAGGACCTAATCACATCAGCCATACCATCAGGGGCTCGTTCACCTGCACATCTACCAATGTGATATATGCCATCATGTGTCCAGCAATGCCCCTCTGCCATGTACATTGGCCAAACCAGACAGTCTCTACGCAAAAGAATTAATGGACACAAATCTGACATCAGGAATCATAACATTCAAAAACCAGTGGGAGAACACTTTAACCTGTCTGGTCACTCAATGACAGACCTGCGGGTGGCAATTTTGCAACAGAAAAGCTTCAAAAATAAACTCCAACGAGAAACTGCTGAGCTTGAATTGATATGCAAACTAGATTCAATCAACTGAGGCTTGAATAGAGACTGGGAATGGCTGAGCCATTACAAACATTGAATCTATCTCCGCTTGTAAGTATTCTCACACTTCTTATCAAACTGTCTGTACTGGGCTATCTTGATTATCACTTCAAAAGTTTTTTTTCTCTTACTTAATTGGCCTCTCAGAGTTGGTAAGACAACTCCCACCTGTTTATGCTCTCTGTATGTGTGTGTGTATATATATCTCCTCAATATATGTTCCATTCTATATGCATCCGAAGAAGTGGGCTGTAGCCCATGAAAGCTTATGCTCAAATAAATTTGTTAGTCTCTAAGGTACAACAAGTACTTCTGTTCTTTCTGCTCCCACTGCATTTAATGGGAGGTTTGCAATTGACTTCCATGGGAGCAGTGTTAGGCTAATGCTGAGCACTTTTGAAATCCTCTATGCAAGGATCACTTCACCAACCACTGAAAAGCAGGGCCAGTGCAAGGACGTTTTGTGCCCTAGGCGAAACTTCCACCTTGCGCACCCCCCAACCCTGCGGCAACTCCCCACACCCCCCTCCACCCTGAGGCGCCCCCTCCTCCCGGCAGCTCCCCGGCCCAGGGAGCTGTGCAGCAGCTCCCCATCCCAGCTCACCTCTGCTCCGCCTCCTCCCTGAGCACGCCGCCCCCACTCTAATTCTCCTCAAACAGCTGATTGGCACCGCAAGCCTGGGAGGTGGGAGAAGTGGAGCGGCTGCTGCGCTGGGAGAGGGGAGTCTGAGCCGCACATGTCAGCGCACCGCCAGCAGCCCAGCCCAGGAATGCTGTTTTTAAAAAAAAAAAATTGGAGGCACCGCTCTTTGGTGCCCCCAAATCTTGGCGCCTTAGGCAACCTCCTAGTTTGCCTTAATGGTAGCACTGGCCCTGCTGAAAAGCAACATGGCAGCTCTTTAACAATGCACAGCAACACACATGTGGGGAAGGAAATTCATTAAATACGTCTTAACAATACAAACTTTTTTCTAATTTAATTTAATAGGGATACTACAAGCCATGTAGCTGTCTGAGGTGAATAGTATGCTATTCATATGTAGATCAAATGTAATATAATAATACTGAGCTCAAAGTGATTCACTAGGGTGGATAAGGAGGATAACCCCCTTTTACAGATGGGGTAACTGCCAATATCTTGCTCTTGAGAATATTTTTGACCCCTCCCAACTCTTTAGTTGCATCATTCTCAGGTGTCTGCACAGTCTTTCCAAGTTTAATAGACCAAGTGCATCTTGCAGAGATTATGAGAGCACTGTCAGAATTCACAATAGGCCACAAAAACTGTAAAGGATTTCACTGGCAGCTGAACGCAGCAATACAAAATAATGTAAGTGTATAGTGAGCTGCAGGTTGATCCTGGATAGTGACAAAGCTTGGAGTAGATGAATGTGGAGAAAAGACTTATTTTTAGACTCCTTAAAGAAGTGGATGCCTTTGCCAGGAGGGCTGAAAGTTCAGAGAGCATGAAAGCTCCAGTCAAAGAATCCTGAGTCTGAGTGACAGGTTTTATTATTACTATGCTATTTCTTTATTGTGCTTATTCTCCAGTACACTGTTCCTTGACTCTCAAGCCCACCCAACCCCTTGGGTCTGAACTCAGGTGGCTAGCCTGAGTCTCCCCCAGATGTTCAACATCCATCCTGCTATTTTTAGCATGCTAGTTCGAGTGAAGTTAGCATAAGTCTGGCTCTCTGTAGGAGCACCTTGACCCAGCTGCACTGTAGATCTGCCCGTAGTGATCAGGCTGAGGATAAGGGGTGGCTTAGAGCCAGCTTCCTCCCCAACCCACCCCAGCTCATGGGCTGAGCAACCCAGGGATCTGGCCTTGTGTGCTTAACTACTATAAAATGCAAATTAGCTAGCACTATAGCTATTACACGAAGCGGAAAAGGCCCAGGAATCACCCACACCAAAAGACACGCTTTGCTAGGTAATGTCATCACATGTTCTCCCCTCCATATTAATGGGAGTTATATACATCCAGTATCTAACATAGAATAGGTGTCCCCTAACCCAGACTCTCTGCCAGTATATGTTGAGTGGAGCCACTACTAATATTGAGGTAAAAACAACGAGGAGTCCTTGTGGCACGTTAGAGACTAACAAATTTTATTAATAAATAATATTGAAGTGGTATCTATCAATACTCAGAAATTAAGCCATCCAGTTTTCTTTGGGCTAGAAGGTAACTTATCTACCCAATATCAGGGGGTAGCCGTGTTAGTCTGTATCTACAAAAACAACAAGGAGTCTGGTGGCACCTTAAAGACTAACAGATTTATTTGGGCATAAGCTTTCCTGGGTAAAAACCTCACTTCTTTGGATGTCCTTTCACTTGTTAAGTGCCATAAGTTTTCCTTCTCTGAGTAATGTTTGGTGGAGGGATTCTTGCAGTCCTCCACCCCTTTCCTGCACTTTCTGCATTCCTCCAGCTGCCTAATGGCATGTGTGCCATGGCAGATGCTCTGGCTTCATTCTCAATGCACGTCCCAGATATTTCCATCTATGGATATATTGGGTAGATAAAAACAACAAGGAGTCTGGTGGCACCTTAAAGACTAACAGATTTATTTGGGCATAAGCTTTCGTGGGTAAAAACCTCACTTCTTCGGATGCATTAGGGTGAACTGCAAAGAATGGGGCAGCCTAAACCCAAAAAGCTGGTGGATATTCCTATACTTAGATTTACCAAGACAGCATAAAACAGCTTCTTTATTACCTTACTGGTTACTCAGAAGTCCAAACAACACAGTTCCCTTCAAGTGATCCAGCCTTTGGCCTCCATCCAGGTACCCACGTCCAATATGATGAACATTTCTGTAAATCTTATTTCATCATATAAAAGAAAAGGTTCTACCAATCCCAAAGGATCAGACACATTACCTCCCAGGTTAATGAATGTTTCAGATCTTATCCAAATACACGCTACAGCCAATTCTTATTAACTAAACTAAAATTTATTTAAAAACAAAAGAGAGAGAGTATGGTTAAAAGATCAACATACATACAGACAGGAGTTCAATCCATTGAGGTTCAGATTCATAGCAGAGATGGTGAGCTTTGTAGTTGCAAAGAGTTCCTTTAGAATTCAGTTAATGGGTTCCAATGTCCAAATATCCTAGTCAGGGTGTACCAGCATAACTGGGACCTCAGTCTTGCAACTCAAACTTCCCCTGTTGAAGCCTAAATAGATCTGAGATGACAGAATCGGGACCCAAGGATCTTTTATACAATTTCATGTCCTCTTTGACAAGTTGGGATTTCCTCTGGGAACAGAAGGTAATTAGATGATTTTGAAGGAGATCCATCTATACGAATTAACATAAGGCCATTTGCTTTTTCCTCCACCATTCACAGTACATTTCAAAGAGAGACGAATACCGAGATATCCTGTGTTTACAAGTCATTTAAATGATTTCAGAATACAGCACAGACAGTGACTGTTGATTATCCTACTCATACATATGTAAATACACAAAACCACAAACAGTATCTCCCTACATGTCTTTTGAGGGTTATTTATTTTGCAGGATGTTTAACCCTTTCTAGTCATGCATCACAATGGGTAAATCCTCCCCCAGCTAGCCAGGCAAGCATCCTTCCTGCATCTCTCAGCCCTTTCCTTCAGGTAAAGTCTACATGTTACATATCTTCTGCTAGGTCAAATGGCAGGGTAACCAAGACCATCTGCTGCGTAATCCCTGCTGGTCCTGAGTACATCCTGGCAGAATTTGGAAGTGTGGGAGCAAATATTTTCCAATACTTTGTACTACTGCTCCCCCCTGCCCCCCAATGACTGACTGCCTTGGATCCAAGTTTATAAGACCTAATAGTCATCTCTGAAGCCTTCCTATTCACACAAGGAGAAAGTAGCCCTGCAGGCAGGGCAAAGGTCTGTGTTGGGTAGCTCCACTTTATTGCATCTCCAGCAAACACGGAATAGTTTAATCTGATTTGAGGTTTCAAGAGGATTGAACATATTAATAATACTGTGCAGAGCTGCAGGGACATTGAGAAATAGTTTTCCCAGGGGACAGCCTGGAGTTGCACACTTACAATGAAGAGTAGTAATAAAAAAAAGCAGAAATCTAGTGAGCAATGGAGAGTATGGAAGCATGGCTGACCAGGGGCTGTGTTAGGATATTGTGATGCACTGCCACCTTGTGTTGTATTGGCTAGAAGCAATCAGCATCCCTATGAAACAACAATTATGGCCCTACCCTGAAGTGCCCGATTCATGGCTTCTAGCTCATGCACAGTAATTAACGGACTTCCCAAGCAAAAATGATTAAGTTGGAGTCAAGGTAGCAAATTTGCATCAATTATCAAAAGGGAGGAAAAAAGTAGAACATTGTAGTTTATTGGAAGGTGAAGAAATTCTAAGTTATTGTTACAATTTCTAAACCCCTCAGGTCATATGGAAATAGAGTTAAGGTTTCTCAGATAAAATTCTGTCCTTCCTCCCTGTATTCCCACATATCCTCCACTTGAATTCATGAGGTTACTTTTCACCTGTATGCCAACTGCATTCACAATTTTAGGCACAAATCCCCACTATGCTGTCTCTCATTAGACATACTACTATATGTATTGGGCAGCTACTACACGTGTGCCCTGGACATTACACAATATACTCCTCCAGTTATTCTTTCCTTGATGAGTCAATATATGCCAATCTCTTGCCATTTTTATGTGTCCATCCCAAAGCCACAGGCTAGACCCACCCCACCTTCTCGGTGTTTACTCAAGAGTCCCCAGTGCTACACATCTTGGGCTTGAGTCATCCCTAAGATAGGCTAGCTTCTACCAAGAAGTAGGGTGCCTGATAGTAGAATTCACCCAAAGGGGGTTCACCACTGGGCAAGATGCCTACAACCCCACGCACCAGGGATCCATACCCAGCAAAAGCCACCCCACAGCTTTTTCTTGCTGAGGCAGAGCTTTAACACAGTTGCTCACAGCTCTGGATGACCCGAGACATGCCAGAGAGGCTTAAAACAGGAGAGAGCTGAGAAAGAACAGACAGTGGATCCACCGCTCTTAGTTGTATTGTCATTATCAGCATTTTATTTTTCCAAAAAGGGTGAGAGTGACTGACAGAGGAAGTGGAACAGGAGTTTAGTGCACAAACTGAGCTCCTGAAAGAGTATTAGTGAGTTTCTTTGGGATGTGGGCATGGACTCTCTCCAAATATAGAGAGTAAAGCGAAGAGCCAACTCTTCCAGCCACAGCTGCTCTCAAAGGATAACTGCAAAAAACAAAAACTAACAGACATATCTTCCAGAGTCTAACAACCTCTTCGGGTGCGAAGAAAAAGAACTTGTAAGACTTTCAGAGTAGCAGCCATGTTAGTCTGTATCCGCAAAAAGAAGAACAGGAGTACTTGTGGCACCTTAGAGACTAACAAATTTATTAGAGCATAAGCTTTCGTGGACTACAGCCCATATAGCATCCGAAGAAGTGGGCTGTAGTCCACGAAAGCTTATGCTCTAATAAATTTGTTAGTCTCTAAGGTGCCACAAGTACTCCTGTTCTTCTTTTTTTTGTAAGACTTTGTGTTACTGTGCCATCCAGTGATGTATGTCGTAACAGTGTTTCCTACAGTTGAACATTTTTAGGAATTGGCAAATAATTAACTCAACCTCCGTTACAATTGATCTATTGTAAATGGTCTGGTTTAATTGATTTATGAACACTTTTTTATTATTACTATTTGACGTATTTGCCTTATGGCTGTCCAAATGACCTCGGCTTTGTTCAGAGGGTTTAGTACTGTACCAGAAAATACAGTAGAGAAGGGTTTTCTGCCCTAATGTTTTTGCTTCCCATCCCACTGCACTGCTGTTCAGTATGATACCCTGAACTGAGGGGAAAGTGGTGCTGAAAGCTGCTTCCCTTGATTTCTGGCATTTGTTTGGCTTGTTTATTGCTTTTTAAACTCCAGCAGCCCCACACTCAGAGAGGTCCAGTACTTACCTTCTCCTGACAACCGGCAGCATGGATAGGCCAGCACTGTGGGCTCCTTTCAGTAAAGCAGGGGTTGCAGCTGGATTCTAGTGATATCCAGTGTCCTCCCCCATCATTTGTAGTAATGCATGAATCCATATCCAAACGGAGTCTGTCAGTACTTAAGTTTCTATGCCAGGAAGAGAGAAATTGAACTATCAGCTCTTGGGCCTAGATTTTTAAAGGTATTTCAGCATTGCTGTGCTCAATGTTGCAATGCTTTACTGATTTAAGAGCCTAAATCTCCCTTAGGACTAGTCTACACTGGCAACACTAAAGTGTAGGTTTACGTGTGTGGTTGCGGCAGAGCGCTGGGAGAGAGCTTTAAAAAACCCACCTCCACGAGGGACGTAGCCACCAGCGCTGGTGCACTGTCTACACTGGCACTTTACAGCGTTGAAACTTGCTGCGCTCAGGGGGTGTTTTTTCACACCCGAGTGAGAAAGTTGCAGCACTGTAAATTGCTGGTGTAGACAAGCCCAAAGTCTACATAGAAGCCAAAGTCCCATTGACAGTTGATTCAATGTTCCTAAATCCCTCTTGCAAATGCGATTTAGGCTCTTAAATCAGTTAGGCGTTGCAACACTGAGCACAGCAATGCCTAAACACCTTTCAACATCTGGCCCGGGACTTTATGGTGTGTGTTTTGGAGGCAGCTGGGAGGTGGGGCTTGGAGAATAAGTCCATATCGTTTTTAACAACAAATATTACAATCCTGATACAAGTGCACATGCTCATCATTTCATATTCCTACACTGGTTGTCTCATATGCCTCCTAAAAATCCTTAAGCTGGCTAGATCCTGCCAAGTGCATGCATAAAATATGTCTGGTTTAGAAAATCTGGGCAAGGTTCATCAATATCATACATCACTTTTATAGTATTATTGCCGTTTATCACTGGACAGCATTTCATTACTGGGTAATAATGCCATCAGGCACCAGCATTTATCTCCTCTTGTAATGTAGTTCATCTTCAGTAGTTTAATCATTGAAGTAGTCTCAGTTAGTGGGGACAACACTGTCTGTTGTCTGTTCAGAAAACTCTTTTCATTGTTCCCACAGGGTTGCTAGCAACTCTGCACTACGTTATGCCGCAGTATATTTGCTACAGGCTTTCTGCTCTCTTCCTTGCCCTCCCCTATCAGATTGGTTATTCTTTGATTCTTTTTACAACACCCCACCAAACTAATTATGTAAACAGTTTATAACCCTTCCTATCTCCTGGGACTCAATGTACCGCATACTTCAGTCCTCTCTATGCCAAAGCAGCAACATCAGTCATCCAATGTAACTACTAATCACTACAGAACCATGGCTGCTAATGTCCTTGTTCTGAAGGTGAAATAAATCCGTCACACTAGGTTACAAACATGTATATACTATGAATGAGCCACCCAGCAACGTTCACAACAGCCTTGGAGGCAGTGTGCCACCAAGTGCCCCTACCAATGGTTGCTGCTTTATTTGACTTTTTTATGAACTCCATCCCAGATTTGCTTCTTCTCCTAGGCAGTTACATTTTAAAGACGTTTCCCAAAACTTAGCTGGAGTGAAGTCTGGCTAAACAAAGGGAAGACAAAGCAATCACCAAAGCCAGAACGCTATGTTTCTAGAACAACTGGGACATGGGAATCGTGGAATTGCCACACTGCATCACAGCCGAGGTCCATCTACTTCAGTATGTCATCTCTGATGGTGGCCTCTGTGACAGACAGGGCAATTTCTTGCAATACTCTGGACAAACCTTATTGAATTAAGTTAAATAGTGAATTAGGTTTATGTATCCTTGTGGCCACAGGGTTGGTATGTATTTCCATGGGAGAGAGGAACCACAGCCCTTCCAGAACTAAGAACAGTGGAGGGCAGTTAGGCAAATTCACTCAGGTTGCAACATCTCTAGAGTTACCACCAACTGGAGAGAAGCTTGAATATACTGTTTTAAACTGGATTCTCCAGGAAACCTGTGACAAGAACCCTGCAGCAGGCAACTGTGGGATAATTTCCCCTCCCTGTCCCCCACAAACATTAGTTCTCATCCTGATCTCTAATAGTTAGAGAGAGTCTTAAACCCTGAAGCGTGAGGTTCAGAAAATTATCATTAATTCTGATAACTGTGAATACTCTTAATATCCATATACATGCCCATCCCTTTTTGAATCTGGTTAAATTCCTAGTCTCAATTTCATGTGGCAGTGAGTTCCACAGTCTAATTATACATTGTGTAAAAAATGTGTTTCATTGCCTGTCCCCTTGTTCTTGAGTTATGGGAGAACAGACGCTCCCAATCTACCTTCCCTAGACCATTCATTATTTATATACTTTCACTGTGCCGCCTCTTATTCATCCCTTTTTAAGGTAAACAAGCTAATCTCCTTGATCACTCACCACTCACCCACACTGCACACAGTATTCCAGATGAGGCCACACCATTGATCTATATAAAGGCATTATAATAGTCTCCCTATTATTCTCCCGCCTATTCCTTAAATTCTAAGGTCTTTGCTTTTTTGACTGTGACTGCGCTTTGAGCAGTGGTCTTCACTGACCTGTCTACAGTAATACCCATGTCCCTTTCTTGGGTTGATACAGTTAAGTTAGAACCCTATAAGGTGTGTGAGTAGTTTAAATTGTTCCCTCCGGTGTGCATTTATGACACAAAGGCCCATTGATGCCAGCTGGCAAAAGGTTCACTACTCCATCAGCAACTCCTACCAGGCCTGACAAACTCACTACACCTAGCACACTGCTTTCATAATGTTCACCCATAAAGAATAAGCCATGAGATATCTAATAACAGCTGATGTTGTACTGATCCGCATAATCATTGTGAGATGTATGTAGGCCCTGGGGCTGTATAATGGCAGATCCACCAGCCTCATCCTTCTGCCCACACCTGGCTGCTTCTTAATGCACAGGGAAGTCACAAGGAGTGGAGCTGTTCAGCACAGGGGAATCATGCATTCCCTCCACAGGCTTCCCAAGCTTTTCCCCCAGATGTAGAGGGAACTGCTCAAGGGACAGTCACATAGGCAGGAGGGGTGGAGTTTTGCCACAGAAGGACAGATTTTTCAAAGATGGGAATAAATAATAATTTTGCACGTAGGACGTAGCCCCGCAACCCTTAGTCACATGAATAATATACACACACAAGTAATCCCTTTACTTCAATGGATCTTCGTGTGTGAGAAAGGGTTTGCAGAACTGGGCCTTTATATAGCACATTTCATTTAAAGGTCTCAAAACAAATGTGGAAACTGAGGCACAGAAAGGTTGAGTGACTTACCCCAGCTCACGTAGCATGTCAGAGTCAGAGCTGGGACTGGAACCTACGTCTCCTCTCCTAATTCTTTGCTCTCAACATGACTCACTAACTAATTAATGACCCTCTTGCACACTCACTCACTGAATGGGCAGGTGCAAATAATGCTGATTATGGATGCACCATCATTGCCCCTCTGTTGAAAATGTGCCCTGTGTTTTAGATCAGAATTGATTCAGGTCCCAGTGCCGAAGTGTGTACGCCAGTGAGATTTTTTTCTGAATAAGGATGGACTTACCACGTAGAGCTCAGGCCCTGAATGCTTTTATGCTCCAGAAAAGGGGGGGGGGGAGGAATTTCTGTAGTAAAATTTGAGAGATTCTCTTCATAGGAAGATCATAGATTTTTAAGGCCAGGAGGAACCTTCATGGTCCTCTACTCTGACCTCCTGTATATAACACAGGCCAGTGAATTTCACCCAGTTACCCCTGTAGCGAGCCTAATAACTTGTGTTTATCCACCCCTTCCCTTGGTAGTTTATTCTAGTGGTTGATCATCCTCTGTGATAGTTTGGGGAATTTGTCTATGTAAAACTTAAGAATTCTGATTGATTTTTATGAAGTCTATGTAGAACACTGACCATCAATGTGTACGGAAACAGCCATTTGCTAGCAAAAACTGGTCATGTATCTCACAAACCCTGTGTGGAAGCTGCTATGGGAAAGCAATCAAAATGTTACCATGCCCTTGTAGAACAATGAATGTGCTAAAGTGATTGTCTACCTTAAGAGAAGCTGGTTCTCCCAGGTTGTCTTTTGGGGGTGGGGCTGGAATGGAAAATCCCCAGGAAAGAAAAGGAACAAAGCAGTGTTAGGTGCTGATGTTCAAAAGACAAATGCTTTCTGTGTGGGGAGGCCTTTTGCCTGTGGGAGCTGAACAACCGAAAGACGGAGAGCTCCGGGATTGTGGGGACGACAAGACCTTGACTGGAACCTGCAGGCTAAGCAGGAGGAGAGGTGTGTGGGGAGGGCCTGAGACCCCAGAAATGACTGACTGATGCCCAAAGACAACAAGGAGTCTGGTGGCACCTTAAAGACTAACAGATTTATTTGGGCATAAGCTTTCGTGGGTAAAAACCTCATTTCTTCAGATGCATCTGAAGAAGTGAGGTTTTTACCCACGAAAGCTTATGCCCAAATAAACCTGTTAGTCTTTAAGGTGACACCAGACTCCTTGTTGTTTTTGTAGATACAGACTAACACGGCTACCCCCTGATACTTGATGCCCAAAGGGCTCTTGGAGTGAGTTTGGGTCCAGAACAGCAGCCTAGTGAACGTTCGTGGGGGTGGTTCATGAGAGTGTTAACAAACTGATGGTTAAAAATGTGTGCCTTGTTTCTGATTTGTATTTGTCTGGCTTCAACTTCCAGACACTGGTTCTTGCTCTGTCTTTCTCTGCTAGATGAAAGACCCACCCCTTTTTTTTCTCCCAGGGTGTTTTCTTCCTGTGAAGGTACTTACTCACCACAATCAAGTCATCTCTTCATCTTTTTGATACCCTAAAAGTTCCTCCAGTCTCCTGAGGCACCTCCCCAGGAAGATAACAGCAGCTGTGAGGAATGCATTTGGACTCCTCTGCCTGGTCAATTTTTGCTCCTGACCAACAGTGTGCAAAGGATCAGTGATGGTGGAACATCATCTGTCACTCCAAGAGGACACCACTCTCAGTACTGAGCACGCCAGGGCCAGCATGCTGGACACTTCTCACATGCACTTGGTTGGTTTGTTTCATTGGCTATATATGTATTTAAAATGAGGATAATTTCCTAATGCTGTTAAAAATGTTGATAACATTTTAAACTCTCTACAGAGAACACAGATTTGACTTTGAGGTCTAGATTAACTTCCATCAGACAAGTGTAGCAATCAGCTTTCTACACTGTGAGAATGAATCTCCAGGGCATTCTCCCACTTGGGGACTTATTTAATATTGCAGCTATTATCTGTAGTGTCCACACAAGCAAGATTTTGTTCATTTAGAAGTACCAACTTGAATTCTTCCCTGTAATTATTTTCAGAAGTCTGCATCTGAAACACTTCTTCCCCTCACTGAGGATAAAACATCTGTCTGATGTAGTCAATTATATTTTATATAATATGTATATATTATATTTTGTATAATATTGGCTTGTGACAACTCCACATCAGAATTACAGTAGCATCAGTAGGAGACAAGCCTCTATCTAAAGAATTTTATATCCATTAATACAGGCTAATATTCTCCTTACAGGCAGCTAAAACTAAACAAGGCTAATCTGAGACACTTTTATCGTCTCTTTTGAATTTCGCATCAGTATGTAACAGTAATACCGTCGATATAATATAGCCACTTCAGGGGGAAAAGTCTAGTCTAAAAACTCTCTTCATTACACTGCTATCCAGCAGATTTGCCCTGTAAAGCTGGAGGATCACTTTGCTGTCTTGCTAAATTGGCAATTACTTGCTATGGGTGTGAAAGTGGGGAAATACAGAGGGAGATAAACTGGAAGCCGCTGACAAGTTGGACACAATAAGTAACTCATTACATATTGTATCATAGTGCTATAGTCATCCCTTGCTGGTTTTGGTGGAACTTTGGCATGACTTATATGTTTATTTTAATTTTTGTACCATGTATTCTCCCATCCCCTTCTGAGCTAATTCAGTGTCTTGCACTCTTGGCCAGTGTCCTACTAAATCTTTATCGCTATGTGTTAGTCTGTGACACCTTCATTTACTAGCTCGCTCACCACTATAGGCCTGATCTAATGCTCATAGAAGTCAATAGGAGTCCGGCCATTGGATCAACCTCTATCGGGATATCACATTGTGAGATCTCTAATCCGGTTTATGCAATATTATTTGGAGAAAAGAGATAATGATGGATTATTTGCAAATGTCCTAAACCTTCAAGTACTATCCAAAACAAATACTATATGTAAGTACCTGTATTTTATTATCTTCAACATTTCCTACAGGCAAGAAGTCAAATAGTAGATTTACAAATGGTTAGACAGATAGATATTTGGTGTTAGCAAAAACAATTTCTCCTAGATGTTGCCACTCATTTTTTTTTCTTTATGCTTGGAAACTTTCCTGAACTGAGGATAACTTTTAGTCTGACAAATAGTCAAGAGACAGACTTTTCAAGCTATTTAGCTTTTTCATCAAAGTAGCCACACATGGGAATTTGTTGCCTCCAACAAGCATTAACATTAACTGAAATATTGGATATATCAATAAAGTAGGGGTTAAAAAGACATCTCAGGGGAAAACTCATCATGCTGAACAACATCATTCTAATTCATCACATGGCTAATGGTATTAAGAGCTAAAATAAATACAAGAAGTGTCCCTCCTCTGTTGGCTTTTACATTGGTGTCCATCATCATAGTAGCTAAGCACCTCCTAAGAGCAGGTGTGGCCAACCTGTGACTCCGGAGCCACATGCGGCTCTTCAGAAGTTAACATGCAGCTCCTTGTATAGGCACCGACTCTCGGGCTGGAGCTACAGGCGCCAATTTTCTAATGTGCCGGGGGGAGAGGGGGGTGTGCTCACTGCTCAACTCCTGGCTCTGCCACAGGCCCTGCCCCCGCTCCACCCCTTCCCGTCCCCTCCCCTGAGCCTGCTGTGCCCCTTGCTCCCCCCCCCCCCGCCCCAGAGCCTCCTGCATGCCACAAAACAGCTGATTGGGAGGTGCGGGGAGGGATGGGGAGGTACTGATCAGTGGGGCTGCCGGAGCGTGGAAGGTGCTGGGAGCAGGATGGGGGAACTGATGGGGGGGCTGCTAATGTCTTACTGTGGCTCTCTGGCAATGTACATTGGTAAATTCCGGCTCCTTCTCAGGCTCAGGTTGGCCACCCCTGTCCTAAGAGTAGGAATAATGATCTCTCCCCTCCAGCAAGAAACAGGATGAGTTTGAAGGGGGCAGGGTTCAAATTCATCTCCAATACTTTGAGTTACACTGATGTAAAACTGGAGTAACACAATCATATGCCTTAGATTATTAAAACTGAAAGCATTTTCAAGATCTGATTTATTCTTCACTCTTTGTGCTGCCTTATTCATTTCTCTAAGTTTGGACCATGAACATAGGCTAGTCAGTTTCTAGTACATTTTACTTTCCGATTTTCATGCATTAGCACAATGCTGGCATACTACGTGAGTGTTTGCTTGTTTTGGTTTCTTAATGTTTTCCACTGAATCGAAATAAAAACAAGGAAATATTTGTATTATTCTTAGGTTTTCAAAAATGTTTTGATAGCTTTTATAACAAAACAAAAAACATTTTGGGAGAAGGTGTGGTATTCTATTAATCTTTCAGTGATTGTATTTGGCAGGTGACAACTATACTACTGTCATCAAGCAAAGATGAATGGAAAGCTGACTAAACCAGAGTGGCAAATATAACTGCATCCACAATCATCTTAACAAACTAATTTTTCAATAACGGTTGTATAATTGTGCCAGCAGAGCTTGAATTTGCAGGCACTGATTGGATCTATAAGTATCAATTTGTGTGCAGTTAACTAGTTTACAGGCCAATTTAAGCAGTCAAAATTGACAGTCTTACAATGCTGTGATTTTTTTTTTTAATTGTAATCCACAATATTTGGTGGTGGGAGGGAGTTTCTTAAAGCCCTAGACCTTGGGGTAAATACACCTGGATCACAGCTTGCTTGCTTTTTTTTTTTCTAATGTAAGTTTCTAGCCCTTGTTGCAGAGAAAAGATTGAAAATGTAACCTCTAATGTTCAAAATCTAGAAGACCAAGAAAAAATGCAAAGTCCAATATTTCAAAATGGCATGTTTTTAAGCCAATTTCATGATTTCTAGGGAGCCTGATGCATGACTTTTGAATGCCTAGGGCTAGCAATACTGCAGTTTCCCCCTCTCCTGGCTACTATTTGTGCAAACAGTTCTGCCTTTTCCAAGTGATTGGTGATTGTGTGGCCCTTCTGCAGGAGTTTTGCAAATTGAAAAACAGTGTGTGAGACTCAAACTACAGTTATTTTCAGTAGGTCACTGTATGAATCTTGTCTGGTAAGATTCTGAGTTCCTGAACCTTTGCCAAAAGGCTTGAGGCATATGACTTCAACTATTTTCTCTAGTATTGGAATTTGGCTGCCAATTCTGAGGGACCCACTGTGATATAGTCAGACCTGCCATCATAAAAGGTACTTGGGCTCCTTGGGGAGCTATGTAGGAGTGCTCAATGCTGGCATAATTCCAGCCCTGCTCTCTCCCTCCTCTCCATTTTTCACCCTTTCTCATCTGCTTGGGCCTGATTGTGCACCCAGTGCATATGAGCAACTCCTGAAAAGGCCAATAGGAACTGCTTGCATTGCAGCAGCTGCAGAATCCAAGGCATATGAACATTCTTTTTAGAGTCTGAATCAGTCATTACAGTAGAAGTGTCTGGGGAAACACATCACAAGAACTGTCAGTGCAATAATGTCATTGACTCCCCAGACTTCCACTATTCAAAGAATCTTTCACCTGCAGCTCTTAAGTCCTCCTTCAGGAAGGTAGCATTGGAAATGATGTGTACGGCTACCCTCCATGAAAGAAATACTCAATAAGGAAAATTGTGGTTCGGGATAGACTGAAGCGAGAGGGAAGCTGAAACTGTGTTTTTAGACTTAGCGCTAGAATGCCTCAGTCTTATTCTGCATCAGCTTAATTGTGCGCTAATTTTCAGGTCTGTCAAAATGTAGTTCCAAGAAAACTGTTGGAAAAGTGCTTTTGTAATGATTTTGACTCAGAAATAAATCTTATAAAAGTTTGACTTCTAGGAATTTAGTTTCAGAGGAGACAATCCTCAGCTGTTCTGATAAAGTAATAGTTAAAAATTTACAGTAACTCAGAGGCACAGGTGGAGAGATTAAATGGTTTAGGATTAAAGTCCATTAGAAGAAATTACTCGGCTGCTTCAACAGATAAAACTGTTCCTCTGAACCGAATTTAGGTGACTACCTTCAATTTCCATGTAAAAACTGAGGTGAAAAGGAAAAAAAATGTAGTAAAATCCATAGTTTTTTCTTTTGCTGAAAACACATTCTGTCAGTCCCTCAGTGAGGTAGGAAAGACTAAGGTATGGATCTTATAATGATTATGTAGGCTACAGACTTCAGGGAGCAGATCCCAGACAGCAGAGAGAGATCTCATGTACCTCAGCAGACTTCCCAAATGCCTCCAGCTCCAGCACTGCTTCTGTGGCCTTTTCTCTCATCGGCATAGGTTATTTTAGGGCCCAGAAACTTTCATCTACAAAGTTTCTCCTTAGCTCAGCTCAGGACAAAGTCCTTTTTATTTTTTTTAAAGCAACTCCCAAACAGAACATCATTTGGACTTGGTGCTTGAGTTTATTATTACATTGTGTGATTTTTTCTTAGCCAAAGAAATAAAAAATAAAAAAGGTGAAGCAGACATCATTCACTACAATTGTATTAAGCAATCAATTTCTATTTAAAGTGTGCAAAAGTAATATTTATATAGGCTCCTAGCCAGCAAAACATGTAAGCATATTTCATTGACTTTACTTAACTGGGATCATTCATGTGCTTAGTGTCACAGTTGTTGGCTATCTGCTTTGTAAAGTTGTCAGTCCTATAACTAAAGGGTTAATTATCTCTCAATGTATGTGTATAGGCTGAGATGAAATTCAGGTGAGTTCCTGTGTTCCTATTCGCTACAGGTGCCTTAAATTAGCAAAATGGTGATGCTTGCAATTGTTATTCCCACCCTGTGTCAAAGCAATTCCAAAGCCAGCAGCAGAATACTTGCTTCTCAGCTGATTCCACTGTTGTTTGGATAATTTATTCTTTGGCATTCTTCATGCTATTAAGGAGTGCCAGAACTAGAATGCGTGTGTACAAATGTACCTCCGTTGCTATTATTAGGAATGGTAATAAAAATATTTATTAGACAAGTGCCCAAAGACTCCAGGGGGACTTGGGGGCTGCACAAATATAAATAAGACAGTCCCTGCTGCAGAGGATTCACCATCTAAAAGGCACCAATGAGGAAGAGCTGGGGAAGGGAATATAACATGAAAGAGAGTGAATGTGGTGAAGGATGGGCACAGCTGGCTAATTCAATGGGCCCAGATTGTCAATGGAAGTTATGAGTCTAAACACCTGTGAGGAGCTGGGCCCTGATTTTTGTTTTTAGGTGGGGGAAGTGGTAGAGTGAGGCAGGAGAGGATCAGAGGCACCAGTAACCATGAGTGTAAGAAAAGGAAGGCAGGGGTGGTGGGATTGTCAGAGTTTCCTACCTTGCCATGATCAGCAGACAGGTTTGGTAGGCAGTCAAGGACAAGCTGTTGTCCCCCTAAGACAATGGTCTTTTTTCCTCTTCCTGGTGGAACACTTCTTTTTCCTGCTGCTATTGCCTAGCCTCCCCTCCTTCTTCCACATAATCCCCTATTATTCTCCATAGACGTATCCATTGAGTGATCCACCCCTACCTTTTCCCTGTGACCGGGCTAGGAAATGGTATCAAACAGTGAATGCTTCTGCTGTGCCTTGGCCAGTGAGGTATTACACGTCACTCCCTTCAGCCTGCAGTGGTGGGAGTCATGCAGCATCAAGTGACTACTGAAAAGGAAAGAATTTGGAAAACCTATGCCATTCTCCATGGTAATCTGCTCCCTAACTATAAGTCCTCTGGTTTTAGGCTAGGACTAGTTATGGAGTCAGTTTCACTGGCAAGTTCTTACTTTCATGGGAGGCCTGCTGGAGGACCAAATGCTTGTCTGCCAGGTGCCCTGAAACCCGCCCTGCTGCATGTCCCATAGTAACCCTGCACTCAGCAGCGGGGCAGCACTGTAATAAGAGAAGGAAAGTTATGTTTGCTGCAGGGCTGCACCCCTTCCTGCTGTGCGCCTGCAGAGGCAGAGAGATGCAGCTGGCATTGAAATGAATGGCAAAGCTCCCAGGGATTTCACAGACGGTCATGGGTGCATCCCTACCCCACTTCTCCTCCTTGCTAGAGCGAAGCAGGCGCTGGAACGCTATCAACGTGTTTTGGGTGGGCTGCCCCCCGGGAGCGGATGGAACGTTGTGTCGGCAGGCGCGAGACAGGGCCGTCCTGCACCCACCGCGGCTGCTTTGCGGGCGCCTGGTGGCCTCGGGCGGAGCCTCCGCAAGCGCTCGGCGTAGCGCCCTATTCCTGAGCAGGGAGGAGGGCGGCGGCTGGGCCGTAAAGCGATGGTGAATCGCTGGGCGGCAGCGTGCACGTGGAGTGTGTTTACAAACAGAGTTGGGACGGGCGGTGCCCCCGCCTTACCCCACCCAGGCACAGCCCGGGGAGGTGGGGGGGGGGGGGTTCCTGCCGCGCTCCCCCGCCTCCGGCTGCAGACAATGAGGCGGAAGGTGCCACGTTAGGCTGGGAAGCGCCTTGAGCAGCGGTGGCTACTCAGGTAGGAGAAGGCGGAGGGCTCGGCCCTTTAGCCCATGAACGCAAGTGCCACCGCGCAAGGCAGCGGGGATTGGTCTAGACGGAGGAGGAGCCCGCAGCGCCGCGGTCAGGGGGTGTGACCGCCCCCCAGCCCCTGTGGCTAAGGGAGGGCAGCGCCCCCCAGCATGCCCGCCCAGGAGCGCCCCTGTGCTTTCGCAGCACCAGCTACTGACCGCGGGGGGGGTGTCGCCCTGCTTCCCTCTCCCCCCCCCCCGGAACCCCTGGCTCTGCCCTGCGTGGGGTGCGCAGGCGTGGGTGAGGAAGGAAGGGGGTTGGCAGCACCGCCCGCGCCCCATGGTCCCTGCTCCGGAGCCCCGGGCATTCCCTTCCCCGGGGAATCGCGCTTGGAGGAAAACAAGGACTGCGGCTGGCTGCGGGGGTGGCCGGGGGAAACCCTGTTGTGATCTCTCCGCACTTCCTCGTGGTAGCGTGGGGGGAGCGCACACCTACCTTTGGCCTTGGCCGCTCTCTTGCCGGGGAGCAGCAGGCCTTTGCATAGCGCCTACGAGGCTAGTAATTATGATCGTACTTCGTACATGAACGAGTGAATCTTCCCAGTGCCCCGTCTGTGAACAGCCCAGCTTTGCAGTTGGTGAAACTAAAAGCAGGGAAGCCAAGACCTGCATTTTCCAAAGTGACCCCTGATCACGGGGGCTCCACATTTCCGAAACCGAAGTGTGTGAAAGGGAATACTCAACCCTTGGAAGCAGCATCTGGCAATATGGCCCTACAGGATTTGCCCAGACCCACAGAGTTAGTGGCAAAGGTGTGAATGGAATCTAGGAGCTCTGACTCCAGGCTCAGCCCTGTCTTCTAACCCCTGGGCAAACTGATGGGTCTTTTAAAGAGGAGCTGTTATCTAGTCCAGTGGTTCTCAACCTTTCCAGACCACTGTACCCCTTTCAGGAGTCTGATTTGTCTTGTGGACCCCCAAGTTTCACCTTGCTTAAAAACGACTTGCTTACAAAATCAGACATCAAAATACAAAAGGTGTCTCAGCACACTATTACTGAAAAATTGCTTATTTTTACCATATAATTATACAATAAATCAATTGGAATATAAATATTGTACTTAAATTTCAGTGTATAGTGTATCTAGACCAGTATAAACAAGTCATTGTCTGTATAAAATACTAGTTTGTACTGACTTTGCTTTTTACATAGCCTGTTGTAAACCTAGGCAAATATCTAGATGAGTTGATGTACCTCCTGGAAGACCTCTGTGTATCCCAGAGGTATGTGTACCTCTGGTTGAGAACCACTGGTCTAGTCCAACCAGCTGTCAGTGCAGGTTGGGTGCACTACAGTATATTTTCCTATACTGTTTTCAGCTTCAGTTTTTATCTGGTACAACTTTGCTATAATATAACTTTCATTTACCTAGTGTTGCTATTGTAACCTGGGTTTTTCCTGCTATCGGCCTGCCTGGCCAGAGATTCTGCACAAGTGGACCCTGTGCCCTGGCATAACCCTCTAAAGCAGGCCTGCACAACTCGTAAAGCGGCGAGGGCCATATTATTCCAAAGAAACCAGCTGAGGGCCGAAACCCCCCTGGCCCCGCCGACCTCCCCCCCAGTGCCGCCCAGCCCCCCAAACATAACCCCCCCCAGTGCAGCCCAGCCGCCTGAAACATAACCCCACCAGCACCGCCCACCCTGCGAACCCCCCCCCCCAGCACTGCCCAGCCCCCCCCCCCGAAACAAACCCCCCTACAAGCGCAGCACGCCCCGTGGAAACAAACTCTCCTTCCCCAGCACCGCCCCACCAAAACAGCTGTATTGAACCTCGGTAATATGTTGTAGCCTGCCCCTAAGGTAGTAAAATTAAGGTAAAAGAAAAATGTCTTTTTGCTAGAAGTAGAATAAGATCTTCCCCCCACTTTGTAATCAGTTGCCCTGTTGAATGAAAGTGGAAGGCAGGCACCTCCAAACAGCTGCAACCCTTGGAGAGGGGATAGGAGCCAGACCAGATCAGTAGAACAGGTCAGCCACTGACTCGTAGCTTGCCACCTCAGCCCCCCACCCACCGCTGCCCGCTCACCTCCTCAGCCCCCCGGCTCGCCTGCCCCCCCCCGCTCACCTTCTCATCCCCCTTCTCCCCGGCTCGCCTACTCATCCCCCGCCACTGCCCACCCGCTCGCCTCCTCAGCCCCCCACCCCCTTCGGCCAGTGATGAGCTGCCAAAATCTAAACAACCGGTTCCTTCCTCACCCCACAATGGGGTCGTGGCCCGCCCCTGCCTCCCGGGACTCCTGCCCCATCCAACCCCCCATGTTCCTTGACGCCCCCCCTGCCCGGAACCCCTGCCCCATCCACCCCTCTCCCTGTCCCCTGACTGCCCCCTGCCGCCCAATCCAACCCCTCCTCTCATTCCTGATGGCCCCCCGGGACCCCTGCCCCATCCAACCACCCCTTCTCCCTGTCCCCCCTGGAACTCCTTCCCCTGACTGCCCCCCACCTCTCCATCCAACCTCCCCCTCCTTCCTGACGGCCCCCCAGGACCCTTGCCCCCATTCAACCCTCCTGTTCCCTGCCCTCTGACCCCCCCCACCTCCGAGCACCCCCCCGAACTCTCCTGCCCTCTATCCAACCCCCCCGCTCCCTGCCCCCTTACCGCGCTGGCTGGTGGCGCTACAGCCGGACCGCTTGGCTGGAGCCGGGCCACGCCGCCGCAGCGCAGCACCTGGAGCACCAGGTCAGGCCAAGCTCGCAGCCCCCCCGCTTCCCGCGAATCAGCTGTTAGCGTGGGAGGGCTGAGAAACGATGCGGCAGCTTTGTGCTCAGGCCCAGGGAGACGGAGGTGAGCTGGAGCAGGGGGGGGCGCTAGGAGGGCCACCCGCGCCGCAGCAGGTAACCCGGGGGGCGCGCAGGGGAACCGCTCGCTGCCCTAGCTCTCCTCCGTCTCCTTGGGCCTGAGCACGAAGCTGCCGCATCGCTTCTCGGCCCTCCCAGGCTTCCTGTGCGAACAGCTGATTCATGGGAAGTAGGGGGGAGGGGGAGAAGCAGGGCGGAGCGTTCAGGGGAGGAGGTGGAGGCGGAGCGGCGGTGAGCTGGGGCTAGCTGTCGGCTCACCTGCCCCCCTGCCACTGCCTGCCCGCTCGCTCGCTTCCTCAGCCCCCCCCTTCCCCGGCTCACCTGCCCCCCCCCCCGCCACTGCCCACCCGCTCACTTCCTCAGCCCCACTCCCCCGCCGCCGGCTCACCTGCCTCCCCACCACTGCCCGCCCGCTCGTTTCCTCAGCCTCCCTCCCTCACCCGCCGTTGCGGGCCTCATGTTGTGCAGGCCTACTCTAAAGTCAGTAGAATTCTGTGCAGGTATGCTTGTGCAGTCACTTATGAAATGAGGTGGAAGTTAAGGAGTCAAACCCATTTCTGTAGATTTTTTTTTTTCCAGCTCAGCCTTGTAATTACTGTACAGCAGGGCTGTCAATTAATTGCAGTTAACACACGCAATTAACTCAAAACAAATTAATTCAATTAAAAAAATAATCACGATTAATTGCAGTTTTAATTGCAATGTTAAACAATAATAAAATGCCAATTTAAATTTGTTGTAAATATTTTGGGATGTTTTTCTACATTTTCAAATAGATTAATATCAATTACAACACAAAATACGAAATGGACCAGATTGGGTCAGTTTGTGCATTTCCAGTGCTTTCTGTACTCCAGCCACACCTGAGGTTTCTTGTCCTGTCCAATTCCCTTAATCTCTCTCCAGATCTGTGCTAATCACCATAGTATCTGAGTTTATTTTTCCCCCCCACCGTTCTAAGTTGTATCCAGGCATGCACATGCCTCCCACCCCATTGGAATTATTAGTGGGAAGAGGGAACTTAAATTAAAAAAAAAAAAAAAGGAATTGGGAGTGTGGAAGTCCTTCAGCCTAGCAGAAGGTCAGGCAGTGCGGTCAGCAGTAGCTGCTTTCTTACTGCTGCTGTCCACAGCATTAGCAGAGAATCCTCTGGCTCTTTATCAGTATGGGCAAGACAGGAATGAGGGGTGGGTCCAGGAATACATAGACTGGCTGTTTTCACAGCTGGCTCCCTGTTCATGTGTGGGGCGTCATGGTAGCAATGCTGAATTCTGGTGTCACGGTGGAAACAGTGAACAATAGTCACTTTCAACCATTGTGATATTACGTACTGTGGGAGGGGGGGGAGAGATGTGGGGAAGTTCCTTTGAATATTTAAATACTTCTCCAGCCGTTCCTTTCCTCTGGGAAGTGTTGATTCATCATCTGAAGTTTAGATTTATATGCCTAGCCAAATAATTTTGGAGCTAGCTTGTGCTCTTGAGTGTCTTTGCTTCACGTACTGGTTATTACCTCTAATTAGAGAGCAGATAATATAGACCTGTACATCAAGCTGTGCAAAGTATGCCCTCTGGATTACAACAGAGTTATTTCGAAAGCCTTCGAGCAACATCTTGTGCAGGCATTAAGATGGTGGTACAGTTGCGCGCTGCAGGAAACCTGTATGTGATTAAAGCTAGCTTGGCGGCCAGTGATATTCAGCTTGTGGCTCTAGCACAGGGGTAGGCAAATTTTTTGGCCCGAGGGCCACATCTGGGTATGGAAATTGTATTGCAGGCCATGAATGCTCACGAAATTGGGGGTTGGGAGGGGATGCGGGCTCTGGCTGGGGGTGTGGGCTCTGGGGTGGGGCTGGAGATGAGGGGTTGGGGGTGCAGGAGGGTGCTTCAGGCTGGGACCGAGGGGTGTGGAGGGTGGGAGGGGGATCAGGGCTGGGGCAGGGAGTTGGGACATGGGAAGGGGTCGGGGTGCAGGCTCCTGGTGGCGCTTACCTCAAGCAGCTCCCAGAAGCAGCAGCATGTCCTCCCTCCAGCTCCTATGCGGAGGTGCGGCCCTGGTTCCCTGCCAATGGGAGCTGCAGGGGCTGCGTTTGGGGTGGGGGCTGTGTTCGGAGCCCCCTGGCTGCCCCACACATAGGAGCCAGAGGTGGGACATGTCACTGCTTTCAGGAGCCGTGCGGAGCAGGGCAAGCCCCCAACCCTGCTCCCCGGAGGGAGCTCAAGGGTCGGATTAAAACGTCTGGAGGGCCGCCCACCCGTTCTCTAGAGGGCCCTGCATATATCTCCTGATCGGAATCCAGGGCCGTCCCTAGCCATTTTGGTGCCCTGTGCAGCCCCCCTGCAGGGAGGCTGTGTGGGGCCCCAGGCCTCCATGGGGGGGGGGCAGAAGGGGCACCGCCCCCCAGCACTCACCAGCAGCGCGGCTGGGAACCAGGGGAGAAGAGCAGGCTGGGGCTGGGTCACTCCACTTACCATGCGGTGAGTGCAGGCCTGTCCCCTGCAGCAGTCCTCAGGGGAGTGGGGACAGAGCAGGGGTGGGAAGAGGGGCGGGGGCTTTGGGGAAGGGGCGGGACTGGGGTGGAGCAGGGGTGGGAAGAGGCAGAGCAGGGGCGGAGGCCATAGGGAAGAGGCAGAGTAGGGGCTGGAGCAGCACGCAGCTGCACTGGGCACCAGGAAATGTGGTGCCCCAAATTTCCTGGTGCCCTACGCAGCTGCGTACTTTGCGTATGGGTAAGGATGGCCCTGTCGGGATCCCTTCACGTGCTGGCTGGTCTTGGGGTCGGAATAGTGGTTGCATAAATGTTTCCCATACAAAAGTGCTCTCCTTGCTGCCTGATACATTTAAGTGCCTAGGAAATGGGGTAAGGAAGAGGTAAAGAGAAGCAATGTTATGTCAAATGGTGGTGTAGAAGCAAAAGGCAATCATGGGAGAACATGGCATTAAGTTGCAATGTTTTAGTTGCTATGTTGCATCACTGTGACTTTACCACATTAGTTTCATGCAGTGCCACAACCAAATACCCAAAGCAGTGTTGGGATGTCATACAGGGATTATTTGGTGGCTGTCTGTGACAGGGATGATTGCTACTGATTTTGTTCTATACAGATGTTGTGAGTCACTTATGGCAAATCATTGAAGGTTTCCTAGGTAGGGAGATTCACTGCAGTTAAGAACCAGAGTGTGTCAGTGTCTGCCTTACTTCTCCAATGCCAGAAATATGAACTGATCCTTGGAGCTGTTGATGCAGCATGCTTTCCTCCTAACAATTCTCAGCCTGACCCCTGGTCCAGTAACTGCTGGGAGTGGGGGAACAAGTCACCCAGGAGCATGTATCCAGGGGAAGGACCTGGGAATGCTTACACCTAGACTGGTATTAGATGGCAGGTGCAAGAAAAGATTGGACTGCGTCTGTGTGGACAATGGGAAGTTGAGTTGCGGTGCTGCAATGGGCAAAGTAAGTGGAGGTGGGATGGGGATAGCCGCATTTGGGAAGCATCTCTTGTTTGGAAGACGGATAGGGGAGTAGATGATGTGTATACTTGTCATCTCTCTGAAGAGGTTAAGCAAGTACATAATAATAATACTGAAGGAGGAGACCCATTGCATTTCGTGAAGATACTGAGTTTAAAAAAATGCAGACTCTGCTCCTGCCAGTTCTTGTTAATTGCATCTTTCAGTTGCAGTAACTTCTCCCTGTGAACACTCCTCACCATTGCTGCCTTTGGCCAACCGATAATTTTTTACTCTTCCACTGTTCTGGAAATGAGAATTTCTTGTCCACTCCAATAAATAGGTTTATGAAAGCCTTTCGGTAAAGCGCTTGTTATTTATCTTGGGATCATGGTTTTAATCCATCACTCTTGCGGCCCACCTGGACAGTCTTTTCCCCAGAGACTGTTGTCCAGATCCTAGTTTGAGACATGTTATCTGGTTTCACCTTTGTAACTACAATGAAGGTTAAGAAGAACACAGCTCTGTGTGATTTTTGTGAAAAGCACATTAGTGGCTTAAGGAGAGGAATGGAGTAGGAGCATGTTGACTCAAATCCACTCTTGAGTCCTATAATTCCTTGAAGGAAATAGAAAACTAAAAGACAGTTGATGTTAAGGCAATAGTAACCGTCTTTTACTGTTCATTCCCTCACTTTGCAGGTGAAGGTACATATTAAATTGACAAATCTGTTCTTAAAGGAGAACTGAAATTTAATATAGGAGATTCTAATAATTTCACCTAATTACAAAAAAAGCTCAGTCACTTACAGAAAAAATCTCCTTGGTCCCAAGGCAATATTTATGTGGCTGATGTCAGCTGGGCCCATCCCCTTCCCCTCTGACTTGCAGTTCAATCCCTTCCCACCTACCCCTGAAAAAACTCTATTCTCTTTGCTCCATTTTCACTCAGTCTCTGGACACCTCATCTTCTCTCTTGAAGTTTAGTGCTCCTGTACCTGGTGACCTAGCCCACCTCCAAGGGCCAGATTTTCAAAGGAGCTCAACTTCTACTTAGTCACCTAGGTCCCAATTCAGGAAAGCAGCAGATATTCCTGACAGCACTATAATCACGTGTTTAAAGTTAAACACATGCCAAAGTATTGTTCTGAATAGAAATAGATTTAAGTACATGCTAAAGTGCTCTTGTGAAGTCGGGTTCCAAAAAAGAGCCGAATATTCAAAGGAGCTCAGCACTTGGAATGCAGTTGGAAGATCTGGGCCCTTATTTTAGTGCCTAATGGGAGCTGAACTGTTTTGAAAATCTGGCCCTGAATTTCAACTCCTAGTTGAGTAATTTCTGACCCTTGCTGAAAATCAAACGCTGGTAGAAGCTCGAATGAAATGGAACTGGGCAGAGTCTGGAACTCTCTCTAGTTCTCTTCCAAATGTTGTAATGTGTTCTGGAATTTTATGGATGCTTGAATACTGTCAGTTACTGGTAGCATGTCTCATGCTCCTCCCACCCCGGTACCACATGCTATACGTTCTGACGTGCGTGGTAGCAGGGTCCACTTGCCCAGTACACGGCAGGCTACCATGCTGTAGATTTAAACTCTGGCTTGCCATCCACTAAGTCTCTGTGTAGACAAGCCATTAGTCTCTCTGTTCCTTTTGCCATCTGACCAATACCACAGGAGAAGAGGACCACCCAGGAGGATTATGTGTCGTTTAAGCTTCAGGGGAGAGGAAAGAGGAATGAGCAGTATCACAGGCATTTCAGAATTCAGGTCATGTAATGGGTCTCATAGTACGGTATTCTAACTTGGCACTTCTAAGTACATTACTGGATTGAGATGAGGTGTCCTATTAGTACTGAATTTGAGGTTAATAGAATTACACCTTAGGAAACCTTACATGAAAATGTATCAGCTCATGCACAAAATCTACTTGCCTGCCCTTTGCCGTGGTTGAGACTAATAGGAGAGGGAAAAGATAATTCACCTATGTAAAAATAATAATTAATAATAATTCTCTCTGGGTGAATGGACACGTTTTGCAAGGCTGACTTAATCATACATTATATTGGTGACAGAACTGTGATGTCTAAGACTTTTTCACTTTAACCGTTAAATGCGTCAAGTGAAAAATGTCAGTGTAAATTTCTGTAGGAACATGCCCCATCAATGCAAAAGGCCTAGATGTTGCCCTTGTTCTTATGCCATCCAGTTATTTGTCATGTTATTTGTTAATAGCTACTTAATTATTTTGTTGCCAAAATTTTAAAAGGAATTAATGCATTTGCTACTTTGAATTGAATAGCAACCGCAGTTTACTAGGTTAGGCTAAATGAAGCAGTTAAAATGATACAGAGGAAGTGACATATGCTATATGCACTCTATGCAGAATGCATTTTGTTTTGAGAAATCAGCATTGCTTCAGAAAGTTGAGACGTTTGTGTGCTGGCTAGTATTGTACTGTGGAGTCTTCACAAAGGGATTTGTTCAGCCTGAAGGTATGTTTGAGTTTTGTAACAGGCTGGAAGGAAGAGAGAAGTTTTAGTGTCACTAACTCAGAAATGGGAATAATGATGCTAGTGAGGCAGAGTCACCGAGTGTTAGCCTCTGCCTGAGGCAAGATTGTTGTCAGGGTGACGTTACTCTGTAGGACACATCTTCTGTAAAGTCTTTGGACTGCCTGCCTATAAGAAATGCCTGGTAATTAATGAAGAGATGTTAACGACTTAAGTACCAAGTCACATGACTCCTCCAGACTGCCAATAAAAGACTCCCTGGAATCAGATTTCAACTGCAGGGGCTGATCCCAGCCATGTGTGTGGAATCTAAGAAGCAAAAGCTAACTTTGCGGAGATTCAGCCAACAAAATAAGAGTTCCGTAGCAATTTTTGGCCCATTTTGGGGCTATTTTTGTCTTTTTTTTCCCCTGAACTATAAGGCTTTCATGGCATGGAATCTTAATAGCCTTCAGTACTCTGCTTAATGCTTTCATCCCATCTTCATCAGTTCGTCCAGACACTTCCTGAAAGAATGGGGGCAGGCGCATTAGCCATCTGTGTGAGTACAGACTGTCTGTTGTATGCTGTGATTACTCAGAGTACGCGGAGGGAGGCCTCATCCAGTCACTAGTTTATTAAACTGCATAAACTTAACAGTGTGTGCATCTGCAGGGGGAAGATGTTGGATAGTATCAACATGTCTGAGGTTGGCTGACTTACTTTTTTTATCTTGCAAATCTAAACTAACCAATCATTGTGGATCTATTCAGGATTTTCCTCTTTTGCTCCATCCACTACATCCTTGCACTGTGAGCCATTGTTAATTTCATGGGGGGGATGAGTGAATATTTCCTAGTTTCTTTCTCACTTTTACTCTGAATTGAAATGCAGGCGCTCTCTCTTTCTCTCCTGTTTATATTGGACACCTAGTCCAGGAGGCTGTTACAGTGGGAACACGATACATATACTAGAACTGACATGTTTTTGGTTGATCCAGTAAACTAAAATGGTATTATTGGTATTTCTCCTCTCTTGTTTTTGATCCTAGTCTTTTCACTCTGTTTTATGTTTAGATGACCTATTGCCCCTTCGAAACAGTGTCTAGTGATGGTGAAATTGATTGACAATTTTGTTTTTTAACCACAGGCCAACTGCAACATGTAGTTTAATTAAGATAATTTGAAAAGGGCAGAAGTGAAAAAACATGTTTCTGAAGTTTGTGACTAGTCTTCTAAAATTCATACTGCTCTCTCTTGTTACACTCTGCAATGCCATTAAGCAAAAAATGGTTAAGTGGGCCAATCATTTATGTCTTTATCTAAAAAAAGCAACCGATTTTGATTAATTTATTTCCCCAACTGAGACTAAGTAGGATTCAGTTCGCTGCTTAGAGACTGCCACGGGGAATGGTTTCTTACTGATCACTTAAGTAGATTTTTTCTTTCTGCTAGAGGCAAGACTTTTATATTTTACATACTTAGGTCTAACAAAGATTTATAAATATATCAGGAATTACACAGGATATGTCAGCTTTAAACAATTTCCTTTTTCTAATCTCTGTTAAAGAATAGGACTGGGAAATCTGGATTCTGTTTCTGGATCTTTTACAGACTTCGCTTGTAAACTTGAGCAACACACTTCACCCCTCAGGGCTTCAGTTTTTCCCCATTGTGAAATCGAGATGGGTTACCACTTACCAGCTTCCCAGTGATTATATGTGACTAAGCGCATGCGTAAGAGTTTGTAAGTTTGGGGCCTTAATTAGAAAAGTGTTTCAAAATCCTCTAATGGAAGTATTATTATTATCATTATTATTTGCCTGGTCCATACAACCCAATCTTTGCGTTGGCATATATCTTAAATGAAAATAGCTTACGGTAGTCACTTGTAATTCTCATAAGAAATATTATTTTTTAAATGGCAACAGTCAATGGAAGCTGGAATTTGAACATTGACTATACTTATTTATCATATGTATTTATAAGGTGATCGTTACAACACAATTTTTAATTATATGGACTTATACCCTTTTTCAAATAATATGGAGTATTTATAACTTATTCTATAGCCTCAGATACACAAGCAACATCTTCTGTATATGTTAGACCACCACAGTCCAAGAAAGTCATTTACATACCAGATTGCATGAAGTTGCCAAATCCTGGTATCAAACAGATGATTCTAGTACACATTTCCTCATAGAAGCTGTGCTTAGCAAAAAGATGCAGCAATCTTGGTAAGAAACGATTAATGCAAATTCTCTCTCTTGTACCTGGAACAAGGTACAGCCTGGCTTAATAGCAAAGTCTGGACAAGTGTTCAAGTTAGTTAATGAGGTGGAGTTGAAACATCATGTTGCATTTAAAGAGAATAGAAAATGGTAATGTTTATTTGAAAACAAAACCATAGGTGTGAGTATCGTTAAATAGCTCTGTCCCTATATGTTGTGACACACAAATTGCAGACAAGACTTGAGACGTTTCTACAGACAGGACTTGAGACATTTCTACCAGATTTCAGTGCTTATTATCAATACATACCCAGATTCAGCTGTTTCTTATACTCCACACTTTGAATTCCATTATGTCATGGGTCATCACCACCAGTCTTGTTAGCTGCTAATAAACTTGATGTGCAAACACTTTTTTAAAAATAGGGTTACCATACGTCCGGATTTTCCCGGACATGTCCGGTTTTTTGGACCTCAAATCCCCGTCCGGGAGGAAATCCCAAAAAGCTGGACATGTCCGGGAAAATAGGGAGGGAGGGACCGGCGGTGCTTGGCCGGGGGCCGGGGCCGGGGCCGGGGGTGCTCGGCCCGCGGTGCAGGGCCAGGGGTGCTTGGTCGGCGGCGCGGAGCCAGGGACCGGCGGTGCGGAGCTGGGGGTGCTTGGCCGGGAGCTGGGGCTGGGCCGGGCCGGGGGTGCTCGGCCGGGGGTGGTGGTGCTCGGGCCGGGGGTGTTCGTCCGGGGCCGGGGGCCGGGGCTGCTCGGCCGGGGGCCGGCGCCCGGTGCCCCAGGGCCCGAGCCAAGCCGGGTGGGAGACTCCGGGGCCAGAGCCTCTGGGCCAGCTGGCCGCCAGGGGAGCCGGACTGGGCCGCCACCCCCCCCCCCCCCCCCCGCCCCAGCTTGCCTGCTGCTTCAGGCTTCCCGCGAATCAAATGTTCGCGGGAAGCAGAGGAGGGGGAGGGGGAGGGGCAGGGCGGCGAAGCGTCCAGGGGAGGGGGCAGAGTTGGGGTGGGGCCAGGGCAAGGGGTGGGCTGGGGGAAGGGGCGGAGTTGGAGCGGGGCCGTGGAGTGTCCTCTTTTTGGACACTTAAAATATGGTAACCCTATAAAAAATGTGGGTTGAATGGATTTAGGTGAGTTACATTCTACTTGCCTATAATAAATAAACCAAAGATGATGTGATGTATGGTGCGTTAAGATACTGCTAGATGAAGAGAGTTCTCCTTTCAACCGCAAGCTATCCTATCTTGGTTTACATTTCTACCCTTATCTATTACTTACCCTGTTACCATTAGGTTTTATCTGGACACTTTATCTTGTGGATTCTTCATCTATTCAGTCTTAAGTCAAGGCGGGTTATCTTTCCAAAAGATAATGCTGTCGGTTCAAACAGAAGTTATGGGCTTGATGCAGAAATTATTGGGTGAGGAAGGTTCTTCTCTCTGTGTTATATAGGAGGTTAGACTCGGTGGTCAGAGTGGTCCCTTCTGGCCTTAAAATCAGAGTTTAAGTTGATGATTGATATTTTGCAGCTAACATAAGTGGTCCCTTCTGAGTCTGACCCACTGGTTACTGTAGCAATATAGCTTGGATACTGCAGTGTATTATCCACCCTATCTCTTAGCTACAGATAAGTTGTGGCTTTGGACTCCTCCTCCTTACTTTCTTTTTCCTTTCCCTCCCCTTGTTCTCTGTCCTACCCGTTTATATTGTACGACTTCATAGAGATTTTGCTGTGGACTAAAGTAAAACAAAAAAACCCACCAGCCCTGCAGACTGTTCTATTTCAAAACCCAAAAACTTAATTCTTAACTGACATGCAACCTCCTGTAGTAAATGTGACCGACTGCTCTCTTTTCCTCTGCTCCCTTAAGCAAAGTAAATCAGCAGTGAGGCTAAAGGAAGACATGAAAAAGATAGCTGCGCTGCCACTGAACAAGCAGAGGGACGATCGCTGTCAGAAGGTGTTTGGTGTGAGTCTCCAGGACCTCCAGCAGCAGGGACTTACCAAGAATGGTCTCCCAGCAGTGGTGTGGAATACAGTAGAATATCTGACCCAGCACGGTAAAGTTAACACCGTCTCTTTCATTTAATAGTGTTATTTATGTAAGCCTCTTCAAAGGAAGTTTTCTGTTTGTTTATTTATTTTCATTTATTTGGCATGAAAACTGAATCAAGCTGTGGATCAAACTGTGCTGAAAATAATACTGCATTTGGCTTTCCTCTTTTTGTTTGGTTGCCTTTATGTGGAAGTATATTTATAGGGACATTCGCAAATGTAATCTGCTGTGTTATAAAGTGGCTATAAAGAATCTGTTCATTTTATAATTTAAAATGTTTTTATAACTAGACTTGCATTATTGCTTGATTAAAATTAACCAGATATGCCCATAATTTCTGACTCTAGGTCCTACACATAAACATAGTAGTGAATGTGTATGATAGTGAATAGAATGCTGTGTGTAATTGTAAGCCACAGAATGGGCTTTTTGTTTTTATCAACTAGCCCTGGAAGGTTTCATGTAAGCCTCTAAACTTCCAACCTCTCCTTACATACATTTAAGTTGTAGAATAGAATGAACTTCTTTCTCAGCGGATAAAATACACCTCTTTGCAGAGGGCCAATGCAAGGCCGTTGGTACAAATGCGAAGCACTTCTGTGGCTCTTAAATGATGGCTAAGCCTTGTGCTGGCCTGCTACATGGGAGTGAATTTCACTCTGTGAGAATTTACATCTTCTGGGCTCACCCTAGAGAGTGGAACAATGTCCTTTTTAAGGATTCTCCTTCATGCCTGTTTTTTAAAAGCCCTGTAACACTGGTTAAATTGCAGTGTTTAGGTTTCCAGCCCACACTTTGGGAAAATAACCAAGCTTTTAAAAACAAACTCATAATAAGCTAGCAGGGATTAATATAGGAGGTGAATTCGCTGTGCAATAGCTGTTTGTGACAAATAACTCAACAAATAACTTTCCAAGTGGGTTAAGCTAAACAGGGACAAAGCACTGTTATTCTGGAATAAGAGTGTCCACATATAGAGTTATTCAGGAACAGCTGTTGCTGGATAATTCCATGGTCAGACAAGCTGTAAGATATTTCACATGTGATGGAGGAGGGCGAAATCAAGGGCCTAAGTCTCTTCTCAGTTAAACTTCTATAACTCCATTTCAGTCAATAGAGGTACACTGATATAAAAGTGGTGTGAGATCTCAGTCAGCCACCAAGACCTTCTCATAGCAGGTGATGTGGGTGATTGCTGTTTGGGGGCATGGTTTGGATCTCACTTTTGTTTAATTGATTTGGTTAGTGGGAAGGAGGGTTGATAATTTTTAGATTCATTTTCATTTTGTGTCATATCAATGAGGAGGCCAATTTGGTAATGCCTTGATGTAGTACGTGTAGAATGTACAATCCTTTGGAATTGGAGGCACAATACCAGTCCACTGGGGGTTATATTGTACATTGGAGAATGATTAGGATTCTCAGCATACATTAGAGTGACCAGCAACAGAGGGTCCTGTGGCACCTTTGAGACTAACAGAAGTACTGGGAGCATAAGCTTTCGTGGGTAAGAACCTCACTTCTTCAGATGCAAGCCTCTTGCATCTGAAGAAGTGAGGTTTTTACCCACGAAAGCTTATGCTCCCAGTACTTCTGTTAGTCTCAAAGGTGCCACAGGACCCTCTGTTGCTTTTTACAGATTCAGACTAACACGGCTACCCCTCTGATATTAGAGTGACCAGACGTCCCGATTTTAGGGGACTTGTCCCGCATCCCGACCTTACATCGGTTGGGACGCCCTTTGTCCCGATACCGGGGACCGTCTGGACCACAGCCGTGGCGCCGCCACTCACCGCTTCCTGGTGCAGCTCCCGGCTCCCGCCCGCTGGCAGGAGCGCTGCGTGCTGCAGGGGTGGGGCTTGCAGGTGCTGGGAGCAGGCAGAGCGGGCAGAGTGCTGCACCTGTATTACCCCGTGACTAAAGTGTGCTCGGGGTGGGGATGAAGATTGACTGGTGCTCCCTTTGGAGTCTTCCAGTGTTGCTCCTTAACTGGCATAAGAGATCGCTGTGCACTGTGATAGCATACAGCAATGGCAGTTGGCTGGAACACTCGGTTGTTTTTGTAAGAAGGTTCCTAGAGCAGATGTTCCTCTGGATTTTTCCCCTCTCCACTGAAAACATTTCTGTGCAACTACAGTTTGCTCTCCCAAATTCTGAGCAAGAATGTGGACTTTCTTTAGAAGGCTTCTTGGCATTGATCCCCAGTGATGGGTGGGTGTGAATGAGCAAGCCTCCAACAGTGCCATGACCACTCAAATGAGTGTACACGAGATGCTGATGCGTTTTGCACAGTTTCTTCAGGTCCTTCTGTTTTCCCACGGGACCCTTCTGGCCATCATCTTGTCTTCTTTCACTTGGGTTTCCTCAGGGACTCTTCTTCTGGTTTTGTTTTTGTTTTGTTTGGATTCTCCTTTATCCAAACTTAACAGCTTCACATCTTCTGGTTAGGGAGAGAAACAAACTCCTCTGAAATTTACAGGCTGAGAATGGCTCCCCTTTCTGTACCTCTGAGTGTGGCGCCATGACAGATTTCCTTTTCTTTATTGTCCCAACACCTTGCTGTTTAAGTTTAATTTTACATTGACATATTTGCCTTTTCTACTATCACTCGCATGAGCAGGGCCGGCTCTGGCTTTTTTGCCGCCCCAGGCAAAAAAGCCTCCCGCCGCCTCCTGGCCCCTGGCGGGGAGCACGGCAGGGGAGGGCGCCGAGCCCAGCCGCAGCCCAGCTCTCCCCGGCTGGCAGGAGCGCCGGGGGGAGGGCGGCGAGCCCGCTGCGGCTCCGCTCTCCCTGGCGGCCGGAGCGCTGGGGGGAGGGCGGAGAGCCCGGCCGGGGCCCCGCTCTCCCCGATTGGCCGGAGCGCTGGGAGGAGGGCGGAGAGCCCGGCCGGGGCCCCGCTCTCCCCGACTGGCCGGAGCGCCGGAAGGAGGGCAGAGAGCCCGGCCGGGGCCCCGCTCTCCCCAACCGGCCAGAGCGCTGGGGGAAGGGCGGCGAGCCCGCTGCGGCTCTGCTCTCCCCGACCGGCCAGAGCGCCGGGGGAAGGGCGGCAAGCCCGCCGCGGCTCCGCTCTCCCCGACTGGCCGGAGCACCGGGGGGAGGGTGGCGAGCCCGCCGCGGCTCTGCTCTCCCCGGCGGCCGGAGCGCTGCGGGGAGGGCGGCGAACCCGGTCGCGGCTACGCTTTCGGGCCTGAGCGCCGCCCCCCTCCAGGTGTCGCCCCAAGCACATGCTTGGTAGGCTGGTGCCTGGAGCCGGCCCTGCGCATGAGGATGGTAGGGGAGCAGAAATGGAGGAACCAGATCAGTCACTTTCTGCAGGATTTAAAAAAAACAACAACCCATGAACCCTTTTTTAGCCTGTGTGGCTGGAAACAACCTTCCAAATGTGAATCAATTATAGTGCCCGATTTTTGTCACCCCTCTTCATTCTGAGCAGTGTGTTACTCTGTGAGGAATTGTAGTGAAATCAGGTAGGGGATTGGCTGAGACCCATCTGGTGAATGTACCCTTTTCTTTAGATACATGACTCCTTCCTCTTGGTTGCTCAGTGCATCTCTGATCTTTAGATTGTAAGCTTTCCAAGGCAGGGCCTGTGTAGATATTGCTGACCTGTGCAACAGCAAGCATGTAATAACAGCTAATGTGAGATCATTCATCGGCAAGCCTAGTACCATCCCCTAGGTCAAAAGACCTAGGGGATGGTACTAGGAAGACAAATCCTAGGACTCCAAATGACATAGCCTCCTGGCTTCTGTGAGTGAAGGGGGTTGTGTAGGCAGGGGTCAGGATGGAGGAAAGGAATCTTTGCTGTTCTACCCTTCAACATTCTGGCTACATTTATTAAGAGAAAAGGGGAGGTGTCTGCTACTGTGCCCTTCTTCCAACCTCTAGTTTTGAGCCCAGGGAAGTCCTCTGTTTTTCGACAAGCAACAGCAGAATAGAATCAACCTGCTTTTTAATTGATCTAGTCTGCATGATGAGAAATACTCTTCTTTCCCAGTAGATTCACGAGGCTGTGGATTAGGGTTCCCAACTTTCTAATTCCAGAAAACCGAACACCCTTGCCCCGCCCTTTCCGGGGGCCCCGGCCCTTCCTGAGGCCACGCCTCCGCTCACTCCATCCCCGCTCCCTCCGTCACTTGCTCTCACTCACCCTCTCTCAAGTGCTCATTTTCACTGCAAGGCCCAAACAGGCATAGTTATTGTTTTGACAGATGTATTATGCTAAGTTCAGGTTTTATTTGTCATAGGACGCTACAGCTGGCAGCAAAATAGTCAAAAAGCGTAATTTAAACAAATACGAAATTTCACAAAGGTTTTCATGATTCTTTCCCTCACCTCTTCCCATTTTGCGTAACCAGCTCCACGTTTTTTGTTCACTAAAGTTATTGTAATTTTATGTGTGGAATTAGGACCACACATTATCACAGGGGCAATGGGTCCATTAAAGGCCCACTCCTGAAGCCCAAATACAAATCCATAGAGGACAACCACAGAAATGCACACCTGTCCAGATACCTATATAAATAAACCTGTTGAAACTGACTCCCACACCTACATGCAGATACACACGGGTATTCATGTGTACACATCTAACATGCACTAACGCATATACTTCCACATTATTTAATATTACAATTGTTGTTTAGTGCCTAGAGACCCCAACTAAGATCAAGGCTCCAGCGTGGTAGTGCTGGACATATACATAAAAAGAGAGAATCTGCAACAAAGAATTTATAATGTAGCTAGACAAAGGTGGGGAGAAATGTGTGGCATTGGCTCTTCTGCAACTACTAGTCAACAACATTCACTTTTTAAGAAATAATACATTTCTTTTAGAGTTTCCTTCTCTTATAAAATATGTATGTATTCATTTCATAACAAGTTTTTAAGTCATCAATTTTTTTGTGCACAGGCCTGCAAAAGGAATAAAAGTCGAAGAGTTAAGCTGCAAATTTTATTCACACAGGTATACGCACATGCGGCAATACATGCACCTCGAACAGTCAGCGGCCTGCCGGGATCCCTTTTTGACCGAATGTTCCGGTCCTAAACCAAACACCTGGTCACCCTACTGTGGGCTGCCTTCTACTGCCACGGTCTAGGGTGAAGAGACTCTGGGTTTGTTTTCACTGCAATTAAAAACCCGCAGCTGGCCTGTGTCAGCTGACTTGGGCTCGTGGGGCTCGGGCGAAGAGGCCCTTCACTTGCAATGTAGGTGTTCGGGCTTGGGCTGGAGCCTTGGCTCTAGGACTCCGTGAGGTGGGAGGGTCCCAAAGCTTGGGCTGCAGCCCAATCCCAAACATCTGCATTGCAATTAAACAGCCCCTTAGCCTAAGCCCTGTGAGCCCGGTCAGCTGTCACGGGCCAGTCCCAGGCATCTCATTGCAGGATAGAAACATGCTCTGTGTATTACAGATGGTTGGAGTAAGATTGCCACCACCATGCTTCAGTGTTGTTTTATTCATGTAGCACAATGACTTGTGAGGATGATGTATAGGGAGAAGGTGCTTGGGAGCCAATCAACTAATGGTCAAGGGGAAAAGATCATGGTAATATCCTACTGTGTATTGATAAAACGGACTCGTGGCGGCACACTACGCTTCCTTAAAGAAACCTGAAACCCAAATGCCCCATATATCTGCCAACATAAACTGATTGAATTAAATCCTTGTCTCTGGTGGAAACTTAAGTGAGCCCTGGGTTCTAAACTGAGAAGGTGATGGTCTGATAAATCCCCATCCCTTCTCCAATGTGAAAACAAGATCTAAAAGATGTCCAATTGTCTGAGAAGAGCCTGGGATAAACTCATGGTTTTCAAGGCAGCCATGAGCTCCTGAGCTAACCTGGAAGAGCAATTTTCTGCATAGACGTTGACATTAACTAGGAAGAATAACTAACACGGCCCTCCATGTGAGCTCAGTTCATTTGGATGGGAAATAAGAGGTACACAGTGCACCATCGCTAATGCCAATTCAGTTCCATCCTGGAACTCTCACTAGAGTGAAGACCCACGTGAATGGTCACTGCTGACATCTAAAGTTAGATGTGGACAACCCACTGCAGAACCCCTGTTCAAGTTCATGTTGACCTGAATACCTATCCAAGCTAGCTGAGCTGGCTGTAGGTCAGCTGTATCATCTAGACACGCTCTGTTATACAGACAGAATTGGCATTTTATGGGGGAAGATACCTCTGCAAATGTTAAAAATTGCCCATTTTCCCCCAAAATCATCTAGCCTAGCCTTTTTCCAGAATGAATTTCTTATTGGAAGATAAAGAACATCTGATCTGTGTGGGGAATTTGTTATTTTGCCCAACTTCTTGCACAGAAATGCCATTCGTTACTATTCTGCAGTGCTTCCCATTGTGCAGCAGATGTCAGAATAGCAACATTGCTTTCTGTGCACCAGGTATATTCTGCAAGTTGGGCCTTGTGTTTTAACGATGTCTCTTTCTGACTTTAAAATGTTCCATGCTATGTTTGTAACCCTTTTAGTATTAAGCTTCAGCATGAAAGACTAATTCTGCAGAACTGGTTTGAAAGACTGCAACGTTTTGGTTACTGGGGTGCTTTTAAAAAAAATATAAGGTTTCAGAGTAGCAGCCGTGTTAGTCTGTATCCGCAAAAAGAAGAACAGGAGGACTTGTGGCACCTTAGAGACTAACAAATTTATTAGAGCATAAGCTTTCGTGGACTACAGCCCACTTCTTCGGATGCATATAGAATGGAACATATATTGAGGAGATATATATACACACATACAGAGAGCATAAACAGGTGGGAGTTGTCTTACCACCTCTGAGAGGCCAATTAATTAAGAGAAAAAAAAAAAAAACTTTTGAAGTGATAATCAAGCTAGCCCAGTACAGACAGATAACAAGTGTGAGAATACTTACAAGGGGAGATAGATTCAATGTTTGTAATGGCTCAGCCATTCCCAGTCCTTATTCAAACCGGAGTTGATTGTGTCTAGTTTGCATATCAATTCTAGCTCAGCAGTTTCTCGTTGGAGTCTGTTTTTGAAAAAAATATACTGACTCCTCAGTTTTGTGGAGTTGTTCTACTTAAGTGTTTGAATCTAGGAATGTCCTTGGAATGCAGTGAACTTTTTAATATGATGTAATTCTCCTGGCGTCCTCTATGGAAGATGTAGATTTCTTTTACTTACCTGAACAAGTCCACTGAAGCAAATAGGGGACTTTTCACATGAATGACATTACTCACATAAGTGGTAGCAGGATCAGGACCTGACTGGACACCAATTGAAGTATGTGGAAATAGGTTCCAGCCATTTGGGCCCAAATCCAGAACAGTGCTGAATATTGACAAGTTATACTGAAGTCGTTAGGCATTGTGGGTGCTTGGTAGATATTTGTAGGACTCTGGATCTGGTCTTAAACATTCATTATTACTTTATCCAGAGAATCCACTGGCTAATAGCTTTGAGTCTTGGTTACTTACAGAATGGTACTGTTCTCAACAGGGTGTGCTAATTGAATGCCAAGTGCATGTTGTTTGTTTTACTCATGTTTAATATGTAATTACAGGGCTGACACAGGAAGGTCTCTTCAGGGTGAATGGTAACATGAAAATGGTGGATCAGTTGCGTCTGAAATATGACCGAGGAGAGGAAGTGGAGCTGGCTAAAGATGCTGATGTGTGTTCAGTAGCCAGTTTGCTGAAATTATTTCTGAGGGAGCTGCCAGATGGGGTGATCACTTCTGCATTGCATTCCAGATTTATACAGCTTTACCATGGTGAGTACAAGTAAAATCCTTTGATAACCTGACATGTAGTTGCTTTCTTGGGAACCAGAATTTACAGACTCCACCTGCCTGTATAGCATTTCTTATTGTTTTGCTCTTTCCATTTTGGATTTCCCTTGGCATCAACCACCATCTCGTCCCAATGCATGTGCTCATGGTCACATGCACACACACACCCCTCCCTAACAATTTTAGTGGAAAACATCATGGTTGTGTAAGACATAGCTATTACATCTTTAGATAGAAAATGATTTCTTCCATAAATGGCAAAACCTGCGCGGTTTGAAGTGACTCCAATAATTCAGTTAAAGGCTCCTGATCTTAACTTAGCTTTCTAAAATGGACAATTGTTTGTTAACTGTTCTTGTCGACCTGAGCCCTAGACAGTATGTAAGATGTGGCCTTTTCCGGACAAAGCTTTCCTGTCATTCTCTGAGGACAGAGACTTGTTTTTTTAAAAGATTTACTAGTGGACTCTAGGAAAGGAAAATTTATAGCTGAACGTGACCTGCTTATCGAACTGAACACCTACAGGGGCCCAAACAGTATTTATCTCCCAGTGTGTCCATATCTAGATTACTCAGCTTACAGGTAAAAATATTATTCTTCCTCACCTTCTTTATTGCCAGGCTCAAACTCAACCTGGGAGGTGACTGGCAAGTGATGTTCTTTCCCGTGACTCATGCATCATCACCAGTAATAAAGATTCCGCAGTTGGAACTTTAATTAACAGTTCGGTTGAATAATGCATTGATCTTATCTCTTCATTGTATGAGCCAGAATAGACTTCAGTGGCCCTACTGTCCTTCCAGAGGATACGAGTGGGTCCCATTGATTTGGGGGAGCTATTTTATCCAGTTGCAGGAGGTCTGGGTCCCTTCTTGCTTTCCCACAACCTGCAGAAGCAGCAAAGCTAATGGATAAAAGTACTAGAAATGTATCTTACCAGTAAAGTGAGTGGTTGTGAGTGCACACACTAAGGACTAGAGTGTGCATTTTAAAGCATAGCCCTGAATAAAGGACCGTGCAAAGGTTACACTCACCCCGGTCTCAGTCCCCACCCCAGGTTGGCTGGAGTAATGAGTGGGGATGGGATTCAGTGCCTCCAGTCCTCCTTGGAGGCTGATGAGAAGAGAGAGCAAGGCCATGGTCCCACTTTCTCTGTGCTCCCCTTGGGGTGATGTGTTCTCTTGGAGATGCAGTGCAGAAGCAGGCCAGGAGTGCAGGGATTGCTTTTGTAACTGGCCATTCTGTAGGTGGTGCAAATGCAGGGGAAAGCTCTTTGCGCCCTTCTCCATACTGTGTACACACACAAGGACACACTGTCCAATAGTTGAAAAGAAGATGTCATTGTTTAGAAGGGTCCTTTCCTGATTACAGCCACACTTACTGATTATGATTATTATTATTTTAAGATTTCATCAGCTGTGACTTATCTACCTATGGTGTCTCTTGTATTTCATTGCTGTTACGAAATGGAAAATTGTTTAGTACCTCGTCTTCCAAAAGGTCATACCAGTGCATTATGTTGGGAATTACGAACACGTGGTATGAACAACACAGGTAGCCAGCCATTTGGAGAGCTCCATCCGTACTTTGGAATCCACAGGTAATTTCCCCTAGGAATGGAGAATTCCTGTGGATATATATATATCTCATTTCCATGGGAAACACCTCTCTAATTAACAGAGAGATCTGGCCACAGAATGCCACTGTTGCATTTAAAACACATTGGTGCAGTTATTTGTGTAACATACAAACTTTTTCTCTGCACAAGGCAGCTTAATTAGGAAGGTATGAAAGCACCTTGATGATTAAGGTTTTCACCCTATTCCACAGTAAATCCTAATTTTAGTTCTATTATAACTTTGGCAGGAAAGATAGGGTCTGATCTGAAAAATGCCAGATGGATGCTGAAAACTAAGAAGAATTTTTCTGTTAATATTGAAGTGTGAGTGAACTTTTTCTGTGGTTTATACAGGTCATTAACAAATTACCCTGATCTGAAATGTTGACTTTGGCAGGGGTTTTACCTTTGCTCACTTGGTAGGTATCTGTGTTTTTGAAGCTGAAGGATCAGAGTTCTAATTTCTGCTGTGCAGGTTCGTGTGAGTTATCCAGGTACTTATGTATGGGTGTACCAGCAGATTCATTGCAAAATGGCACCCTCTTTTGTGTATGTGTGGTTTTCTCTTGCAAACCATGAAGACAGTGGGTCAAGCTATTTTTGGGTTACAAATTGTTAAAAATAACATTGAGTCTGGAGCCACTCATCTGCGACTCCACAATGAAGATTGCTACTATGGTTTCATTACAAATCTGTATTCACTCCCATTAAAACTAAGATCAGGGAATGTACTTTTGTGAATGCTTCAGGGTACACTAGAATTTGTTTGGAAAGTTTTCAGGGAATTGGTGTCAAAACATCTGTAAGTTATCTGAGCCTAAAAGTAACTTTTTAAAATATTATTTAAAATGCCTAATTGTGGAGAGAGGGGAATCCCTCTAGCCATAAATATAACTTAATTAAAAAACTACGAACTTTACATGTCTTTATATGCTGTTAACATATAGGGCATAGTTTAATTAAAAGCAGAAGTCTTCTTAAAAAATAATCAACCTTATTGATTTGTGTAGTACAGCAACAAGTACTTTATAAAGTCAACATGGCTTGATGTGCTTTCTGAAGTCTATGCCAGTGATACTCAGATCTCAGTGGTACAGGAGCCAAATTAGCAATCAGTATTACCCGAAAGAGCCGCAGTAGGATGAATTCATTGTTATATTTAAACAGTATGACAGGGGAAATATTTAGTTTATATTATTCTCACATCAAAATGCCTGACCAAGTATTATTATTTTATCAACTACAATTGATTTAATAACATAGTAAAAGTATCCTCATTGGTTAATAACTTAGATTGGTTAATAATTAAATCACACAGTGATATAATATGTGCTGAGAAAAAGAGCCACGGGAGACACATTAGAGAGCCACTTGCAGCTTGCAAGCCTCAGTCTGAGTATCGCTGGTCTGTGCAAGGCAAGGTGAAACAGGAGCCCAGCAGAAAGCTCCTAAATGCCAAAGGATATGCAAGATATGAGAGAGAGAGAGAGAGAGAGAGAGAGAGAGAGATATCTCTGCAGAGCTAGAAGAGGCAAGAGGTGGTGGAGAACCAGTGGAGCGCCTGAGTCCCACAGCACTGGTTATCTAGTCTGTGGAGGAGACTGAGGTTTCTCAGGGGTTGGTCCAAAACTGTGCAGTGATTCCCCCCAGGAACTTAAGAACCTGTCCTCACCACCTTCTGCTTCAAATGCAGGGCACATTTCTTCAATCTGCCTTCTCTAACATAAACACAGAGCAGTGTGCACATTTAAAAAACAAAACCCTACCAAAACAAAACACACTGCATATACAGCCCTCCCCCTGGGGAGAGGACGAGAGAGAGGGAACAAACCACATGTGACAGAGGTTAGTCTCATCATCTCATGCACTACTTGATGGTGCTCAGATACTCTGGTGATGAGGGTGCTATAAACAACCTATACAGAACAGCAAATAGAATCTTTGGAAAGCTGAGAATCTTGTAGAGCTTTAGAGTTCTGCACGAGAGAGTCTGCTGGTGGAAAACCAGGAACACTGCCAGTTAGTGAACTTCCACTTTGCGAGGCAGGTTGGATGGGTATGAAAGAGAGAGAGAGAGAGCTCCTAACCCCATAGTTTAGTTTTAAAAAATTGTTTAAGTGAAATTGACAACCAAGTGTGTTAGCGTTAAGGTTGTTACTATTTATTTCCACTGAAAAGAGGATTTAAATGTATGGAAGTGAACACAAATACACTCTCAGTTCATACAGGTAAAATATTACAACATATTTTAAAGGCACCCTTTGCTCCGCTCAAGCACAAGTCTACCAGGAAAGGGTTTGCAGCAGTACAAGTCGCTGCCACGCCTTTGGCAAGGTGCTTGTAGCAGGCCACCATTGCCCCAAAAATGGGTGGCATTGGCCAGAGAAGATGCATGGTTAGGTGATGCATTGTTTCACTTCTAGCACATTCCTATGCAGCCTCTGCCAACTGGCTCCTGTGGTGCACCTGGCAGAAATTAATGCTCCCTGCCATGGTGGAGGACATGCCCCTCCCTCCCTCTGCCTATACAGAGTGTCTCACTGGTACAGTGAAGTGTGATTGGTACTTGCCTGCCCAAGCTGCGTGAATCAAACCTATAGACTAACAGGAAGCATCACTGCTTGGAGATTTTGTTGTTGTGATGGAAGTCCCCTTGGAAGTGCTCTGCAGCCCCCAGACCAGGGTCCCCTGTATAAGATTGTTTATTCATTCATGTCTTCTCTTTTGTTTCTTGATCTCTGCCTTGTAAAGACCCTGGTACATTCTAGGAACCAGTCAAGCACAAGCTCTGTACATACAGCCCTTATCCCCTTCCACAAGTCACTTCCTTTCGGCAGGCCAAGTTGTTACTGTAACTTTCCTTCCAGAACACAGGAAGCTTTTTCTTGTATAATCCTTTTGTGGCGTTCCTCCCTTGAGTAGGTATGTATTGAAAAGTGGGCCCCACTGTGTATTGTTTGTTTTTTGGCACTCCGTGTATTTATGTTGAAGAGCAACCTAATCATAATGCTTGCTAAAGATTGTTCATGTGCGGTCGTGGCTCCATCTGAGAGCGTTATTTTCTTCACAAGTTGCATCTAGAGTGAGATCATGTATTCCCCAGTCTCATCAGTAGCTTTGTTTGGCAAAGTGAGGCAAGTAGTATCATTGGAAGGGCTTTCTAGTATGAGAAAAGGGAAGATCTGTTCTGCAACAGTTCATTCCGGTGCAGCCCTTTGTATCATGCTTCATAGCCAAGCACTGTCCCAATTAACTCCTTAAAGACAGAGCTAAAATATGGGTTCTCAACTTCTGTAGGCCAAGTTTCAGCCTGAGAAATGGGTCCAAGAATGGAAATGGGAGCTGACCTCTTCATCAAAGTATTTCAAATCCAGCATTGTAATAAAGCTGGCCTGACTTCTGTGTCGTGCATTGTTATTGGCTGTCGCTGTTCATTTTTTTCAACGTTGCTTGGCTTGTATTTTCATTTTGATTAATATCATGGTTAGCTAGGAACTAGAAGAACAACTTGTTTGTTTTCTAAATACACAAGATACTTATCAACCAATAATAACACTTGAAGCTGCATTTCATGTGTAGATAACATTTAGTGCAGCAGTAATACCAGTAAGGAGGCAAAGCTGTAGAGAGGGAGAATAAATGCTGCTTTATTAAGTGGATTATGAGACCCATCTCTGTGTCCTTCTGTTCCTGGTTTGGGTCGTTTACCTCTGAGCTACCTGTTTACATTATTATAGAAGGTGTTTTTTTGGTATTTCTTTTATTGACTTAAACAAGGTGTGATCTGTTGCCCTAAGGCAGGACCACATCTTAAACATGTCACCGTGTCTGACAAATGAGCTGATATAGGTATATTTTTAGGATGGTATATGAGTGAATAAAAGAGGGTTTCAAAGTTTCCCAACTCCCCATTAGCCACAATGGCAATTGTAAAACTTAACTCATTGCATGGCACTTCTTAGTTATGCTCAGTCATCGTGTTTTGAAATGGGAGGAAAATGATTAAGGGGCAGAAGGGATTGAATTAGATGATTAGCTAATGCTTACTGCTCGTTCAGAGAAACCCAATATGTATAGAAATATGATGACCCATTACAAAGCTGTCCCCCCTTGTTCAATTATGTGAATGGATAGTGACATGCCATGAGCCTAAAAATGACCACACAACTGTATCCAGTTCAAACTCCTCTCTCTCCCATTACGGCCTGTAGTCTGCTTACTTCTCTCTCTTTAATGCCCCAGTCACAGTTCTGTGTATTTCTCGATGCTGTGCATTATGCCTGAAAGTAGCTCCAACTTCTCTCTTCTCCTTTCTTCAAGTCCTCCATCAAAGCTTCTTATTCTTATTCTAGCTGAGCTTCTTATTCATCTCTGCTCTCTTGTTGCCTGAAAAAAAAATTTTTTTTTTAAATAGTATGCGTGCTCACACACAAACTAGGCAAACCTTGCTGTCACTATACTCACCTATGAGCAGCTTTCACTTTCCTCTTGTTCCCTTTTACCCTTCCTCCTCCTTTCCACCATTTAGGGCCAGATTTTCAAAAGAGCTCAGCACGCTGGATCCTATACTGTTTTTGAAAATCTGGCCTTTATGGGTATGTCTACACTACCGGATTAATCTGAATTTACAGAATTCGAATTTTGGAAACAGATTGTATAAAGTCGAAAGTATGCGGCCACACTAAGCACATTAATTCGGCGGTGTGCGTCCATGTACCGGGGCTAGCGTCAATTTCCAGAGCGTTGCACTGTGGGTAGTTATCCCATAGTTCCCACAGTCTCCCCCCCGCCCATTGGAATTCTGGGTTGAGATCCCAGTGCCTGATGGGGCAAAAAACATTGTCACAGGGGGTTCTGGGTACAGCCTCACCCCTCCCTCCATGAAAGCAACAGCAGACAACCATTTCACGCCTTTTTTCCTGGGTGAACACAGCAGACGCCATACCATGGCAAGCATGGAGCCCGCTCAGCTCAAGACAGCGGTCATGAACATTGTAAACACCTCGCGCATTATCGTGCAGTTTATGCTGAACCAGGACCAGAAAAATGAGGCAAGGAGGAGGCTGCGACGGCAGCGCGGCAACAAGAGTGATGAGGATATGGACATGGACACAGAATTCTCTCAAACCGCGGGTCCCAGCGCTTTGGAGATCATGTTGTTGATGGGGCAGGTTCTATCCGTGGAACGCAGATTCTGGGCCTGGGAAACAAGCACAGACTGGTGAGACGGCATAGTGTTGCAGGTGTGGGACGATTCCCAGTGGCTGCGAAACTTTCGCATGCGTAAGGGCACTTTCATGGAACTTTGTGACTTGCTTTCTCCTGCCCTGAAGCGCCAGAATACCGGGATGAGAGCTGCCCTCACAGTTGAGAAGCGAGTGGCGATAGCCCTGTGGAAGCTAGCAATGCCAGACAGCTACCGGTCAGTCGGGAATCAATTTGGAGTGGGCAAATCTACTGTGGGGGCTGCTTGCATGTAGCCAAAGCAATCATTGAGCTGCTGCTACGAAAGATAGTGACTCTGGGAAATGTGCAGGCCATAGTGGATGGCTTTGCTGCAATGGGATTCCCTAACGGTGGTGGGGCGATAGATGGAACCCATATCCCTATCTTGACACTGGAGCACCAGGGTACCCAGTACATAAACGGCAAGAGTTACTTTTCAATGGTGCTGCAAGCACTGGTGGATCACAGGGGACATTTCACCAACATCAGCGTGGGCTGGCCAGGAAGGGTTCATGACGCTCGCGTCTTCAGGAACGCTACTCTGTTTAAACGGCTGCAGCAAGGGACTTACTTCCCGGACCAGAAAATAACCATTGGGGATGTTGAAATGCCTATAGTTATCCTTGGGGACCCAGCCTACCCCTTAATGCCATGGCTCATGAAGCCATACACAGGCAGCCTGGACAGGAGTCAGGAGCTGTTCAACTACAGGCTGAGCAAGTGCAGAATGGTGGTAGAAGGTGCATTTGGCCGTTTAAAAGGTCGCTGGCGCACTTTACTGACTCGCTCAGACCTCAGCCAAACCAATATCCCCATTGTTATTGCTGCTTGCTGTGTGCTCCACAATCTCTATGAGAGTAAGGGAGAGACGTTTATGGCGGGGTGGGAGGCTGAGGCAAATCGTCTGCTGATTACGCGCAGCTAGACACCAGGGCGATTAGAAGAGCACACCAGGAAGCACGGTACATTAGAGAAGCTTTGAAAACCAGTTTCATGACTGGCCAGGCTACCGTGTGAAAGTTCTGTTTGTTTCTCGATGAAAACCCGCCCCCTTTATTGACTCATTCTCTGTAGGCAACCCACCCTCCCCCTTTGATCACAGCTTGCTTTCAAAGGAAATAAAGTCACTATCGTTTAAAAATCATGTATTCTTTATTAATTGAATATAAAAAGAGGGAGAGAACTGACAAGGTAGCCCGGGTGGAGGTTGGGAGGAGGATCGGAGGGAAGGAAAAGGCCACTAAAAAAAGGTTAAAATAATGACAGCCTTTTGCTTGGGCTGTCCACTGGGGTGAAATGGGAGGGTGCAAGGAGCCTCCCTCCCCACGTTCTTACACGTCTGGGTGAGGAGGCTATGGAACATGGTGAGGGGAGAGGGGGATTATACAGGGGCTGTAGCACCAGTCTGTGATCCTGCTGCCGTTCCTGAAGCTCCACCAGACACCGGAGCATGTCTGTTTGCTCACGCAGTAGCCCCAGCATTGCATCCTGCCTCCTCTGATCTTCCTGCTGCCACCTCTCATCTCGAGTGTCCCTCATGTCCTCACGTTGGACCCTCATGTCCTCACGTTGATCCCTCCTGTCCTCACGTTCACTGACATCTTTCCTATACTTTGAAACCATGTCCTTCCACTCATTCAGATGAGCTCTTTCATTGTGGGTGGATTCCATGATTTCCACGAACATCTTGTCTTGCATCCTCTTTTTCCAACGCCTTATCTGAGATAGCCTTCGGGACGGAGGAGGAAGGCTTGAAAAATTTGCAGCTGCTGGAGGGAGGGAAAAAAGGAGAGAATTTTTTAAAAAGATACATTTTACAGAACAATGCTTATACTCTTTCACAGTGAACAACACTATTCACATTACATAGCACACGTGATTTCTGTGCAAGGTCGCATTTTGCCTCTTAATATTGCGTGCCTGTAGCTTTGCTGCTAGAGATCACAGACGCAGGTCCGGGCAACAGAATTCGGCTTGCATGCAGCCATGGTAAGCCATTGTCTTTCGGCTTCTGCGCCCTCCTTTCCCACATACCAAGCAAAGCCCGTTGAGTGCTGCGGTTTTCCTGTTAACCTTCAGCAGCAGAAAACAAACTAACACCACCCCCCCCACATCCAGTTCTCTGGGATGATCGCTTTATCCCTCCCCCCCACCGCGTGGCTGGTATCAGGGAAGATCCCTGCTAGCCACACGTGAAAAGCTTAGCGCCAACCCCCAACCCCCTTCCCCCCCCCCCCCCCCCCCCCCCGGCGCTTGGCTTACTACAGGGAAGGATTTCTTTTCAGCCACAGGCAAACAGCCCAGTAAGAAGGGCCACCTCTGTCCCCTTAATTAAATTCCCGTATTTCAACCAGGTTACCATGAGCGATATCACTCTCCTGAGGATTACACAGAGAGATAAAGAACAGATGTTGCTTGAATGCCAGCAAACACTGGGACCATACGCTGCCAGGCTTTGTCATGCAATGATACCAGATTACTTGCTACTAGCATGGCGTGGTCAAGTGTCCTACCATGGAGGACGGAATAAGGCTGCACTGCCCAGAAACCTTCAGCAAAGGCTTTTGGAGTACCTCCAAGAGAGCTTCATGGAGATGTCCCTGGAGGATTTCCGCTCCATCCCCAGACACGTTAACAGACTTTTCCAGTAGTTGTACTGGCCGCGAATGCATCCCAAGTCCTCAGGGCAAATTAATCATTAAAAAATGCTTGCTTTTAAACCTCACCTGAGGTCCCGTCCATGGGGTCATGGTCTTGGGTACTGGCTTGGGAGGGTACTTCAGTCAGGCTGAGAAAAAGATCCTGGCTGTTGGGGAGAACGGAGTGCTGTGTGCTCTCCGTAAGCTCGACCTTCTCCTCCTCCACCTCTTCCCCGTCCGCAGAATCCTCAGGTGTGGCTGATGAGATTACCCCCGCCTCGGTCAGAGGTGGGGTAGTGGTGGCGGCCCCCCCTAGAATTGCATACAGCTCAGAGTAGAAGCGGCATGTCTGCGGCTCTGACTCGGAGCGACCGTTTGCCTCCTTTGTTTTCTGATAGGCTTGTCTGAGCTCCTTGACTTTCACGCGGCACTGCTCTGAGTCCCTATTGTGGCCTCTCTCCATCATACTTTGGAGATTTTTTCAAAAGTTTTGGCATTTCGTCTTTTCGAACAAAGTTCTGCCAGCACTGAATCCTCTCCCCATATAGCGATCAGATCCAGTACCTCCTGTATGGTCCATGCTGGTGCTCTTTTTCGATTATCGGCCTGCATGGTTACCTGTGCTGATGAGCTCTCTGTGGTCACCTGTGCTCTCCACGCTGGGCAAACAGGAAATGAAATTCAAATGTTCGCGGGGCTTTTCCTGTCTACCTGGCCAGTGCATCCGAGTTCAGATTGCTGTCCAGAGTGGTTACAATGGTGCACTGTGGGATAGCTCCCGGAGGCCAATAGCATCGAATTGCGGCCACACTAACCCTAATTCGAAATGGCAATATCGATTTCAGCGCTACTCCGCTCGTTGGAGAGGAGTACAGAAATCGATTTTAAGAACCCTTTATTTCGAAATAAATGGCTTCGTTGTGTGGACGGGTGCAGGGTTAATTCGATTTAACGCTGCTAAATTCGAATTAAACTCATAGTGTAGACCAGGCCTGAGTGTCATATTAAGTGCTGGATGCTGAGCACTTCTGAAAATAGGGCCCTGATTCAAGTGCCTAAATTGGAGCTGTGCTTCCTTTAAAAATCCGGGTCTTCATGTGTTGTTACAATGATGTTCACTAGGTAATTTAGACCACAATGCTGCAAAGACTTAAGCACATGCTTAGCTTTGTGCATTGTATGTAGTCTTATTGAAGTCAATAGGATATACAAAATCCATAAAAGTTACTGACTTCAGTAAGATTACTCACAGTGCATAAAGTTGAGCATGTGCATAAGGATCAGAGCTTTAGATTGTGAAGTCCTGAGACAGGGACTTTGCCTATTTACTTGTCTATATAGTTCTGTGAATAGCAGTGGCACTCTATAAATAATTGTGTTTTCTGTGCTGTCCACTAGTTGTTAAGTAGTTCTTAATGCTCAATTTAAAATGGAATAGAAAACTTTAATAGCAGATGATCAAACAAGCCAGGAGTAGTTTGTGTGCTTGGCTGTCATGGCACGAAAACATTTGTGCCCTCTGGTAAGCTGCAAAGAGATTGCCCCATTTAGAGAGAGACTGTCAAGTGTGGTTGAGACCGATTTACCCTAACACGTTTACAAAGCCCGTGCAATTCTATGTGTGTGTTTCCTGGCCTCCTCCCAATTCATCACTCTTTATATTTATTGTAAGCATTAAGAGGACTGAATAAAATGGAGTATCATAGTGGTGCAACGTGTAGATTTGTGCCTCTTTTTTAAAATTGTGGTGGCGAGGGAGGGCTTGACTTCCAGCCCCTCTCAAGCTTCTCTCCCTTCACCTCCCCACCCCGCCTTGCAGGGGGTGTCAAGAGAGAACAGCCACCTTTACCTATCCCCCTTTCAGGTTGATGAGGAGAAGCCACTATATGGATGCCTGTTCAGTGAAGGAGAAGAGGGATCGGTGCTTCACGCTGTTCAGTGGAAATGTGTTCTCATGCCCAGACAGTTCCTCTCCGACGACCAAACAATCTGAGCTTCTCCTGAAATCACTGGACATGGCACACCTAAGATCAGAGTAATGCTGGGCGAGGGCCATGGGTTGGATCCTGCCCAGGGCTAAATACTCCTATTGCTCCTGATCAATACCTTGCAGGATAGTACACTTAATGAATAGGGAAATCAAACCCATTGAATTAAGTCTGCTGCTGTGATATTGGTAGCTTTGTTTACAGCAAGAATGCCCTCCTGGCTTCAAAATATAGTGTAGAGGGGATTAGCATCTTGCCAGTTTTTCCAGGGATGAAAGAGCCTTCAGTAGATGGAAAAGTACCTAACAATCTCAATTGCCAGTTGGAAGGTGAGAGAGACAATTAGCTCTCAAAGGCATTTCCTAATCAGGTAGTTAGGTGTGAGGAGACATGTTTTCCCTGAGTGTTAGGATTTGGCTTTACTGATCATAACTGTAAGCTTCTTATGGGAACAAATATTTAGAAGAGTAGGCAGTGTTTGCTGCCTAATCAGAAGTATTTGTGGAGGTTTAATTCTAATGTTCTGGCAACGTGGCCGTGATACTAACCTGGCTTTTTAACCAGTCGTTGTTAAAACAAAAAGGTAGTTAGTAATCAAATCAAAGGGATTACCCAATTATCTGTGCAAATTGAGATACTATTAACTTCCTTATTATTATCCCAGCCTTTCAAAATTGTCACAAAAGTCTTACCAGTCCCAGTAAAAAGAAAGAGAGGAAAAAAAGAAAGAAAGAAAGAAAAAAAAACCCTATTGTCTCATCATATGCTGATGGATGATAATGAGGGATTTAATGATATTTTAACGTCTTTCAAAAAAAAATTACTTGCCCTAGATTAAGTGAGTGAGCAGAATTTTGCAAATCTGCTCTATGCAATGTTTGACTTTTCCCTTTGAGGAAGAAACTAGCTTTTGGCTGCAGAGAGAAAAGCACAATTAAAATTAATTTGTGTCCTGGAATTGTCAGGTATGTTTACACATACATTTGACAACACAAACCATTAATGAATTCTGATTTAAGCTTGTAGTGTAAAAAGAGATAGAAATAAGCTTAATTTGTAATGTGCGTTGAACATTTTTTTTTAAAGGGCTTCTCAAATCAGTACATCATATAATCACTAAACCCCATAGCCTGAGAAACAGTTGTCGCTGGTATTTCAGCATGCTGTAATTCCAGTTAATCTAATTTATGAGAAACTATATTGAGTGACAGATGTGAGAACATTTATTGCCTGGCCTTCTTAAATTACATGCAAGATAAGTCTTGTTTAATTTTTAACTGTAAGAATGTCTGACTGCAAAATATAAAGCACATCCCAACCTAACGATCATGCCCTCAGTCCCCAAACTGTGGCAGTTTTAACGATGTTGATCATTCATATTTTTCTTCGTAGCGCTCTTCTTCCCCCAGGGTACTTTGTAATTCACCCTGAAAATAGTTACTGGACACAGAAGTATTTTAAAAACACCAACTACATTTTTTTTTTATTTACAGTCTCTGCTAAAGAGGCTTGGGAAAATGTAAGCCAAAAATATGATTGCCTTGAAAGTCCTTGTACCGGTGACTTAGTGTACGGAATTGTCCTCTACTGGTATTTGAAACTGAGGGCACTAGATCAAAAACATCAGTTCAGGCATTAGAGCTAAAGCAGAACCTCCATCTCTGCTGTCAGTAGAAGTAACAGCATTTTATGTGTCCTCTATCCTAGCCTCCAGCCATGAGAAGGCAAACCCACAACACAATGTCCTTTTCCTTCTTTTGCAAAGCACTCTGCACAGAGTGCACAAAACATAGAACTGTTCCAAAGCAGCATGTACTTGGCATGTATATTGTTCCGGTAGGCACTTGCTGAGCTAGCTCAGACACAACATGCATGGTTTAGGCTGTTTACCGGACGCAGGTCTCAGAAGTCCCTGACCTAGTTGGGACTTAACCAGAGGACGTTCTGTTCCAAAACCAGAAGGCTTTACCTCTTGAACTAAAGAAGCTCTTTTGACTCACAGCATTATGTATTCTCTCTTCAAACCACTAGCTGCTTTGGGACAAGATACTCTTCTGCTAGGAACACATAGTACAGGGATGGGCAACTTTAAGGTAGTACATGGTGACAAAATCCACTAAAACCCTTTGGTGGGCCTGGGGATGTGATGTGGTGGGGGAGAGAGGTCAAGTGCTGGGGAGGGTCTGGGTAGGGGTGTGGAGAGTGAGCCCACCCCTGTGCTCACCCCTCAGGGTGGCTGCTGTCCTGAAGAGGTGGCACGGCTCCCTGCTGTGGCCCATTGGCTCTTGCCACAGCATCATGTGACATGCACATCTGCTCACAGGTGGGGCCTCCCCTTGTGACTCCACGTCCTGCCCCCTTCTTGGCCCTGGTGCTGCCAGATTGCCTGCCCTGAACTGGTAAAGTTCAGGCCAAGTAATGTTATCTGGCAGATTGGGTACAGCCCCAGTTGTCCATCCCTGACAAAGTAGGTCAGTATCAGGGAGATAGAAGTGTTAAAGTGGGGTTACACGGAGCAAGGACGCCACTCCAGTAGCAAGAAAGAAACAGGAGGAGCTATAAGTGTTACTGAATATATTTTAAATCGATCACAGAGGAAAAAAACTTCGTTACCTGTCAGTTTTACCTGCAGCGTTAAAACTAGGTAGAAGCAAAACAACATTTCTGAACGAAATGATTATGTCAAAACAAAATGATCTTATTGATCCAAAATTACTTTTTAAAAAAATCAGAGAACTTTTGACATTTCTGCCTTTTGTTCCAATTCGGAATAAAACAAAATTTCAAAATCTTGAAATCCTCCGTGAAATGCAATTTCCATTCTCTACTTGTAATACAATACCCTTACAATTCATGCAATTTCTTCTAAAAATCCACAGATGTGCAAATTCACATTAGAGACACCAATAGCACACTGCAGTTTCACCCACAAAACATAGCTACTAACAAACATCACCCTTTCTTTTTCCATTTGTACACAGGGGAAAAAAAGACTTGTTTATATCTAGGATACAGTAATAGAGCTAGGTTTTAGAGTAGCAGCCGTGTTAGTCTGTATCTGCAAAAAGAACAAGAGTACTTGTGGCACCTTAGAGACTAACAAATTTATTTGAGCATAAGCTTTCGTGGGCTACATCCCATTTCTTTGGATGAGCTACATTTCCTGTTTCCCCAAACAGTCCTGATTCCGCACTCCTTACATACAGTCGCACTTACACCTATGACTGAGCCCTTTGACTTCAGCAAGACTGCTCATGTAAGTGTTATTCAGCGTGAGCAAAGGTTACAGAATTGGACCTATATAAAAGTACACTTTAAGGAGTATTTGCCGAAACATATTCCAATAACAGAATGTTAAAATTGTAGTTCAGGAACTATACAACACCTGAACCATCATGCAGTTCTTGCTTGCTTTATAGATCATTCTTATACAACTGGTTTTTTTGTGCTATACTAAAACAAATGACCAAGAAAAAGGGGGTAAGAGTTTAAAAAAAAAAAAGTTTTGAAAAGTCTAATGTACATTTTCACAAATATGTTTATTAGCTTTTCTTATGGTACTTATTGCTATGGCATTTAAACACTTCACAAGCACTAATCAAATATCACTGGAGCTAATCATGAGGAGGGGAACTGAAAACCAAAGACTGAGGGAGGGATAGGGTATCACAGAGACCTTCTTCATACAGCCACAGAGCAAAGGGAATGGTAGAGCTGCAGCAAGACGCAGTATCCAAGACCCGTCCTCTGGGATTGGGAAAGAGCCCATGGACTGGATGAGCGGGAGAAAGCAGTAGGATAAATTAGAGAAGTATGGTATGAGGAAAGAAATTTTGTGACTAGTGGAAGAAGAAAGGGGAGAAGATAGTCAAGTACAGTATAGAGGGAGAGAGGGGAAAGGGGAATCGTAGCCCCCCCCCCAAAAGCCCTTAAGAAAAGATGTGGTGATATGTGGGAAAGAAAAAGTGTAGTGAAGCCAAGAAGAAGAGCACCAAAGCATAACACAAAGGTATGAACATGCAAATAAATACAATGCCAAATAACCAGAACAGAATGAACTACAGCGAGGGTGGCTCTGAGTGTTGTGATGGCAGTTTCACTCTGGTTAGTCCTTAGGCTCAGGGCCGGATTTCCCATTAGGCACTGTAGGGCACGTGCCAAGGGGCGCCAGCATTCTAGGGGCGCCTAAAAGTTAAAGGTGGGTTAAAAGTTTCATTTTTTACAGAAAACACAAAGGTCAGTTGTAGGGGGAGGAGGGGGCATTGAAGATGCTGTGCCTAGAGGTGTCTAAGGTGTAAATCCAGCCCTGCTTTGGCTGAGAGGTTTCAGGCAAGTGTTTCAAGCCCAGATTATTTATTTTATTGCACAGAATGCATTTAGTATCCTGCCTAAAGAAATTTCAGACTAATAAGATGAACAGGAAGTTCCCATATATGAGTGCCTTGGGTGCACTGTTTGGAGAGGTGGATTAGAAAAAGACAGGCTGATTGAATGGTAAAAGTGTGTTTTGAGGCAGGATTTTTGGGCAGAGGTTTGTCACACAGGTATAACTACACGAGTTTAATTGAGTTAATCTGGATTTAATCCTGTGTAAATAAGGGCTGGTCTACACGCAAGCTTGCATCAGTTTCCGATTTAGTTATTTCAGTGCAGGTTTGTGTGTAGACCAGCCCTTACAAAAGAATCTGATCCTGTCCGTTTAACTACTTTAGTTAATGTCCATCAATAAATTGGAGGTGATGAAGGATCAAGCTCAGAAACCATGTTCTTCCTCCCCCTCTTCTTCCCAGACCCTAGAAATGATGCTGAGAAGGAGAACAACTTGAAAGAACTAATAAAAGAGCTCCCTGATGCCAACTACTGCCTGCTGAAGTACCTGTGCCGGTTCTTGACCCGAGTTGCTGAGCATCACATGATGAACAGAATGAACATTTTCAATCTGGCCACTATTTTTGGACCAAGTTGTTTTCAGTAAGTTCATGGTTTTCTCTCCCCTCTACCTCCCCACCCCCCCGCTTTCTTTCACTTCAGCTGAGCACATTTTGAAGCAGGTGGCAAGAGACACAGCTCGGAATTCTCACCGTTTCAGCTGATCCTATAAATTCCCTAAACAATGGATGCAGACTTTAAGGGTAACATTTGGGGTTTGAGTTGTCCTTTTGGGGTGGTGGGAGGGGGTTTGTTGGCATTTCGAAACACTTTTTTTAAGCAGTTTCTTAGGTGGTGAAATCAGGAGAAAAATGGAGCAGAAAATCCCCCAAATTTGTAGAAGGAAGAAAGTTGCATCTACAGAACATTCTTCCTTTTCTGCCACACACCATGGAGGCTTCTCTGCACAACATCTAGAGAGGGCATTTAGGGAAGATGGCATCACAGGGCAGCTGGTGGAAGCTGCCTGCTCCAGGCTTCCAGGTGGCGAGACATGCAAACCCTCTTGATTTAGGAGTGTGTGATCCAGATCCAATGGCATTGTGGCGCTGACGGGAGCTGTGCTCCTAGAGGGCCCAGAGACCTATCTGGAGGGGATGAGGGTCTGCAGAGAGCGAGTGGGAGTTGCCACGAGATTCACTGGTTCTGCTGACTGCTTCCTTCTGGTCCAGACTCTTCCTCCTTTCTGGAGGCAAGGATGTAATGGACTCCTCCAGGGCTAATGTGAACTTCTGCGTACATTGTGATGGAGCTTCAGATCGTAGGGCCCTGCGCAGAGATGCAGAGTTACTTCCTACTCACTTGTTCTTACAGCCATTAACCTCCATGATTCAAAATCCCAGGTGGTTGGCAGAACAATGATTATTTTAGATAACTGCACTGCGTTAAGTGATGAGTGTTCTCAGTCAGTGCTGCCTGGACATCTGCTGGGAGAGCAATACAGCAGTGCACAGACAATCCAGGAAGGTTTTGGAGAGTGTTAGGGACATCTTCCTGGTGCAGTTACTGGAGGAACCAACCAGGGGCTGTTCTCCTCTTGACCAGCTGCTTACAAACAGGGAAGAATTGGTAGGGGAAGTAGAAGTGGGTGGCAACATGGGCAGCAGAGACCGTGAGATGGTTGAGTTCAGGATCCGCACAAAAGGAAGAAAGGAGAGTAGCAAAATATGGACCCTGGACTTCAGAAAAGCAGACTTTGACTCCCGTAGGGAAGTGATGGGCAGGATCGCCTGGGAGGCTAATATGAGGGGAAAGGAGTCCAGGAAAGCTGGCTGTAATTTAAAGAAGTCTTATTGAGGACACAGGAACAAACCATTCTGATGTGCAGAAAGAATAGCAAATATGGCAGGCGACCAGCTTGGTTTAACAGTGAAATCTTCGGTGAGCTTAAACACAAAAAGGAAGCTTACAAGAAGCGGAAACTTGGTCAGATGACTAGGGAGGAGTATAAAAATATTGCTCGAGCATGCAGGGGTATAATCAGAAAGGCCAAAACACAACTGGAGTTGCAGCTAGCAAGGGATGTGAAGGGTAACAAGAAGGGTTTCTACAGGCATGTTAGCAACAAGAAAAAGGTCAGGGAAAGTGTGGGACCCTTAATGCATGGGGGAGGCAACCTAGTGACAGATGATGTGGAAAAAGCTGAAGTACTCAGTGCTTTTTTTGCCTCGGTCTTCACAGACGAGGTTAGCTCCCACACTGCTGTGCTGGGTAACACAGTATGAGGAAGAGGTGAAAGAACGGGTTAAGCACTATTTAGAAAAGCTGGACATGCACAAGTCCATGGGTCTAGATCTAATGCATCCGAGGGTACTGAGGGAATTGGCTGATGTGATTGCAGAGCCATTGGTCATTATCTTTGACAACTCGTGGTGATCAGGGGAGGTCCTGGATGATTGGAAAAAGGCAAATATAGTGCCCATCTTTAAAAAAGGGAAGGAGGAGAACCTGGGGAACTACAGACCAGTCAGCCTCACCTCAGTCCCTAGAAAAATCATGGAGCAGGGGGTTGGACTAGATGACCTCCTGAGGCCTCTTCCAACCCTAATCTTCTATGATTCTGTGTCAAATTATTGCCATTTGAAACTTTAACCAGCCTGTTGGTGGTGGGGACATGGTGTGTTTGGTTTTCTTTGAGGTTGAAGAGCCCATAAATAAACCTGAAAGTTACAGATAATCTTGTAAATTTTATAGTGTTGTTAGTCTCCATTCATTACTGGAATCAGAAAAAAACTCAGTACCACAGGATTGCAAACATTGGTGTATACAGAATCACACATGTGGGTCACCATTAAGAAGCTAACATTTACCAGCACTTACACACAGGAATAGAAATGGTCATGAATTGTGACTGAAGATTTGCATTGGAAAATGCTGCTTTATTGAAACGGAAACTTTTCCTGGAAATGGACAAGTTTCGATGAAACTTTCGTTGGGGAAGGTTTCTGAGGTCCAGGATGGAATTTCTGGTCAGAACACAAGAATAGTTAAATGCCCAGTGGTTAGGGCACTCGCCTGGGTAATGGGAGACCCAGGTTCAAGTATCTGCTCCGAATCAGGCAGGACTTGAAGCTGAGTCAGCCACATCCCAGGTGAGTGCTCCGACCACCAGCTTGGTGACTAGTTTGCTTTGGGTGTGTCTTTGTTTTTTTGTTTTTAAAAAAATGTTGAAAGGTCTTGTTTTTTTCCTTGATGTGCAGCGGGAATGTATCTGAAATCTCAGAGCTTCGCAGGACAGGAAGACTGCTGCCACCCAGCTCTAGAAATGGGTATCAGAGCAGCTATGCAGGACATTGAATATTAAAAAAATATGTTCTTTTGGGGCTTCTTTTTGTCATTGGAATCTGTGGTCTTGTTCATCAATGAGCAAGCAGAGAAATATTTTTTTTAACAAAGCAGAACAAAAAGCTTTACAAGAAGAAAGTGAAGTTCTGCATTATAGCCTTCAACTCCTCATGACTCCTCGCTCATTTTCTTAATGAATGACTCTCAAGATGAAGTGTCCATCCAATGATGTATTTTGATGAGGAGGGAAGGAAAAGGTGGCATGACCCACAGGTGGAAATGGAGAACTTCCAAAGAAAAGCAGATAGGTTTGAAATCCACTGAAGTATTTGGTATGCTAGACCTGAGGGATGTGCTGGACACAGGGCAGACGGGGATGCCTTTAGCCTAGTGTGGGTTAGATTTATTTGCCTAAAATTCTCCACCATTGCTGCCAGCTGCACCGTGATAGCAATGGGGAGTGCTAGCATAGATGGTGGCCTGGTAGCTGCTGATGTTTTAAACCTGCTCTGAAAGGGTTGAAGGACTGGGTGGTTACAGTGCTGCTGTCTGGTCTGTACTAAAGCTCTGCCACTGGTGTTGGCAGTGGTCAGAATTTAGAGACAAAGGAAAAGTGAGTGTTATGCCAAGGAAAGTGAAGTGCCACGATTCTGTGTGTTTCTACCTTTTTATTCACTATTTCTCAAGTGAAAAAAAGAAAAGATCAAAATACCAGGTCAGTGTAGTTCTCCGTACAGAAAAGATAAAGCCCCTATGCCTAGTTACTGTTGTTTTGAGGTCGAAGTGACTGCGGAGGACATGGGGCTGGTCTGTATTCGTTTACAAATACTATGTTACCCAGTGTTGGGAATGGTAATAGTGTGACCGTACTGAGTTAGTAGAATGTTTTATACGTATGCTGGTTTAGTTTAATAGCAGGCCTGATAGGAAACTAACAGGAAGGCAACACAATGGCCCCAGATGAGCAGCCTCCTGCCTGAGCTATTAGCTGGGAAGTACTAGCAAAGTAATAAGCCTTGTTTTGCCACAGCTGGGATCCAAAAGCTCAGAAGGACACTAAGCAATTCAATAGTCCCTCTCTTGGGCAGGGGAGTCACTATCAGGGAACTGTCCCTTAGGAATAGAGACATGCTCCACTGGAGGGTCTGAAGAATCAAAACCTCCCTGGCCCCCGCCACAGGGTGATGGGGCTTGGGTAAGACAGACACGCCTATAAGCTTGTTGTTATGCTTTGTTCCAGCTGCTAAAATTAAACAATACTCTGGTTTGAGGAAAATGTCTGGTATTCACCGCTGATGGTAATCTCCCAAAGGTAAGACATGCAGGTGCCGGTCCCCGTTGGCTTATTTTTCTTCTTAGCTTTTGACAGTTGGCTGCTATATCTTTACAAGATCGAGACATGTCAGAGAGAAGAGATGTAGATTCTTATTATAATAAGTCCACATTTATTTTCAACCCAAGAAAATTCTTTTAAGCATTTCATCAGACCCATTCTTCTAGCAGCATGGTGCTATTGAAGGAATGGTCCTCAGCTGTTCAGGGGTCTGCTGGTAATAGGTAATTATACACTATAGTGAGGAGAAAGAGGTTCTAAACCATGAGCAATAATTCAGATTTCTTCAGCCCAGTTCTCTGGTTGTGTAAGTGCGTGAAACTGAAAGTCAGTGGTATTGCATCCTGTTCAGCTCTCCTGGCTAGTGCGGAAGGGGAACGTAAGACCAAGGCTCTGGCCTCGCGCTGCTCTTCCCTGCCTTCTTTGCGTCTAGTACCAGAGGCGCCCCAGACGTGTCCTGTTTTTGAGCTCAGGAAGCGCTAAATGTCGGCACATGGATGGTTATCTGTAAGGGGTGCAGTGAGGAGGGAGGCTCCTTGCACTGTCTCTTCTCCTAGTCCCCCTTTCAGGGTTCTCTGGCTAACAGTATACTGTGTGTCACCCCAGGGTTTCTGTCCTGAACAAATCTATCTCATTCTGAAGTAGATGAACAATATTGTTGGTTCTTTTTTCCCCCACACAGAGGTTTGTGTTGGGAGGGAGAAGCTCATGCATCCAACTGTAAGTGCTGATATAAGTTGTCCAGTGATGCCGGTTACATTGCTTGGAAATAGTACAGGAGAGTTTCCTAGTCTGATCTGTGGAGTGGAGTGTAGTTAGCAATGGGATATTTTCCTCTGAGACTTCCCTTCTTCTTTAGCTTAGCTTGCCCAATCATCCCCTGAGCTCCATACTCCTGATCAGGCCTCTTCTACTTTGGAGGGAGAGGGTTCATGGAAGGTCTTCTACAGGGGCTGCGGTGCAGAGATGGAGCTGGGATGCAGCTGCACTCTGATGCATTTTACTCTGCAAAGTCTGCTGACAACAGAGTTGATATTCATACCTAAATGAGTGCTGCTGGAAGGGTCCATGCCTGTATGCCAGTTAGAAAAGGGAATTTTGTGTAAGAACTGGGTGGGTGGTGAATGGTGGCATGCTCCTATGCGGGTGAAGGGAGGGGAGAGGAGGAGCAGGCAGGAGCTGACCATGCATAGAGGTAGAGCATCTTGCCAACGTGAGGATCTATGGGGATTAGGAAATTCTTCCCTTTATGGGAGATGCATTAGATGGGAACTCCATAGGTGAGCTTTTTAGAATCCCGTAGGTCCTCTGAACACCTCCCATGGGTATTTCCACAGGAGGGCATGGTGTGGTCCCTCCAGTGTATGTCTGTTTTTATTTGGACAAGGCCATACCACATGCCATTGTGGAGCCAAGAAAAATATAATAAAAATGTAGGTTTCCTGGTCTCCCCCAAAGTCTTTTCTGCAATCGGGAACTGCTCCGATTAAGCAGTCGGTGGAGCTGTGCTGGGACTGACCCCTAAGAGTAGACAAGGGCAACCGGAGTTTTGCAGTGATTGAGCTAATCGGGTTTTACCCCGATTATGAGAAGGGATAAACCTCCATGAGCCCGGTCTGTGCAAACCCTTGCATACCTTTGTCTATGCTTAGGGATCAGCATTGATGCAGCTATTATCTATTGCTGAATAAGGCTATTCCTGAGTGTGGGTAAAAGAGTTCTGAGAGTTCCAGACATGCTGATTTTTCCACTGAGGAGTGGAGCTGGAAAGAAGAGGAGTTCAGTAAACCCTAACCACTAATTCCAGTTCCAGTATAGTCCAAAGTGAAATATTTAGTAAGGGTGTCTTTTGAATTAGGATAATAAGGGATTTCTTTTTGTAGCTCTGATTTGAATACTGTTGTTTGTCATATTCTCCTAGATCCTCGAACATTTCCTCCATTTCTGTCAATCCTACTTCATAATCTGTACATTGCAGCAGCTGTTTGAACTGGTGGGGATTTTCATGCCCAAACCCTTGACTTTTTCTTAATTTCTTCATGTAAAGGTGGAGGCAGACTAGCAGCTCGCTAGACGCTCTAGCCCCCACAGGGCAAAAGACAAAATGGTGTTCTGACATGAACTAGGAGACTAGAAATAGCAATTAAAGCATGAAAAGTTGCAAAACTGCCCCAAAGTTTATGCTACTGAAAATTAACAAATTCCAGAAACGTGATACTGGTGTGTAAATAATTATTAGCTCAATCATGAGTATTTTTTTATGTTGTTGCTTTGCCTGCTGCATGGCAGTTTCCCCCTCGCACTCCTTCTTTTCTGTTACAACATTAAAAGGTTGCCTGTTGACACTTTTACTAGGGTTACCATATTTCAGCAAGCAAAAAAGAGGACGGGAGGAGCCCCGCCCTAGCCCCGCCCCTGCCCCTCCCACTTCCCGCCCCCCCAGAACCCCCAACCCTCCCCCCGTTCCTTGTCCCCTGACTGCCCCCTCCTGGGACCCCTGCCCCTAACTGCCCCCCAGGACTCCACTCCCTATCTAAGCCTCCCTGCCTCTTGTCCCCTGACTGCCCCAACCCTTATCCACACCCCCACCCCCAGACAGACCCCTGGGACTCCCACGCCCCATCCAACCACTCCCCACCCCCTGACAGCCCCCCCCCCAGAACTCCCAACCCATCTAAACCCCTCTGCTCCCTGTCCCCTGACTGCTCCGATCCCTCTCCCCACTCCTGCCCCCTGACAGCCCCCCCCAGAACTCCCAACCCATCTAAACCCCTCTGCTCCCTGTCCCCTGACTGCTCCGATCCCTCTCCGCACTCCTGCCCCCTGACAGCCCCCCCCAGAACTCCCAACCCATCTAAACCCCTCTGCTCCCTGTCCCCTGACTGCTCCGATCCCTCTCCCCACTCCTGCCCCCTGACAGCTCCCCCCCAGAACTCTCAGCCCCCCACCCCGCTCCTTGTCCCCTGACTGCCCCCTCCTGGGACCCCTGCTCCTAACTGCCCTCCAGAACCCCACCCCCTACCTAAGATTCCCTGTTCCTTGTCCCCTAACTGCCCCCTCCTAAGACCCCCCCAACTGCCCCCCAGGACCCTACCCCCTACCTGTACCCTGACTGCCCAAAACTTTCTCCACTCCCCCCAAAAAGCCCCCCCCCCGTTTCTTGACTGCCACCTCCAGAACCTTCCTGCCCCCTGGCCCCCTTACCCTGCTGCTCAGAACAGGGTGTTGGGCTCTGTGCGAGTCGGACACGTGGCTGAGCTCCCCAGCACAACAAAACCGGGTCCCTGGCCCTGCACAACAAAACCCGGTCCCTGGCCCGGACCGGACTGCAGGGGAGAGCTGCCCTTGTATCAGCACAAAGTGCCCTCGCTCCCGTTTTGCTACGCTGCATGGCAGAAACCGCTCCCAGTTGCAAAAGGGGAGGGCTGCACTTTGTGCTGATACACTTGCTCAGAATGCAGGGCGGATCCGGCTCCTCTCCAGCTGCTCCGGAGTCCAGCCCGGGACTTCCCTGCAGCCCTCCCAGCCGCTCGCTCTGCTCTGCCGGGGGAGGGGGAAAATCCCGGACATTTTTAGTGCTTTACAAATTCCCCCCGGACGCTATTTTTAGCACAAAAAGGAGGACATGTCCGGGTAAATCCGGACGAATGGTAACCCTACTTTTACAGTGCTCACTAACTACTGTTAATTTCCCAGTATTGATTAAGAGAGAGGTCAGTGAATGCTAAAGTGATTTCTACTAGTGTCGATTACTTGGTGTTTGTTTCAGAACCTGTTTGTCAGCGAACAGTTTAAGGCCTTGATTGTTTTATGGATTATTTTACAGTAACATTTCTTATTTGAGTTTGATTGCATGGTAAATGAGTCTTGATTAACAATTTAATTGGGTGGGTTTTTTTAACAAAGCTATTAAACAATGAACAAGGCTCCCAATGTCAGCAACATGGAGATCCATTTTTATTAGTAAATTAAATGCTGGCCAAAACACTTGGTCAGAACAATGTAATGTACTCATTTGACTTCCTTTTCTCCTTTGGAACGCAGTTGCCGCATGTATTTGTGAACTATCACAAATTGTTGCAAAGTTTTAGCATCCGGTGTAAATGGTGCAGAAAGAGAGAACCTTTAGAAAGATGTGCCCAGCTGAAACAAATAGAGAAGACCTTGCACAACAAACTAATAATTTGTTTATAAAATTAAATGTAGCCACGGGCAGCATCTAGCCTTGAATATCAGGGCTGGTGGTGGCCTAGTGTTCGTGTCATATTCTACAAATTAATAACAATAAAACCTTGTACTTATGTAGAACTTGGCGTCTGGAAGGACATCCAAATAACTTTTCAAGCTGTATTTAGGAATCTCTGTTCCTCAGTGGAGTTTAGCCATCTCCAGGGTTGAATGTGACAACTATTACTATTAGTGCACAACAACTGACATAACAATTTAGAACAGGAAACAAAGAAAAATACTTCAGCTAGTTGCAACTGATAGGAGAATTTGTAGGCAGAGTGGCCCTGATCCAAAGCCCACTGAAGCCAATGGGTATCTTCTATTTGGTTCAGGTCCATTATGATCTCGCTAATTGGAATATGGCTGAAATGCTGGGGCTAACACTCCTGTTTCCAAAGGATTCCAAAGAGCACGTGTGATTATGACTGTAGTTTTATGTGTCATCTGAAAGACACCACAATGCCTCTAACACCATGTTGGGACATTTCATGTGTCTCCCAAAAATTCATTAAACAAAACATGACTTTTTAATTAACCACAGTGTCTTTCACTGGATCAGAGCAGCAGCAAAGACAAAAATAAAGTGACAAAGTGAATTGAGTTGGCACAGTGTGAGGGATCCTTAATTAAGCTACTTTATTTTGGGGTGTTGTCTCCAGATTGACTTCAACTGCAACTGACTGCCATAGAAAATATCCCACATCTGAAAGGTGCGCTTACCATGGTTTATAAGCTCTATGCTCCACCCCTGTAATTTTGAAAGGATACACTTAGCCATTAAAACTCCACTTTGTTTATAAGCACCACAAAACATTTTGTAAACTCCATAGTCTATGGAGTTTGTAAACTGTGTAAACCAAATAGCCTTATTCAAGGAGTTTGGAAGTTTGACAGATCACAGAGCAACATTTGTAAGCTCTGCAAACCAAACAGCTTCTATTCTGGAAACATAGCTCTTTAGGAAGGTGTAATTTTATACCTTCCTCTGCCAGCTGGTAAACTGTGGTCCTGTATAATTTTTTCTTGAAATCATAGCTAAAAACATGTTTGTTTCTTTTATATCTTCTGATTGTTCTGCTTATTACTTTATTCTGCATTTGTATTACTTAAATCTATAAATTGGTGCATGAAGGTCTATATGAAAGCTCTTTTATGGAATGATGATGTGATGGTTCATCAGGAAAGACAAAGCAGCCACAGTGATGAAATTTAAAATAGTGCAAATTGTGAGTACCTTTAAAAGCAGATGGATGCTATTTTACAGTATTAAAAGGCGTTGTCTGTTGTTGCTTTTTCTGCTTGCTGGGTATTTTCCCTTTTGTGATGACAAAATAAGTTTAATTGCCTCAAGTGGAGGCTTATTATTGTGATGGACCAAGAACATTTTTCTTTCTGATATTGTTGTTTTGCAGCTGGCTTCCATAAATAGGCATTGTTCCCTTTTCTTGTCCCTTGTGTATTTCTTCTTTGTTGATGGTAGTGTGATAGCTGGAGAACACTTTCCAGAGGATGTGATAACTCTTAAGAAGAATTTTGTACATGTACATTTGGTTGTTGTTATACATGGATTTTGATGCCTCAGGATTTTATAACACATCTTACACGTTTTATAACAGGGAACAGAGGAAACTTACAGAGATCAAATGGGCAACAAATATTGGCTGTTTAGTCCAATCGCTATTGGTTCACCCCTACAAAAGTATGCAAATGTTTGATTTCAGGAGGATTACTTGTGCTGAATAATTTTTTCAGGATCTGTCCCTATGAATATCTGAAATATTTCATATGGAGGATTACTGTGGGTTCTGAATAAGGGTCCTCCCCACCCCGTCCCCTTAATCAAACCTGTATGGCCTAGTACTTTGTACAACTCTCAATTTGTGCATCTGCAGCTAATAAATTGCAGCCTACTTAAAACCCACTCACAGGTGATAGTGTGGGGCTGCACATGTAGCATCCTGTTAGGAAAAAAACATCCGCTAGGGTTTCTTTTCTTTTTTTAGTGAGACATGTTCTTTTGCTTGGGCAGGTAAGTTTGGACATTGACAGATGCCCTGCTAGGAATAGGGTTGAAGTCCTGGCCAAACAACAGTAGTTTGAGTTGTGATCTCTTGGAACCAGAGAGGTGCATATTCTCCTGTTTCCCTGCTCCCATCAATTCTCCTGCACTCCAACCCTGGCTATGGGGGTTTTAGGCCAATAGTGAACTGCACCATTGCACAGACTGCACTTCTGCTTCATTTATTTCACCCATATCTAAATTATTATACCCCCTGGTAGACTGCCAGGGTACAAACTCCAGTGTGTGCGCGTTTTAAATAAATTGTCTCTGGTGCACTCGTGCATCACTGTGTCCGAAGAATGCAAGGAAAAGGAAGGAAAGGTGTGGAGCTAGACCACAATGTAACTCTAATAGTACGCTATGAACCAAATTACTTTTTCAACTTCTGTTTACTGCTTGGAAGAATAAAATCTCTGTGTAAAAATGGGATTTTAATATTTGTAATGGCTGAGACTCAGATTTGTTTTCCCCCTCTACAATTTGTCAAGCATTTCTTGGGATTCCAGAGTGGAATGTATTGATTTTGTGAAAGGGCTATTTGCTGGACATATTTGCTGTATGAAAGCCAAGGATCCAAACTGTGCTTTTGGTTTATTGCTTAATTTGCAAAAGTTAAAAATGTGACCTAAATTTCAACAGGGGTTATTCATTTGAATTGTAACTATTTTGGCTGCTGGTGACATGTTACGTATACAGACAGAGGGCACAGACTATTAACATGAAGGTCGAGGGACTGAATCTTTAAAACTAGAATTGTTGTTTAACTTTTAGCATTGGCCCAAAGTGCCTTTCAGGCTATGTTTGGTTAGATTTTGTCTCAGCCCCCACTGCTCCTGCTCCTGCAATGAGCTCTGCACACCTGGACTGTAAGATTGGGGCCAGGGTATTCATTAAAAAAGATACCTCAGAACATGAATTGGTATAATAGTCACTATCGCAAATTAAGCTTAGACTATAACTCCTGTTATGTACAGTGCGATTGACACTGGTTGAAACCTTTTTGAAAAACTTTCCTTTGGGGGTGAAACTCTGTAGGAGCTCACTCCAGATCAGGGCCGGCTCCAGGCACCAGCTAAGGAAGCAGGTGCTTGGGGCGGCCAATAGAAAGGGGTGGCACGTCTGGGTTTTCTCTGGGAATTTGGCGGCGGGTCCCTCAGTCCCTCTCTTCCTCTTTGAGCTGCCGCCGAAGTGCCGCCGAAGAGGAAGAGAGGGAGTGAAGGACCCACTGCCGAACTGCCACCGAAGGGCTGCCGATCGGCTTTTTTTTTTCCCCGCCGCTTGGGGCGGCAGAAAACCTGGAGCCGGCCCTGCTCCAGATATTTTTTTTTTATTATTTTGGGCTTGAAGAAAGCAATTTAAGCCATTTTGAGCTACTGAAGAATAAAGGAAATATGTTTTTTGAGCTACTGAAGAATGAAGGAAATATGTTTTTTGAGCTACTGAAGAATGAAGGAAATATGTTTTTTAACTAAAATATATAAATGCTCTTTTTTTGCTGACTGGTAGCTCAAAATCACTTAGGTCTGGTCTACACTGGGAGGGGGCGGGGGGGATCGATCTAAGTTACGCAACTTCAGCTACGTGAATAACGTAGCTGAAGTCTATTTACTTAGAACTATTCACCACGGTGTCTTCACTGCGGTGAGTCGACTGCTGCCACTCCCCAGTTGACTCTGCCTGCACCTCTTGCAACGGTGGATACAGGAGTCAATGGGAGAGCGTTCAGGGGTCAATCGTCCCCTGCTGGATTGATTGCTGCCTGCCGATCCAGTGGATAGTATAGACATACCCTTAGACAAAAAATTCAGATGAGGCACATACCTAGTCCTCAATAAGGAATAGTTATTGTCAACTGTGAAGGAAGAAAATTCTGAGTTAAGCAAATATTTCAACTCTTGTAATTTTTGTGTGTGAGCATGATGAGTAGGGAATTTCAAAGACTTTTGCAGATCCTAAGGAAGCCTTGATATAATGAAATCCAAATGCTACAGACATGGGTTACTTGATGAAATCACCCAGCAAGGACTAAAATTCTGGTCCTACAGCTCCAAAACACAGGCCCTTACCGCTTGAGCTAAAAAGAGAACTTGTTATCAGGCAATAGAGCTAGGCCCCCAGCACTAGAGCCAAACCTGCATACAAACATTATTATGTCACAGCCAGGCATGAGGAGATTTCTGAACATTTGTCCTGCCTTGCTAGGGGTTGGACTGGAATTAATCCCTGGTGCTGCTTGGGAAGAAGTGTTGTTGATTTTTCCCTTGTATTTCTCCACAAAGATGTGACCAAAGGGTATGATTTCCCTTCTCTTACTAGACCCAACACTAGTCAGGACTTTAGTATATTGCTATAGCTACAGCAGCTCACTCCTCTGGTCTCCAGTGATCATGTTCAGCAAAGTAGATTAGGCATTGTTTCTACTCCCCATTGAACGGCTCATCAGTGAGGTGTGAGGGGAGCCTCTGTAGCCACTCCTTCTGCGTGATGCTATTGGAGCCTTCATTGGGATGGGTAGGGCTCACAGGGTTTTTCTCACAGGGCAGGGATCAAAAGGAGTCTGTTTCTGGACTGATTGCAAAGTTGGATGGATGTGAGTAGGAGGAGAGGAGAAGTTTTTATACTAATAACGAATATGAGTGGGGGGGAGTTTTAGGGAGTCCTCTTCGTTTCTTTTTTCCGTTCACAAAAATACCAAGTTTTTGGCATTTAATTTCCTTATTTCAATGCCATGTTAGGGCAGTAAACTGCAACATGGAAAATACCAGAAAATGAAAAATCTAAGGCTCTCAGAAGAGTGTCAAATCATTCCTGTTTCACATATCTATGTAATAGCTCTTTATTATTAATTAGGCAGTTACATTTACATTTTAATACACAGTTGGAGTAATGTGGAGGAGGTAGTGTTACTCTGAGGGCCTTAACTTTTAATATTGTCTGACTTTTTTCATGTATAAATTATTAAGTTGCCATAATATAGTTGTTGGCATCTGATTATTAGTTACAATACTATAATCCTGTAAGATGCTAAGTGAGTTCTGGAAAAGTTGTTCTTGAGCAAAATGGGACTGAGTCAAAAACCCATAGAACTCAGAGGAAAGATTCCCATGGACCTCCGTAGACTTTAGATCAGGCCTAGTGTTTGCCCTCTTTGCGGAGTTCCAATAGCACAAGAAGTTCTGACGCGGAATCTAGCATTTTAGCATTGTTACCTAAGTGGAGGTGTTAAAGTTTTTTGTTTATTTGTTTAAATTCTGTGAGTGGACTTATTGTTTATGAAGGCGAGGGATGAATATTACTGGCTGGAGATTAAAGTTTGCACCTTAGTGCTCAGTCGTTGACCTGTAACACACCTGTTACTATAGACCTGGGCTGCCTCGGACTACAGGCTGCCTCTTGTGTGTGGTTAGGTGTTAGTTTTGTGATGTGTACCCACTACCAGTGTAATTTGCACTCATCACCTGATCCAAACTAGACTATCAAGGCCTTAGAGGCAGTAATGATGTTTTAGGAAAAAAAACCATTCCTGAAAGGTAACTTTGTGGGGTTTGTTGCCTCTTACTGATCTCTAGGTTAAAAATGCTCAGTTTACAAGTAAAGAAACGTTTACTTTTCTAACTTTCAGCTCTTCAGACTCACCCTGCAATCTGAGAGTCATGTTTTATTTCCATTATGTGCATCATCACCACTAAAAAGGTTCAAGGCCTTTGGTTACAAGGCAGGGCAAACTAGGCCCCTGGCTACACCTGTGGTTGGACTTACAACTCTGTTGTTATTGCATGATGCCCTGGGTAATCTTTTGGTTGTGGTGTACAAGTGCCAGTGGTTGGATTTTAGTAAATCTGATGATGCATGAATGGAATAGAATTCAGCTCATTCTCTCTTAGCTCTATCAACTCTGAAGGAGGAGCAGGAGTAAAATGCAGTAAAAACATTATTTTTGTCACTATCATTGGCAGATATGACTCTGAATGCATGAAAGGAACAAATAGTTGCCGTTAAGAGTAAAACTGCATTGTAAAATTGTGTCTCTATGTAAATAAAATGTCTGGAATGTTTGTAGAGTGTTAGTGGAGATCTGAAGTAATGCGATAGCCACTGAGAATGAAAATAATTGATTCAATAGAAATCTAGCACACTACTACTTAGAATTCAAATTATTAATGTTAGACATAGGATAATAACACCAAAATTGCACCCGGTCATGTTCCTAAATAACCTGAAAATATTTGCAGGTGTGCCATTCCTCTGGTGCATTTTGTAGGCTATTGCATATCTAGGTAGATTATTTTGTATATTTGCCCCACTTGTTGAGTTTCTGTTGCACAATTGGGTTTCAGTGGTGATTATCAAATGTCTGTTCTATCACTGGACCTCCTGTATGTGAAATGAACTGGTGACTACTAAAGATTGCAACGCCACTCATGGAGATGGTGTTACTGTGCCAGTGTAATGGGCCACTTACATCAGTGGGAGGCAAATTTAAGCGTAGATGCATGCACAACTAGGGCAATGCAAGGCAGCTTTTGTCGACATAGCTTAGTCGATCTAAGACCGATCAGAGAGACTGTGAAGCTGAAGGCTTAGGCCAACTCTAGGCCTACGTATCAACTGAGAGTCTCTCAGGCTTAATGCTGGTTGAACGTTACTAAAATTGCAGTCAAATATGTAGTGTTTGGACTTTTCTAAATGCTGGTGAACGGATGACTGTAATACTCATGCTAATCTCTGTATTTCTCCTGCTAAGAGTAATATCTGTACATGTGTGTTATATAACTCTCATATGTCTGGGACAGTCTTCATGATAACGAGTCATTGCTGAGTTTTGGGTACACCACTTAGACGAGAGAGTGGTCAGTTGATGCCCATTAAAAAGCAACATGTCCAGAGGAAACTCCTTGAGTCTCAATACAATAGGTAGCAAACAGCTTACAGGACAATGGAGAGAGGGGAACTCCCACACAGGATGACTTCACCGAAGAATTACCTCATGGACTCCCCCATCACCTTTTGCATCTGTGAGCACTGGGGTCAGAACAGTCATATGGCAGGGTTTCTGGGTAAAAGCTGACTAGTGGAAGGAAACAAGATTATTTTTACCAGACTGGATCCTAAGAGGCAACGACTTTGTCTGCCAGGTAAAGGACCCTTGGCTGCCACAACTGGGATAAGCCTCAGAAGCTGAACCTATAAGACTTTGTTACTTTGATCAGAAGTTTTATAAAATAATAACCTAAGTTTATCTTTGTCTGTCTCTTTAGTATTCTTGTTCAACTGTTTCTTGCTACATTTTCATTTAAAATGAATAAAGTCTAGATAAGTTTATTGCAGGATCGGACTTACTGTTGTCTTATTGGATAAAGGAGGCCAGGAGGGAGATATGGGGAGGAACGGATGATGGTATGTGTTTGGCCCTTCGGAACAGAGGAACTTAGATTTTCTGTGATATTACTGTGAAAGGGCTCTACTGTCACAGGGGTACATTTACATGGTATCAAGGACTTGGATTTTCAAAAGCACTGTTTACATTTGATATTAAGGCTGGCAAAAGCGTAGGGAGTTATTAAGCAGTGCAGTTAACTTTCCTCTTGTTGAACAGTCTGCTCTGAAGTGGAACCCAGTGTTGAGATAGCAAGGGGAGTGACAGAGACAGGATGTTAATCCTCTAATGTTTCAGTGTGTTTATGTTGTACATGTAATAGCACTTTTGTGTATAGTCTGTTTCACCAGTATAGTCAGTCAAGTAGTTAGTTCCCCTGTTGTTTGTGTGGGTCTGTCACATGGCAACAGGAGAGAGAAAAACATTTAAAAAATAAGAAAATATAATTGCAAAACCACAAAAATTGTCAGAGGGACACAAGGGCAGGGTTAATGCTGGAAACTACTTTTTACTAAGTTTTTAAAAACAATTTAAATTGACTAGATTACATGTTGCCGCTGTCCTTTTAAATGTTTGCATTTTGGTCACACTTTTAAGTGTCCACTTATAAATAGTTTAAGGGGTTATAAATGACTAATTGCTAATCAGTTGTTAATAAATGATTAATACATGGCTAATCAGTTGTTGTTGTTAGAGTCCAACGTGTTAACAGATTACTTAAAACCATCTATACAGCATACTGCTCATGTCTGTAATATGCTTATAACCTCTATTTAACAATTTCTAAACTCATTGTAAATTATTTATAAATGTACCATATAATATAAGGTGTGACCACATTTTTAATAGCAGGTCAAATTAATTGAGAACAAATTGCAATAATTGTAAACAAGGTAAAGTTTGAATGTTTAGAACTTCTTTCATTGAAAGTCTATTCATAGGTAAAGGGAGTTTTTATTATGTACCAGCAAGAATATCTATTACAGTATGATGGCTATGTACAAGAACACTGGTATTTTGAGTCCTTCTAATGCTCTGCTTGATGTTTCATCCAATTTTGTAGCGTGCCTTCTGGATTTGAAGGTATGAAGGAACAGGAAATCTGCAACAAAATAATGGCCAAAATGCTGGAAAACTATAATACCTTGTTTGAGCTGGAGCACACAAAGAAGGATGATGAAAATCATGCATGTGAAGAGCTAGCAAGAATTATTTTAGTGAAAGTGAGTACCTGTAATATTGCCCTTTCAGTTTTGATGCAATACTGTGATACAGGTGAGACCATGTGGGGGAAGTCTAGAAATCTTCACAAGCTGGATGGGAGGCATTGATGCTGGTATAATACATTTCTCTGATATTGACCTTCATATGCTGCTACCACCATTTCACTCTTCTAACGACTCTGTCCTTTAGCAGGTCAGTTTTCTACTGCTATTTGCCTTTTGGTGCCCTGAGAATTTATTCTATTTAACATGTTTATTCTCTATTAAATTAACATAGGGAGTGCCTATGATTAAACAGGAAACAGCTCTAATAATTTCCTTTATTTAAAATAAAAAGGTGGATCTAATAGTGATGGTGTGGAGGGGGGTGACTGAGGTCAGTGTCCAAGACAAGCAAGTATAATGCCCAGGGGCCACCTTGGCAAAGGTTCAGTCATGCACCGACCTAAAACATCGTAGTCCCTCACCATTGACCTGCAGTAAAGAAAGTATCACCTTCCTGGAAAGACCTGTACTTCTGGAAGCAATTAGTTGTAGACCTGTGGCTAATGTTTGGTGTTATTCACAGTCGATCTGGTATGATGTAACCAAACGCTCAGGCAAAAGGAATAAGAGCAACCTGTTTACTCCAAGCTGCATACATACTTAATGGGCCCTTTGACGGTGTGTGTTCTGCCATTCCTGAAAGTCACCTTCCTTGTGTCCTGGCAAGTGTCCCGGCAAGTGTCCCTGAACCTGCTGATTGTGTAATAAATTCTAGATGGCGCAGTGGAACTTATAAAAGGAATGATAATAAATTAGTTCAGTATGTAGGAGAAAGTCAGTGAGGTTCCAGATTACAAAAGCTTATGCATCAGCAGAAGGTAGCAGCACGTTGCTCCCTGTCACAAAAATACAATTACTTTACAGATTTATTGGCTTGCTCTGGGTCACATAGTCCAGCAACTTGCATGTGGTTTGTGTGCAAAGTCTATTCTTCTTGCAAAGCTATTGAGTAATTCCCATGTACTGCTGGCTAGTGGCAGACTTACAGTCATTGCAGTGTTTGCACAAGTGAAGAGTTTGGTCCGGATTCTACTCCGATTTACACCCTCGTGCAATCCCGTTAAACTCTGTGGTGTTGCATGGGGTATTAACCAGGACAGAGTCTGGTGCAGCGAGCACTGGCTACAGTTTGAAAATGCAGGTATGCCAGAGCCTTCCAGCTCTTCTTTGCTGGGTCCAGTTGGTTCATCCTAGGGTGCCAGTCTCAGTGGCCTCCCAGCCCTCATTCCACATGGAGAGCAGCCGAGGGGAGCATTTGCAGCTTCCTGACATCATCATTCCCTGGCCTCTGAAATTTGGACATGGAGTATTTCCACCCCCTTCATCATTATCTGTATTGCCATTGGTTGGTACTGCCCTTTCATCCCTCTCCTACCATTGCAGTCCTCCAGGTGCCCAACCTCACCTTCCCTGTCCACTGTACCCATCTCTCCCCTCCCCTGCCTCTTCGCTTCTCCCTCTCTCCTCCCTTCATCCCACAATTCCTGTCCTCATACTTTAACCCCAACTTGTCTTTTTGCCCCAACATCCAAAATTAAGTTTGTATAATAAAACAAATGTTGTAAAATAAAATGACCACCTGGTGCTATCAGGTCATGGTCCCTCCTACCCCATATCACTGTGTCTGTATGTTTCCTCCACTCTTCTTGGCGTATTTTTAGCCTTGTTTCCTCCTAGGTGTGTGCTGCGACACTAGGGCATTGGGACACAATTCTGTGGGAATTCTTTATTTTGAAATGCTACATGAAGAGCCCAGGTGATGGGAACAGAGGGGTAAATAGGTGGAGGAAATTAATTTAAAAGTGTGTTTGTCCAGCGCCAGTTTAGACTTTTAAAAACATCAATGTTGGCACAGAAAGCTTCCTGATGCAGAGCTGGGGGCAAGCGCCAAGGGCCTTGGACAAAGGCCTTTTGTGTTTTTGTATGGTTCTGTGCTTCTGTTTTGTTGCTGAAATCAGGAACCTGCTCTTAGACAGAGCCTTAGTATAGATTTTTTTTTCTTCCCCTGTATCTCCCCTGTTTTTCATGAATGCATTTCAGACACGAGATTGTCAGCTGTCCTCACCTCCTGCATACATAATGCTCTACTTTTAGAACAGGCGCCAGGCCTATTCTAGGTATTTGCTGGTAAAACATGATACAAGGGGATTATGGCTTTTGCCATCCCTTCCCACTTTGGAACTGTAGCATCTTCGCTTGAACTCCGTTATGCTCATCACCTTCTTGACCTCACGTGACGCATGACTCCCTGTGGCCTGGATATCTTAAGATCTGCCCAGACTACAGATAAAACCGTTTGCTTTCTTAAAGGAAGAGAATATGCTCTTTTAAAAAATAAAAACGTGGCTCATTCAACCAAGACCATGCAAAGATCACAGGTTTTTGAGTTGCATTTTGAAAAAACACTTGACTGCGAAAACCATGCAAGATGCAAAGCATTTAAAACTCAGCACCTCGTAGTTTTATTATTGTACAAAGTGCAAGAGTTTTGAAAAATTCAGTGTTTTTGAGGAAACCAAAAGTAAATAGCTTTTATGAGAAGGAAAAAAGAGAAGTGACTCCACAATGCTATAATAATGTAAAATATCAAAGGCGAGATGGTGACTCTTGCTATGTGTCTGCACAGGGCGGGGGGAGGGGGCCAATGAGCATCTTCAACCCTGCGTGTGTTTCACCTCTCTCACAGATGGGCAAGGGTGTGGACAGGTCATTGGCTCCACCCCCCTATGTGCTCAGTCGCTGTGCACAGGAATATAAGCTGTGCCAAGGAGAGGGCTGGCTTTCCCCATGGATCAGTAGGGAAGGAGGGACTGAATGAAGACTTTCCAAGTTACAGATCAGTCCCTGCTTTGCTCCCGGGACAGCGCAGCTGCATGCTGCCTGTTACTCAGGCCATATTGTAAGATTATAATCTCAAAGCAATGAAAAAATCATCAAGGCTGTTATTCCTTAATTTTGGGTACCGTTCAATGACCTTGAGAGAGTTTCTGTACCATTATCATATAGTGGCATAATTGTCAAATTGGGGGTGACTCCTTTCTGTGGTATTTGCTAGCCTAAAGATAATAAGAGATAAACTAGTAGAGTAGGCGCACATTAACAAGAGGGTTATGTGTACAGATTAGATATCTATCGTGTGTTGCATACCTCTGATTTACAAGAGCCATAAAATAAAACCTCAGTGCACCCTCCTAATTTCTGCCTTTATGGAGTAGTGTCACATCAGAACTAGTTATTACTTGACAATCCATCCAGGAAAGGGGACAGTATAACTGGACTGCTGTGTATGAATTGCACTGTGGGTATGTGTGTGCTAAAAGAAAATGTTACTCATGTTCTGCTTTAGAGCAGAATTCTCAGGGTGTTTTGATATGGTCTTGACTGAGTTTTGTGGCATTAAACTGAAAAATAACGTACATAATTAAAATATAAATCAATTCCCCATTTCACTATTGCCATTTTATCACCTGAGCTGTGAATAAACTGGTTTAAGAAGCCTACCCAATAATAATGCTTCCTTCCATTTATATCTAGTGCCTTTCATTCTAGAGGATCTCAAAGTGCTGTTCAAACTGCAATTATAGACAGTCCAATAATACACAATTATCCATTGTTATGCAACCACATCTCTGATGAAATGTGACTACTGATTAGCAGTGATCAGCAATGCAACCCAACAGTTAGGAATTGGAAGTGAAGAATGCTTTTATTGAGTTTGAATTGCGGAGGGAATCTAAGCAGGCAGAATATAATTTCTCCAGTGAGAGTCTGGCCAGATTACCACTCCTTCCAAAAAAATATAGTGGGCTTTTTAATTACCAGAAACCATCAAGACCTCAGTCTTACAGTATATCTCAGGTGAAAGATGACACTCAGTAGCAGGGTGCCTCTCAGCAAAATGCTAAGGCCTTGGTTGAGTGCTGACTTGGATGGAAAAGTGCAACCTGGCTCCCAGCCACACACACTTTTTTTCCTTTGGAGGTCTCCCACCCAAATGTCTTTTTAGCAGAACACTTTAAATTTGTAATAACTGAGCAGCTGACAGCACAGAAGGGTGTCATTACATGTAAATGCTTGCACTGAAACACAACAGAACTTGCTTAAGCAGTGGGTTGAACAGGGCTTGATTCTGCTCCACGTTTAGCTATAGGAGATGTGGCAAAGCCATGTAATTGTCCTTTTCTTCCCCTTTTAGTGACAGAGCAGACCTCCCCTGTTTGCCTGGATGCAAAATACCAAGTAAACTCTGTTTATAAAATTACAAGCAATTTCTAGGTACATTCCAATGAGTAACAGGGGAGGGGAAGTTAGTTAGGGGATTTAAAACTGTAGAGTGATATGAAAACTGGTCTCCTGTCAGCTTTTTCTTTTTATGTGGAATGTACTTTTCCCTTCACCCATTTCTACTGTTCAACTAAATGGTTCCACTTCACATAGGGGATTAGCTGGCAAAACAGATTTCTGCACTTTGTGCTTCAAATCACAGCAGTATTCTAGCAGAAATGTATATGCTGCTAGCACAGCGTTATGTCCACTGTTGGTCTATGAATGCTTAGTTAGATTTTTGTGAGAGAACTATCAAGGGCAATTGTGTTTAGAAATGAAATCATTTGGGGCCTGATCATCAGGATGCTGAGCGCTCTGGGCCCAGTCCAGCAAAGCAAAATACTTAAGCATGTGCCTTACTTTAAGAGCATGAGTGATCCCATTGACTTCAATCTTAGCCACATGCTTAATTACTTAATTGGATCAGGCCAGAGGGCTCAGCCCTTGCAGAATCAAGCATGTTATCTCCAGGTAGAACAATGAAGGTGGATGTTCAAAAGTAGTTAGCATTGGTCTAATTTTGCTCCCATTTAAGTCAGTGGTAAAACTCCATTTCCACTTTATACTTTTGCAAACTCCATCTGGATTACTGGAAAGAAAATATCCTGCACGCAGCAATTTTTAAAATAATAGTCTCAGCCCTCTTCTCGCAACTATCTAAAACAGCCTAAACACTTCTATGACAATGGCCAGAAAGAGTTGCCCAAAACTGTCCCAGTGGGAGTCTGGTGGTGAAGTCCCTCACCTTCCTCCCTAATTTTAATCAACCAATCTTCCCCCTCACTCATCTCGGCTGAGATACTGGGCATTATACATGTAACAAACACAAGAGAGTTGTCCCTCCACTGGTCAGGAAAAGAAAGACCCGTGTTCTAGTCCCAAATGTGTCTTTTGCCCCGGGGAAGCTTTTGAAGTTTTGAACAGCTTCCTTCTACTTATGTCCAGTTTAATATTTTTCCATGCCATTCTAAAATTGTACTAAGGCTAGGTTTTCTAAAGGGCTCAGCATTGCTCAACTCTTCTCCCATTGAAGTCAGTGGGAATTGATCCTGTTTGAAAACCCCACCTTAAGGATATAGTAGCGCTGATAAACAGCGCAGGCTTTCTTTTCTTTCTGTATTACCATATTTGGACAAGACAACAACAGGTCTCTCCCATCTGGGCCAAAGAGCAATCAGTGTTTATGATAGCAGACTCAAATAAGAGAGCAGAGAGCAGTGTGGGGAAAAGCACCTGTGGATATCTTTCTTTGGCTTTCTGGGTAATGTTTCCTTGTTTAGTACTTCAGTGTTGTCCGCCAATGAGCAGATGGGCATATTTATAATAGGAGCAAAAAGTGATTCAGCCAAGATGACATTTTAAGATGAGAGGTGACAGGAAATGAGCAATATGAGATGTGTAAGGGAAAGTTTACAAGCCTCCAAACACTTCACCTACAGTAGTGTGTTGAATGCCAAGGCGGGGAAGGAATGCTATGATGTTTAGTCTATGTATAAGTCAAATAGGAACGGGAAAGATCAGATGATCCTCAAATAATCACATGTATAATTTTGGCATCTCTTTCTAATGCTCTTGACTCAGCAGCTTTAAGTATTATTATTATTATTATCATTATCAATAATAATTAATTATTTGTATTACTTTAGTACAGGGGTAGGCAATCTATGGCACGCGTGCCGAAGGCGGCACGCGAGCTGATTTTCAGTGGCACTCACATTGCCTGAGTCCGGGGGTATCTGCATTTTAATTTAATTTTAAATGAAGCTTCTTAAACATTTTAAAAACCTTATTTACTTTACATACAACAATAGTTTAGTTCTATATTATAGACTTATAGAAAGAGACCTTCTAAAACGTTAAAATGTATTACTGGCACGTGAAACCTTAAATCAGAGTGACTAAATGAAGACTCGGCACACCACTTCTGAAAGGTTGCCGACCCCTGCTTTAGTACCTGGGAGCCCTATTAATGGACCAGGATCCCACTGTGCTATACACTGTACTTATGTAAAACAGAGTTATTGGGTTAGTGTTGTTAATACATAATCGTTCATTTAGCTGAAGCACTTGCAAAATTATAAAGCAATAGATAGTGGTGTTACTAAAGTCAGGTCTACACTGCAAAGTTTTGTTGGTATAGCTTTATTAATTAGGAAAGTGAAGATCACATCACTAACCATCATAGCTACGCTCCCTCCCTCCATGTAGACACAACTTAAACCGAAGTAGAAATTGCTAGTATAGTTTGTCACTGGGGGAGCTAGTTTAACGAGCCCTTAATATAATCCTGAATAAATACACAGATCTGCATATGTACAAATGATGTAAACTTCGGCTGTACCGTATGTGAAGTGCTAGATTATTTAAATTCAGTGTATTGTGAGAATAAAATAGAGTACTTCAGGTATAGCACAGCTCAACTATGATTGAATCAGAGAGCAGATCTTTTCCTCCCTCCTTCCATCTCTATTTCTCGAGTACCTTCTTTAAAGATAACTGCCACATTTTTGTCACTGAAATCATTAGGGAGCTTTGCCTATTGTGTATATATAAGCAGGCAGGTGCTTGGCAGTAATGCTGAGTGATCTGAGTAAATAGAAATAGTTATTTGTGTGTGTGTGTGTGTGTGTGTGCATGTTTAGTTTTAAGTGTTTTTATTGTCTGTTTATTTTTGGGGTCTCCTTATATTAGGCCAGTTGTGAGCAGTCCCTGCCTATCAATCTGACAAGAGCTTTAGAAAGAGAGGCACCGAAGTCAACGCTACGAAGCAAGGTACAGTAAAATGGGCATATTCGCAGACATACCATTCTGTTGTTGTTCAGTTTCCCTGCCAGATGGGAAACAAGAATTTTGGGGGGTAAAGGGAGTGAGAGTTTTCATGTTGCCAAGATCCCGTTGGTCCTCTTCTTCAGATTCCTCAATCCTCATGCTGCTTCTCATTAACTAGTCACACAATTGATCAGTCAAGTTTCACAGGAACTCTGTGTGATAGCTACGTATTATAACCATTTTAAAGTTTGATAAAGTTGAGACCATGTTTAGAAGAAGGGCATGTTACAAGCAGGCAGACCTACTCCAGACAGGTTAAGTGTAGATATTTTTCACTGTGGGGAGTTCACTAGATTCTGAACTATGGTGTTTTGATCTACACTACTTTTAGGGTGGGATTTTCAAAAGGGCTTAGCATTGGTGCAACTCTCCTCCCATTGTAGTCAGTGGCAAAACTCCCACTGACTTCAGTGGTAGCAGAGTTCGGCAGGCACTGTGCACTTGTGAAAATCCCATCATTAAATACGTTTAAGGACAGATCATGCCTAATAGCACACTGTGTTGGGGTCTGAGTGGTGTCACACCATCCGAGGGGCTATGCGGGAAGGCAGAATGCGTTCCTGGGTGCATAGGCTAAGCACAGCTGCTGCACTATTTCTTAAGAGAGTGCCACATGATCTTCTCTGCATTTCTGGCCATTTCCGCTGGTCTCTGCAGAGCGTGGAGGTTGGGGGCTTTGCCCCACCTCTACGGTACCTCTTTAGGTTGTGGCTTGCGCCCCAGGGTGTTCTAGAAGTAAGCAGTCTCTGTTCTCTGGACAGCCCAGTAACTGCAATCATGACTGGTTCCTGTGCAGGTGTGAGAGGGGACAAAAGCTCTAGCTACCTGTTATACACCTTATGTCTCTCTTCTACCAGGTCCAAGCACCCTTGGACCCTGATTGTCTATACTTAGAGGGAACTAGCTTGCGTGTAGTTAATAGCACATTTCCAGTCATTAGAAAGGTCCTATATTGTGTACATAGGGAATCTCTGGGACAGTAATTGAATGAACTACATAAGTAAATTTAAAAGTAAATAATTTACTGAAATGGCAAATACTTATTTTAAAATTCAAATTGATGTATTCTCTTTGGGCTGTTTCCCTATGGCAAGTTTCTGTTATTGTATGTGTGCTTGACTTTTAGATCAGCAGCACAACTTCTACTTTTTCAGGGCTGACTCAAAGCAAGAGTAACATGAGATGCTAGTCTGGAGAGCCTGAATTTCTCCCACATCTAGGTCATGCTTTTCTTTGAGATCATGTTCTATTTATGGATTACTTTACAATAAATAGATAAATCAGACACCTGTTCTTAAACCACTCAGAGAGAACAATAAAGGTCCTTAGTGTTGATCCGAGCTTTGCTGTTCCATAAACAAACCCGCATTACGGCACATACACCTAGCTTTCTGGTAAGTTGCAAGGAATTTTAGCCATGCATTTGCTTTGGCAATGTTTGTTTGCAGGTTTTATTTTAATTTTGATACTGATTCCTTATTTAGCATGACTTTGAGGGTTTAGACAGTATTTGGTCCTGCCATGCAAGCAGGGGACTGGACTCGATGACCTCTCGATGTCCCTTCCAGTCCTTGAATCTATGAATCCTTATCTAGCATGACTATGAGGGTTTGTCTACATGGTAGTGTAAGCCCCGGGTTAGTGGGACTCGAATCAACAGACCCTGGATTCAAGAACCCAGGGCTTGAGTGTCTACATTGATTGTTAACTCTGTTTTAAGAATTTTCTAACCCGGGCTCGAGCTTGGATCTCTGTTGTTCCATGCTGCAGCACGCAGACTCAGACTCCCTAGCGCCCTCCTGAAATGTGGCTGCTCTAGCCCTTTGATTGTGATGCATTGTGGGAAAACGTGACTGTCCATCCTGTGTGTTACAGGAAGTTTGAACAGCCTGCCAACACATCCTGCCAAGCAGTCATTTTGGTCTTTGCACTCCTAGCTACTGGACCCAGCAACACGGAGGAGGCATCTTTTGATAAACTTTTCTTGCTTGCACTTTCACTCCTCTGTCAGGATGCGTGAGACGCGGGTCGATGTTTCAGCAGTGTTTTCTGAGCCACCAAAGGCACCTCATAGAGCTTATGATGGAGAAGGAGAAGCACACAGACCTGCAGACTCAAACTAGTTGATGCTGCATATGACACTTGGTACAGCCACCGATGCCCCCTAGATAGACAGCCACTTCTGAAGCATTGCCACAAGCACAGACTGGTGGGATCCCATTGTCGTGCAGACCTGGAATGACCAGCAGATATTCCAGAGCTTCCGCATGAAGAAAGGTACATTTCTGGAACTTTGTGAGCCGCTTACCTCAACCTTCCAGGATAAAGACACACACATGAGAGCACCCTCACTGGTCCAAAAGCGGATTACTATAACTGTCTGGAACCTGGCTACCCCAGACTGCTACAGGTCCATTGCTAACCAGTTGGGTGTCAGAAAGTCAACTGTGGGTAAAGCAGTGGCAGAGGTGTTCTGAGGCAATCAGGCACGTGGTTTACCCCAACGTGATGGGATATTCCTGAAGTAATTGCTGGCCTTGAGAGAATGAGGTTTCCAATCTGCGTCGGGGCCATTGGTGGGACTTGTGCCCATAGTTTGCCATCCTCGAGTTGTACATGAGTACATAAACCACAGAGATGTAGGCTTTTGTGAATCACAGAGGTCGAATTATGAATGTCAACGGGGGTGCACTGAAAAAGTTCATGATGCCAGGGTTTTTTGCCGGTTGGGAGTCTACATTCATGGACAGGCTGGGACACTATTCCCACCAAATGACATTGTCATAAATTGAATTACTGTCCCCACCGTTGTTTTGGAGGACCCTGAGTACCGCCTTTTGCCTGGGCTAATGAAACTGTGCCCTGATTTCCGAGGCCCTGACAGAAGACAGTTTAATTACACTCTGAGCAGGTGTAGAATGGTGGTTGAATGTGCTTTGACAGATTGCAGATCTGTATGGATTCCATATCAGTGCTGTCTGCATTACTGTAGCTTGCTGTGTCTTTGTGCTGCCCGAGGTGAGCCATGTTGCCCTGAATGGATGTGTGCCAGCAAGGGGCTGCTGAATGCAACAGGTCACTTCACTGTCTTCACTCGGCACCTGCTGCTGGCTTCCATCCAGGGGCGGCTCCAGGCACCAGTGCAGCAAGCCTGGGACAGCAAGCCGCGGGGAGCGGTGTGCTGGTCACCATGAGGGCGGCAGTCAAGCAGCCTTCTGCAGCATGCCTGCGGGAGGTCCGCCGGTCCCGCGGTTTCGGCGGAAATTCGGCGGCAGATACGCCGAAGGCGCGGGACCGGCAGATCACCCGCAGAAACGCCGCCGAATCCGCGGGACCAGCGGACCACCCGCAGGCATGCCGCCGAAGGCCACCTGACTGCCGTGCTTGGGGCGGCAAAAAACATAGAGCTGCTCCTGCTTCCATCAGGCCTCATGCTGGGTTCTGGGGCCAGTAGGCACCATCCTGCCTGACCAGGTCATCATGCACCACCATTGACTCCGTGCTTGGCACAGCACCCAATCAGACTCCTTATAAAACAGGTGTGGTGACGGGTTGCCCGAGGTGGGTTTCTGGTCTCTGGTTTTCCTGTACTCAATCTTGAGATGCTTAATCCACTCCCTGCACTGGTCATTGATCCAGTAAATTTGCATAATTGCCAGTTTCTTCACTATTTGCTGGTATGCATAATCATTCCTGGTCCTCTTACTGAAGTCCGCTGTTTTGCTGGCCTTGCACCTGTGACCATGAAGCTGCTTGCTTCGCAAAAGATGACTTCTGGTCAGTCTCTGTTGCCGGCACAGAAGGCTCTCTCCTGGTGTGTTTGTAACCCGGTGTTCAGAAGCCAATGGAAGGTTAAACGCTGACTCACCGAGCTGCTATACTCTACTAAGGGGGATTGCTGCTTCTTCCCTGGAGACTGGAGATTCTTGGGCTAGAGAGGAAGTTGGCCCATGGGATTTTGGGATAATTTTGGCGGCCTCCCAGGACCTGAGTTGTGGGGACTGCCACTAAACTGCAAAGCAATCGGCTCAAACCGCGGGTCCTGGCTTGACTTGGGCTCAAACCCTCTACCCCTGCAGGGTCCAAGCCCTAACCTGAGAGATTTGTGTGTAGAAGGAAATGGGGTTTGGGGCTCAAGTCTGGTCTCAGCCAGGGCTTACGTTGCAGTGTAAACATATCCTGACAGTCATGAGATCTTGAATCATTCTCATTAACTTTGCTTATGGCATCTTAGCTCTTAAGGTGTCAGATGTGACAGATGCTGAGTGTGTGCAGATGGCTATGGTAGATGGAAACACATGTGGGTCTTTTGTCTCCTGAACCCACTTGTGGAACTAATAACAATGGGGGTTACAGTCACAGAAAGGGGAGAGCAGAAAATGAGCCACCCTAAAATATTGTGGATGTACCCTTTCCAAACTCAGGAAATACAAGCTCAGCACGTGCTTGCAGTATTGTCTGTTTAACCCTTCATGCATTCATTATTGAACGCCCCTTGATTACCAAAATGCATGTTTTGCTGTATGAATATGGAAAAGTCTCTCTGCCTCACCCATATAATTAAATAAAATCCCTATCTGGCAACTGTGGAGAGAACACTTTTTAAGAACAGAGGAAAATGACAAATTTTAAAAGGTGACCAATTAAGGGCAACTTGGCAACAGGGAATTTTATACGTGTAGCAAAACTTTTTTGTAGATGCTTTGCATTTCCTTATAAAAATACTGCTACATTCTCTAGCACCAGTCTCCAACATTCCAGCTTATCAGGCTGTATGTGTTTTGTTGCAATATCTATAACAAATGAAGTAGATTAAGGCTTTGTCAAAGCAGAGCAAAGTCACGTTTATTTTTTTAGTAAGAGATATGGTCTCAGGTAAAAGGTCGCATATATAAATAATCTTGGGAGGACAAAAGGAAATGAAAGGGGAACTGAATGTGGGTATTCATTACGCAGTGAAACAGTGGTGATATATATTTGAAAGCTATTTGGCTGTGCTTTTTATTACTTCCATCTCAAAAGTCTGTTGAATTTTTGGAAAGATTGTAATATAGGTTCTGATGCACCCTAGCTTTTCTTCCCAGGCCTCAGTAGCAATTGAGATGAAATCAGCATGTTTAAAACAGGAGTTTTTATACTTCATCATACGGCTTGTTAATCATTCTTTTATCTAAACAACTTTGCTTACATAATTTCCTCTTTCAACAAGGATGTTTTCTTCTTTTTCTGTGAAGCCGAAAACAAATAGGATTACATAGTGGGGGATGTGGAGCGGAACACTAGTAGCAACAAATGTTTTTTATTGTTTATGTTAAATCACTGTACATGTTTGTTTTTACCCAGAAGAAAATTGTACCGCAGTGGTGGTTTCATGAACTGATAAATGAATAAAAATGAGTTAAGAATATAAGAATAGCCATAGTAGGTCAGACCAACGGTCCATCTAGCCCAGCATCCTGTTTTCTGACAGTGGCCAATGCTGGGTGCTTCAGAGGGAATGAACAGAACAGGGCAATTTATCTAGTGAACCATCCCCAGTCATCCAGTCCCAGCTTCTGGCAGTCAGAGGTTTAGGGACACTCAGAGCATGGGGTTGTGTCCCTGATTACCTTGGCTAATAGCCACTGATGGAGTTGTTCCTTTAGGCTAGCTTTCTGGATTCCTGGGCAGACCTTTGTTTTGAGAGAACTCCGCTGCACCCCTCTCTCTCACTCTTTTTTTAGGTCAGCATTTTAACTTAAGGACTTATTGCTATAAGAATAAAGTTGCCTGTGTTTGAACATGGTTCTTTGTGCTGAGAAGGGAGTGTTAAAACAGGGGGCTGGAAGTCGAGGCTCTTGGATTCTGTTCCAAGCGCTCTTTGACCTTGGCCAATCTATTCAGGCTCAGTTGTTGTTTTTCTCGAAGGAGCCTAAGGGAGTCAGATACCCAAATCCCATTGAAATTTGATGAGTTATGCACCTAATTCCCTTAGGCTCCTTTGAAAATCCCAGGCTTAGCCTCTTTGTACCTTAATTTAGCTGCTGTAGAATAGGTAAAGATTACTACCATCTCACAGGGCTGCTGTGAGGCTTAATTCATTAGGGCTCAATAGTGAACCACTTTACACAACCATGCAGGGGAGAGAGGTGGAGTAAACTGCCCTCTTACTTCCTTGGGTGAACTACCTGCACTGCATGGGTGGGGGAGAAGAGCTTCCATGAAGTAGCTACTCCGTCTTATACCCCCACATTGCCACTGGGGCAGTAGTCTATACCAGGTATAGGTCTGGCACAGATTTCCCCCCCGCCCCATCCACACACACACACTTTGCAGAAACCGTGTGGCATATTCGCTGCTGATACAATGCCAGCACAGCTCCATTGACTTCAGAGCAGCAGCCCCACGTTGATATCAGCAGGGAATTTGGCTCTATGTCTTGAAGAGAAAGTGTTGGTAAAGGTTTGTTTGCTTACTGACTGATTCTATGTGAGCAGCTCAGACTGGAGAAACCAGTTATTAAGCATTTGGAGATTAAGTTTGCAAATGTCAGTGCTAATCTAAGTTTTCATTAAAAAGGGAGAGGGCCATGATGTTTGGTCAAATAATACTCATAGAATAACTATTCAACATGTTTGTGGGTATATTGAAAATATCATGGCTGCTCTGCATTGTGGTGTCAGAAATGCATTGGTTGTGATTAGATCAACGGCAATAGGGAACAAAGGTTGGTAAGCACAGTTTGTTTTGGTTTATTGGTGGACATTAACTTTCTTCGCTAAATGCTATGGAGGTAACAAGACAGGGTTTACAGGCAGCTTTGCCAGCATCCCCTTTCCAGCCCTATTTTCAACCCCCCTCCTCCTTCCTGTGTTAATTCCGTTAAGTAACCTCTTTTTGGCCTCTCAAAACGCCATGCTTAGTCTCAGAGGAGGGATATCTATTTATTTATATTTTGCCAGGTTCCAAGGAAACTGACCCAGCTGAATGGAGTCAGGGGCAAGTCACATTTGAAATGTTGACAGAAGGATCTAACATGTGTAGTAAGGCATTTGATACAGTCTCGCATGATATTCTTATCGATAAACTAGGCAAATATAATTTAGATGGGGCTACTATAAGGTGGGTGCATAACTGGCTGGATAACCGTACTCAGAGAGTTGTTATCAATGGTTCCCAATCCTGCTGGAAAGGCATAACGAGTGGGGTACCGCAGGGGTCTGTTTTGGGACCGGCGCTGTTCAATATCTTCATCAACGACTTAGATATTGGCATAGAAAGTACGCTTATTAAGTTTGCGGATGATACCAAACTGGGAGGGATTGCAACTGCTTTGGAGGACAGGGTCATAATTCAAAATGATCTGGACAAATTGGAGAAATGGGCTGAGGTAAACAGGATGAAGTTTAACAAAGACAAATGCAAAGTGCTCCACTTAGGAAGGAAAAATCAGTTTCACACATACAGAATGGGAACAGACAGTCTAGGAAGGAGTATGGCAGAAAGGGATCTAGGGGTTATAGTGGACCACAAGCTAAATATGAGTCAACAGTGTGATGCTGTTGCAAAAAAAGCAAACACGATTCTGGGATGTATTAACAGGTGTGTTATGAGCAAGACACGAGAAGTCATTCTTCCGCTCTACTCTGCTCTGGTTAGGCCTCAGCTGGAGTATTGTGTCCAGTTCTGGGCACCGCATTTTAAAAAAGATGTGGAGAAATTGGAGCGGGTCCAGAGAAGAGCAACAAGAATGATTAAAGGTCTTGAGAACATGACCTATGAAGGAAGGCTGAAAGAATTGGGTTTGTTTAGTTTGGAAAAGTGAAGACTGACAGGGGATATGATAGCAGTTTTCAGGTATTTAAAAGGGTGTCATAAGGAGGAGGGAGAAAACTTGTTCACCTTAGCCTCTAAGGATAGAACAAGAAGCAATGGGTTTAAACTGCAGCAAGGGAGGTCTAGGTTGGACATTAGGAAAAAGTTCCTAACTGTCAGGGTGGTTAAACACTGGAATAAATTGCCTAGGGAGGTTGTGGAATCTCCATCTCTGGAGAGATTTAAGAGTAGGTTAGATAAATGTCTATCAGGGATGGTCTAGACAGTATTTGTTCCTGCCATGCGGGCAGGGGACTGGACTCGATGACCTCTCGAGGTCCCTTCCAGTCCTAGAATCTATGAATCTATGTTTTAGTATCTGTTAATACCTAAAAAGAGCTTAGTTTTAAAAACTCAAACTTAATATAAACATAATGCACTTAAGTGACTGCAATGCAAAGCAGTGGTGTGCTACAGATACAGAAGATCTGTCAAGTTTTCCTTTATAACTCTGCTCTTTTATGGAGAGGCTTTTATAGCTCTGAGGTTACACTATATTAAAGGTTATTGCCTGGCAGGCTGTTTACACTTGTTCGGCATTTTGTTTAAAAGGGCAAAAACAAATGTAATATCCTGTCCAGTTTGAGTTTCATATCATAACAGGACAATAATGCAAGATACAAATATGTAACATGGACTATTCCTACTGAGTAATGACAGCCTAAAAAGGAACCAATGCAGGCCGTACTGTCAAAACTAAATAAATAAATACATGGCTGCAGAGCTGCACTATTCAAAGTCTTTTTGTCATTGCTCTTTACTGTCCTAATGAAGAACCCATAGACATATTAACACCCCTTTTGATATGTGGACATCTCAGACCCATCACCAAGCCAGCAGCTTGGCTTCAGTCCAGTCTTCGCTGATGTGTGTCACAGATGAATCTAGTGGGTGCATAATCCCTGAGAGAACTCAGCCCCAGGAGGATCCCCGGTGCATTAGCACCTAAGGGGAAGGCCATGGGAGGAGCAGTTGAGCAGTGGAGCCAGAGAATCCATTGGGATGCAGATTCTCCTTTTCCTCCCCAGCTCTGTGAGTGTAAGGGGGTGTGGAGCCTGCTCTGCAGCCTGAAGCAGGATTCCCAGGGCAGTTGGCAGCTGGGGCTAGTAAGAAAGGATTTGCCCCATAATTATAAAGCACTTAATGAACGTTAAGTCATTGACTTGATGACTGAGTCCCATCCTGCTTTCTGAGCACTGTCAGCTTTGGGCAATTAGAAAAATTATTCTGACTGCTCCCCCATCAAGAATTTGCATGCCCATATGCAAAAGGACCACACTCAATTTTCTGGAAAGGTAGCAATCCATATACCTTACTCAAAAACTGTCTGGATAAGAAGTGGGATAGCCTGAACTGGTGCAGACTCAGTCGATTCTGTGCCGGTGTGGACACAACAGGCTGGCATAGTTGATGCACTTTCAACTTTAACAGCTGTCATCTTTATCAGTGATCAGAGCTAACAGCGATCGGAGCTGTCAGGGAACCTCCTTAGTTTGCTAACTGAGGGGCCCCACTTTGCCCGCCTCCCTGGCACTCCCCCTTCACACATGCCATCCTCTCCAGATTTACTCTGCCAGCCATGTTCCCCTTTCATCTCCCTATATGACCTCATGTATTGCTCCCACCCCCCAGCTCTTACCACTCCTCGGCCTGTGGTCAAGCTGTGGATCACAGGCTAAGGCATTGGATACACTTGCAAGTTACAGCGCTGTAAAGCCTCCCCCAGCGCTGTAACTCACTCCCCGTCCACACTGGCAGAGCACTTACAGCGCTGTATCTCCCTGGGTACATCGCTGCAGGTACTCCACATCTCCGAGAGGAATAACAGCTGCAGCGGAGTGGCTACAACTCACTGGTGTGAGTGTAAACGCTTGGAGCGCTGTTCTATCACCTTGTCAAGTGGCCAATCCTCTCCATTGTTGTGACCGGCTGCAGGAATGCGGAAGTGCCGGTTTCAAAGCTCATACCACAGAGAAAAGCAAACAGTTTGCAGCTTGCTTTGAGTGAGTAAATGAATGACCAGGGGGCTGGGAGTTTGGAACTTGCAAAATGGAGAGCTGACATGCTCCAAAAAGCACTCTCTCTCCCCCCACACTCCCTCTCACAATCCACCGCACCCCTGATTTTGAAAAGCACGTTGCAGCCACATGAATGCTGGGATAGCTGCCCATAATGCACCGCTCCCAACACAGCTGCAAATGGCAGTGTGGACAGACTGCAGCGCTTTTCCCTACTCAGCTGTAAGAAGCCAGGTTTACTTCACAGCGCTGTACAGCTGCAAGTGTAGCCAAGACCTTAGACGGCATGCCCTGCACAGTATTCCCCTTTCTCCCTTGCCATTCTCCCCCACATATGCTGTTCCATTATCACCTCTAGAAACACCCTGGGCTCTACTCTCCTCCTTTCTACCTGTCTTCTCACATTAAGGGATTATTCACCTACAAAATAAGTAGGACGAAAAGTATTACTGAAGTGGTGTAATCTTTTCTAAGCAGGGAGATCTCTGTAGTTAATGTTTTAAAATAATATCCAAGTGAGTTCTCTAATGCATTGAAAAAGCAGAAACTGCATTTAGAGCCACTTACGGATTGCGTGAAGAACTTGGAAGTATGAGAAAGATTCTTGGCCAGCAAGATGTTTATGGTGGTGGGGAGAAGGAGCTTATTGCTTGAAAAAATATACAGTCAGCATGATCTAGGGCAGTGCTTCTCAAAGCCGGTCCGCCGCTTGTTCAGGGAAAGCCCCTGGCGGGCCGGGCCGGTTTGTTTACCTGCTGTGTCCGCAGGTTCGGCCGCTCGCAGCTCCCACTGGCCGCGGTTCGCTGCTCCAGGCCAGTGGGGGCTACGGGAAGGGGCTTTCCCTGAACAAGCGGCGGCCCAACTTTGAGAAGCACTGATCTCGGGTACAGGACTGGGACCCGGGAGAACCAGATTCTCTTCTTGGCTTTGCCACTGACCTGCTGTGTGATCCTGGGTAAATCCCTTCTCTTTCTACTTCCACTCTTTATCTGGCTTGTCTCTTAGACTGTGAGCTCTTCAGGGCTCCATCTTTCACTATTATTATTTATTTATTATTTGTATTACCATAGTGCCTACGAGCCATAGCCATGAACCAGGACCCTGTTGTGCTAGGAGCTGTACAAACCCAGAGCAAAAGGACTGTCCATGCTCTATAGAGATTAGCTTTACTTTGTATAGTAGGAAGCACATTGGTTGGGGTCTCTAGATGCTATTGTAATGCAAATTATAAATAACGATGATAGCCATTTTGAGCCAAATACATGGTCCAGAAGGGGTTAACCAAAGCTTTTGTTGCAACAGAAGGTCAATTAAAAAAACAAAAGTGCTCTAAAAGTGTCTCAGTTCATGAGCAAGTATGTAAGGGATGACAGAGCTGTCACTTCATGCTGACAGATTTGTGTCAGGAATCACTGCTTATCCAAGAAAGCAAGTTAAATGTACGGTTCTCTGCCATTCCTTATTACTTTGCACCTACCTGCTTGCGAGGGGAGTGCTGTTAAGTGATATGACCCAAAAGGTGGGTTCTGACAATTTACCATAAGGATATTAGCTATTTATTTCAGCCTACCAAGATGTGGACTTACATTGTGGGATTTTATTACTGGCAGTAAACCTTACGTGGAAGAAGTCTCTGCAGGTGGTGATGGGGCATGCTTCCCCATACCCATTTGGCAGGTGTTTTTTTTTTTTTTTGGTAAGAGCCCTTGCAAATGATCAGGATAGTGGGTAATTTTCCAAATGTAACAAGCTGATTACACAGGTCAGGAATTTAAACATAGTAGAGAATGTACGTGCAGAGGTCATCTGGAACTGTTAAGAACACAAAACAAAACTCCTGCCTTTCAGATGCTATCCTGAAGTCTGGGTGTATACAGCATGGTTTTTCCAAGGTTTTTGGCGAGGGTAAGAAGAGGATGCAAGTCATCAGTCTTTTCCTCCCACCCCCAGTGAGACCGTTTGAAAATCTAATGCAAATATTACTTAGCTTTGGTAGTCTAGAAAGCTGAAGATGGGGATGACGTGCAGGAAGGGAATGCTTAAGAGTAAAATATAGCAACATAGTGGGATGTCATCTTTGGTAGCGAATCCATCATTCATTATTGCTGTCTGTTAAACCTTGATACAGTATTTTAATGTGGTGCTTGCCATGCACTTGTGAAGTAACATAGCACTTTCCAGGAGTTTTACCAACACTGAGTGGAAATATTCGTTTAGAGCCTGGCCAGCAGAAATTCTCCAATTTGGTTTATCAACCAAACTTGTAATCACATCCAAAAAAGATATGAAGTTAATTTGACAGGATCTATTTTCTATAAACCCATGTTGATTTGCATTAATTGCATTTCACTCCTTTAGATCATTATTAATTGAGTCCTGACTCAGCCACTCCATTATTTTGCCTGGGATCGATATCAGGGTGGCAGGCCTATATTACCTGGATCATCCTCTTTACCGTATTTCAAAATTGGCACAACATTGGCTTTCCTCCAGTCTTCTGGAACTTCCCCGGTGCTCTAAGGCTTATTGAAAATCAACATTAATGGGCCAGCAAGCTCCTCAGCTAGCTCTTTTAAAACTCTTGGATGAAAGCTGTCTGGACCAGCTGATTTGAAAATGTCTAACTTTTTGGTAACTTCCATTTTAACATCCTCCAGAGATACCAGTGGAATGGAAAGAGTGTTATCACCACATGATGAGACTGCATCATTTGTTTCCCCCCCAAATACAGAACTGAAATATTTATTGAACACTTCTACCTTTTCTGCATTGTTATGGATAATTCTACCATTTCCATTTCTAGTAATGGACTGGATGGATACCATTGTCAGGATTTTTTTTGTTCCTAATATATTTAAGAAACTCCTGATTGTCCTTAACTCTACTGGCCATAGATTTCTCCTTGTGTCTCTTGGCTTCCTTTATCAATTTTCTACCATTCCTAACTTCTGATTTATATTCATTACTATCAACCATCCCTTTTGTCCATTTGTAATAATATACACATATATATACACACACATTTTTATTAAATAATTAATATATATTAATTTTTTACAGCTGCCTTCGCTTCCCCTCTAAACCAGGTTGTTTTTTTAATCATCACAGAAGCCTGTGTGATTTTGTGGCATCTATGAAGGTGTTCTTAAATGATTTCCAATTGTCATTCACATTTTTCTGATTAAATTCTTCCTCCCAGCTGATTTGGCTCATACTTGTTTTCAGGTTTGTGAAATTGGTCCTATTAAAGCACCAAGTATATATATCACTGGTCTGGACTTTATTTTGCTTGCATATATCAAGTCATGATCACTTGTACCTAAGCTACCATTAAATTTTAGTTGTGTGATCAGTTCTTCTTTATCCGTTATGACAAGATCTAATATAGAATTCCCCTATGTTGGTGGCAATAGTTTGTGAGTTAAGAGATTGTCATCTATAATATTTAGAAATTCCAAAAATGTTTTAGTACTGGCAGCATGAGACCTGCAGCATAAGTCAGTCAGATTGAAGTGCCCCATCGTCACACCGTTCCCCTCCCCCATTCTTTGTAGATAGGTGCTTAATGAAGCTGTCATCCTGCTCCCTAGTTTGATTTGGTGGTCTGTAGTAGGGACACAACTAGTACCTAATATTATGCTGTATCCGTTAAGACCTAGGTCCATCTGAGTTATCAGTGACTCAGAAACAGGTAATGTCAATTTTGACATAGTGCCGCTCCCCCTCCCCTTGTGCCAACTTGAGACTTCCTACATTGGTTATAGATTTTAACAGTCCAGTGGTGCTAGTCATCCCACCAGGTTTCAGTAATACCAATTAGATTGAATTTATGCTCTTAAATGAGCAATTCCTATTCCTCTTGCTTGTTACCCGGGCCCTGAGCATTGGTGTACAGGCAAATCAAGAAGTTCTCCTCTTCATGTCCTTTGGTTCCTTGATTAATTTTGTTCTTAATATCTCGATTTTGTGCTTAGTGTTAATATCTCCCTTCTTCTTACCTTCCCCTTTTGCTATTAGTTTAACCCCTCCTATAGCTAGCCTGTTTACTCTTTTTAAGCCCCGAGTTTCCAGTGGGACTGAAAAACAAAAGAAACCCATTAACAAAAGAGCAATGACAGATATAAAGAATAACACTAGGCAAAGTGACGGTAATATTGGCTAGTTGATATATAAAAGCAAAATTGACAATAGCAAGGAATCTAATAGACTTTTTCTTTAAGTTTGAGTCAATATATGAACACTAATATCCTGCAAATGTTAGGCCTTCAGGTCCCATGTTTTCATTTTTGTTTGTGCCCTTATTTCTGGTCTTAAAGAAGCTGGACTTGTTAACAATCATTGAAACCAATAAGAATGTTTCTGCTGACTTCAACAAGTAAAGGGCTGGGCCATATTACAAATAGGTACAATTCTGTCACTTCTTACTCTGACAAAACTCCTGTTACTCATTTATTTAGTTCTGTGAACTCTCATTGATTTGAATGGGTGTTTTGCCTGGATAAGGAGTGCAGATCATGGCTATAAGTGACATGTAGAGGAGGGCTCTAGGAAAAATTCAACATTTCAGCAAACCATGATGTAGGATTTCTCTTATCATCCTGTGGCTGAGCAGATTTTCTGCAAGCAATTTGTCCTAATTGCCTCTGCTACCTGTATGAGCTACATTTAGCACTTGCACACCACCAGAATAATAATAATTAATAATCTGAAGTAGTCACAATGGATGCTGATTATTGGCTATTTTAACATATTCTGAAAACAAATGTACAAATTATAGTAAAGGAATCTTCAAGCAGAGACTCTGAAAAGATCAGCCCTAGTGGTAACAAATAGCAATATGACCACCAAAGGGTAGGCTTGAGAGGTAAGGAAACATGCCAATCGTATATTTCCATCCTTCCTTTTAGCAAAGTGCTTTTGCTATAAGTATGGAAATAAGATTTCTGCACTAGTAAAAGAAGCAGATGTGCCAGTACAACAGAGCTGCTCCACTGAAGTCCATGTATGTAGGTTTGAAAGGCTAGAATACATCTCTGGGAAACTTGTCTTTCTCCATTTATGGTGTTGCTCAACTTACCATCATCACAAAGAATTACAGACTAATAAAAGTATTTGTGGTGCCTGACTGACATCATTGGCATTGTCCTATCCTGCACGATAAATCAAGAGACATGGGCAGGTCCTTCAAAGAAAGTGACTAGTTTATATTTACACCCTATTTTTCTCCTACCCCATACCATATATTAACAGCTCATTAAAAAGGGGAAGAAGCTAAAGCACTGAAATAATTATCCTGGGTTCAATTCTGGCACCATTACTCACATTGAGTAGTATCTTATCCTTCCCAAACAAAACAGCAACAGAAACACATTTGCTTTGTCACAGCTGTTAGTTTGTTGTGGCCGTCTGAATCAACAGCAAAGAACCAGCGGAATAAAAGTGATCCACTATAAGACGTCCATTTTGCAGCCTCTCTCCTGTTTCTCATTTGGAGAGACTTTATTTAAAGTGATACAAATATAATGACAAAATTAAGTTAACCAATTTAGGGTGATGATTAGGAAAATCTCCAGAATGGTGCGACTGTATAAAAATATGCCATGGGAAGAGGCAGAAGCTTCCATCTCTTGGAACTGTGACAAAATTCCTCCTCTACCTCGGTGGGTCCTGCGCTTATTGGCGGATTTTCTCACTTCACAGATTCACCATGTGGGTCGGGAAACAGCCCAGAGACCTTCCCCTCTGGTATAAGCCACAGTCCAGGTCAATTCCTCCTGTGTCTGATCAGGGGTTGGGAGGTTTGGGGGGAACCCGGGCCCACCCTCTACTCCGGGTTCCAGCCCAGGGCCCTGTGGACTGCAGCTGTCTAGAGTGCCTCCTGGTACAGCTGCGCGACAGCTACAACTCCCTGGGCTACTTCCCCATGGCCTCCTCCAAACACCTTCCTTATTCTCACCACAGGACCTTCCTCCTGGTGTTTGATAATGCTTGTACTCCTCAGTCTTCCAGCAATATGTCTTCTCACTCTCAGCTCCTCTTGCTCCGAGCTCCTCGCATGCACACCACAAACTGAAGTGAGGTCCTTTTTAAACCCTGATTAGCTAGCCTGTCCTAATTGATTCTAGCAGTTTCTCAATTGGCTCTAGGTGTCTTAATTATCCTGCCTCTCTTAATTGGTTCTAGCAGGTTCCTGATTACTCTAGTGCAGCCCCTGCTCTGGTCACTCAGGGAACAGAAAACTACTCATCCAGTGACCAGTATATTTGCCCTCTCCCAGACTCCTGTACCCCACTGGTCTGGGTCTGTCACATAACGTTTAGAACTAGAGTGGACAAAGCATTGGAAAATACACTGTGGAGAATAATCTTATATTGACACAGGGTGAGCAGGGTGATCTCATACATTTTCTCCATCCCCAATTTTCATAACATTATGTTTTTAGTGTTGGCACACCTCTAATTTTAAGTAGGAGTTATGACAGACAAGTGACTCATCTCGTCAAGTGGGGCCAGATTCTTCTTTCACTAGCACTGGTGGAAGCTAGAAGTAATGCCCCTGAAGAGAATTTAAAACTGGAAGTTAAGTGAGAGGAGAATCAGAAACCCACTGAAGACGAGAACACCACAAAGATGACCATGTAAGACTCTGTTATTGCAGGAATTAAGTAGTACAATAATTGCTTTCATTATGCTGAACTGAGATGAAAAACAGAAAGAGCCTGAAAGCAGGCGACCCTTTGATAGTACACTAATAAGTGATTCATCATGGATACTAAACAGCACATTCTAGACAGATGCATTTTAATATAAAATTGCATTTCATTTATACAGGCTGACACTTCAGAATGAATAGGGGTATGCACACAGACAACACAACAAAAGCACTCAGGAATCCTTTAAACCAGGGGTTCTCAAAGTGGGGGTCGGGACCCCTCAGGGGGGTTGCGAGGTTATTACATGGGGGGTCGTGAGCTGTCAGCCTCCACCCCAAATCCTGCTTTGCGTCCAGCATTTATAATAGTGTTAAATATATAAAAAAGTGTTTTAATGTATAAGGGGGGGGGGTTTGCACTCAGAGGCTTGCTGTTTGAAAGGGGTCATCAGTACAAAAGTCTGAGAACCCCTGCTTTAAACATTAACCTGTATGTGTCTCTCTCCTATTGACTGTGGCAAGAGATCATATTTGTACTGGACAGCAGTACACAAATACATTTCTGTAGTTCTTCAGAAACAGTACAGGCTGACTGTTCATTCCAAAATTTGCAAATCCCCCATTCCCTCCCTGACTGCCTCCCTTCCCTGCTCGCTTTCTTAGGGTGATGGTTAGCCAGGATTACATTATTCTGCATAAATCTTGGTGTTCTTCTCTACTAGTTTTACTTTACTGTGTATGTTTAAAAATAAGAGAGTCATCAAAGGGCTGACAACAAAGCTGAATTTAGTAATTTGAGATACTGAATCATTACTGTACTGTAAGCCCTGTGATTTAAAAATCTGTCTCTAAAATGTAGTCACCAACATGCAGATAGGCATCAGTTACCTGCTGTAGCACCAGAAGTGTCACCCTGCCAGATTCATGCAAACACAAGACATTTTGCATATATATATTTTTTTTTACCCCTGTCTGCATGCAAAACAGAAATGTTGGAGAGAGGAAAGAAGAAGGATTTACAGCTAAAGAATTATTGGCATATTAAACCTGATTCACTTCTTCTTTGCAGTTGGTGGTTGCGTTTGCACCATGTACGGACTGAACACAGAGCATGTGAAACACAACCATTGTGATATCAGTGCTCTGCACAAGTGTGAGAACCACAGGGTGTGCAAGACAGTGAAAAATCACATGTACATCTGGGGTGGAGGTATTAATGATTAGGGCTTCTTATTTTAGGTTAAAACCAATAAAACTCCACTGCAGTTTTTGACAACAGGTCTTTGGAAAACAAACAAAGCCCATCTATATCTCTTGTGCCCCCTCCCTGCGACTCATAGTTGGTCCATTATTGAAAATTGTATGAGCAAGCTCTAAACGGTCCCTTGGCTTGCAGGGATCTCACTCATTCCTTTTCTGGAATCCAAGAAAAATCTTTTTATTTTTTCACACCAATTTAAACAAACCAATCATCATCAAACTAAATACGTCTCAACTTGCCTAAAAATTAAACAGAGAAAATTGAGGGGGGAAAGATACACTCTTGAGCTAGAATCCCCATTTCTGGTAGATAAAGAAGATTTCTGGCTCAGTGCGGAAATACATGCACAGAGGACAGAATGGTCAATGCAGTTCCCCTTGTAGAGTTTCATCTGAATCTTTTGATCTTGGGGAAACCCCCACCCTCAAATGGAAGCAGCGTCCAGTCCGTTGGATAGGGTACAGGACTATGCATGCAGAGACTGGGTACCCTGTGCTCTGTTCCCATGCTGCCAGCAGACACCTTCCTCTGGAACCCCCTCTACTGAGGTTCCCCAGTGCAGAGACCATATTCACATTCCTCTTCTATTTGCACTGGGTGCAGTGGGCACCGTGTGTGTCATCCTGCTGCAGGCAACCCCTACCTGCCCAGTCACAGTTTGACTCACAGAGCGCTCTGTAGACTGAGCCCTCTGTTCCGTGGACAGAGGGGGACACTTCACACGGAATATCCCCTGCGTGCTCATCCTCAGGGCAAGGTCTGTCCCACATTTCTTTCAACAAGGGTCGTATCCTGTATCTGCTACATACTGCAGGCAGAATTCACATGGCAACCAATGAGCATTCTGAGCACAGAACATCTTCTGGACTGAGCTCTAAATATGTTGGATATTGTTGGCATTTTGGCAAAACTACTCATAGATTCATAGGTTTTCCAGGCCAGAAGGGACCATTAGATCATCTAATCTGAGCTCCTGCATAACAGCGGAGCAAGTCTACTGCCTTTTCGTGACACCCCATGTCAGTAGTGAAAAGTGAAGCTAAAATCAGAGCTCCAGTTCCCCTGTATAACACAAGCCAGAGAATTTCACCCAGTTGCCTCTATATTGAAGTTCTTTGTTTGCCATGTGGGAGAATCCCAGGTTTCAACGTAGTCAAATTCTTTGGTTTATTGCATATGATGATTTTTAGAATGATGTGGCTGGGGATTCGGTTATATTATGTTCTGTCTTTACTGTTAGTGTGAGAGAGATTTGGAAACTCATGTAGTCAATCCATCCTGTCAGAAATGCTTCCAGAGTTAGTTCTTCAGCTTCATTGTTCTGTCAGTACTTAGCTGAGCTGTAGAGCTTCAGTCATTTTTAATACAGCAAAGCAAGAGCTTTGATATTTGAAAACACCAGCTGCACAGAGCAAATGGGAGAGTGGTATTTTTTTTAAAAATTATGGTAATTACTTGCCCTATATCATCATAAATGACCATTTTTCTAATGCAGTTCTTGGTTTTGGACTAATCCTTCCTAAACTGTACAACAGCTGATTTATAGTAAGAGGCCTTCTAACACTGGAAGCTTGGATAATTTGATAGGCCATGTGATAGGGGTTTGGGGGAAGAACTTAATTTAAAAAAAAAGTGGGGGTCAGGACTGGGGTCTTATCATGAGCCTGTAAGTGTAGAGCAGCATTTAGCCTAACACCAGCCCTTCGGAGTCAAACAAGGAACAGTTAGGATCAGGACAGCAGCTGCTTACGTAAACAAGTATGGAGGCACATGGAAATGGAGTACGTCTTGCTCCATCAAGAAGCAGCAGGCATATGGATAGGCCTTTCCCTCAACACACACTATTAAGTGCAGCTAAGGCCAGGGATGGCAAAATGTGACATTTGGAATTCTGCAAAGCTGTTCAAAGCTGCCCTTATTTTTAATACAGACTCTTGAGTCATATTAATAATGTAAGAATGCAATGCTCTCTCATGATTTAAGTAGCCTGAGACATGTGGTATACATGGGCTGCATTTTCTTATTCAGGATGAGGACAGCTGCAGTCTATCCCTTTTAGTGCCTTCTTTCTGTACGTGCTGTTACCAAGAGCAGTGAATAAATAAGTTCAGATATGCTTAGCATGCTGCCATCGTTTTAGGAGCTCTGATAAAGCCATGCAGAAAGCAGTTTTCCAAACTGGTCTCATGTCTCTAGAACAGAATATCTCTCCCAGTATTGATTTTTCCCTCCTTCTCAAAACAAATTCCTCCATCTGATTCCTTGATTCCTCAAAAGTTCAGTCTCAAAAGCATTTTATATAAGTGGTTAAGATCAGAAAAGTGCCTATGGAGAAATGGCATCGTCTTTCACAACAGATCTATGTTGTCTATGTTCAGAATCATATCTGTTTACTTGAGTACCTAAACTTATTGCTCTTTACTTGAGTTTGCCCTTCAGAGCGAACGCAAGTGAGGGACAGTGAAGTCTTGCATATCAACAACAGAATTGTTAACAAAATTGCAATTACAGTGCCAAATTATATCTTGAGCGATACCTGTTCAATCCATTGACCAGGTTGGATAGTTATAAGTGAAGGCAAAAGTTGGCACTGTAATTGCAATTTAGTTAACAATTCTGTTATTGATATGCAAACCAGAATAAAAGTAATTTGTGTGCTGTTTGAAACCAGTGGAATTGGACAGGTATAACTGAGAATCGAATTTAACTCACAGAATCTTTGTTATTGATGGTGATTCTTGAGCAAGAAAGGAAGCACCTTGCCTTCACAATGGGGAACAGCGGAATTAGGTGAAATACCTTTTTCCTCATAAATGGCGCACACTTGATGTGGAATTCACTGAGGGGTAATAAATAGGGAACCCCATAATGCCTTGTATACAGTGTATGCAGTTATTTTCCAGAGTAAATTTGCTTTTTAAATCAAATGGAGAGGTTTCTAGAACCAAGATTTTTTGAATGAGTGAACTGTTGCTTGGAAGTCATCCCAGCAGAACCCCACCCTACTAGTGAAATATTGTGCTATATATTCCAGCAATTCTGATACAGATTTATCCTCAGTAATTAGTATCTTCTGGCATCTCCTCTCTGGAATTAAAAAAGGCTAACGCTCCAGTCCAGCAGTGTATTTTAATGTGCGCTTAACTTTGAGCACATGAGTGGTCCTGTTGACTTCTGGGGGGTAATCGCACACTTAGACAGCATGTGCTAAGGAGGATCAGGCCCCAAAGTAATATCCAACCCAGTAAATCCCAACAAACTTTGTCCTCCATAAGGTTGGGGTGGAGAAACACTCCTTAAAATATCAGTGCCAGGTTGAGTCTTAAAGCTTCAGACATTTTAATATAGCACTGAATCAAAAGCGTTGATGTTTGAAAAGGCCAGCTGCACAGAGTAAATGATTTAGTGATATATTATTTAAACATACAGGTACTGTAACCATTCAATATATGTCATTGTAAATGAAAATGTTGTTGATTCAGTTAAGTTTTTTGATGCCATATGTGTGAAGGATTTATCTGACATCTTATTTATGGTAATAAGCCTTATTTAACCCTTCCCATCCCTGGTAATTATTTAGATTTTTTTTAAAAGACGTTATTGACAGCTAAAATGGCTCAACCATGTTTCTTCAGAAGCTGCCAGCAGCATTTGACATACCAGGGCCCTGAGTAACAGAGGCCAAGTTTCTAATCTCTGCTACACTGGTGTAAATCCAGAGTAACTCCACTGAAGTGAAGTTTCAGCCGTGTAACTGAGATCAGAATTTGGCGTAGACAGTGGTGGATGTGGTAACAGCAGCGTAGAATGTGATGACAGGGTATGTGGAATTTTGTGACATCGCTGTGGCAGTTTGGAAAGGAAGAGTTTGCGCTTTGGTTTTGAGTGAGTGTGAGAATTAAAGACTGAATCTCATAGACTCATAGACTTTAAGGTCTGAAGGGACCATTATGATCATCTAGTCTGACCTCCTGCACAACGCAGGCCACAAAATCTCACCCACCCACTCCTGTGATAGACCCCAACCTGTGTCTGAACTATTGAAGTCCTCGAATCATGGTTTAAAGATTTCAAGGTGAAGAGAATCCTCCAGCAAGTGACCCGTGCCCCACACTGCAGAGGAAGGCAAAAAAAACCCAGGGCCTCTGCCAATCTGCCCTGGAGGAAAATTCCTTCCCGACCCCAAATATGGCGATCAGCTAAACCCTGAGCATGTGGGCAAGACTCACCAGCCAGACACCCAGGAAAGTATTCTCTGTAGTAACTCAGATCCCACCCCATCTAACATCCCATCACAGGCCATTGGGCATATTTACCGCTAATAGTCAAAGATCAGTTAATTGCCAAAATTAGGCTATCCCATTATACCATCCCCTCCATAAACTTATCAAGCTTAGTCTTGAAGCCAGATAGGTCTTTTGCCCCCACTGTTCCCGTTGGAAGGCTGTTCCAGAACTTCACTCTTCTAGTGTGTTCAGCAGCCTTTGCTGCCTATACTAACCTTTCTGGTGGTGTGCCTGAATCTTGGTAAGAAGAATCAGACTACTAAGCTTTCTCTCACTTTCTTCAGACTCAGATGGTGTTGTGTTTTCTAGTTGAAAACTTGATCTGTATTAACCTCTTCAAACATGCTTTGTGTGTATATTTTTAACATAATGTCTACAATATTTTAAATGATTGGTCAAGTTATTTTCTTAAATATTCTCAGGATTTAGGCCCCACTTCAGCAGGGTGTTTAAGCACATGCCTAACTTTACGCACATGAGTAATCCCACTGATGTCAATAGGGTACTTGTGCTTAAAGTTAGGCATGTGCTTAAGGACTTTGCTGAATTGGTGCCATAGTTGTTTGGGGAAAATGCCACTATAGTTCTAATTTATTTGGTTAATAAAGTATCCTGGGGAATGAGTGACACTTGTAACAGCCTATGTTGGGAGAATGGAAATGAAGTCTGGTAGATGTGCAGAATCAAGATTGGCACTTGCTTCTGTCGTGTAATGAATCAGGCCCTGAATTGTTAGATACAAATAGTACTTGAGGGGGGATGGCAACAAGGGGGAGGATAATTTTTTTTTTTAAATGAATCCCCAGATTTTCAATCAGAAATTTAGTTCCTCCATCCTGGGATGGCACGGGTGGGGGGTCTTCAGACACAGCGTCCTCATGACTTTGCTCCAGTCTCCAGGCAAGTCTATAGCTGTCATGAATGGCTGTGGATGTTGGGCTGGGAGGAAGGTTGCTACACTGCACAACCTTTGAGGGAGTATAATGCAGGAAGAAATTGAGATATCTCTGGGAGTTCTGGATGCTGCTGCCCCAAAAATGTGTCCCTCCCCCACCATCTGGGAATAAACAAATAGGAACAACATGAAGTTCTTGCCAAAATCTGTCTTAAAGCAGAACCTAAAATAGTTTATCTTGAATGACCCAGGTGTTAAGCTTACAGGTCTGTGTATATGTGATTTGAAACCACATCAAAACTATTGATCATTCAAATGGAGTGAATATGTTTGCATCAAGAGGCACCAGTGGTCACATACAAAATGTAGGTTTCAGAGTAGCAGCCGTGTTAGTCTGTATCCGCAAAAAGAAGAACAGGAGTACTTGTGGCACCTTAGAGACTAACAAAGAAGTGGGCTGTAGTCCACGAAAGCTTATGCTCTAATAAATTTGTTAGTCTCTAAGGTGCCACAAGTACTCCTATACAAAATGTAGGTAACTAGGCAGGTGGCTCATTTCCAAGTTACTTGATTAGACAAATTGGGTAAGTCAAGTTCAGTGAGAACGAGTTAGTTGTCCTACAGGTGAGGCATGCATCTTGCTAAGGCTCCTCCCACTTCCCCAATTGTTGTTCATGAAGCAGAAATAATGCTGACAGATAGATTGCATGTTAAAATATACAGTTTACACTGATAGCTAATTGAAGTGTTTTAGGCAAAATCTTAGACTAGTGTTAAATTAAAATAGCATTCTGCAGGTTCTAAATCAGTCTGTCTTGTCTCAGCTTTAGCCAAAAAAAGTACCTTTACCTGTTCAGTATAGTGGTTAGGCTAACATACAGCAACCTGCAATAAGAGTGTCTTTGCAACAGATTAGATTGGTAATATGTGGAGCCCCTCAAATAATATATTCATCTATATAGGTACGTATATGGTTCCTATCATCGTAGTATCAATTCACTTTTACATTTTTAAGATTGCAGTTTCAATTGTATAAATCATGTTTTGAATGTATTTGATTTTGCAACCAGGAGAGTGCTGTTTTAATGAAATACTAACTGAAGGCATATTTTTGTGTATGCTATTTTAAATTATAACTAGCTGATGTTATTTCCACTTTATTTTGATTGCCTTATTCTGACTTCATCTTTGTTTAAATGTATATAATTATGAAGTTATCCTAACTATATATTTACGTGGATGTATAACTTGAGATACTGGAGAGTATCTTTTTTCCTCCCTCAGAGGATGAGGGAAGGTCTTTGGTGAAGAAGGATGATCTGTATTAGGATCTGCATCTTTATTGCGTGCCATTGGAGATATAACTAGATATCTTCACTGCCTCACTCATAGAATACTTGTAATCCCTTGTGACTCTTAGTGCCAACTGGCCAGGAGTACAGAGAGAGGGTATAAGGGCTACAGGGGTCTCCTGGTTCTGGTGTATACATTCTAGTTCACCAAAGACTGTCATATGAGGTCTCAAGAAGAGCCAGTGTCACCCTTGTCATCAGTATTAGTGTGAAATGTGTGTACCAATGGTGTGTTAAGACATCACTTATGTACACTAAAAATTATGTTCTTAAAGTCTGTGGCTAGGGACCGGTCTCCAGGAAAGGTAAGAAACAGGATTTCTGTGAGATAAGAAATGTTTATCTGCTTACTTGTTGTATACTTTCATGCAGGGTCTCCTCTCACCACTCTGAACCAAATGCTAATGAAGGACTGTGAAAACTTCAGAAAGATAAAAGTAACAGGAGGAGGGGACCTAAGCTGTGATGCACATCAAATATTTGATTTAGTATAGTTGAGGGGCAAAGAAGACACCCTATCATCCTTCACATAAGTAGCAAACGGATAGTGAGTTTGCTTCATGAAAGAGGGGTCTCAACCAGGCTTGGTTGAAAACTCTGGAGAGAAATTTGGGTGAGATAAGTTTCTTTAACCAGGAGGTAACTTGTTAGTTAAGTTTAGTCTCTAGAAGCATGTTAGATTTTGTTTTTATATGTAACCATTCATTTCCAATGTTCTTATTCACTATCACTTGAATCTCTGTTCTTTGATAATAAACTTATCCTTGTTTTCACTATAAATATATCTAAGTGCTGTGATGTTAATCAAAGTGATAATCCTAAAATGAATCTTACAAGCTGGTATGTTTTGCTCCTTTGTGAACAGGTGGTCTGGTAATTCTGTAAGTGTCCAGTGGATAAGGGGCTGGATGCCACAGGAAATGTTCTGAGGACTCAGAGGTTGGTGTGTGCCTATTGCTGACCCATACAGAGAAAGCAAGGCCTGTGGGGGCCTGGAAGGTAGTGTTTGTGTTGCCAGGAGGCTGGTGGTTTCAGGGAGTTGACCCATAGCAGGCACAGACAAGATTTCCTTATGCTAAGGGCAGGTGATGGTGAGGTGCTCTCAACCCTGAGTATCTCTGGGGAGCATCACAGCCTCCTCTTTAGGAATACAGAAAGCTAGGATTTGCAATACTCCACCAGATCTTTAGTCTATAATCTCTGTTAACTTACCTCTGAACTTGGCCAATGTCTGATGCTTCACAGGAAGATGGAAAAAACCCCATAGTGCACCTAGCCAGTTGTGAAATACTAACAGTGGGGACTGTGAATTGATGCCTTCCTGAATGGTCAGTTTATGCCCCAAGGGGAGAGATTAAATTATCCTTATTTTAGCATGAATCAATACGAATTTTTATATTGGCCATAAAAGTATCCAGCCTCTTTTAAAGTCCAGATACAGTTACTGACTTCTGTGACTTTGCTGGGACAGTGAATGGCTGAATCCAGTCCGTGTGACGTGGTATTTCCTTGTATTAATTCTAAATGATCCTACAGCTAATTTCACTCTGAGACCCTTTGTTTTCAGCCCCTCACACCTGAACCAGAGCCGCATCCTGCTTTCCTTTCTGTGTATTCAGCACAAAATCAATTTGCGTTTCAAGTCATGAAATAGCTGTCTCTGGATTTAAAATATAGGTGTTTTTATTGTCTTAAATAATACATACAATAAAATGTATGTAGACAGACCCGCCCTAGCTCTGCTTGAGCTAGGATGCTAAAAATTACAGTGTGTCCATGGCAGCACGGGCAGTGACTTGGGTTAGCCACCCAAGTACAGTTCCACCTGCCACCCTGGTATGCACTCAGGCGGCTAGTCTGAGCCACTGCCTGGGCCATGCAGCCACTCTGCTAGCATGTCTTGTTTACCTAACTTGGGAATACAGGCGCCGGCTTCCTGCAGGCCCCGGGTGCTCAACCCCTCCCCACTCCGCTCCGACCCTGCCCCCACTCACCCTCTTCTCCCAAGCACCCTGCCCCACCTCTTCCCACCCACTTCCGCCCCCTCCTCCGAGCGTGCCCTGTCCCCGCTCCTCCCCCTTTTCCCCCAGCATCTCCTGCATGCCGCAAAACAGCTGATTGAGACAGGTGGGAGGCGCTGGGAGGGAGGGGGAGGAGTTGATCAGCGGGGCTGCTGGCGGACGAGAGGCACTGGAGGACGGGGGGAGCTGGTGGAGTCAGCACCTATGCTTGGGAAGCACACTCCCCACTGCTGTGTACCCCTCCTGCACAGACCCACCTCTTAATATGCAGCAGCATGTGTACTCCTCTATGAAAGCCTCCTTCCCTCCAGAGGGAACCATTGCTCACCTTCCTGCTGTCCCGCTGGGATAGCTAATAGCAGTTGTCGCACAGTCTTTCCATAGAGGGTCAGGCATACGCCTGTCTTTGTCATGTGTCATTTGAGGTTCAGCTTCATCAATGAAAAGGTTATCAGCAGACAGATGTTACACATTTCACTTTTCCCTAAACAAGCTTTGCTGTTTGGGCTGCCCTTGAATTTATCAGTATCTCTTCACATCAAGCAAGGTTAAGTTGTTTACTCATTGAGAGAGATTTCTGTTCTGTGGTTCAGCTTGGTGTGAAGCTTATGCACTAGCTTTAATTCTTGCAGGAGACAGTCCCAATTTGATAGAATTAACATCATGCCAGAAAAAAACCCAACAGTTTTCTCCGGTGCAATCTGCAGCAACTCCGAATTTTAACAGGATTACTGTGTACTGGTGGGTGGGAATGCAGGAGATGAATAACAAGCATAGAGAGGTTAACAACTTTTGTGGGTGGGATGGTGAACATGCAGAATTTTTTAAGGCATCTCCCAAAGCAAAAACAAGTGGCCTTAAGCCAAAATCAGAAACACTCTGCTGTGTCCAAAGGTCAGCCCGAGGGAGGCAAAACTATTGCCTACACAAGAAGTTATTTGTGAGTGGTTTCTTTTTTTTTTTTAAAGAGTAGTTACCTGCACAAACTTTCCCTGTAGTGCTAGTGTTGTCCTGTTTGTGAGGAATTAAGGGTACATTTGGAATTGCAGTAAATCTTGACCCGTAAAGAGCCCAGCAGTGTGGCTCTGATGATCTGGAGGAAGGGGGCTCCGTGCAGAGAGAGATTTGGGGATGGGACAGAGACGTACATGGGCAGGAGTTCAGGCCAGGACTGGCAGACCAATTAATCCTGCCATGAGAAGGCAGAAGTTGCTGGTGCTGACATCTCAGATTCATGACATTTACCCTCCCATCTGTTACCAGATTTGCCCGTTACTTTGGGGTATGCTCATTTATTAGGGTTACTGTTCTTGGGGGTGGAGGGTGTTCTGTAATTCTATCAATGTACTGCTTGTGTCACATGTATTTTCATACGGAGCTCTACTTCTGCACGTTCCCTCACAATAGAGCTATCCCGCAGGACCTAGGTTCCCCAGGGTCTTCCAGCCCCAGAATTGGACGGACACACACACACACACACACACACACACACACTCTCTCTCTCTCTCAGAGACCAGGTTAATCAGCACTCCCAAGCTGACCCTTTATATGCCCTTGGACTCAGCAGGCTGGGTCGAGCAGCACTTCCAAGCTGCCACCCTCATATGCCCCAGGTTCAGCATGTCCCTATCCCCACTTTCATGTTACAATTGTTCTGGTAGTAACCCAAATCCCAGAGGATTTTTGGGCGCTGCAGGAATCTTTAGCTTAGACACGAGGAGCGTTGCTGCAGAGCAAATGAGGAAGCCAAAAAACACCCATGAGGGGAAGAGAGAGAGAGAGAAGCAACCAGCTTAACCATGAATATTATTGCCAAGTAATAACCATAGGGGAACCAAACAAACAAAACAGTTATAATATTAAATCTAACTTAAATTTGATTATAAAAGTCAGGTTTAGAAAACCATGACTGATCACACAAGTCAGGGTCAGAAGACTATACCTAGAGAGAGAGAGAGAGAGAGAGAGATGGGTTCTCATCACTCCATGAAGCTTGAATCGATCGGGGGTCCCAGGTGGTGGTGGTAGCTGAGGGTCCGGAGTGCTGGAGACAGGCAGAGCTCCCAGCACGATCAGTCAGGAGAAGATGAAGTCGCAATGGAACTGATGCAGAGTTTGGATCCAGGCATCAGAGCACTTACTTGAGCATGGGTAGGGGTTTTTGTAGGGAAAGAATAATGGTTCAAGGGAGAACACTAGATTTGTTTGTGGATAAACTGATGACTCAGGGAGTATACCAAAATTGTTTTGTTCAGGCTAGACAATAGCAACTGATCATTCCTATGGGCGGTGTTCCTTTGAGGAAGCTTACAATGCAATTAGGTAGCTTCGGTATTTTGGATACCAATAAAGGATTTATCACTGGAATTGGTCTGATAACTACTGAGCTGGGTGTGTGCAGGCGTGGGTTCATTAGCATCTGGAGCAGAGATCCCCCATCATGCAGTGCTTCCCTGCTTTTCTGGTCCCAGAGTTCAGTGTGGTTCTTGCCTTGGAATCTCTGTTCTCCATTCTGTATGCTAATGGGGATGCCTCCCTGTCCTATCTTCGATGCAAATGAGGCTAGGCGAGTTTGCTTAATCCTGTCACCCTGGTCTGGAGGGGTTTAGGTGTGTCTCTTCCTATCTTTTCATTGCTTTTTGTAAGTCTTTCTTCTGATCGGCTTTGGTTCAAGCAGATGCTGGGAAGCGGGAGGTCTTTCGTGAGTCAGACAGGCTGAGTACTGCGCCCTGGTTCCCCAAGAACATAGAGCTGCTAGGTAACACATCCCCATCAGCTTTCACTGTATAGCTCTTGGATTTCAGTTCCTAACCAGCCCTAGCTAGCCCAGGGTATAGAACTGTGACTTGAGGCAGCAAGATGGTATTCCCCTCTGGCAGACGAGGTCTTACAAGAGAAGTGGGGAACTGTTGTCCAGCACAAGGTAGTTTTTCCCCACGTCATACAGGCAGTGTTGGGTTTGCTATGCCAATGTAAAAATCAGTAGCTGAGCCTCTGACTCTGGACTCTGTGGCAGACTGTGTGTGTGTGTGTGTGTGTGTGTGTGTGTGTGTGTGTGTGTGTGTGTGTGTGTGTGTGTGTGTGTAAATTCTCACTAAACTGCAGTTCGGTACCAACAAACCCACAAATCCTCACTGAAAATAAATGTGTGGCGTGATGGGGGGAAGTTCATTGAACAATAATCTAATGAATCCTGCTGCCGTGCCAAGGTGGGGCCATTATGGGCAATGCCATTCTCCTTGTGTGCTGATGGGAGAGCACTATGTCACTTTGTGGTTCCTCCACTGGTACTCAGCCTGGCCCTGGAACACGACTAGGATATGAGCAAATGGCCAGCGGTGCAGGTGCTCCTCTCCGTTGCCAGCGCTCACTCATCTGCATGCCTCCCCAGTTCATGCTGAACCTCCTGAGTGAGGTTCTTCTGTTCATTTCTTTGATGCTGTATCCTGGGTTCTTCTTATTGTTGTTATGTTACTTTGTTCATATATTCACTAAAAACGGTAGTACCGGATAATCGGCACTGTGTCTTCCAGCCATTCATCTGGGTGAAAGAGGTTCTAAACCCCTAGTAACCTTACTGAATTAAAGGGAGTTGCTCCAATTTTACACTGGTGTAACTGAAAACAGAATTTAGGCCAGAAAGAGTGTAAAAAAAATGTAGTGAGATCAGATTTAAGTAGGGTTGCTGCTATTTGTGTGTTATGTTGCAGGGCAAATAACCACAATACTATGGTGTTGTGTTATAATGTTGTCATGTTGCTAGGTTATAAGTAGTATGGACTAGAGAAAGAAGCATTCCTTTTTTTCCTCCCTTTACCTATTCGGATTGGTGTGTTGTAATTGTGCAATGGAAATCTTAGCCTAAAATCTGGTTTTACAAGCATAATTGTCCCTCAGAGTTTGTGTGTGATACATATATTGGCTTGTAGCAGTGGCATTATATAAATAACCCCAATACCAACACTGTAAAGAGGGGTGGGGGGAACTTTAGGAAAGAATAAAATGATTCACTAGGATTTTTTCCCCTCCTATGGACACCTGAACAATGAATCCGTTTTTATTTGGAAAGCCTCAAGATATCAAAGGATTTACAAGTCACGGTGTTACAGACCAAGGAGTTTGAACAGCTCTAAAGAACTCAGTCTGACGCATAGTGTCTTGCCAAAAGGCCCTCTTTTCATTACTTTTTCTAGCATTGTGTGAGGCAGAGTCTACAGATGAAATGTCTGGCAGAAATATTCTGTGGCTGCATTGATCATGAACATAAGAACAGCCATACTGGGTCAGACCAAGGGTCCATCTAGCCCAGTATACTATCATCCGATAGTGGCCAATGCCAGGTGCTTCAGAGAAAATGAACAGAACAGGGCACTCATTGAGTGATCCATCCCGTCATCCACTCCCAGCTTCTGGCAATCAGAGGCTAGGGATACCCAGAGCATGGGTTTGCATACCTGACCATCTTGGCTAATAACCACTGATGGATTAACCTTAATGAACTTATCTTATTCTTTTTGAAGCCAGTTGTAGTTTTGGCCTTCACATCATCCCCTGGCAATGAGTTCCACAGATTGACTGTGTGTTTTGTGAAGAAGTACTTTCTTTTATTTGTTTTAAACCTGCTGCCTATTAATTCATCAGGTCACCCCTAGTTCTTATGTTATATGAAGGAGTAAATATCACTTTTTCTCCACACCATTCACGATATTATAGACTTCTATCATGTCCCCTCTTAGTCATTTCTTTTCTAAAATGAAAAATCCCAGTCTTTTTAATCTCTCCTCATATAGAAACTCTTCCATACCCTTAATCATTTTGTTGCCCTTCTCTGTACCTTTTCCAATTCCAATATATATATATATTTTGAGGTGGGGTGACCAGAACTGCACACAGTATTCAAGATGTGGGCGTACCGTGGATTTATATAGTGGCATTATGATATTTTCTGTCTTATTATCTATCCCTTTCCTAATGGTTCCTAACATTGTTAGCTTTTTTAGCTGCCACTGCACATTGAACAGAGAGCTATCCACAGTGACTCCAGGATCTCATTTTTGAGTGGTAACAGCAAATTTAGATCCCATCATTTTGTATGTATAGGTAGGATTATGTTTTCCAATGTGGATTAATTTACATTTATCAACATTGAATTTCATCTGCCCAGTCACCCAGTTTTGTGAGATCTATTGGTAACTCTTCGCAGTCTGCTTTGGACTTAACTATCTTGAGTAGTTTGTTTTGTCTGCAAATTTTGCCACCTCACTATTTATCCCTTTTACAGATCATTTATGAATATGCTGAACAGCATTGGTCCCAGTACACATCCCTGGAGGACCTCATTATTTACTTCTTTCCATTCTGAAAACTGACCATTTATTCCTACCCTTTGTTTCCTGTGTTTTAACCAGTTACTCATCCAGGAGGGGACCTTCCCTCTTATCCTATGACTGCTTACTCATAAGAGGACATTCCATCTTATCCCATGACTGCTTATATCGTGTACTTAAATCAGTTTGCCTACAATTTGTTAAGGGCATAAGGGGAACTTTCTGCTACTTCCTGGCCTTGGATCACTAATCCCCATATCTACACGGCATGTTAGTCTGCTCTGTTTACACACCCATTTATTCATTTATTTATTTATTTTATTCCTTATTCATTATAGTGTTCTAGTAGAATTGTTTACATCTTCGAGGGTGTAATTCCTGCTGCCCCTAATGTGGAGCTGTACCTTAAAGTCACAACTGAGCCTTGTATTTTGCACAGAATAATGTGTGTGTGTGTGTGTGTGTACACACACAAATGTAGAATAATAACAATTCCATTCAAATCACAGCAGCAGAAAAGCTCTCTATTCAAATAATAATAATAATTAATTTATGATTTTATTAATTGCATGGAGTTTTCTGCTGCTGTGACTTGAATGGAGTTGTTGTTGTTTAACATTTATATTGTGGTAGCACCTAAAGGCCACAGTCAGGTTGGTCCTCATTGTGCTAGGCCCTGTACAGACATAAAACAAATGACAACAGCCCCCACAGCCTCAGGAAAGTGAAGCCTAGGAGTGCCAGCTTTCAAAGAAAAATACTCTTGCCATATTAAGAAAAAATATTGCCACTGAGAGGTCATTTCTTCTTCCCCTGATGAGTTTAGTGGCTACTTAAGTGTGTTTATTTTATAATGCTGTGATTCTAGTTTTAACTGTGATTTTCAATAGTTTTCTTCTTCTATGTTCATTAAAAACCAGATAATTATGAGCCTGGTATTGCAGTTCTTAAAATGCATGAGGGAGCCCCTTTGAAGCCCACTGGCTGTCCGGGTAAGTAAGAGGCTCTTTGCATTTGTAAGGATTGGAGCATCAGGCCCATATCCTCTTGCTCTTTGAAGTACAGCAGAGCAAATTCTGTTCTATTTAAGGCTTATAATAATGGTAAATTCTTTATATTTCATTCAGTCATCAATGTTTATAGCTTTCAAAGCAGCACAACCAAATGATATCTATATCAGCTAATATATATACATCTCATCATGCTACATAAACTATAGTAGCATCAGGGATATCTGGATCAATAAAACATTCCACGTTGTCAAAAAAGTATCCAACAGGCTTAATGAACTGGAATCCTCACACCCCAGTACCCCTTGTACTGGCTTCAGACACCCCCCGTATCTCCCAGAAGAACACACAGTTTCACTTTTTGTTTCCTCCAGTCACCCTCAAACCAGTCCAACCTGCAGGATGGAACTTCTAAGAGCCGGATTCTGAACTCATACGTCTATGCACACAGCCCCACTGATTTCAATAGAAAATTGCTACTGCATGAGATGGGGCGGCTAAATCTGGCTGTAACATTCAAAAGGTGAAATCCTGGCCCCATTGACAAATGGGCCCTATTTACCCCTGGCAAAATGCCTATTGACTTCAGGGAGGCCTAGTTGTGCAGTCTAGAGTCTGTAAGCCAGAGACACTGAACAAATGCTCTTTCACTTAGTTTATCTGTTGCTGAATTCACTCTGCCTCTGGTGCATGTGACATAAATGGTAGAACAGGGAAAGGTCACTCTGCCTGGCGTGCCTGTCTCTTCTCAGTTCATCTTAATCCCACCTTCCTCCTTTATTCCCGTGGCGTCAGTCCCATGCTCGTGCAGGAACAAGGGTAAATGCTTCTTATGGTCATCTGTACCCTTATTTTATCTACTGTAGAAACTTAGATCATGCCAGCTTCAGGTCTTCTCTCGTGCCTGTGCGTACACATGGTGAAACGGTGGCCAAGTGACGTGAAATTATACCTGCTTACAGTGGAAAATTGAAAGCCTGAGATTTCCCTTTTTAGTGACCCCCTCCACTTCCACACAGGCCTGCACCGGTATACCTGGGTTTCTCTTTGCACTGACATCTCGGATACATTTACAGTTTTCATTTTACATGAGGAAAATAATAATGCTCTATGAGGCACCTCGCTAATCCCTGCCTTAGTCTGAGGAGGGCTCCAACAGCCACAGGCAACACAAGCGTTCCCCTCTTAGCCCATGCAGGCTTGGCTGTCTCTCTGCAGGTAAGCAATAGGTACACTCCAACCTCCCCCTGCACCTCAAGCATTCTGAGCATGCCCTGGAGTGTTTGGCCCCTCTTCCACTGGACACTCAGAGAATTTGCAGATCCACTACTTCCAAAGGACCAGAACACACCAGTTTACCAGTTACTCCTCAGGATCACCACTCTGCTCATCACACAGCACATAGATACATTTACCGTAAAAAGAAGAATTTTGTTTAAAAAAGAAGCAAGATTTGAGAAGAAGCAAGTAGAATTAATGGAAACAAATGGTTACATATATAAAATAAAATTATAACATGTTTTCTAGAGCCTAAACTTGCTTAGATAGTTATTGTCATATCACATAGAGCAAAAGCTTACCCCAAATCCTTCCAGTGTATTACAGCCAGACTTGGCTGTGGTCTCACGTTCATGAGATAAGTCACACTGTCCCCTTGCCTACTCAGTGGAAAGATCCCATCTCTTTGCAATCCCAGATATATCATAACAGTCCTTTGATCTTATTATTTGTAAACAGGACACCCTCTACTCATTGTTCTTTCCTGTGACCTCCTTCTCTTGTTGACCTTACAGTCTTTTAATTTGTATCTGGCTCCACATGCAGATAGGTTTACATTGTGGGACACAAAATGCACACTATACAGTTGACCAGACACACAGAGAGAAGCATATCCTATCCCCTGCCTGACCAGAATCGCTCCACAGCATGTTACCTCCGGGTGACCTACTTTTAACTTCAAGGCTTTAAGAACTTAATTTCCAGTATAGATACCTAACTTCATAAATATTACTGATACGTACGTTTCATAATGACTAGCATGACCAGTGCGTTCCTGGTTCTTGGTAAAGACCTCACATGCCACCTTTGCCATGCTACTATGTAGACATCAGACCCAGAGGATCCCTGTAAACCCCTGCGCCCTCTGCCAGTTGGCACCAAGAAGTTCCTGGGTCACCCGGAGGATGGTAGGAATTGTCTCCTGTGTACCTGTTGGAACAGGACCTCTCCATTGCTCCTCTACTGTCAATTTCATACCAGCCCCAGCACCTGCAGCTGCATCACCACCAATGGTCCTGAGATTTTGGACAGTGTTCTGACAGTTTAAGAAATTCCCCAAAAGTGAGAGTCACAGGCCAAAAGGCTGAAACTGGGTAGATATGAGTGCAACGATTATGATCCTTTTCATAAACCTATTCATAACCAATTTCCAGAGACATCTATAATTCTCTCTCATAAATCTGAGAATCTCTATTAGATCACCTCAGAGTTATCTTATGCAGTGTTGTTATAGCTGTGTTGGGCCCAGGATATCTGAGAGACAGGGTGGGTGAGGTAATAACTTTTATTGGACCAACTTCTGTTGGTGAGAGAGACAAGCTTTCGAGCCACACAGAGCTCTTCTTCAGGTCATTATGAAATGACCTTCAGGGCCTGAAGAAGAGCTCTGTGTAAGCTCAAAAGCTTGTCTCTCTCAGCAACAGAAGTTGGTCTAATAAAAGATATTAGCTCACCCACCTTGTGTCTCAGAGATATATTGTTGTTATTCAGAACAGACAGGAGTGTCTGTAATATAAATTCATGGAGGTTAAGTTCATTAATGCCTATTAGCCAGGATGGGTAAGGAATGGTGTCCCTAGCCTCTGTTTGTCAGAGGATGGAGATGGATGGCAGGAGAGAGATCACTTGATCATTACCTGTTAGTAGGGTGACCAGACAGCAAGTGTGAAAAATCGGGACAGGGGATGACACCTTAAGGTTACAGGGCAGGCGGTGACAGAACCCCTTACAGGTAGGGGTGATTTCAAAAACATCACAGTGGCTTCATAGCAAAAGTTTTGGCAACATAAAAATATAAATCCCTTTCCTCCCCAAGCAACAGGTGTTCCATATGTAATTACTTCAAGAAAATCCATCTTTTCCCTCCTTTTACATTTAATTCCTGCTTGACTTCTATCAATTGCTGTCCCCAAGAACTAATATTTTTCCTGTGTTGTAACAATATTTTTCTTTCGGTTCCTGTTTATACTTCCTAACCTTTCCGGTCCAAATTCCCCATTTAGATGTGTGTGCGCATCACCTGTCCAAGTCAGTGGGAGTCATGCATGGACATATGAGTGCAGAATTCATCATTGAGAGATTTTGTCCAAAATTAAACCATACTATTTTTGAGCATCCTTGTCGATATATTTATCCTGGGGAGCAGACATGCAGTATGTATTGACATTAACTGCAGTTTTAAAAAAATGAAGTATGAGCTGTCCTAACAGATTTAATTCCTTTGCTAGTACTTCCTATCTTTTACAGTCTATTTTTCCTATTGATCTCAAGGAGAAATAATTGATTTGTCTTTTTGTCATCTATGATATCCTACCATCATGTAGAAAATAACTTTCCAGTGATTGCAATTACCTTCCTTTGGTTAATTTCCTTGATGATCAGCTGACACATCTTTTCAGTCTTTATTTTGTTTAATTGTTTTCATCTAGTAAAAGGTTTGGTTTATATGTATTTTATACAAATGTTTTGCAGCCTGTCATTCTTTGTTATTTATACACTATTCTAACATGGCTTTCTGCTACAAATTAGCTGGAAAGGTTGTTGTGCCCTTCTTTCATTTTCATTTTTATTTTATTCTTTTTTTTCCTCTCTAGATCACAAAGTCCACGAGGGAAAGATCTGTACAGGAACGCCTCTTGCCACAACCAGAGTTGTCGGATGGAATTCCTCAAGTCAGCCTCCGATTAACTGACAGTAGTGCATGTTTGGAGGAAATGGATTTACCAGATGAAATCTCTTTCATTAACAGTGCTGCATTCTTCTCCAGGTTAGTGCTCCTTTCTTTTCATAAAATATATCTCTGGATGTGTTTATATTCAGAGTATTAATATATAGCCAGGACAGAAAGCAGGTGTGTAGCTTTGTATCAGTATTGTAAATGCTGCTGATGCTCAGATTTTAATCTTAAAGCAGTCAGTTCCTTTTACATTAAATAGGGCCTGCATCATGTTACCATCTGCATGGAATAAAACATTATGCTACATGCCTAACTAAGCAAGGGGACCATCATTCACCCAGATTCCCAAATGCCCTGACACTCTTTGAAATGCGGTTTAAGACATCCATGATTTAAGACTAATGTATTTCTACGATACTAACTGTGAACTATGGAAAATATTCAAATATACTCTTAAGAAGAGGATACATCCCATTTTGATAATGTCTACAATTTTATGTTTCATAGGCATGTGGGGGCAATTTTTAAGCACTCCTGTTGTGAACCAGTGAAGAGGGAAGAAGGGTAGCTTAAAAATACTTTTAAAAAATAAAATTTCTCAGCCAGGCTGTAATAAAAGGGCATCCATTCATTTTTTGCTTTTTTCAGTTTATTACGTTAGGTTTAATATTGAAACAGATTTCACTAAGTGGTAGAACTTAATCCCATATTGCTTTCTTTATATACCATTACCTGGCAATCCAGCTCTTTTCTTTATTTATAGACATGTTCATGCACACATGTACCTACTCTTATGGGACACGTATGCATAGGGCTAAATTATTAAAAACATGCGTGTTCCAAATGGAGTAGTGTGTGGAAACAGATATTCAGATGCATATATAAAAAGAACACACATGTTTGTTCCCCATAAAAATTTGCATGCATATAAACCTGGCCTGTTTTGTAAAGGATTGTGATCGAGAAAGCTGTTACACATTTGAAACTGTGCTGAGAAATGTAGATGTGTTTCTGGAATAACTGAACACACAAACTGATGGAAGGTTGGTCTTGCCGCAGGCTTCCTATGTGACTTTAGTCTCATGACTTAATCTTTCTGTGCCTGAGTTTCTCTGTTAGTAAAATGGGATAATAATACGTACTTGGCTTATAGGAAGGTTTTGAAGCTAAATTCATTAAAGTTTTTAAAGTCACCCTTGAATGGAAGGAAGTACAAAATATTATAATACTTTTAAAAAGTGGTCAATGTGGTGCCGTGGTTTCTGAGGTTGCTGTGTAAATGTGAGCACACTGAAAATGTGTGCATATGTACATTATATATTACATCTGTATGTGTCTGCACGCGCACACACAGGATGGACGATGCTCTGGGAATGAATGAGTTGTGTAGTGCAGTGGTTCTCAACCAGGGGTACGCGTACCCATGGGGTACAGAGAGGTCTTCCGGGGGTACATCAACTCATCTAGATATTTGCCTAGGTTTACAACAGGCGACATAAAAAACACTAGTGAAGTCAGTACAAACTAATATTTCATACAATGACTTATTTATACTGCTCTATATACTGTACACTGAAATGTAAGTACAATATTTATATTCCAATTGATTTATTGTATATTTATATGGTAAAAACGAGAAAGTAAGCCATTTTTCAGTAATAGTGTGCTGTGACACTTTTTTATTTTTATATCTGTTTTTGTAAGCAAGTAGTTTTTAAATAAGATGAAACCTGGGGGGTACACCAGACAAATGAGACTCCTGAAAGGGGTACAGTAGTCTGGAAAGGTTGAAAGCCACGCAGGGCCGGCTTTAGGCCAATTCCACCAATTCCCCCGAATCAGGCCCCGCGCCTAAGAGGGCCCCATACCCAGTGGCAGGGCCGCCCAGAGTGGGGGACAAGTGGCAGAGAATCCCTTCCTTGGCTACAGGCGCCTTTTAAATTTTTACTCACCCGGCAGCGCTCCGGGTCTTTGGCGGCGGGTCCTTCAGTGCTGCCGAAGACCCGGAGCGAGTGAAGGACCTGGAGCGAGTGAAGGACCCGCTGCCAAAGACTAGGAGCGCGGCCTGGTGAGTACAAGGCCCATGTGTTTATATATATATATATATATATATATATATATATATATATATATATATATATATATATATATATATATATTTATTTATTTTTTTTTTTTTTTTAAGTCATCCCTCCCGGGGCCCCGTCGAAACTGTTCAAATTGGGCCCCGCACTTCCTAAAGCCGGCTCTGAAGCCACGGTTGTAGTGAATGAGGATGTTGTCTGTAGGTCTCCTGTCTCAGCTTGTAGAAGTTGGAAGATGTGTGGTGAATGAGGCTTCAAACTGCAGGAAGAAATAGGATGGTCTTGTGGTTAAGGCTTTTCAATGCTATGATGTAAGTTGAATGCCGTGATACATGTTGAATATTGTAGAATTGAGTTCTGTCCCTGCCTCTACCAGAGAATTCCCGTGTGGTGATGAGTAAGTTCTTACACCAGATTTTCCCAGGTGGTCACCAATTGTGAGTTCTGCATTTTCTGGGTGCCAAACTTGAGACCCGAGGGCCTGGATTGTAGAAGTGCTGAGCACTTAAGCTGCAGCCAAGTTCAACAGGAGCTGCACCTTGAACATATAATGTGCTATAAAAATGTTAGGTCCTCTGAAGAATTATGCCCTAAGCATCTCAAACTGGGCACTACTGACCTTAATATCTATGTGCCTCAGTCCCCCATCTTCGGAGTATGGTGGAAATAAATTCATTAGGGTTTGTGATACCCTCATATGGAACAATGAGGATAAAAAATATGGAATAGCTACCCATTTAGTGAGCCCTTTCCATTCTGTGCACTGAATGAGACCAGGGTCCCATGGGGAAAAAAATGATATTGAGTATGTGATCATATAATTAAAGACTGTATCGTAATGCGTGCGCAAAAGGGGCCAAATTAAAGCTGCGTGGGTACCTTAATTCTGGCATTTCCTAACCTTTGAGTGCTTGACTTTGCTAACTTGATGTTCTTTTAACATAGTGTTTGTGTGTAATATATACATATACACATATAACAATGACACTCACCTACTTTCTAAAGCACTTTGTGATCTACTGATGAGAAGCACATATAAGATTATGTATATTGTGCTGCATGATTTCTGAGCTCTCCTCTCCATTGAATTATATTCAAAACATTCCTTTCAGACTGAGGCAATTTCAAGACACTTCATCTTCCTTTAGCACTCCTTGAACTTTTGAAAATCCCTTTCCCCCATGAATGACTGATTGTAACAAATGTCTAGGGTAGGGGAAAAGGGGTGGGGCTGATTTTTCATAGGTATCACTTACTGCTTGCATAGTTACAGTCTTAATTAGAACAAATTATGAGCTACCTATGAAATGCTAAGTCGTAGTTCATAAAAAAGTCTTGTTTTTATGTGCTCATGTTACTGAGGATAGCCTGTTTGCAAACTCAGATTTTTGATCTGAAGAAATGGATGGAGAATGTTGTTCTTTTCACAAAAGTAATGTTAATGATGTGGCTCTGGCATATGCACAGTACACAAATACTTTGGCTTCTAATATTTGCAGAGCTGGGCGAAGTATTTGGACTGGAAACAGTATTCCTGAACTCATTCTGCCATGTATGGTTTTGTGTTGAGAGTATGGTTGCAAGCAAGGTTCCCTCTCAATTGAAAGCATGCCCGGCTGCACCCCCTGCTGGCAGCCACTGCACATTGAGCGCTGCCTACTGAGTTGTGAAGCTTCCTTCACAGTAGGCATCTCCCCTCCACTGGAGATTTCCTCTCTTGTTGTCTGAGGAAGGAAGGGACTCTAGGCTTTCCCTCTAACCCTGCTTCTCCACAGGGAAGGGGCTTCTGGAATTGCTGGGGAAGGGAGCTATGAAGCTCCTGCTCCTTTCCATAGGTCCTATCCTCCTGTGGCTGCCGCTAGTAACAAAAAGAAGCAAGCTGGACTGAGGAGGGGGAAAAGTTGGTTCTGGGGGAGGGGAGAGATGGAATGTGGCAAACCAAACCAAACAGAGAAATCCATTTTTTGTTGGTGGGGGTGTTCCAGGCTCTCTTCTGTTCTAGTATTCATCAGACAAGGCTGCTCAGTACCTGTTTGGAAAAACATTCACCTAATTATACCTCCTGTTTGAGGCATTCTCCCTCAGCCATCGAGCACATTCATCCGTAGTAATTTTTCCCAGAAGCATAGTCGTGGCTCAGCTTTCTGTCGTGGTGGGCTGTCAGATTTAACCATTTGCCAGTAATCTCACCTAGTAGGCCACCGCCACCACAATCGCAGCTGCCTGAATCTGTTCTACAATGGTGCTCATTGTTCAGCTTGAATCATTAACTGGAAAAGGGACACTTTTCTTTCATCTGAGTACAAATGAATTTTGTAATTCTTAATTGGTGTAATTTTTCCAAAGTCATTTTTGGTTTGATTTTTGAATTCCACTAATAAAGAAGGTTTTCTTCAGATTGGCACCATAGTAATGGATTATAACATTTAATAGGGATCAAGAATTTTCAACTGCACTTACAGAAAGAGTCTCTAGGAAGAAGAAAAGGAGACTTAGGTTGTTTGTATTAATGTTTTTGGCAGTATTTAGAACACAACTTCAACAAGTGTTATGTTGTCATTATACAGTATACTTGTAATTAAAACCCTAAGTATTAGGTACCAGATACAGTGTTCACTGTTGGCTGTGGAATGGCTTATTACCCTTTTATGTTAAAAGTACAGTTTGTCCCTTTGCAGGTATGATATTATTTATTCCAGGGTATTTTTTAAAAAGGTTCTGCTGTAGTTTCATTGATAGGAAAATAATTTAAGAATATAAAAACAGCTATACTGGGTCAGACCAGTCCATCTAACCCAGTCTCCTGTCTTCCATTAGTGGCCAGTGCCAGATACTTCAGAGGAATGAACAGAACAGGGCACTTATCAATGGATCCATCCCCTGTTGTTCAGTCCCAGCTTCTGGTAGTCAGAGGCTTAGGGACACCCTATAGCATGGACATGCATCCCTGACCATCTTGGATAGTAGCCATTGATGAGCCTATCCTCCATGAACTTATCTAATCCTTTTTTGAACCCAGTTATCCTTTGGCCTTCACAATATCCCCTGCCAATGAGTTCCACAGGTTGACTGTGTGTTGTGTGAAGAAGAACTTCCTTACATTTGTTTTAAACATGCTGCCTATTAATTTAATTGGGTGACCCCTGGTTCTTGTGTTAAAATAACACTTCCTTATTCACTTTCTCCACACCATTCACGATTTTATAGACCTCAATCATATCCCCCCTTAGTCATCTCCTTTCCAAGCTGAACAGTCCCAGTCTTCTTAATCTCTCCTCATATGGAACTGTTCCACACCCCTAATCATTTTTGTTGACCTTCTCTGTACTTTTTTCATTTGTAATATACTTTTTTTGAGATGGGGCAACCAGAACTGCACACAGTCTTCAAGATATAGACATACCATAGATTTACATAGTAGCAATATGATATTTTATCTCTTATTATCTGTCCCTTTCCTAAAGGTTCCTAATATTGTTAGCTTTTTTGACTGCCACTGCACCTTGAGCAGATGTTTTCAGAGAACTATCCTCCATGACTGTAAGATCTTTCTTGAATGGTAATTTAGACCCCTTCATTTTGTATCTATAGTTGGGATTATGTTTTCCTATGTGCATTACTTTGAACTTATTAACATTGAATTTCTTCTGCCATTTTGTTGCCCAGTCACCCAGTTTTGTGAGATCCCTTTGGAATTCTTCTCAGTCTGCTTTGGATTTAACTATCTTGAGTAATTTAGTATTTTCTGCAAATGTTGCCACCTCACTGTTCACCCTCTTTTTTTCAAATCATTTATGAATATTTTGCATGGCACAGGTCCCAGTACAGATTACCTCTCTCCTTCGTTTCCTATCTTTCAACCAGTTATTGATCCATGAGAGGACCCTCTCTCTTATCCCATGACTGCGTACTTTGCTTAAGAGCATTTGGTGTTGGACCTTTTCAAAGACTTTCTGAAAGTCCAAGTACGCTATATCCACTGGATTATCCTTGTCCACATGCTTCTTGGCGCTCTCAAAGAATTCTAATAGATTGGTGGGGCATGATTTCCCTTTACAAATTTAAATATGCCAAGTATTGTTTGCAGTCAAGGTATATTGCAATGCATAAAATATGTATTTTACCCTTTCTGAAGTCCCTGCCCCACACAGTGTTGACTGTTGATATAGAGAACAATTTTATGTTGAGGTTGATGTATTTCTGTATGTATAAAAAGAGATAATTTTGCCTTTCCAAAATAGGTGGAGTACTGTTTGTACCAGCAATCTGTGCCAGTACCTAATGTATATGTTCTCTCAAAAATTACATCATCTTTAAAACTATGTGCTATGGGCAAACTGCTTTGCATATAGTAGCAGAAAAACACAACTTTAAGCCAGGCACTGTGGAAGAAGAGGTAAAGTGAATAAACATGCGCACACACATATTTTTGTAGGACTTCTCCCATTTTTGAAAGTGTATAGGTATAACTGGCTGTCAGAGCTCTACCAGCTAGAAAAGAGGAACATGCATAAGGCTCTGATCCAGCAAAGCACATGCTTAACTTTAAGCACTGGTCCCTTTGACTTCATTGGGATTAATTGTGTACTTAAAGTTTTGCATGGCTTAAGTGCTTTGGATTGAGGTTCAAATGGATTTTTTGTTTCAGGAACAGGGTGCGTGAAGCTTATTCAGTCACAAAGGAGGAAAGGCCTCCTTCTGCCAAAGTCTCTTAACATAAAAGTTTGAAGCTTCATGTGCCCAAATATAACAGTAACAGAAAGCGTAACACTTTCTACAGCCCAAAGGTAACAGTGAAAAATGCTTCCCACAGCCAGAGCCCAAGGTGGGAGCGTGTTGTGTTGAGCAGAGGTCCTTTCCGGATGCTGTTTATATTTCTGTAGAGTACCAGATGTTTGCTACCTATAGCCTTGTTAGCATCACCATCATGAATCCCCTGCCAATTAATAAGGCTTTGCGGCATATCGCTCGTAGCCATTGCATATTGGGGCTGTATCCGTTCTTGATCCTGGCAGTATTTTCAAGAACATCTGTCTGTACTGGGAGATTAACACCCTACTTGCTAGACACAGCCATTACACACGGGCTTATCCAGCTAAGAAGTGTTTTTCCAGATACCTGCCTTATCACCAATTTACATATTCAGGTGGTGGAGAAAAAATCTGCAGGGAAATGGAAAGAAAAATGACATGCAGATTCCAGGACCTGAAATCTTAGAGCAGTCAGTCTGAAGTCACTTGGGGATCATAAAGTGTAAACCAGCTTTTGAAGTGCTTTCCATCCATTCTCCCCTTGTGTCATAGATCACAAACTCGTGTTTATGGCGGCAGTTTCAGCTACCGCGGGATTTGCCAGCAGAGCTACGCTGTAGTAGCTTTCCAATCTTCGAATGTTTTCAAAGGGAAGCGTTGTTTACTTCAACATTTCTTTCACAAAGTAACTTATACTGCCTCTTGTCCTAATTCCTACCATCGTATTGGTCACATGCTCATATGTCGTTAAAACAAGGTGTGGGTTTGTGTACATAGCTGCACCCTGTTCTTAAGGACGATGTTTGTGTGTTCGAACCGTAAACTGCTGAGGTGTCGATACCTATATCCGTACACTTTAAAATATGTACATAACATAAACACTTGCCTTTTCTTTTGCTCTCTTGTGGTTTTCTTTTTAGCAACTCTCCTTTAAAAGCAACACAAGCAAAAACTTGTCATTGTTCTGTGGTATGTGATGTGATAAGAACTTGATTACTTATTGCTGATAGAACAAATCAAGCAGGCCTTTTTTTTAGTTTATCTGGGCATTACATTTGGAACATATTTATTACCCAAACTAACAACTTCCCTTATCACTCAGGAGCCTCTATAACAGGTTTACATAAGGGATCAGAACCAAACAACAATCCCTGCCCTCTGAGCTCTCCCGAATCTTGGAGAAAGCTGCTGATTTCTCAACAATGAAGCAAAGAATTAGGGTGAGGTTGATTAGAGAGAGTGGTAAGTTCTTTGGGATAAGGAATATCTTCCTATATGTCTGCATAGTGTCTAGCACCTTTGTGGGGCTGTAGTAATATCCTTAATAAATAATGACTCAGTGAGGTACTATTTTTCATTTAATTGAGATTTGTTTTCTCTGTGTCTGCCTCTCTCTGTGCTTTAGGCTCTGTTGAGTTAGTTTTTCCAAGCTGACTCACTTAATTTTGAGAGTACATTTGTCTCCACCCTCATATGCAATCAATTCCCTTCTTTCTTGCATTGTGAGACGCTGGCAGTATGAACTGTTATATAACAAGTTTTCAAGAACTACATTCTCCCAAGGCACAGGCAACAAAGACTATTGCGATTTATGTTTTTCTTCAGCTTGGGTGATTGTGATCTAGGAGTTGGGTGTGGTCTCAACTTTCCCTTTGTTGTCCCTTGGACATCTATAATCAGGTCACCTTGTCAATTAAAATAACATGTGAACACATTATTTTTCCTCCTGTAATTCACCTGGTTTAATTGAAAAAAAATTTTTTTTTTCAGAGGCCCACCTCTTCATCAGCCCAGGACAGGTACATTGCTACCTCTTTGGGCTTAGGGTGTGTACGCTAGACTCAGAACACCTTACTATCAATCCATGTGGGCATTGGCACTTTCTTGTTTCTAGCAATCATATTTTTGTCTCTTTGCCTAGAATTGCTCTGGTGACACAGTGGTGGCTGGAGAGCTGAAAAGCATTCTAAATATAGTGGTCTGAACAGTGCATCGTAGGTAGAGGTTCAGCCAATGGAAACAGCAAGAGTTCTTGATGGGACAAAGAATTAACAGTTGTACATATGAGAGAAACGTCTATCAATAGTTGCACGTGTGAGACTGCATTTGATTGGCTCATCTTTTTAGTGGCTGATCTGGACAAAAGATTCTTCTTTCATTTTGTGTGCAAAGTGACTTTTTTTCCTTGGTGTGGAAACTATTCTGGGGACTCAAGAACTGTAAGGGTGTGTCTGCACTGCAATTAGACACCCGCGGCTGGCCTGTGCCAGTTGACTTGGGCTGGGGCTGCAAGGCTGTTTAATTGCAGTGTAGACTTCCAGGCTCAGACTGGAGCCTGGGCTCTCAGACCCTGTGAGGTGGGAAGGTCTCAGAGCTCAGACTGCAGCGCAAGTCTACGCTGCAATGAAACATCCTGCAGCTTGAGCCCAGGGGGCCTAAGTCGGTTGTCCCGGGCCAGCTGCATCTTGTTGTTTGCAGTGTAGCTGTAGCCTAAGAGGCTCCAACAAGCATGTCATTCTAAGAATGATTCTTTATCCCAGTTGAGGCATAAAGAGAAATGTGAAATGAAACTCATTCCACAGTTCAGGCTTTTCCTCACTGAATGGGAGGATTGTTTTTTACTTTCTGCCTTTCCCTGGTGGAGAAAGACTTTTCATCTCATGAGGCCAGTGAGAGCTCCTTACTTTGGTGCCTGAAGAGTCAGATGGAGTAGTGATGCTACATTTCGCCTTAATTAATTTGAACTTCACTCCTCCTTGAAGAGTCTGGAGGCCTTTTCAAGCATGAGATATCAATGGGCTCTTGCACAGAAGAGCAGGCAGTACTCAAATGGCTGATGAAGTTTCAGCCTATGCTTGAAAAGTCAGTTGATTTTTAACCGTGACACCAAGCTATCCATCTCTGCACATCCTCAGCAGTTCATTATACACAGATAAAATTGACAGTTCAGAGTACTGACCATTTAATGTTTAATTCTCAAGAATCAGTGGATCCTTTTCTCTTTTATTCTTGGTGTTTTCCCTAATATGCCGGTTGCATTGTTCAGCTCTGAAGATCAATGTAGCAGGATTCCTTTTCAGACACGAATACACCAGTTATTTTTGCATTTGAAGTTGTGTGATTTTTCTTCATGTTGTGCTTTTCAGAGAGCATCTTCCCTGGCCATCTCCAGTAAAAACTGGTATAAAAGGTCACCAGTTCTGAATCAGAATCATGTATTTACTTGTCCACTTTCCCCAGTTCAGTTGCAAGAAATGTGGTGTGGAATGTTGTGTGTTGTGTGCAGTGCAGCGTTTGCTGAAGGATTTAAACTATGATTTCTCATGACAAACAGATATTTTTAATCAAGGTAGCTAGCTGGATGTCTAGTGAAGAGAGAGGTTAGAAGGGTAGGCTTGTCACTCGGTGCTCCTGTCCTTTTGCTTGTATCTGTAATCTGAGCATTTTCAATCCTGTAAAATCCTTCTCCCCCATGGCCTAAGGAAAAACAGATTTTTATTTTTATTTTTTGTAAGTGATTTGGGTACTGAAAGGGTCTGCTTACCCACAAGTAGTGGAATCTGCACTTCGCTGCATTAGCAGCATGCCTCAAACTTGACTCAGAAGGACCACTGGTTTAGGGGTCAAAAAGTAGTTTTGTCTCCACATCTGTTTGATCCCTAGTCACTCTGTCAATTGTGGTAGCATGATTTGAGTGCTATGGTGGTGTGGATCACTGGGAAACTCCCAAATGCCCATCTGTTGTTAATGACGTCCAGTCATTAATGACTTGGCAGGAATCTGGCTAGTGACCCACAGTCAAAAGTTTATGTTATCCCATTGCCAATTCACTGAGTCAACCAGGCCTCTCATGATTTCTGTACTTCCTTAGGTTTCAAAGTAGCAGCCGTGTTAGTCTGTATCCGCAAAAAGAACAGGAGTACTTGTGGCACCTTAGAGACTAACAAATTTATTAGAGCATAAGCTTTCGTGGGCTACTGCCCACTTCTTCGGATGCATATAGAGTGGAACATATATTGAGGGGATATATATACACACATACAGAGAGCATGAACAGGTGGGAGTTGTCTTACCAACTCTGAGAGGCCAATTAAGTAAGAGAAAAAAGATTTTTTGAAGTGATAATCAAACTAGCCCAGTACAGACAGTTTGATAAGAAGTGTGAGAATACTTACAAGGGGAGATAGATTCAATGTTTATAATGGCTCAGCCATTCCCAGTCCTTATTCAATCCTGAGTTGATTGTATCTAGTTTGCATATCAATTCCAGCTCAGCAGTCTCTCGTTGGAGTCTGTTTTTGAAGTTTTTCTGTTGTAAGATAGCCACCCACAGGTCTGTCATTGAATGGCCAGACAGGTTAAAGTGTTCTCCCACTGGTTTTTGAGTATTATGATTCCTGATGTCAGATTTGTGTCCATTAATTCTTTTGCGTAGAGACTGTCCGGTTTGGCCAATGTACATGGCAGAGGGGCATTGCTGGCACATATCACATTGGTAGATGTGCAGGTGAACGAGCCCCTGATGGTATGGCTGATGTGATTAGGTCCTATAATGATGTCACTTGAATAGATATGTGGACAGAGTTGGCATCGGGCTTTGTTACAAGGATAGGTTCCTGGGTCAGTGTTTTTGTTCAGTGATGTGTGGTTGCTGTGAGTATTTGCTTTAGGTTGGGGGATTGTCTGTAAGCGAGGACAGGTCTGTCTCCCAAGACAGACCTTGTACTTCCTTATTTTATTTTACTCCATCAGAATTTTAGGATCAAGTGGGGATGGATTCATAAAGCTGTGATTTTTATTGTGAGTGAATGTTAAAATGATATAAGAAAAGAGTGTCTGTACATATGGGTGTAGTGCTTAAATTATTCAAAAGTACAAAGATTGGTTTAAAAGTAATACAATATATGTAGTACATAATCAGCAATAACCCAAATAAGATTAATAAATGTAACGATACAATTTAGATATTAGCATCCGAGTATTTGGGTACATCACTCATGAAAAGTTATACAGAGAGTTGGTTGCAGAAAGCAAATTGATGATTGAGTGAAGATTGTCCCTCAGTAACTGAGAATTTAGGATAGGTTGTCCGTTAGAAAATTCAGTCCTTCCGGGAAGTATTTCATTTACTTTCCCGACTGCACTTCTCATTGACACTCCAGCTCATCTCTCCTGGTATTCCTGATGTCCGGTGATGTGTTCTAGTTAAATTACTGTTAGAAATTACCCAAACATAAATTGATTATTATTGCTCTGCATAGCGCACCGTTGATTTATGCAGCATTTTACAAACACATACCAAAAGAAGTTCCCTGCTCCAAGATGCTTACAAGCTATCACACTTATTCCAAATCTTCTTACCATGAATTGTTTACCTTACTTTGGATTGTTGGTATCATGAGACTCTATGAAGTGATTGCAGAATATTTTTAGAGATGTAGTTGCCCCTCTGGGCAGCTCTGGCTTTTTAAAATTGTAATCAAGATTTTAAAACTGAGTGGCTCAAGTGTTCATATCATTGCTATGTCTAAACATCTATTACTGCACAGGCCTGGCATGTTGTCTGGACATTTCAGGAATTACTAGTTGCAGTGGCCAGTACCAGATGCTTAAGAGGAAGGTGTAAGAAATACTGCAGTAAGCAGTTATAAAATAACAGGTCTGTAGGGAAAGTTTTCTCTTAAAGCCCTCATTAGTTTGTGATCATCTTATGCCTTGAAGCATGAGGGTTTATATTCCATCCAAACCACTTGAGATTTGATTTTGTTGTTTTAATCCTTTCTTATTGTAACTCTGGATGTTCTTGTTATCTATGCAAATGGCCGGTCCTTTTCTGAATCCAGCTAAGCTCTTAACCTCAGTGAGATCTTGTTCACTCATATATTGTTCAGAATGGCCACTTCTGAATGACAAGAACCTCCTCTGCCTCAGATTTCAGAGGCAAAGTGTGCTCTTTTTGCAATGCTCGCAGCCTGTATCAGCCTGAGAGCTAAGGATCTAATGTGAATCTTAAACACTGTCCGTAGCAGTGAATGGCACTGATTAATACACTGCTGAGCTGGCACCATTGTATTCAGCTGTGCAGGAAAGCAACATTCATGTTCGTTAATGTGATTAGGTTAGGTAAACAGGCCAGGGTGCCGCAGAAACAGCCCTTAATTTTGGGTTCAGAGAGCTAACGGCAAACAGGATTCTTGTAGTGGGGGGTTAATATGTGTAAGGCCTTGTCTACACTGCCACTTACAGCCAGCAAACAGGATTCTTGCAGTGGGGGGTTAATATGTGTAAGGCCTTGTCTACACTGCCACTTACAGTGCTGATAGAAACTTTCTTCGTTAGCTGTGTAGACATTCCCTAAGTCAAAGGGTTTCTCACAGCCTACGTCTCCCCTCCTCCCAGCATTGGTCTGACTGCCAGTTCTGTCCAAATGCAGAGATCAAGTTCCTGTCTACAGCTCACTCTTCTCATTGTGCCTTCCCGCAGAGCCTGAGCCTAGTCATTTCCTCCCAACACCCCTCTCGTGAACCATTTGACTGTCTGGTAATTGCTTCAAAAAGAGCATTCCTTTGTAGTGTATCATTTGCTCAGGAAGAGGCGCTAACTCTGGAGGGTATTATACCACCTGTCCCATCCTAGTCAGAGTTGGCATCCATGAATCTGCTGCTTGCTTTGGAAAATGATTGAGAACAGTGGATTTTTGTGTGATTCTTCTAAAACTTCTTGTAAACAGTTGCAGCTCATCCCCTTCCATACTGTCTACTCCAGAGTAAACAACGTGCTGTAAATACATAGAGCGACGGATTAGCTTTTAATCAATAAAAAATACATTTTTGTAGGATTGTCTCTTTTAATTCTAGATGGAAATGAAGATTGGACCTTTCAAAGTGACATGTATTTGTCAGTGTTTGTCACATCAATTAAAAAAAAAATGTTTGTAATTGTAACTGTTAGGGCTTGATTTTTAACAATGGGAGCTGCTGGGTGCAGAATAAAATCTGACCATTAGAGTGGACTTTTCCAAAGTGCTCAGTGTTGGTCGAACTCTGCTCCCTCTGAAATCAGGGGGAGTTTTACAGTTGTCATTGCTAGGAGCAGAGTTAAGTGAGTGATGAGCACTTTCAAAAATCCCACCTGCAGCAGTTAATATTCAAAGTGTTTGTCATCGCAAAGGCAGGCAAAATCAGCTCATACTAGCCAATCAATGTGAATGTAGCATTGCACTCAGGGATGGCATCGTCGGGGCTGACTGAGGCAGAATTATCCCGCTAGCTCTGACGGCAAGCTTACATTGCAGTGGCTGAAAGTATTTGCTTGCCCTTGCATTCTGCCAGCTCTAACTAGCAACTGGAGAATGGCTTTCCCGTCATCATGGGCTCACCCTTATCTTGTCTTTCCTCACTATCTTTGGGAAAGCTGCTCTGTCTGTGGCATTATCCTCACACAACCTCTGCATTCCCCAGCCACTTTGTAGCTGTCCCTTGTGCTCAAGAAGGTTATAAAAATGGTTCAAGGCCTTGTCTGCACAAGCATTTCGCCCAGTGGTGAACCCTCCCCACCCCAGAGAGCATAATTGTTCATTATTTTCAACCAAAATTGATATTAAATCTGCTTAATGTTAAATATGCTCTTAGTCTGCATGAAAAAAGTCTGTTTTTAATCTTCTGTGCCACTGCGCTGGAGGAGTAGTTAGCTTTCGATCTAGAAGCATCATACCGCTATGGGATCTTGTGTGTTGTTTTATTTATTTGTATTACATGGAATATTTGTATTCCATGCTACATGTAGCATGGAAAGACACCACTCAGGATTAGATTAATAGACTCATAGATTTTAAGGGACCATTATGACCACCTACTCTGACATAACAGGCCAAATAACTTCTGAACCAAGACCTTACCTTCTGAAACGGATACCTAGATGCATAACTAGCCACCTGCACATGTATTTGCATGTACGATTGCAGTAAATGCTGCTACACACACCTGTGAAGTCTATCTTCCCTGGTGGGCTCCTGATTTCGGGAGCTCTTTCTTAAGCTCCTAATTAGGAGTCTGAATCTCCTGGGAAAACAAGGAGACTTAAACAGAAAGTGGAGGTAAGATGCTGTACTCTCAAATGCTTCTGCTTTCTGTAGTCTCAGCTCGGTTGCTTTAATCTAGGGGCGGTGCAACCTAGTTGAGGCCAGAGAGACTAGAATCATGTGGGCAGAGCATCTTGCCCCCACTTCTTTTCAGAGCACAGAGATAATTCATTGTATTGCAGGTAGCGAGCGTAGCTCCCCATGTGTAGCCGGGAGGGGCTTTCACAGTGAGAGCTGTGGTGAGAGGAGCAGGGCCAGCAGCAGTGGCAGAGCAGGGTCTGGAATAGGTCTCGAGGATCCCATCTCTCACTGAGCTAGGCAGGTGAGTGTGAGCCAGCACCCAGAGACAGTCTCCCCTGAACGAACCAGAAATCTCAGGGATATGGTTGCCCCCTCACCTGCCCCCCCGGATGTCTATGTTATTTGCTTGCCCTCTTTTGGTGGCTGCTGAAGTTTCTGACAGGAGACACCTCCCCGCCCCCAATCAGGTGTCAATGAACAATGGTTTTAAAGTCCTATTTCCAAGTGTTTACCGTAAGTTTGTATTTATCTCTCATTGTCTCTAGGGCACCTAAATGGCTAGTAAAATTATTTATTTTAACTGACTGCTGTGGAATTCCTGTTATTGTAGCAGAGCAACTGGTACTGCGGTGAGGGGGCAGGAGTAGAAAATGAAAATGGAAAAAAGCAAACCCAGAGCAGGCCAGTGGGGTCATATGTATTCCTCAGATGTGTCAACTGAACCATTGCATCATTTGCATAAATTCTCCAGGTTTCAGCCTCCCCAGGTACACACATACCAAACAGCTCTCAGAAACGTACTCCCTCCCAGGAGCAGCTCAGTGCAGTGAGACGAAAAGAGGAGCCGGAGCTAAACTGCTGTTGCTGCCCTAAACCTGAGTCCTGCAGCCCCACCCCTTCCATCAGTGGTGCCTTCTTGCCCAGCCCCAGCCTGGAGTGTGAAGAGCTGGTACTGGGAGCAAGTCTGGAGCCCCACACTTCCTCCAGCACGAGCTAGGAACTGCTCACACTCACATCGACCTGACCTTCTCATTAATCATCTGGAGAGAGAGAGAGAGCCTTATATATTGTCACCAGCTACAGGAAATTACCAGTAGTCAGGAGAGAGCTGCTCACTTCTAGAACCAAAGGAACACATTCCCAACAGGCTACTCAGTCACTTTCCATCCAGCCTACCACCAGACACCCAATACATTCTCCTTCACCCAGCCAGTTTCCACAGGATGATCATCATCGTTCACCACTACTACTACCATAAGAATCAATTGCCTGATGGGTTGACACCTTAAAAACTTCTATGAGGTGTTTTAGGAAGTACAGTGGGTGGAGAGATATGAGGTCCGGAGCACGAGAGAAAGAGAGAGTGTTTTGTGAGTGGTCTGTGTGTCATGATTGTGGGAGTTATTTTGGGAATGGGAAACAGTAAAATGGATGAAGTTGGGGGCTGGGGGGAGGATTTTATGCAGAGAATTTACATGGATCATCCCTGAATGGGAAGTTTTAAAATTTGTCACTGATACTTGCTTTTACTTGGGCATTGATACTTTCCCCCCACTGCTTTTACAATGCAGAATTGTTAAAATTGTGTGTGTGTGTGTGTGTGTGAGAGAGAGAGAGAGAGAGAGAGAGAGATGTGTGAATAGTTTTATAACATTATAATCATTTTTAGAAGAGCGTGAGAAATTTCACTAGACATGAACATACAGGGACTTCATCAGCTTGCAGTGCTAAGGAAAAAACCCACTTTTGAAAAGACTTGTGCAAAACCAGACTTTTTATTTGCTTGCTGTCTTGTATTCTGGAACTTGAACTGAGTGGTGCAGAGGAAGAACCCAGTGAACTTTTGTACCATATGTCTTATCCTGATCCCATGGCACATCGACTGGCACAGTCATTCCTTATGTGATACGTTCCTGGAAAGCCCTTTAGAAACCTATTCCTAGTCCTCCCCCTCTTTCTCCAGCAGGGAAGCCAAGAAGGAACTTCTGTGCCATCTCATGAGGTGATAGGCCGCTGGAACAAATTAAAGCAGCTGATCTCGTGTGTGCCATCCCCTGTAAAGGACATTGCTTCTTTTTCAAGAACAGCAGTGGCATCTAATCTGACACCCCTGGGAGAGACTGTGAAAGCACTGGGTGTCCTGTTCCATGGGAAATGTAGCTGAGGACATAGTTATAGACCACGATCAGTAACTGAGAGCCTCATGGCCGAGGTGGATACTTTCCTGCTGTCCCAGTGAGTTAAGGAACAATTATTTAAATTGTACAGTTTTTTAGCTATCTGTTGAAAAGGAATTTCAATTCCTGCATTTTCAGCAAGGACCAGCAGAATTGCAGAAAAAAAGCACTTCATATTCCCCTCCTTTTTATCCAAGGATTATCCTTTTATAGTCTTTAGTCATCAATGCAGAAAATAAAACCTGACAAAATTTAGCTGAGGTTGGCTTGTTTTTCTTTTGGACAAGAGGGAATCAGTTAGTGAAGCTGGGGAAATACATAGATGATTAAACAAATCCCATCTGCGCAGCTTATCTAAAGCTGAGTCTTCTCCCACGTGGGCAGCTGGAAATGAGTTTCCAGTGTCGGGGCAGTCTGCCAGTTGGAACACCTATGCATTGTTAAAAGCCACAAAGGTCACAAGGCGGATGTAGACAGCACACTCATTATGGAGGAGCACTAGCCCCTCCTTAGCTAAGGTCACAGCTATCTTCTCCTTAAAAGCTTTATACAGCTTTCCAACAAGATCTTTTTATGACACGGTGTATGTTTTGTGTGTCTTAAATCTTTGGTATGTGCATTATAGGCCCTTTAGGATAACTCTTTTCTGTTAATTGCCTACTTATACCTTACATGTCTAGTAAATCTTAATTCATTTAGTAATTTACTCATTATACACTTATTTTCATAATCCCTTTTAATACGGACCTTAAATAATTTGACTGGGTTTTGTTTCCACAAGTACCAGTACATGTTTTAATTATTACAGGACTTTGATAAAAGAGGACAGACGTGTCTTAGTGATCTACTGTAAGCATCAGATTTGAACTACTGTCAATTTCTGGAACCAGAGGCTCACAGGTGCCGACTTTCCAAAGTGTCGGGGTTGCTCGACTCCCCGGCTCTGCCCCAGGCCCACCTGCACTCCACCCCTTCCCCCAAGGCCCCACCCCTGCCCCGCCTTCCCACCCAGTTCCGCCCCCTCCCCTGAGCACGTCGTATCCTCCCCCCGAACCTCCTGCATGCCACGAAATAGCAGATCGCCGTGGGCGTGAGGCAGGGGGAGGCGCTGATCCATGAGGCCTGCCAGCAGGTGGGCTGCTGCACTGGAGGGCATGCGGGGGAGCTGATAGGGGGGCTGCCAGTGGGTGCTCAGCACCCACCATTTTTTCCTCGTGGGTGCTTCAGCCCCGGAACACCCACAGAATCAGCACCTATGCACAGGGTAACCTCATTCATAGACTGATAGATTTTGAAGAACCATTGTGATCATCTAGTCCAGGGGTCAGCAACCTTTGAGAAGAGGTGTACCAAGTCTTCACTTATTTGCGGTAATTTAAGGTTTTGTGTGCCAATAATACATTTTACATTTACAGCGGTCGGCGGATGGAACCCCAGGCAGGCAGCGGGCTGAGCGGGGCCAGCGGCTGGGACCCCAGGCCGGCAGCAGCATGCCACAGTAAATCAGCTCGCGTGCCGCCTTTGGCATGTGTGCCATAGGTTGCCGACCCCTGATCTAGTCTGACCTCCCTGCATAAAACATGCTTTAGGGCTTCCATTAATTAATTTCTGCTTTGAGTCAAGTATCCGTTGTTAAACAAGAGCATATCTCTTAGAAAAACATCCAATTGTGATTTAAAATTTTCCAGTAATAGAGAATCCACCACAACCCTTGGTAAATTGTTTCAGTGGTTAATTACCCTCACTGGTAATTTTTAAAATCATATTTCTAATCTGAATTTGTCTAGCTTCAGCTTCCAACCATTAGATCTTGTTATACTTGTTATATGTGCTAGATTGAAGAGCCCTCTTTTATCAAATTTTTGTTCCCCATGTAGATACTTAAAGACTGTGTTCATCAGGTCACTCCTTAACCTTCTCTTTGTTAAGCTAAATAGATGGAGCTCCTTGCATCTTTCACCATAAGGCATGTGTTCCAATCCTTGAATCCTTTTTTGTTGCTCTTCTCTGCACCCTCTCCAAATTACCTCCATCTATCTTGAATTGTGGACACCAGAACTCGACAGAATTTTCAGTAGCAATTGTATTGTGCCAGATACAGAGGTAATATAACCTTCCTACTCTTATTTATACCTCAAAGGATCACATTAGCCCATTTAGCCAGTGTTGCACTGGGAGCTCATGTTCAGCTGATTAGCCACCATGACCTCCACGTCTTTCTCAGAGTCAGTGCTTCCCACGATAGAGTCCCCTATCCTGTAAATATGGCCTGCATTCTTTGTTCCTAGATGTGTGACTTTGTTTGGCTGTTCTGAAATGTGGTTGTGGAATCCCTGTTGTATGTTAGACAAACATCCGTCAGGGATGGTCTGGGTTTATTTGATTCTGCCACAGCACAGGGGGATGGACTAGATCAGTGGTTCTCAAAGCCGGCCCACCGCTTGTTCAGGGAAAGCCCCTGGCGGGTCGGGCCAGCTTGTTTACCTGCCGGGTCCAAAGGTTCAGCTGATCGCAGCTCCCACTGGCCGCGGTTCGCCGCTCCAGGCCAATGGGGACTGCGGGAACCAGCGTGGGCCAAGGGATGTGCTGGCTGCCCTTCCCGCAGCCCCCATTGGCCTGGAGTGGCGAACCGCGGCCAGTGGGAGCCGCAATCAGCCAAACCCGCGGACGCGGCAGGTAAACAAAACGGCCTGGCCCGCCAGGGGCTTTCCCTGAACAAGCAGCAGACCGGCTTTGAGAACCACTGGACTAGATGATCTCTTGACGCCTCTTCCAGCCCTACATTTCTATGATTGTTTGCTTGCTTCCAGCTCACCAAACGATCCAGATTGCTCTGTATCACTGACCAGTCCTCTTCATTTTTTTTACCACGATCACAATCTTTGTCATTTGCAAACTTGATCAGTAATGTTTTCTTCCAGGTCATTGATAAAAATGTTAAAAATAGCGTAGGGCCAAGAACCAAGTCCTGCGAGGCTTGAGAATAAACACACCTGCTTGATGACAGTTCCCTGTTTACAGTTACGCCTTGAGATCTATCAGTTACTCATTCATCCTTTTGAAATAAACTGAATCCCATGCAATGTATATAGATATTGTGGAGAGGAGTGTTTAAATGTGATATTCAGGCTGCTTTACGTGGACAATTAAGGGCTACATTTTGAAAATGCACCTTCTATTTATATGCACACAGTGTTTTGCTTATGCACACGGACTATCTTATATACGCAAAACTCTTTCCAATGGATTTTTCACATAGAAATGCCATCATTTACTTGCACAAATTATATTACACCAAAAACTGCACCTATCCAGCGTGTTCACAAATAGTATCGGGTTGGGTTTTTTTAAGTTGTTTAGATATTTTCTTTTCCTTGTAACATACATCAGACTTCCATCAGGCATCTGATTTGGAGGTGCTTATATCACGGCTTCACATCTGATGTTTCTGAAAAGGAGAAGCTACTATATAATTTAGTAAATATTAAAGCAATGTTTAAGAGGCACTGAACTGATCTTTAGCTTTAACTAAAACTTTCATCAGAACAGTCAGGATCTTATTTTTTCAGTGGGTATCTTATGTATGCATCACAGTGAAGGGAGGCACTGGATAATTGCTATAATGCTTTTCAAGTGGCAGACATCGCCACAATCCTTATAAAATCCATTAAGTAGATCAGTTATTTCCTCAACCTCCAGTTCTGTGCGGTTCACAGTTCCTGGTCTCTTGTCTCTTTTCATACTCTGGGGGAAAATACTTGCTATGCAGTAAAGTGTTTAAAGTAAAGAAAGAGGAGAAAGTGACAGTACAATAATGATTGTCATGATGCTTCCTGTCCAAATCCTTATGTTCAATCTCTAAACGTTGATTTTTGGGAAGCTGAGATTATTTATGTATGGTCTCAGCCAGTGTCTTTTGGATTATTTTTTTTTTTAAAGAAACCTTGATAAAAGATTATGAGCACAAGTTGTTCAAATTTGGGTGCCGATATGAATTTAGATGCCTAGTTTTAAGTAACCCAGTTGGAATATTTTGGCCTCAGACACTTTTACTTTTTTCACTCATTTTTTTTTGTTTATTTCTGATAGCTCATACAATATGCTAAAAGAAGAACAGGAGTACTTGTGGCACCTTAGAGACTAACAAATATATAGAATATAGAATGGAAATGATAATCAAGATATCACTTCAAAAGTTTTTTTTCTCTTAATTAATTGGCCTCTCAGAGTTGGTAAGACAACTCCCACCTGTTTATGCTCTCTGTATGTGTGTATATATATATCCTCAATATATGTTCCATTCTATATGCATCCGAAGAAGTGGGCTGTAGTCCATGAAAGCTTATGCTCTAATAAATTTGTTAGTCTCTAAGGTGCCACAAGTACTCCTGTTCTTCTTTTTGCGGATACAGACTAACACGGCTGCTACTCTGAAACCTGACAATATGCTAAGAGCGGTATAGGTACAAAAGAAGGCCCTGCCCCTGCCTACACTAGCTAATTTCTATAGTGCCTATAATCTTTCTATGCAAGTACACACACCTTTGTGTATGAGAGTAGAGGTTGTATAATAACAATGCCTCGCTCTTACATCTTTTCAGCAGTTGCTCTCAAAGTGCTTACAAAGGAGGAGAGTATTATCCCCATTTTATAGATGGGGAAACTGAGCTTTGGAGAGGTGATGTGACTTGCCCAAGTTTATCCACCAGGCTAGCGACATAGCTGGAAATAGAACCCAGGTTCTCCCATGCCAAAGCTCTGTCCATTAGGCCATTTTGTCTCTAATGTAAGAATGATGGTTGATTCCACTCTGAGCCCTTCCTAATATATGGTGGGGATAAACCTTGGGCTAACGTTCTCTTGAGGTGGTGATGCCATTTATCCCATGATAAGCACGCAGCTGCTGAAATGTTCTCCCACTGCGGACAAATTAGTTTTGCCAGCCTAAGCAATAGAAATTGATAGAGAGATAAAACGTACATAAGAGAATTTATTTCATTTAGTCTTGGAAACAGATTTAACAAGTACAGACAACAATCAACAACAACAAAAATTATGTGATGCCCAAGTTTTACATGTGATAAATAGCCTCAATTCTGCGGGAGCCTAAGTTAAAAGTATGATTAGGGGACAGAAAAAAAATCTCTGCTACATTTAAGATAGCGAAATTACTTCAAATTAAACATGCATTGTCTAATCTGCTATTACGATTACAGATAGTTACTGTTAAAGGAGGAATACATAAAGTGTTCATGGTCTGCATAGTGTATAGTGAGAAATGACTCGTATTGAGAGATCAAAGATAAGGGAATTTTGCACTAGTGTAGTGACACAAATGTAGTGATGGGATAAAATCCCCAGTGACGCGATGCACCTGTGTAAATGCAGGTTTGTACTGGTGTGACTTACCCCAGTTTGAATAGCAGATAGTGCTAGCCACAGACATGGCTGACCTCAGTCCCATACAGTACTTTTTTTACTCCTCTTCACATTTTCCAATGTCTACACCATTTGATTCTTAAAGCTGCCTTTACTCCAGAAATAATTAAAGCCTTGGGAAAACAGGGCTTCTAGCAAAAGGCCAGCAGTTACATTTTTCCATCTTTGATCTCTCTGCACTTAATGGGCATTAAAGTTTCAAGCCAGTGAACATGTGGGAAAACATGAGCTATGATACCTTGCCGCAGACTTGGCATTTTAGAAATGTTAAAGACGCAGCTGAGGGAGGGGGTGCGGAAAGTGAAGGCCCCTTGAAGGGAAACACCATGGGAAAAAGGCACAAAGAGGGTGAAGCTGAGTTTCATAGATAGTATCAGGGGGTAGCCGTGTTAGTCTGTATCTACAAAAACAACAAGGAGTCTGGTGGCACCTTAAAGACTAACAGATTTATTTGGGCATAAGCTTTCGTGGGTAAAAACCTCACTTCTTCAGATGCATGAAGAAGTGGGTTTTTACCCACAAAAGCTTATGCCCAAATAAATCTGTTAGTCTTTAAGGTGCCACCAGACTCCTTGTTGTTTTTGAGTTTCATAGAGAGCATTAAGGAATAACAACTAATACTCGCCTGAGCCCTACAACTTATTTTAGAATAATGTCAGGAATGGTCCTTCTTTTCTGATGCAAATTTGCAAGTTAAAATCTTTTGGTAATTATCACCTCCCCTTTCATCTGAAAATTCTCTGCAATCAATAGACTTTTAGGTAAATTTTAGTTGATTTTTTTTTTTTAGCTGATTTAGCATTCTGATGGCAATACAGTAGAACATCAGAGTTCTGAACAACTCAGGAATGGATGTTGTTCGTAACTCTGAACAAAACGTTATGGATGTTCTTTCAAAACCGAACATTGACTTAATACAGCTTTGAAACTTCACTATGCAGAAGACAAATGCTGCTTTCCCTTTATTTATTTAGTAGTTGACATTTAACACAGTACTGTACTGTATTTGCTTTTGTTTGTTTGTCTCTGCTGCTGCATGATTGCATACCTCCAGTTCCAAATGACATGTGTGGTTGACTGGTCAGTTCGTAACTCTGGCGTTCATAACTGAGGTTCTACTGTATCTGGATTTATAGAAACATAATATGGCAATAATTACTGTTTTATATGCAAAATAAGGTATTGCCTGATAAATATCAGGTGCATTTAATATCAAGTCAGGAAACTATACTATACAAGGGTTTTTTTTAGTTAAAGAGCAATTTTATATATAAGATTATTTAAATCTTCCTTTTTTATGTTGTACTTGGTTTTAGATAAATAAAAACACATTTAATTTAACAGGAAACCATGGAGGTTTATGTGCTGCGATTAGTCACTTACTTAGAGAGAGGTCAAATAATGACACCCAAGGTCTGAGATGGCAGAGAAGCGTATATTAGCACTGCTTGTTTTTTTTTTTTTAAAAAAACAGCATCACTTTATAATGTGCATGGGTGTGATTGTTATGCAACAGAGCGCTACATCTGAAACAATTTACAGAAGCTTTGTTAATGACCTTTCAATGAGCCTGTCAATAGTAGCAAGCATTAAACAAACAGCTTAACTCACTAAAGCAGAGCCACTTCTCAGTTTATTAGCCTCTTTTATGTGTTTCCATGACACGCCCCCTACTCCTGTGTGTCTGCAGGACTGTGCATTGGTTTTGTTCTGTTTTGTTTTTTAAATGCAAACTCTTCCTTCTCCTGCTGTGAGGGACCAGGAGGTGCAGATTTTAGGCATCCTTGTCTGATGTCTGGCAAACCTCTGCTAATCCATGGGGGTCTTTTGGTTCTCAAAGGATCTGACTGCTCATGACTAATTCATATGACCTACATCCACATGGAAGCTTTAAACATGTAGTTAACAGACTCTGGCCACTGCTTCCCCTGAGTCTGTGTCTGGCTCCTATGAGCCTGAATGTCTCTTAAGGGTCATGCTGTCAATGTTGATATTAAATCAGGGTTACAAGATGCTGTTGGAACCACTGTATTAGAACCAGCCCATAGATCAACTAGCAAAATTGTTCATTTCCAAGGAGTAACTTTTGCTGCGTGGTGGGTTTTTGTATTTATTTTAGATGTGGCAGCAAAGTCATTGCTCATTTCTGGGAATTCTTGGCCAGTGCGTAATGCGGGGATGCCAGAAACTCTCTGCATGCCTGCCTTAGTGTCCCTTGAGTGCAGGATCATGTTCCAGATATCGGAATTTGCTTTCCAAGACCCCAGTGTCCTAGAACAACTGGGTTAGTGACCCCACACATCCCACCATTGGTGGTCCCACCCTATGCCCCCCAGCTTTCCTCATCTTGGAACATAAAGATTGAGGGTCAGGGTTTTAGACTGCCATTGGCAGCAGCTACAGAGGATGTGGAGGCAGCAGATTTTGAGGGAATCAGAAGTAGGATTGCCAGGTGTCCAGTTTTCGACCAGAAAGTCTGGTCGAAGGGGGACCTGTAAGGTGTCCGGTCAAAAGTACTGACCGGACACCAAAAGTCCAGTTACCACTTGCAAGGGCACCGAAACAGGGGGATTGCTGCCTGCAAATGCCACCACCAGCCTTCCCCCTGCCAGCCTGGCCTCAGGATTGAGAGGGGCCAGGGCAGGGGCCAGAGCAGCGCAGGGCGGGCACCGGATAGTCAACCCACGCCAGCCCCTTCTCAGCCAGGGCCACCTCCTACCTGCAACTCCTGGGCAAGCAGGCAAACAGGTTCTGGGTTAGCTCCAAGCCTGGCTCTGCAGGCCACAGGTAAGTCCTGAGAGGGCGGGGAGACTGCAACCAGCGGGGGGATCAAGCAATCGGGTGCGAGGGTGTAATGTCTGGTTTTAAGAAATTGGAAAGTTGGCAAACCTAGTCAGAAGGGGCATATTGGGAACATCAGTAAAACTAACCTGTGCTGTTGCTGCAGTGCACTCTCCCTATACCATTTGAAATGTACAGTTCCTGTCTATTCTCCTCCACTGTATGGAGCCTGGCTTTGTATTGTTAAATACCGTGTCAACTATTTATTATTTATTTGCATTATACTAGTAGCTAGGGGACCCAGCTGAGATTGAGGCTCTGTTGTGCTGGGCCAGGTATATACCCAGAATAAGAGTCAGTCGCTGGCTTGAAGAGCCTAAGATCTAAATAAAACATAATCCATATAAAGTATTATTAATAATATAATCACCTTGTTAAAACAGATCTACTCAGATCATAGGCACTGACTTCCTCTCTACCTGGGGGGTGCTCAATTTCCTCCTCTCCCAGCCCACTCCCACTCCACCTCTTCTTCCAAGCCCCCACCTCGCCTCTTTCCACCCCCACTCCACTCCTTCCTCAAGTCCCATCCCCACCCGCCTCTTCCCCCAAGTCCCCAACCTCGCCCCGCCAAGGTTGACCAGATAGCAAGTGTGAAAAATCAGGACCGGGGGTGGGGGGTAATAGGTACCTATGTAAGAAAAAGCTCCAAAAATCGGGATTGTCCCTATAAAATCGGGACATCTGGTCACCCTAGCCCCGCCTCTTTCCTATCCTGAGCGCAACCCGTCCCCGCTCCTTCCCCTCTCGCCCAGTGCCTCCTGCACGCCGCGGAACAGTTGTGAGGGAGGGGGGAGGAGCTTGGCTATGACTCAGATCCTCTGTGTGGTTGGGGAGGAGAAAACAAATCTGCAACCCCATGCTCTGGGTTGTCCCTAGGCCTCTGATTGCCAGATGCTAGGACTAGATGACAGGGGATGGACCACTTGATGATTGTCCTGTTCTGTTCATTCCCTGCTATTCAATACATCTATCCTGATACATTGATTTTAAAATCAGGATAGAAGTAGTAGGGTAGAATACACGAGTCAGGCTAGCGAGATATTACTTAAATGAAGGTTCTGTCTCTTTGTGTGTGTATGAAAGATCTCATGGTATTTTTCATAAGAGTAGGGAGTGTATTTGTACTTGGTGAGAATTTCACCTCCTTGCACTTTTGTGTAGTGTGATGTGTGCCTTTTACCCTCAGCATCAGAGATGGCTGCATTTCAGAGCTGTGTCTAATTACTAAAGCACTTTAGGATCTTTTTGATATCAACGGCAGTCACTGTATATACTGTAAAATATTAGAAAAAATGTACAAATAATTAGAATATTTATCTGCTCAATTTTATTGTAAAGATTCAGTTATTTTGATGCTTTTTCTATATAATTGCTGAACACTGAAGGGTGTTTACATTAGAAAAAGCCACTGGGCCAGATTCAAACCTGATGCAACTCCATTGAAGTTACTAGAGTCGTGCTTGCTTATACTAGGTTTCAATTTGGCCCATTGTTATTAAGAGACTGATTTCTGGCATTAAAACGTACGCTCTTTGGGGCAGGGGCCATGTTTTTGTTGTGTTTGTACAGCAACTAGCACAGTGGGGCCCTGGTCCATGACAGTGGCTCCTTGGCACTACCACAATACAAATAATAAATGGTGGTTATTATTAAGGTTTAGAGAGATCACTTTGGGCTGGTGCATTCTAAATGTCTTTAGAAACATTGGTACACATTGCTGAGGATAGCAGTGATTCCTTGGGAATCCCTTTGCAGTTAGTAGGTGTCTAAGGGAGACAGTTTGGTTGTATCTCAGTCTTATACCATTAGTCCAGTTCACTAGGACGCACAGCTCCTCCATGGAGCTGTGCGCATGGCTGGAATAGATCATTGTATGTTCGATGTTTCTTAGTCATTCATTTAAAACTCAGGGTGACATTTTTGAAACACAAATAAACTTCTAGTTCAGTTATGGGGAATTAGGCAAGAGGCTTTGTTTAGTGTTTCATTACATTGTATCTGTGCTGTAAACACAAAGGATATAAGTTTGGCATCTTGCTTAGGTATGTAGCATTTCCAGTAGCCTCTAAGCTTGGGTCTGTGCTAGCAATTTATGCCAGTACAGTAGTGTCAATTCAAGAGTGATTTTTTTTTAATGACATTTCTATACTGGCAACAGCTTTAGTGTAAATGAAATTATACCAGTATAAAAGTACTTCTGCCACTGTAGCTTATTTCTTACAGGAAACTGGTATAAGCTATACCAGCAAAAGCACCCTTTTGCAAGTATAAGCTGCATCTAGACTAGGAGGGTTTGCTGGTACAGCATCCTTTCTACTGTAGACTAAGAGGGCCTAACCTGGTTGGCCTGTATGCACTACGTTAACATTATTATTAATTATTTGCTTTGTGGTAGCACCTACAGACAGTAACTGAAATTAGTGCTCTCTGTGTTAGGGGCTCTATATAGTTAAAGAATAACTGAAGTGCTGCTGCTTCCCATGTTTTGCCGGTTCTGAGGACAAATAGATTTCAGTCACCAGGGCTTTCAGTCTGGCACTTTTGACTTGCGCAAAATTCACTTGAAAGAAAAAGATCTTTTCCACTTAATGGCTCAACAGCTGAAACTTGCATTTTCAGTACAACTGGATTCTGATCTCCCTTGGATTATGTACATGACTTTATGGCTGTTTAAACCCCCAAAGCTACACATTTTATTTTATTTTTTTTTTCACTGTGACTCAGTACCCATCCAATCCCTTAGTCATTAGAAACCAGGTGTTTTTCCAACTTGCTTGGGTTTGACATTCATTGATTGTGTGCATGTGGCATTGGTTGGTGGCACCTCTTTGTTTATTAAGAGCAAGACGCAACGGGTTGCATCAACAGATGTTCTGTTCTTGTCCTCCCCCAAGAAGCGAGAACTACGTGCCTGACGTGATGTCACAGGTCTGGAGTCAGTACTGCAATCTGCAGCAGACATGCCTGCAGCAGGGTGAAAACAACTAGCGACAGGAAATACAAGCAGGCATGGCATGCACAGGGATCACGTAGAACGTTTCCCCTAGAGAAACCTGTTGTGCCTTTTCACGTAGTCACGTCAATTTAAAAAAAAAATCCTGCTGCTGCTACCTGTGTTGTTGTTGTTGTTTTTTAATCTTGCTGGTGATTTTAGTCTGCTTGACTAGCAATTACTTCCTCGTGTCAATGCAGTTTCTCACTGGAACCTTTTGTCTCCTTAAGAGGCTGCGTGTGCTTTTCTCAGGAGCAGCCATTGGTTGCGTGTCCTCTGTCTGTCAGCCTCAGCAGTGGAATCGTTGTTGGGGCAAGTTTCGAGTTCCCAGGATGGCAAGCCCACAGAAGAGGAGGAGGTAGGCAGACAGAACTGTTGCAGCTGCTATTCCTGATTGGCTAGATGCTTCAGCTGCTTCTCTGGAACAAAAGGTCAAAGAGTACTGCAGCAGCATATTGTAGCAGAGTGAAGCAGCAGCTAACGCAGCCGTACTTTTACTCGGAGAAGTTTGGAGAGGCTACTTCGCTAGCTTCCTAGGGTGACAGTAGCTTGCTGTATTCTCCAGTGAGTTTCCTCTGTGTAGCCTATTGCAGTGGTAATCCTGCGCCTCTCTCTGTGGCTAGGAAATAGGAATGCACTGTTGGTAGTGTGAGAAGACCTTCACTGCAGAGAAAAACCAGTTGTGGAAGAAACAGTTGCATGTTACCAATCTAAACTTTCATTTCAGAAATGGCTTGTGAAATCATGCCTCTGCAAAGGTATATTGCTGGGTTTTTTTACTTGCTATTATTTAGATTCATGTAGACGTTAATCATTACCAGGGTTGAAGTGATGCAATGGCAGTAGTACTTGTACATTGTAATAGCACTGTGTATTATGTATGGATGAGTTTTTTCTAACAGTTTACAGGATATGATTTTCTTTTCATTGCTGAGTGAAACTTGTGTAGTTGTTTAAAAGTTCGTCTTATTCCTGATTTAGCTCAATGTAAAATACTAGACTTGCCTCCTTAACCTCCTCCACTTCAAACATAGTTGCATATTCTTTATAGCAAACAGATGAATTTCTAGAGTTCCTGAGGCAGGTTTACAGGATGTGTCTGACCAGCTCCTTACCGGTCCTTTGGAGCATATGAGCCACATCTTTGCTTTGTTTTCTGTGTGAAGGTTTTAGTCATAAGTGCTGGAACTAAGGATGCGGGAAGTGCTGCAGCACCCCCTGGCTTGCAGTGGTTTCCAGTATATCCAGGAAAAAGCACAGGAGTACTTGTGGCACTCATATATCCAGTATAAGTATATCCAGGGTTTTTTGGTTCAATGGCTCTCAGCCCCCTCCCCCCCCCTATAAAAATTGTTCCAGTGCCCCTGATTTCAGTGCTTAGTACAAAAATGACCCCATTCCTTTCCGGGGAGCCTACCATGATGACACAGACAGGTATTTTGAAAGGGCACTAAGAGATTTAAATGCCCAAATCCCATTGACTTTCAGTGGGATTTGAGTGCTTCAGAGCCCTTTTTGCCTTTGTAAATTTCTCTCATATTGATTGATAGCGGTTTCCCATCCCTTTCCTGTAATGTATAGCTGTAGTGCAGGAATGAAGAATTAACAGCTGGACTGACAGAACACAACTAGAGATGCCCTGATCCTCTGAATACTTTCACCCAGGTACATGTCAGGTGTAATCCTCCTTTATAGTTGCCTTAGAAACAGGGGGGAAAGCTGGACTTTTCACTGGACAGTTCTCTTTTCATAGCACCTGGACACACAGCTCCTTAGCAGTGACTGCTGATGTGTGCCTGTGCTAAAACAGTGTAGGGTAAACTGCTACTGGGCTCTTAAAATGGAAATATATAACCAGTTAGGGGGAAATGTAAGCAATCCCTTAATTGTGTCATTATTAATATTTTTGCTGGTTGGTGTTTTAATTTTCTAAATGGTGTGTTTGCCTTCCTCTTCAATAAAATATGGTGAATAGTCACCTTCATGTAAACTAAAGACCAGTAAATGCAGTAAGTGAGTGATCATGCTTTTTCAACATTGTTCTGATAATAAGCGTTGTTATTTTAACAGCTTCTCTGAAGTTGCTGTATTTTCTTTGCAATGATAAATAGTAATAGAATTTGATGTCTAATCATATTGCCCTGATCCTGGATTCAATGTACTGTGTGTGAACATGGAAAATCAGTCCTGTGCAGGCAGATGTGAAGGAGCTCTGTTTTCCGTAATGCAGTCAAGAGTCACATTGATGCCTGCAGAGAAACAGAAATATGGTCTGTGCCTTACAGGATCGAGTATTCACTGTGCTGATTTCAGTTCCAAGATACCGTCTCTCTGCTGTCAGAACCAGTGGCTGTTACTGTGTTCCCTGTAGCAGCCTCTTGACCGTAAAGGTGTGCTCTGCTGGGGAAAGTAGCAGAGCACACCTGTTTCTGTTAGTTGAAATGATTAACTGGAGAGCAATTAGAAATGCAATGTATTTGAACAATAATGCAGTTGATTAAAAAAGGAAGCTTTTTTTAAATTCTTAGTCTGTGATGAAACTGTGCAGATGGTGTAGAATCATTTGGGTTTCTTATTTTAAAGTAACAGTTTAGAATAGACACATGAATATTGTATCTCCTTGGTTTCTACACCCCCTAATTTCCCTTAACTAGGCAGATGCACATAAAGTCCTGCGGCCACCCTATAACATCATTCTCTCCTAGAACTCCCTAACCTAATATCTCCTTTCTTTCTATGCTGTCTTTTCACTGTAGAAAAGGTGGGGATGAGGGGGGGTTACAGTGGGATCACTGTGCCTTACCTATCCTAGCGGAGACAAGGCACCGGGCATTGACCTTGCTTAGTTTACTTCCTGATAAAACTGCAGTGCCTTGGCACCATTAATACTTTACAGCTGGAGAGCTGATGTGTGTTACAGTATCCTGTGGTAAAACATAATTTTTGCAGCAGCGAAGACAGAGCCTTAGATTCCTGGGTGCACTGCTCCCATTGGCTTACTTGATAGGCAGGTTAATGACAACTTCAAGTGCTACTCCACAGACTAGCAAATGGAAGCACTTGTACAATGAGCTTCAGTCCCCTTCTCCCTTTTCAGAAAACAGATCTCTTCCCAGCAGCCACCAAATTTTGGCCTGAATCCTGCAATAAGATCTGTGTGGATGGATCTCTGCATCATGGACTGGGGCTCATAAGCACAAAATAGATTGCAAGGTCTTGGGGACACAGACCATCTTTCTGTGATGTGTCTGTGCCATGTCCACAACTGTTGTTCCCTGATCTATATCTGAATCTAGCCTGAAAAATCAAAATATTTCATTTTGTAAATGACAAAATGAACCATTTTAATACTTCTGAATTTTTGTTTTGTTTTCATTTCAGCCGAAGCATTTTGGCAAAATAGACACACATTGGCAACATGTTTTGGTTGACCCAAATCTCCATTTTTCAGCCAAGAAAGTTTCAGCTGAAAAATTTGCCCAGCTCTAATCAAGATATTCATGTAGGGGAAGGTCTGTCTAGATATCACATAATATTATATAATTATGTATGCACATAACCATGTGTACTGTACATACACATTTCATCATATATATAGATGTTTATCTAAGGAATGGTATGTGAATAGACATGCTGTCTTTGTAAGAGAGAAACACAGTATGCATGCCCAGGGCGCACTTTATTGTGGCACATGAGGTGGAATGTTGAGTGCAACTGGTACTTTGCTGTTCCCAAAACATTTACCGCATTCTTGTTTTTCAAAGTCAGCATCAGTAAATGACATTTTTCATTTAATTTAGTTAAAACAGGGGTTCTCCAACTTTGGAGTCCTGACCCACAGTTTGAGAACTGCTGAGTTAATACCTTAAGTATTCTTCTGAATGAATAACAGCAACATTTTATTAAGTTATCTTATTAGCAGTACTATTGACTCATTTTTTATCTTATTTATTCTAGCTGAGTGTTTGTATCATATTACAAACTTCATGAGGCTGCTTTCACAAAATGTACCTGCCACATCTCAGGTTCAAGGAGCTGGCTGATAAGAGAGCCATGTATGTGATTTAGATTCTGTGTGCAATCCAGTGGCCTCTGTTTTTACACTCTGCCAGAAATAAACAAATTGGAGGAAGGAGTAAGAAAACCATGTCAGATATTTTTAAACCCTTTTATGGGCTGATGAGTGTGGCTAAAGATTTCCAACTGGGCTGCTGGTGATGCCAAACTCCCTTCGTTCCCAATCTTATTGTTTCGTTTACCGTCTGTTTTTATGAGTACAACTGTATTTTAGCTGGAGTAAAACGTTCCTATTCTAGTGCGTTTTCTTCTTGTTGGAACTGTAGACAGGTTATTTTAGCTTTTCTTTTTCAGAGCAATGAGCAGCTGATCAGAAAGTCATATTGTAAGATAAGCCTGATGGAAATCATATTGATCCTTTGGACTGCTGTATCACCTTCCCTCCAAGGAACTCAAAGTGCTTTACAAACATCAGTGAAATAAGCTTCACAGTTTAACTTTGGGGGTAGGGGTTGGAATTATTAAACCCATTTTACAGGTAGGGGAAACTGAGATACAGATCATAAATGACGTGTGCAAGGGCAGATATGAAGGCCTTGGAATATCTCTTGACTTCAAGTCCCAGGCCTGATCTGCTAGCTCTGTGACTCAGTGCCCACTGAAACCATTGAATGGGAGTCTTTCCATTGACTTCAATGGGAGTTGGCTTCCAGCTCCTAAAGTGCAATCTGATCCGTAAATCTTCTCATTCATTAAGCTTTGCCTCCAATTTTTTTTCTGTGATAAATATTCTGGATGTGATAAACTTTGTAAATGAAATCTAGCATTGTTAACTTGAGCTATCTGTAACCATGTTCGATTACTTTCTCTTGCCAGAATCGGCAGATTAGAGAAGAAAATCTAGATTTTTATACGGAAAGATTGGGCCTCTCAACATGTTCACTTGACCCCCATCAACGTTTTAGAAGCAAAAAAGCCTGCAGTTACTTAGTCAGTTTCGTTCCATTATTATGCAGCGTGTGTGTAAGCAATTGTATAGCTTGCCACTGTTAAATTCTAGGAAAGGGTGCAACTTTGGCTGGAGTACACTTGGAGTCATTCCTTCCACCTCTTTCTAACCTATTTTCTGGTTTTATCCTACTGGAGAACATTGCCAAACCACAAATAAGGAGACAAAACTCTGCCCTGTCTTTTTTTTTTTTATCATCTAAAAAAAAATAAGAAGGAAGGAACGGGGTTGAATACTATTTACAGCAGCTTACAAAGATAAACCTATCTGTAATATAACAAGATACGAGAGGAAAATAATTGTACAAAATTACACAATCATAAGTTTCCACGACATACAAATAAACTTAAATGTAAATATGGACTGTAGTTTGCAATGGGAAGGGGGTGGTTCCACTCTGCTTATCGTGCTATGTTATAATTTGCGCTACAAGTTTATCAGAGATTTTTAATAAATTTCATAGCAGAGGTGTGAGGGGGGAAAAAAGTCAGGGAAAGGGGGGAGTAAGGAGCCCATAGGGGGATGTTGGAGAGCAAACCCACCCACACTCACCCTTCTGCGATGGCTCCTGTTTCCTGGGGCTGGGCCTGGCTCTCTGCTCTGGGTGTTGCAACATGGCCCACATGGTCGTAGCACCACTCCATTGATGGAGACAGAAGGACAGATGGGCCAAAACTGATAAGCATTGCAATCCCATGCGCTAGGTCACAACGCCGATCAAATTTGGCTCACTGCCCCTCTGTCTCCATCTATGGAAGGGTGGACGCGCCAAACCTGAGTGGGCCAGGTCACAATGCCCGGAACGGGGAGCCAGGCCAAGCTCTGTGGGATAGGAGGTACTGCTGATGGGTCATGGACTTCATTCAAATTCACGGTTATCTTGAAAACTGTGACCACTGCACCAAAATGGTAGCCTTATTAAAATAATGTCTCTTTCCACACTGCTGTTTTGTAATGTGAGAACACCGGCAAAATAGACAGCAAAACTCTGTCCAGGCTGAAGGAAGTGTCACTGCTGTTATTGAGTCTGCAGTCCTTCATCTCCTTGTCCTCCGGAATCAGTATATATTATTGAGGCAGAGCACATGTAGATACTTAGTAGTGGTTTAAAGGATACATGCATATACTGTATAGTGGCTTTCTCTAGGGTTAAAAGAGAATGACTCCCCATTATAGACTTGGTACTGATACCTGAGTCGTCTTGTTGAGACCTAGGTTAGATAATAAGACCTTCTCAGTGGTATGACATACTGATCCTGCACATTTCTCTGTTTGTTTGTTTTTATAAAATTGGCCACTTTTTTTTAATGCCAGATAAATGAGTGCTTTAATCAACATAGAGGCTCACCCATGTTGATATCTAATATGGAGATCTCATACTAAGAGGTCATCCTGCCTTCCTCGCAGCCTGCAGTCATACCCCCACAAGCCATAATCTTACACGCTAAGGCAGGGTCTACTTGGGTCAACACTTGGATGAGAGACCTTGAGAGAAAAGCTCAGGTTTTGTGGAAAATGGAGTAGGAGACTCCTCTGAACCTTCTAAGTCAATTCCAAGCTGGTCCCCGAAATATTGTTAAGGGCCTTTTAGATTATATATGTGGCATAGGTTCTGAAGAAAGATAACTGTTATTGAATAGATGTCTAATGCTTTGTTACGTAGACCCCAGTCAGCAAAAGTACTTATTTGCCTAACTTGATTTCAGTGGGACTGCTGACATGCTTAAAGTTATACACGTCCTTAAGTACTTTACTGCATTGAAGCAATTGGGAAGAGAAGTGCTACAGACATAAAATCTTTCTTAAATTTGCTGGATGTGAAAGTTGATCTTTAGGGCATCCACAGAACTAATGAAGAGCACTGGTCTCTGTTTAAAAAAAGTCAGGACATGCCAACAGTTACTATATAGTGGTTTCTGAAATGCCACAGCACCCCCTCTGTAATTAAAGTAGGAAACCACAATGGTATCTCTTAATAACTGAAGTAAATGTTGATTTTTAATGGTGACCATTCAGTGTGCTGAAACAGCTGTGTTGCAACATTAAGTTAAACTTGTTTCCTCTTATTTGCATAAAGGAAGCTGGATTTTATTTCTACTAGTTATTATGCCTTCTCCTTTCTTTTTTCTCCATCACCCACCTCAGTATTATTGCTATTGTTTTTGATCTGCAGCTTCTTCTCTTCAAAGAACCTAAAATAATATATAGAGATATATCTATCTCATAGAGCTGGAAGGGACCCAGAAAGGTCATTGAGTCCAGCCCCCTGCCTTCACTAGCACTGATTTTGCCCCAGATCCCTAGGTGGCCCCCTCAAGGGCTGAACTCACAACCCTGGGTTTAGTAGGCCAATGCTCAAACCACTGAGCTATCCCTCCCCCCTGATAGTATTTCTCATTAGCAATCCTTCCCTTTCGCCCAGGGTTGTGGAGGAGGGGAGTACAAGCGAACAGTTGTGATGTTAAGAAATCACATGCAATAAAGATGAATCCGGTATTTCAATCTTGCACCTTTCACTCAAACCACGTCAGCTTTAAAAAATAATGGAGTGCTGAAGAATCTGTGGGGGAAACTTATACATTCAGTACAAAATACTACCATACCATAATATATCGGTTTTCTGTGAGGACTGTTTGTTTCCAATAACTTCATTACGAAATATTCTATAGAGATTTATAAATATTGAATATAAAAATAAGCAAAACAAAAAAGTGCCACTAAAATCTTTTGCAAAAGAAAAGTGTTGCTGTCTCTTACACATATAGATTAGCCTGACACGCTCATTCTGAATGGAAGGAAGAAAACTAGACTGTGATGCCTTTTTGGTCTCAGAATAGCAGATCTCCCAGTTGAGCCCAAAATAACAAAACCTGTTTTAGCATAGATACCAGTAGTAAACTGATACCGTTGGCTTTTCCATGGCTCCTCCGTTTGTCCGTATTAAAAGTAGCAACAGTGTATTTCCATAAAAATAGTGTTGTGACAAAAATAAATTGATGTATTTTGCAGTCCAGAATAGCTTTTTGAAATGTAATGGAGAGGAAAGGAGAGCCTTTATTTTTATCTAACTTTTGGGGACAGAACAAACATGCAGTCTATGGCACGGCAGTAGGAAAACATGACCTTGGCTGAGTAGTATACCCTGCTGATGTCTAGCTTCTTTGTCTCAAGTGCAAAACATTGACCTTTTAGTCAAAGTACATTTTGAACTATTCTAATGTAAAACAAATCAAGGATTAAAATAAAGGTCCTTCCCAGTCTTTGTACCTTTGTAGAGCTGCCTTTCTGACAAGGGTGTGATTGTGGAGAGCTGTAGCCAAGGACAAGATTGGCCATTTGGTATCCTGGGGTCAGGATTCCGTGGTATCCTGGGATGAAAAGTTTATCAGTCCTCAGTACTGGTTACCCTCATTAAAAACTATCAGTCCAAATGGACAAGAATTAGCTCAAGCTCTGGGAAAGGCTCGCCTGTTCTCTTATTTTATCTAACAAGAAATATGAGGAATATTTAAAAAAAAAAAAAACCTCTTCACTGAGAGCATGAACACAAGCCAGCAGCAGGTACAGCCTACCTGTAATGACCATGTTGCAAAAGGAAGGGAAATAGCTTCCAGAATAGATACTCACAGATGCATTGGCTGTGAATGTTTGGCCTTCAACCAGAGGCACAGTGGAACCTTAAGAACTTGCCATATGATGGTGGGAACATCTTTGGGGAGCCAATGCAGTCCACCCTTACAAAGGCTCAGGGAAAGCAATGGCGCAGCTCTGTATTTTATAAGCATTCAGAAATTTAAATTCACACACACACACACACACACACACACACACACACACACACACACACACACACACTAACTATACTGGACGTGTGTGTGTGTGTGTGTGTGTGTGTGTGTTGATCAGTTTTTGCAGAAAAAACAATAACCCTCTTTTGACTTGAACTGAGTCCGAGTTCATGAATACATCCCTTACAGTGTGTTACCTGCATGGCACAGTTCCTGCCAGGCTTTTGACCTCTGGCTAAATATAGTGCCAGGGTGGTTTTGTTGCTTTGTTTGGATTATGACAGTGTATCAATAAACAGTTCAAACTTCATGGATGTTATTGCATGAAATATTTTCTTGTTTTGTTCTTTATGGATAATATATTTTGTGTGTTTTCCATAAGAAAAATATTTGCTTAAAGATCAAGTCTCCTATTAGGTGTTACACCAGCTAGGGAACATTACTGGCATTCTCCCGGTCTTTCAAATAAGATTTTTTTTTTTTTCATCAGCTCAGTAGGAGACAGGAATTGCAACATTTCTTTAGCAGCAAGGACAACTAAAGATAAATGCATTGAGATTATTTTTTTTTTTTTTAGCAGCAAGGACATGGTCAGGATTTAGATGTTGCTGAGGGGTGAGTGAGAAACTGCCTCCTTTTGAAGGATTGTCTGAAAGTGCCATCCATGTCTGTTCAAAATCCTAATTGTGGGAAACATATAAATGTCTGGAGCAGAGTTTGTCCACTCTGCTCCCTAGTCAGCTGCTTAGCCATGCCAGTGAATGGCAGCTGAACAGACAACTATTAACTTAAATCACTTCTCCCCTCCCCATATATATTCAGTGCCTTGTGGCTATAAATAGTGTGTAACGTTTAACAGGGAGGTGGGAGTGGAAAATCATAATTTACAACCGAAAACCCAATAGTTATTATTTTCTACATGTGTTCTGTAGTTTACAGAAGGACTAGCAGGTTCTAATGTGTGAATATTCTGCTGAGGAGTATAGAAGTCTAGAATGTACCAGAAATTAACTTTAGAATTGCTTACTCATTCTGCCACTGTGCAAGCAGTTGACTTGGTTTTACAGTGGTAAGTGCTAAGTAATCGTTTCTTTCTGAAAAGGTCCTTGTCTAATTCCTTTTACACAGTGCAGTCCACTTAAATGTTTAAGATTTCTTAAAGACTTCAAGCATTTTGTTCAGGGCTGTGTTCTGAAAGGGTGCAGGGTGAGGAATACTTTTTGCTGTGTGTCATCAATGATAGATCCCTCCGAACAAAATTTTTCACTGTGCCAGTCAGCGATCTTTCTTTTAGGAAACAAGCTGACAGTAAAGGAGTCTCGTGCAAAATACTTTTAAATCCATTACCATCCTACTTTTATGGCGCAATGACTGTAAGATAACCATTTATGGCTTAAATCATATTGCTTATTTGTTTGTTTTTTATATCTCGCATCTGATTTCTCAAAGCATTAAAGTAGGTAGAAATTGGTTTAAAAGCTCTTGTATGATGCTCCCAATTCTGCTCGTACTACAATTTGTGCGAACAGTTTGTGTAAACAAGGTGTTCCCTTACAGCAGCAGGCTACAAAATGTAGTTTTAAATTTAAAAATGTAATAATTTATATATGGGAATTTTATTTGGATTTCCAGGGGGCTTGGTGGTCTAACATCCGATTTTTGGGAATGCCTAGGTTACATGGAACCAGTGGTTCAAATCTGACCATGGTTTATACAGGTCTTCAACCTTCCAGTGCACAGTAGATCAAGTGACTAACATGCACTTGTCAGGGGGAGGATATGCTTTTTGGAATAGATCTTAAAAATGGAGAGAACCTGCTCTTCGTGGATATCAAAGCACCGTAGTATACTTCGTAAGGTTAGGGTAAAACCCAGTGTTCCTGTCCAAAGTCTTCCCCTCTCCCTGTGATGGTGGTGTGACATAAGTTGCCACCATTCATCCCAGAGGTGGCTGTATGTTAGTGCTGCTGGGTTTAGACAGTTAATAACTTTAAATGCTTTATATTTAGCCTGTAAAATTTCATAACTCTGTAAGCTAAATTAAATGGTTCTTTTTTCCCCCTCTGACTAATGCTGTCAGAATAGTTTTTCTTCTGGTTTACTTTGCAAAAATACCTAGTGGTGAATATTCGTTTGTGTACGTATAAAACTTGTTTAATGGAACTCCTAATGCAATGATTTTACTTGCAATCAAATGAAAATATGATAACTGAAACAAACAGCAACTTCTTCTACCAATGCTACCACTCCAACAAACCCATCAAAAAATGTAGAGTGGATATCTATATAAGAAAGTTATTTTGACCTTTTAATGTCATTGTAATGTTTTCTGTGACTGGGAACTAACTGGTAGCCCTAAGATAGGGAAAGACAGTGTGCGTGGTTGCGACGAAGTTGATGTCTGTTCTGTACAGAAAGGCATTTTATGTTGTCATACCAAATTACACTGATGTCTAGAAGTTCTGACAGCACTGTGGATTGTTCTGCACTTCGGCTTTATTTTTTTATGTTCTGCATAGACCATAGGGACTGTATTGGCATTCAGGCTATAAGTAAAGCTGTTATGTTATTGAAGTGTAATGAGTAAATGATGGAAACCCTGCCTCTGGCCTTATGAATCATAGGAAACTTCTTTATTGATTTAATAAAGAATGTGCCACAGATTATAAAGAGGCAAATATACACACATAAGGCCTACATATGTTGTTGTGATTAGCTTCTTTCTGTTATAAATGCTTGTCTTTGTAGAATGTGTTATGTACACATATGCTGTAGTTTGTCTTCTACAAAGCAATAATAATAATAATAATTGGCACTTACATGACTCTTTAATTCTTCAGAGTACTCTACAAGCAGTGACTATTGCTCTCAGCACTCCTGGGAGGTGGTGTTATTCCCACTTTAAACACAGAGATGCTAACTAAGTGACTTGACACAGTTAGCACAGGGGAGCCTGATTATACAGCACCTCCAAAAAGTGCATTGTGTGCTCCCCTTTATGGGAACAGCTAAACAAGCCAGTGCAGGAGATGGGGGAACCACTGCACCTACCTTCTCTTCCCCCACTCCCTAAGCCTTGCTCACCCATATAAAGCCGAACATAATCTTGCCCAAGCAATGTACAACTAATCTATGGAAATGAACAACAAAATTTCCACGGATGGTTGAATTGTTGGATCGGTTAGACCAGTGGTCCCCAACACGGTGCCCACGGGCGCCATGGCGCACGCTGGGGCATTTATGTGCGGGGCCACGGCTTAAGCCGGAGAGAAGCCACGGCCCTGCACCTGCCGGGGACCGAGAACTCCGGGGCTGCGGGCGCCGGTGTTCTCTGTCCCCGTCAGGCGCAGAGCCCGCCTAGTGCCCAGCAGGGGAGAGAAACCACGGCCCCGCACCTGCCAGGGACAGAGAACTCCAGGGCTGCGGGCGCCGGTGTTCTCTGTCCCGGCAGGCGCAGAGCCCGCCTAGTGCCCAGTAGGGGAGAGAAGCCGGGGCCCCGCAGCTGCTGGGGACAGAGTACTCTGGGGCTGCGGGCGCCGGTGTTCTCTGTCCTCGTGGCTTCTCTCCGGCTTCTCCTCTCTGGATTCATATATTATGTAATATTAAATATGATGTTTTTCGTATTATTTAATGAACAAATACAAAATAAGCCTTGAAAAATTGTTGGCGCCTGCCACACTCTTCTGAAAACATGAATGTGCTACTGGCCACAAAAGGTTGGGGACCACTGGGTTAGACGAATGGGAATGCTGCAGAGTCATTGGTGTTGCACGACAGAGGAGTCGTCCTGGGTTTCGCCAGATCTCATAACTTCAGCAGGAGCCTCCATTCCCTTCTCGGTGGTATTTTGTGTTGCCTGAGAATTCTAGACCACTGAGGAACCTAAAAACACAGGTGTTTGCTCAGAGAACGGAGCTGTCATTTCATCATGAAGATTATTTACCATCTAGTGAACACCGATCTCCGTCATCTTGTCTAGACATTTCCCTTACTTGCACTTCAATGGGGGATGAAGAGGATAATGTAGAAACATGCTTGTAGTACTCTCTCTATGCTGGCTTGACTTCATTCTGTTGTTTTGGTTTTTTTAATTGTTTATGGATACATTTGGTGTTGGTTATGGTGGGGCTGTAATTGCAATGGCTAGAGTCAGTAAATACAGCCCAAGGCAGATTTTGCTTATGAAAGCTGTATGTGGCTGGCTCTGGGTCAAGTTCAGCTCTTGGATGCTCAGCCAGCTTCCATTTGACTCCCCGGGGAGTTGCTGATGTATGTCAGAGTACAGTATTTGGCCCTATCCACAGAGACTTTCTTTTCACTTTTATTCTGTTCTTAAAGATATTTACCAAGATACTTTTGTAAATGTACGAAATTACACTGTTTAACATCTCAAACCAGTCATGGTGTTTTGCTAGTCCTCAGTTGTGGCCTAGCTCTGCTCCTATTAAAGCCAGTGGGAGCTTACCCTGACTTCAGTGAAATCAAACTCAATTGACTCAGTGTAAGCAGTGTTAGGCCAGCCTTGTGTAAACGTAAACATTAGCAGTACTTTTCGTATAACAAAATCAGTTTCCCTCTTGATTGATCGGATAAGACCGAAGTCCAAGATGCTGTATTTCCCTCTCAAGAGCTGATGACATTTTAAGTGTCAGGGAGCCAGCTGCAGCAGGATCAGTCTCCTGGCAACACACTGGGCCCAGCTGGCAGGGGCTGCCTGGTTGACGGCACTTCCTCCCCGGGCGAGGGGTGTAGCTAAGCTACTACTTGACCCAGCAGCAGCCAGAGCTTGCTGTGCCTGTTCCTGCCCAGTCTGTTCTTGTGCCCACTTCAATTCCTGCCCATCTCCATCCTGGTCTCCCCTGGCTCTGCTTCTCGACCACGTCTCTGGCTCCCCCTTTGGCTGTGGCATTCAGCTTCTGCTTCCCAGCCACGTTCCCGGGTGTGTCCCGAGGTCTTGATTCTTGACTCTGGCTCCACGCTAACCTCGAGGCCTGGCCACCCCCTGACTCTGACCATTGGGACTGACCACCCATGTCCTGGTTGTGATCCTGACCTCAAGCTTCTGAAACCGTGGAAAGACTATAGAGAAATTCTCTGTTTCTAGTGCACATGAGTTTCTCAGATCTTTTACTATGATTATTTATTTTGTTTAAAATAATTTATACAGACCCCCAAATGTACACAGCTCTTTATGGGCCTGATTCACAGCTCAGTGACGACATTGGAAAACCTTCCACTGATTTCAGTGGGCTTTGGATCATGTCCCATATGCATGTAGAGTAAGGCAAGTTTCTTGCCCCAAAGACTTGCAATCGAAGTGTCTATCTGCCCTACACATCTGACCATAACATGTATTTTTGTATGGCTTGATTAGGGAAGTTTGTGTTCTAACACTGGGTTTGTATGGTGGCTAGGACATGATCATATAACTGTGTTGGAGGAGGGTGTCACAATCTGTGGATAGGAGTTGATAATACCAGAAACCGTATTTTCCTGCACTGTTCAATCTGCTTTAGAATCTGGAGATCCCCCTCCTGAAGTGGGAACACTGAATTGCTGTTCAGTGTCTTGACTAGGTATGACCCAGACTGCAACACAGTTCCTTGACTGGGGGTCTAACCTTTTTTCCCAAACTACAAACAGTGAACATGTAGACACTTCTAACTGTTCCCTGACACAATTAGACTTCTAGGCCCTGATCCTACAAACACTTAAGTGCTTAACTTTACTGTTGTGAGTAGTCCTATTGACTTGAGGGGAACTATTCGCAACAGGAAAATTAAGACCATGTCTAAATGTAGGATCAGGGCGCTAGAACAAATGGGCCTTTAAACAATACAAAGGCAAAACATTGAACAACACTTCAGAGAGGAGAATCCTTTAGTGCCAAATTGATTCTAATTATCAACACAGCCCTGCAATCAATGGAGTCAGACCTGGGCTGAATTTGGCCAGTAATCTCCAATCAGGGACTCAGTGGACTCAAGTCTAGGAGGAACTGCTTTTTTTATCTATATTTATTTTTAAAATGATTGAGTTTTATTCAGGCCTGACTCACCACTGTGCCACTCCAGTTTTATACCACTGCAACTCAGTTTCATTTAAGTAGAGTAAAACCAGCATATTGCATGGTGAATCAGGCCTGGAGTTTTTCACTCTGTGCATACTTAGTTACTAAATTGGCATCTTAAATGTTTTTAAATAATCTTCCTTGTTTAACAGAAGCTTTTCTGTTTACCTTTACTAGCAGGTTATTCAATTCTGGAACAGCACGAAGCAAAAGGCCCAGTTATTCTGTTGGCAGAATTTCTATATTGTTGCTATGGGAATAGTCCCTGAAGTGCTGCAGAATTGCAGTGACTCCTGACGGTTCTACAGCAGATTGTTCCACATTCATGATCACTGGAAAATTAGTTGGGATTTCATGACTTTGAGGACTGTAATTTAAAGTTCCCTTCCATAAGTTATTGTAGCACAAAATACACGCATTAAATATAGCCTCTGGGCCAGACACATGGCGTTTCATTTTTATCTTGTTTTTGAAAGAGCAAATGTTTTGCTACAAATTAACTTGCAAATAAAGAACAGAACTACATACTAACTTCAAAAATGTGTTTTATTTTTAGTTCCCAAGAAGATGAGCGGCCCATGTCTCCCTTCTATTTGAGGTATTTACTCCTCCTTCTTTTTGTTGGTTTCTCTGTGCGGGAAGGACTTGATATTTTAACATAATGTTGGGGATGATGCCAGAAATGTGTGAACAGGCTCTAATCAAGTCTGAGATTATTGTTTACTGTCATGATCACCTCAGCAGCCAGTGGGGTGGGTGAATCCTCTGAGATGTAAAAAGATTGGAAGCTTGTGGGCGTGGGGTTTGAGTTAACATCAGACTAGTAAACTTTTCAGTTAGCGGATGAACTTGATTTTCATGTTGATTACATAATTTCATTACATAATTTCGTTCATTAGATAATATTCATTTTAAACAACTCATACTGTACAAGCTCAATGGCAGCTTTGCTACAAGCCCTGAGTAAGAGACAGCACATAGTTGCACTGCCCCAGAAACCAGATTGAAAGTTAGCAGCCATGTAGTGGCAACTTTCCTGCTATTGCAGGAAGCCAGTGCAGGAAAATAAGAAAATGCTTTACTTCCAGACATGCCTGTTCAGGGGGGAATTACCATCTGTCTGTATGAGAGAGAGGCTTGTGTAGGACTCATAGATCTTGAAAGGTGTGTTTGGGGGGGGGGGGGTTATTGATTGTCATAGCAGTGAAGATACATATGCAGATTGTTACGTAGCCTAAAATTTCAGCCCATCACTCCAAGCTATGACTGTGTCTACCAGTCTGAATAATTCCCCTCCCTCTTTGGTGTTTACACTTGGATACTGGTGGACTCTCACTGTATTTCCCTCTTCCCCTTTTAGTTGTTGCCTAGAAACTTCACTCCTAGCTCTCTGTCAGAATTACTGATTCCCATGTTTCTTCCTCCCATTTAGTGTACGTATTCCAGATTATTTTTCCTTATCTCACATTTTTCCTTGTGGAATCTCATTTTTGTTATTTTCTGCCCATATTTCTAACCTCTTTAATTTCCTGTATTGTTGTCTCTCTATCCCGCCTGGAGTTTGCAACTCTACCCACTTTAGCATCATCTGCAAATTTCATTAACATGCTGTTCATTCTACCTCCCAGATCATTAATGAAGATGTAAGTGAGATCAGACCCTAACATAGATACCTGTAGTATCCAGGCTATGCAGCTACCCCCACATCTCATTGCATTTTCATTTATTTATTATGCCTTAATGCTGTGTTATATTTTTACTCTAGATAGACAATTCCTTGTAGATATTGTTACAACAGTAGCTAAAAATAAAAGATCATTGGACAGAAATTGAAACAGATATACTTCCTTCTAACTAACCCTGAAGCTTGTGGTAGGCGGAGGGAATATAATAAGGACACTTACTAATTATGTACCGTACTGTTTTCTTTTGAGTTTCCTTTCTGTTAAAAATGACTCATGAAAGCATCCCTATTCAGGAAAGCTCTTAAGCCTGTACTTTTCTGAAGAGGGATGGACTAAGCACATGTCTAAATGCTTTCCTGATTTGGGACCTAATGAGAGCTGAGACCTCCCTTAGAGCAGAAATCTCCTCTCAAAGAAGATCCAGGAGAATATCAGTTGAGCTGGTGTGATCAAGAGAAATTAGGATGCATGGTTTGAGTGGAGTTATTGATGAAGAATCAAGAAGCCTATTAGAGGGAAGGATGGACTCTGGGATTAGAGGAACAATATTTCTTAGGAGGAGGAAATTAGAAAGATTCAAGTGGTCTCTTAAGTGTAGGGTTGGCTTTAATGGGAATGGATGAGAGAGCTCTGAAGGACAGTGACTTCTATGAGAATGGGAAGATGTACTTTGCAAATTTGAAGAGGAGTAAATGAGAGCCAATAAGTAGTTTGAAGAAATGGCAAATAAGAACAAAGAGGGAGTAGCACACCTTGTGATATAAGCCCTCATGCCTAGCTTGTTTTTCTTTTGTAACAACGCTGAGAAGCAATTACTGGTAAATAAAACCAACAGCTTGTAACTCTTGCTGTTATTTATCACACATCAGAAATGTGTAATTGTTAGGCTGGTTGCCAGGTGGAGGTAATTTGGCAGGGGAGCCAGTGCAGGCTGGGCAGCGGCTGGTGCTTTTTCAGTTCAGAGCTCCTGTGGTGGGTGGCAGATTTTTCTCATGTGACTTTTACAATTTTTATTGCTGCTCCAGCGAAGCAGATTTCGTGTTGTAAGCAACTTTGTTCCATGCAAGGGGCTGGGGGAGCCCTTTGAATCAGTGCATAGGTTGGTCTGGTGGTCCATTTTATTTGTCCTGGTTTGCTGTTAACCAAGCTTACATAGTCTGCAGCCTTATTCATGTGATACAACAATTGAATAATTAATGTAAATAAATAGGGATGTGGGTTGCTAGGAGAGTAGTCATTTCTGGGTTTGTACTGTAGTACAGGAATTTCATGCAGACGGTTATGTAACATGCTAGTTGGATGTGAACTAGAGCTGTTAATATTCCAAATGCTACGTAATACTTGGCTTCTGCCAACTAGCAGAACATTCTATCACTTTTGCGAATGTCATGATGTTTTTATTAAACTCCTTTTACTTGATTCTGTATTTCATAGTCCATGACTAGTGAGAAACAACTTTCTTTTCCTTGATCGTATAAAAAGAAAGAAACAAAACAACCGAAGTGCAAGAATTAGTACTTAAATGATGTTCCACATGTTATTGTGAATCAAAACTGTTCTTAACCCACTATTATTAAAATATACTAATTAAAAAAATCCATCTTTGGGGGATTTTATTGGAAACTGGGGCGAGAATACAACTCAAGTAAGCCTGATCAAGAAGATCTAGTTCACTTGCTCAGCAGTGCTGTATTGAATACCTTGCAATGTGAATATTTCAATAATAAAAGAAAGGGAAAACCTTACTGGCAATTGCTTGTCCTAGAAGTTCGTGCTTGAAGGGCATATATGTTCCAGAATGTCATATAATGAAAGCCATGGGAACATTAGAACTGAAATTGTTACATAAGAGGGAGCGCTCTGGACGACTTGGCTTATATAACAGGAAAGCTAATGTCAGCTGTGTTAGATAACGCAATTTCATGTACAAGTAGCAGCTGGCAAAGTCCATTCCAAGTAAGGGCAGTTGCACCCAGCCTGGTAAGATGAACTAATAGAAGGTAATAGTGATCTGTGGTGACGTGTATGTTCTAGAAATTACATTATCATATAGACTATTTTTAAAGAAATTTCTCAATGGATATATCCTGACGTAAACCAAAGGAATGGAAAAAGAAGATAGCCCTGCATCTCAAAGCAGCCAATTACTAGTAACTCATAAATCATGCTATCTCACTAATGAGTACCATAGCCACAGGAACTAGAGGTGTGGGGGGTGCTGCAGCACCCTCAGGTTTTACGCGGGGTCTCTGGACATGTGCCCAGCCCCCCACTCTCAGGACACGGCACTGCTTCCGGCCCCAGCTGTGGGGTGGGGGGGCATGGACAAGGGTAAGGGGGCTGACTTTCAGCACCCCCCCCCCACTATTAAAAGGGTTCCAGCACCACTGATGAGTACTGTATTGAAATGATACCATACCCAACCCAGCTCTTACTGAAGTGTGTGGCAAAACTTGCATTTGACTTTAGGTCTGGCCCTGCACACACTGCATTCATACATCAGGTGGTTTTCCCCGGTGTTATCCTTGTGTTTTTCCTTTCAATCCCACTGTTCTCTTTCTTTGTGGTAATGCCCCTCCCTCTCTTTCTCTCTTTAACATCTGTCCCATGTTACTCAAGAGAAATGGTCTTATCAGTGCAGCATTACTGACAAGAGTCTTAGCCTGTTTGGTGCGTATGGGCAAATCATGCAGTGACATTTACTGTGTCTATTCTGATGTCAGCCTTTCAGGACAAAATTGAAAATCTGTTTGTAGAGTTATTGGCTGTTACTTAAGAGGCTGATCCGGCAATCTCTTGAGCACCTCCTGAGAGAATCAGAGTCCTAATGTTAGCTAGTCAGAACACTTTGAATGTTGGGCCCTTTTAAAAAACGAAATGTTGCTGGGCTGGTGGTTCTGTGCTCCACTGCATGTGCAGTAGATGAAAGTGGTAGAGGTGAAAGAAGCCTGGAGTATAGATCTCTGTATACCTATTACTCTACTCCAGTAAAGTTTTAGCCTTAGCCAGGGTACTTGCATCACTCAGATATCTCTGCTTTGAACGGTAGGTGCCAGTGTGCACCAGTCACAGGAAATTATACTAGAACAAGGGATAAAGGGAGGCATATATAAGAAAAGCAAAGGAGAATTGCTATTCTTCATAGGATTCATTTTTCCTGACATTAAAATAACCATGCAAATACAATATACCACATTAAGGTAAGGCTAATTGTGTTGTATCTGAACTTTCAAAAATATGAAACTATATTAAGAGAAGGTTGAAATCAAGTCCATACCATGGTTGGACATAGCTAGGCATTTGCAGCACATCATCATCGTCAGATTTTATATACAAAAAACAATCCTCTCCTGCTTTGAAGATTTGTACATCAAATTTCAGCATGAAGCAAATTTCTTATAATGGAATTGTAAATTCTAGACAAAACACGAGCTATGTTACAGACCTTAAGCTGTAAAGGAGAAAGCACCTAACATTATGATTCTGGATAATAAATAACTTTTACACAGATTCCAGCCTCTTCTGATCCATTTAAACATTGAAAAGTCCCATTGTTAAACCAGAGGAATTATGTACCAGCTAGACTTTGGAATTGTTCTGTTTTTAAAAAGCTGTAGAAACTGTTGTCATTGGCATTTTTCCTCAGCAGCTTTGCTAGAAGAGTGAACTTGTTTGCCTCTATTGTAATTTTCCTTTGGTTATCATTTACATTTTCTTTTTGAACATTTTGTTTCTCTGCATAAAGTATGTGCATTGTAAGTAACCCCCTGTGTAAATGATAACATTAGTTCCAAGCTCTGAGCTCTCCATAGCCTGAGACATTGATAATTATAGGTCATTATTGATGGCCAGGAAGCAACACTGTATGCTTAAAAATATTTTTAATGTTTTAGATTAAATTTATAGATGTTTTCCATGCTGTTTTAATGCACCTTCCCTGGGGCAGAAGGGAAAAGCCAGTCCTGTGCAAGATTATAGTACGGTATGTTCTGACTAATTCCAATTACAGTTCTTAATATTTGACAGTAATACATTTTGCTCTGCAGTGCCTCTGTTATTGCAGGGAAGGTTTTCAGTTCCTGAGTAACATCAATCATGTGGCTAATGCAATAATAGGTAAATGATACACTGCACAAGGTGCAGATATTGGGAAGTTTAATTCAAAATCATGACAGGGTATATTCAGTTTAGATTAAAAGACGAGGGTTCATTAAAGAGGTAAAGAGTTGTGGTACCCAAACTTTTCCAGCTGTGACCTCTCTGGGAGCCATGACAGATGTGTGAGACCAAGTGCAAAATGAAATCACCCTCATTTGCACTTTTTGGTAGCTTTATTGTAGCAAAGAACAATAGGTGAAATTCTGGACTGTGCCTCTAAGAGTGTGTCTACACTGCAGAAAAAAAGTGTGTTTTTAACTGGGGTTAAAATAGCAGTGAAGAGAGGGAGACTTGCCTTTAAACTCAGGCTAACAGTGTGAGTTAAAACCTAGAGGGCAGGGCTCCCTGGGAATGATCATGAGTTAAAAGCCAAGTTGCTGGGTCTTTGCTGCTATTTTAACCCAAGTTAGTTAAGGTGTGTTCTTAACTCAGGTTTTTTTTTTTTTTCTTCCCCCCCGCAGTGTAGACTTTCTCTAAGGGTACGTCTATACCCAGCCGCTAGTTCGGCGGCTGGCAATCGAACTTCTGGGTTCGACTTATCGCGTCTTGTCTGGACGCGATAAGTCGAACCCGGAAGTGCTCGCCGTCGACTGCGGTACTCCAGCTAGACGAGAGGAGTACCGCGGAGTCGACGGGGGAGCCTGCCTGCCGCGTGTGGACCGAGGTAAGATCGAACTAAGGTACTTCGAACTTCAGCTACGTTATTCACGTAGCTGAAGTTGCATACCTTAGTTCGATTTGGGGGGTTAGTGTAGACCAAGCCTGAGAGACACAAACATAGAACTTGTAGACCAAGTGGGGTGTGGCTAAAGTGGCTTAAGCCACCTACGAAACCTCGAAGTCTTGAGCTGCCCTGGGAGCTGGAGAGGACTCTGGCATAATTTAGACAGCCCTGAGGGCCTATCTAAGTTATGGCTGCTTCCTTGGGCTACCCCTGCCCAGAATCTCCACAGTGCTGTGTGCTGCAGTCCCCTCACCCCCGCCCAGAACTCCCCCTCCTGTCTCCATCACCCTTTCCCAGCAGCCCCACTACTCCTGGCCTTGTAATGGGGGGTCTCAGAGGGCAACCTTATGGCTGTCTTCCGCAGTGCTTACATTGGAGGGGAATCCTCCTCAAGGCAGAACCAGGGTTTTTAGGGCCCATTTACACCACTCCAGCCCTTTTACCTGGTGTAAAGGTACCAGAGCAGAGGTGAGACTCTCACCCTGTATTTTTACCTTGATGACACTCACGATCTTCTAAGATTAATTTCCAAAGATATCCAACCAGTAACTAGTTATCTCGAGATGCGTGCCTCTCCGTAACATTGCTGTGTTCAGTTTGCCTAATTCTATGCTATTGTAATTTCCAGCTTTCAGTGTATTAGTGTCAGAAGTTTCTTTGCAATATTTAAAAATAACATAAATAAACAAGGAGAACGGAGGCAGAAATGATTGAGCAAGTGATGAAGGCTTTCTCTTTGCTAACAGATCCTTTGGATCAGATTCTCCTCTTACATCAGTTTGATACCACTGGAACTCCATGAACTTCATGAAGTTACTCCTGTTTTGCCCTTGTGTACAAGGAAAATCAAGCCCCTTACAATGAACGTGCCCAGCTTTGTAATATTCAGGAGAGAGTGGAACTAATTGTAATAAAAGCTGGTCTATTGAACTGTAACAGAAATAAATCAGTCCACTTGCCTAATGGGCCTAAATGGAACAGTATATACGACCCTCCCCCCCCCCCCCCCCCCCCGCTTAAGACCCTCTTTTCATTGGCGTTAATAGCAATGGGAGCTGGGGTTGCTCAGTACCTGTGAAAGTCAGATGCCCATAACTAGGTGCCTAAATATGAATTTGGAGGCCTTTAGGCACCCAGGTTTGAATGATTTGGCCTTTATGTAGCTGGATATTAATGGCTTGCCCTGTATTAATGGAGTAGTGCTAGAAAAAATTAGCATCTGTTGTCCGAGATGGACAGGGACCTGGAGGATGTGGCCCATGAAGTAAATCATTTTTTCCTATGCATGGGAGAAGGTACCTTGAGGTGATAGGGTACACCTGACAAAGGCTGAGGTGTCCATGAGACTTGGGTTGTATTTGCAAGTTTAGGGAGCTGGGTGTAAGCCAGGGGTGGGCAAACTTTATTGCCCGAGGGCCACATCGGGGTTGCAAAACTGTATGGAAGGCCGGGTAGGGAAGGCTGTGCCTCCCCAAACAGCCTGGCCTCTGCCCCCTCCCACTTCCCACCCCCTGACTGCCCTCCTCAAAACCCCCGACCCATCCAACCCCCCCTGCTCCTTGTCCCCTGACTTCCCCCTCCCGGGACCCCCACCCCTAACCGCCCCCAGGGCCCCACCCCCTATCCAAACCCCCTGCTCCCAGTCCCCTAACTGCCCCAACCCCTATCCACATCCCCGCCCCCTGACAGGCCCCCCTGGGACTTCCACGCCTATCCAACCACTCTCTGCTCCCTGTCCCCTGACTGCTCCTCTGCCCCATCCAACCGCTCCCTGTCACCTGACTGACCCCCTGCCTGGCTGCCCCCTGTCCCCTTATCATGCTGCTCAGAGCAGCAGGAGCTCTCAGCCCCGCCGCCCAGCTGGAGCCAGCCATGCTACCCGGCAGGAGTGGTGGGCCAAAGTGCTGGCGGCACAGTGCACTGAGGCTGCCGGGGAGGGGGGAAAGCGTGGGAGGGGCCGGGGGCTAACCTCCCCAGCCAGGAGCTCAGGGGACGGGCAGGACGGGCCTGTGGGCCGTAGTTTGCCCACTTCTGGTGTAAGCTAACACTGGGGCACTCTGGTGATTCAGATCCCCCCCCTAGGGGAAAGAAGTATGAAGGGGTTGTGGGAGCAGGTCAGTGAGGGGTTGGTGTTTAAAACAAGACTTTTGTCAGGAATTTGTGGCCTTGGCTGGTTCTGAGGAAGCATGAAGTCCCAGAACTGGATAACTCTTCAAATGATGTCAGTGGGGGCATGGGGTGGAGCAGTAGAAGTACAGTATAGTGAAATGAAAATAATCGACTGTATATATGAATGCGTCAAACACAGAAGGAGAAAATTATTAACCAAGCAGGACATGAGTTCACATTGTTTCACTGATTTAATGAACAAAGCTGCTATTTAGAGGCAATTAATTACGCAGTAAGACATGACAAGTAATGTGTTTTGGGCATTCATAGCATGCCTTTGGGTGCCTTATGAAGCATGAAGCTGAGGACCAAGTGACTTCAGCCACCCAAGAAGTTCAGCAAACCCCTAGGAATTTGTTACCAGAAGTGTTTCTTTGCTGTTAGCTTTTTGAGAATTTCTCATTAAATATCTCCATGTATTTACTGGAGGTTATTAACATAGTCAGAAATACACACATACCATTTGTGCCTAACATTCTAAAGCTATTTCATAATTCTGTTTACTCCATCAAGATTTTTTTTTAAAAATGGCCTAACTTCCTGGCTAATGGTACAGAATAGAACCAATTTGGCAGTGCATTTTAATTAAGCTTCAAACTTAAATAGCATGGAAAGCCAATTACTGTGGAATTATAAGAAATTTAGTGTATCTGAAAACTTCTCCTTCAAAATCCCAGTATTATTGAGAGACAGGCCCAGTAAAGAGCATTAACATATCACAGGACCAAGAAAAAGGTAGTTTCTAAATTTAAAAGGGCTAATGAAGCTTTTTTTTTAAAGTACTTTCTCTCTCTTCAGCAAGTGGTGGTGGGTGGGTGGGTGTGTATTTACTTCATGCTCTCTATATCCATGAAGTAATTTTAAAATCAGTATTGTATAGCTCTCAGATAGAACCTACAGTCCCTTAGTAGATATTTTATAGCTACCCCAAAATAATTGCCGTATGTATATGTGTCATTAAAAAATAGCAGGTTTAATGGTCTTGAAACTGAATCCGTGTTGATGAGGTCAGTTTTGTTACAGGTTAAAATCACTACTCAATATATGTGGAGGTTATGAAAATGTTTTGAATTTTATACACTGTTTTGCATTTGATTTTTATTTACTTTTTTCCTAGAAGAAGAACTGCATGCTCTAATAATCCTTTCTCCACAAGTTTAAATGAAATTACATGATAAAAGGCAAAAAATAGTTTTAGGGAATAATAATCATTCCCCCATAATCCTTCAAAATTCTGCCCAAAGCGTGAAATATCACCAGTAAACAAATGGAATGAAGAGCTCAAGACTACAGTCATGGAAACAGGAGTTTGCATTTTTACACAACAGTAATTTTGCTGGGATTATATGGCATAATGTGAAGGAAAATGCTATTTTCTGAGTTTAATCTCCTCTTAAGCGTCCTCTCCTTTTTAGACCCCATGTCTTTTTAAAAAAAGAAAAAAAGAAAAGAAAGAGAGAGCTTATTGGGGGTGGAGGACGAAGAGAGATGAGATAAAGGGCAAGTGAATATGTGTGTGTTAGATATCAATATTTGATATGTATTGTATGTAAATATTAGAAATGAGAAAGTACAGAAATTTGATGTAAAGTTAAAGTACAACCACACTTGTGTCAGTTATACATTTGTGAGAAACTACATTTATTATGCAACTTTGGTACCTCACCTGCCTTCTGCCCAGCAACCCATTCCCATGGGATTTATTCAAACCTTCCAAGAAAAATATGAAACATTTCAACTCTTTGAAGTTGCTGAGGAGTTCAGGAATCCTGCAATAGGTTCCAGGGGAAGAGACAGTAGTGGGTGGATAGACAGCGGGTGAAGTGGTCAAATATGTATGATCAGTAGCAGAGCCATGTAATAAATTAAATTAATCACCTAGATATTGCCTACATGTGTGTTGAGGAGAGTCTTCCTCTATATCTGTCTCTTTGTGTGTGTAAGGGTAATATTAAATACAATAAGATGATACAAATGATAAATGTATTAATCGGAAATATACAACTGTATGTGTATTATATAGGTATAACATCCATGTATACATGGAATAGACTGCCAAATATACATGTGCTTTCATGCTATGTGAATCCTTTGAGGAACTGTGTCTGGGGTAGAAGTCAGATTTTACAGGTGAAGCCATAGTTGAAGGGAGTGGCATGTGTGGATGTACTGCACTAATTTACACACACCAAGCTGGTTAGTGGGGATGCACTGAATTCCTTGCAGGAACTAAAAGCATGCTGGCTTATCTACAACATGTAGGCTTGCAGTAGTTCTATCCTCTAGACTGTAGAGGCGTGCTGTTGTGTGGCTTTACTAAACTGATTTTTGTGACACTTCTATTTTACCTCCTCACACCAGTTCAACCCCCTCTCCCTACCACTTGCTACCAGCGAAGCGACAGTGTGCTTTCCTTCTGAGGAACATGAGTGCTCCAGCCTTCTGGCTAGCATCAGGTCTCTGCAGGGAAGCTACAGTTGTTTGGTGGGGGAAATATTAAAGAGAAGGGATAGAAGAAACCTTAGAAACTGTGATTGGTTTAAAGTAATAGAGCAATTGTTGAATCATCAGCAATTAAAGTTTCTGAAAGGACGCCCCTTGCATGTATAGATTAAAAACAGTAAATTTCTATTAAGGTGGCACAGTAAACCTAGAATTCTAGAGTAAGACTTTCACAAGTCCCTCTTGTAATCTAACGTAGGGTCAATTTACGTCTGAGTACACCAGGCAACCCTGCTACTGATCCTCTTGCTGATAAGAGGATAAAGCCAAATGCAACGTTTAAGCTAACTTATTTGGTTTAATTAATATTGTAGGCGTGATGAACAGGAGTGAAATCTCACATGCCCTCTTATCTGCAAAGCTGAGTCAACACATGAGGAGCAATCTGATGCTACATGAAAGGGGAGGAACTTTCTTTGGCCTAATCTAATCTGACCCTGCAGTTAGAGAGCAGAGCAGTAATGGTCATGCGGGATGGCACGTCACCTTACTTGAAAGTGCTTTGAACAGTGAGTGGCGACAGCTAGAATTAGGTTATTTTACCTCTTCCTGAGCCTGGAGTCAGACTGAGAGGCAAACAGAGAGGACAGAAAATATACTTAAAAAAAAAAAAAAAAAAAGTGGAGAGGGAGCCAAGGACATGAAAAACAGGGAGTTGGGGAAGGGGAATCTGTGAAGAGGAAATAGGTTTTGCCTCTTTCCTGATGAGTAGTTTAAAACTTGTTAAATGTTAAGTCAGTTTATAGTGTGTACGTTTTGAAATCTTGACTCAAAAGAACAGAGCTCATTCAATTAAACTAAGTGTGATCTACAGCTGCAGAATATTCAGGCAGAGAAGAATCATAATGTGCTATCGCTAACATACCTTCCTTTTTACTGCAGTCTCTTGGTAGTAAATGACAAGCAATCCAATTCTGAGTGTACGAGCCTTTTACAAATGTCCGTTCTAATAGCGTGAGTCAAAATTCTGTTGGGGTCAGAAGCTTGTCATGTGCGTATGTAATTCTAGGACATGAATTCCTGCTGACAGATCATACCTTTAATTAATTTAGTAGATGGTGGAGTGTCTAAGAAAAGGCAATGAGAGAAGAAAAGCCAGTGTTCTCCTTCAGGTGTACCTTGACAGTACTTTGGTAATTAGATCTTTCTTCCCTTTCCACAGTGCCCATGTATCCCAAGTGAGCAGTAACATTCCTACGACTGGAGAGTAAGTGACTCTGTTTATTTTTAAGTTTTGTTGCTATCATTTGTTATCTATTTAAGCTTTTAAAAATGTTGTTCGCTTATTTTTCGGTAATAGCCTAGTGCTGTCCAAAGAAAAGTGCATTGTGTATAGTGATCATAAACCACTTCCTCTCAAATAAGTGCCTGGGTGTCATAGTTCCTTGCTTTTTTCCCACACCCATGGGATGTTACGGTTATGTAACCACAGAGATTTCAAGAAGCACAACCTCGCTGTGCTGTAAAGAGTCTCCTTACCTGCCTGACATTCAAGTCCCAAATTTTGGCATATGAACTTATTCTTGCCCATATATTTTACACACATACATGCGTGCGCGCACACACACACATTCATTTAGCAAAGTTAAAATACACTTTTATGATATTGCTAATTTTTTGTATTTGATTTTTTTTTTTTGAGGGTTTACAAACTCAGCTAACATAATAGTTAGCAACAAGTTTATAAACTCTTCATTGGCCTCGTGGCCCATGTAGAGGTTCACATTCATAGCTAACACATTCAAAATTAACTATCAGATTCTCTCAAGAAATCATTTTTGTGCGCCAAATGTTATTGAACATGAATGAATGAAACAAATCTGGAGTTTCTAATCAAGCCTTTTGTAAGCCATGATGTTCCAGAGAACATACGACTTTTCAAAATATCGAGGGGACAGGGAGAGAAATTCCTTTTTTCAAACTGTCATGTATCAAAAATGTTTGTCTGATTTATCTCAGTCTTTACCTCCAAACCCTCCTCTGGCCCAAAAATAAGCAGAAGAAATTTCAAGGAAAAAGGAACTTTTTTTCCACAAAGTGAGAATGGGAGGATTCAATTAGGTTTATAAGGGAAACAGTCTCACAACCTTATCTCTGGTGTCACTACAGTGACTCCATCACTATACTGAAGTGAATAAAAGCTCTGTTGCTCACAGTAGTTCTGATTCCAATCTCACACCAGAATCAAACAGGAGTCGTTCCATTGAAATCAGTGAAGTTGCAGCAAGGTTAAAACAGCATGAGATCAGAATTGGACATTTATATATATATATAAAAAATATAAAAATATAAATAGAACCAAGTAAAGTTTATGATGAGTTGCCCTACTGGGTGGTCGACATACTTGTGAGAAGGTAGTCACTCATCATTCTCACAGGTGCTACCATTTCTTATATAATTTTGTTTCACCTGAGCACTGGAAAAGCTGCTGGGCATTGTCAGATTTGACCTACTGGCTTTGTTTTGTTACAAAGAGAGGTTGTACCATCCAGATGTTCTATCTGACTGCTCTGTTCTTGTGAACAAACAGGGAGAGTATTGAATGCCATAATCTAGTTTAAATAAGAGTGGATTCCTTGAGTTTTATAGGTGGCCATGTAAAAAAATACAGTGAATAACCAGTTCACATAAAAAGATACATTTCAGAGCAGCAATTATAGCTAAAAGAATATTACCGAAATGAAAATGGGCCTCCTTTGAATTGATTATTGGCATGATTTCTGTTGAAAGATGTGCAAATTTAGAATGACTTCTGTGTATTTAGGAGGAAATGGGCAAAGGCACAATGAACAGTTGGGTACCCAGGTTCCATTTAAGTGCCCTTTGTGCCTTTGAAAATCTCCCCCTTAGTCGGTGATGGCGGAGCTATATGATGTGTAAATATGAATAGCATTCACCCTGATAACTTGTCTAACCACGCTTTCAACAGCATGCCCTTAACGTACACTTATTAAAGAACTTGCTGCACACACGTTCATGGCCTTTATCTATAGGTCACTTAAGGTCCTTACTTCAAAGAGCCTTTCCTTCTGGCAGGCCTTTCACAGGGGCCAATCACAGTTGCAGCCTGTGCACTCTGTCACAAGGGACTGCTCCCTCCTAGCTCCTCTGGGAGTCAGTCACCCCAAAAGGACAGGGGCAAGTTAAAGAGGAGACATATAGCCCCAGCCTCACATTATCCAGGCCAACAATGCTGGTTAGGTGCAGTGAGGGGAGTGCACTGCACCATCGGAAGTGGAGGTGCAGCAGGAACATTCTGCCAGTGCACCAGGGAGCTGTGAGAAGTGTTGTTCCCCACCCATACACACCACTCCACCTGCGGTGTGGGTCAGTACATGAAGAGCAGGTGAGAGAAGGGATGATGCAGGGCCGTTTGTGCATATTTGCATCATGCATGCACCAGCTATCCAAACCTAAAGCAACCCCCCTACCCTGGGTTTGTTTGTCGTGGGTCACCCAGCATGAGGTGATTCTTGTTTTTTCCATGTTGTATTCCTCTTTCCACCCCCACCCCCCCCAGTTTCCTCCCTCCCTCCCCAGAAATGGGAGTGAATTTTAAAACCCACTAAAAAACTGTAGACCCTGTTATCTTAGGCTTGGTCCACACTGGGGCGGGGGATCGATCTAGGAAACGCAACTTCAGCTACGAGAATAGCGTAGCTGAAGTCGACGTTTCCTAGATCAAACTAAGTTTACTTACTGCGGGTCCACACGGCGCAGGCAAGCTCCCCCGTCGACAGCGCTTCCTCCTCTCGGCGAACATGAGTTGCGCAGTCGACGAGGGAGCGCTTCTGGGATTAATTTATCGCGTCCAGATGAGACGTGATAAATCGATCCCAGAAGGTCGATCTCTGTCCGCCGAATCAGGCGGGTAGTGTGGACCTAGCCTTAGTATGGATTGTCTAATCACTTGAATCTTAAATTCTCGTTTCAAACTAAAGCTCTTCATGCTAGGGTCTGTTAATTTGGGGGGCTCCAGTTAGGCACCTACATAGAAATGGACTCATTTACAGAAGTATTGAGCGGCCCTAACAGCCGTTGATGGTAATGGGAGCCGAGAGTGCTCAGCGCTTCTGAAAATTGGGTCACTTTGCTCTAGGTGCCCCATTTTAGTCACTCACATCTGAACAATTTAGCTGATGTGTTGCCATGCGTCTGTACCATCCTTAGCATGTTTTAGACACTACTGCAGTTATTACAAAATTGTGACTTTTAAAAAGGGAGAGGTTTCCAGGTAAGTTTGTAAGTTTAATTGACCTTATTTTTCATCTTGACAGATACTTAGAGAAGACGATCCGCTCAGCAGTGGAACAGCATCTTTTTGATGCTCATGGCTCAGGTGGGCAGAGTTCAGAGGACTCCGAATCAGGAACATCGTCAGCCTCTTCAAATGTGTCCACCAGGCAGAGGAGGCGGCATCACAAAGAACAGGATGAAGGCCGACGAAACAGAGACGTGTATGTTCATGATTTCTTTTCCTTTAAAAATTATATTTAGTTGATAGCATCATAATCACACCCATTAAATAGGCAAGACTCCGTCAGTAGTTCCGTTATTACAAGCCTTGGCCCCAGTTCTGCAACTGAGCGCATACGGAGTGACTGCTGCACCTGTGCCAGGCTCCACTGACTTACTTGGAGCTGTTAACTGCAGAACCAGGGCCTTGATTTGGAGTCGTTACACAGCGGAATGGGCTGAAGGGGTCAGCCTAAAAGTAGTGTTCAGTTTTTGTTTTAATTATATGTATCTGGAAACAGTAACACTCCTAAAAAAAATCAGTTTGGGCATTTGTAACTTAATACTGGACAAAAAATAACCCTTTCAAGTCCTTTTGTATAACAAAACAGCTACAAAATTTGGACCAAATTCTAGTTTCACATGTAGAAAGACAGCTTCTGTTCAGATTTTGCAGTGCTCCGTGTGTGCGTTTGAGAGAAGAACGTGCCCCTTTTATTAATAAAAAATAAACCATTATTGTCTAAATGGTTATAAGACAGATAAACAGTATTTTGAGACAGCTTTTTTTAAATGCCTCTCAAGGATTAGTCATACATAGTATTCTTACTGATAACGAACAGCATATAATACAGATGTGTCACCATTGCATGCTGAATAGAGGTGGTGTTCACGCACAGATCTAAGGATTTTTTTACTGGGAGGGAAAATGTAACCTTTCCCTACTTTTAGCAAATAAAAAGTATTTTTAAATGGGCAAGATGTTTGCACTGTCTAAACTGTTGCAAAATACATATATAGAAGACTTAATCCCAATAATATGTAGTATGGGTATGTGAGGGGAAATTGAAATATTTCTTTTTTTTGGTAGGGCAGTAACTGAGTACAACTGTATACTATGACCAACATTTTTAAAGTGAGGCCCTGATCTCTCAAACATCTACGCATCTGTTTAACATTAAACATATGAGTAGTCATTTTAAAGTTAAGCATGTGCATAAGTGTTTGCATAATTGAGGGCCTAAAGTTAGGCTCTTAAATACATGTTACAGGTGCCTTTATAAAAATTACCTTATTTTTAGAGCTGCTGAACACCAACAAACTTACTGGAGCTACAGGCCTTATTATCTTTTAAAATCAAGCCACTTTTATTTAGGGGGCCTAACTTTAGGCACCCAGGCTCAAAAATTGTAATCCATGCTACTCGACATCTAGGAATATAGATTCATAGATTCCAAGGCCAGAAGGGACCATTGTGTTCATCATTGTGTATAATACAGGCCATAGAACTTCCCTAAAATAATTCCTAGTGCATGTCTTCTAGAAAAACATCCAGTCTTGATTTAAAAATGGTCAGTGATGGAGAATACACCACGACTTAGGGTAAATGTGGAATGTTAACATAGCAGAGAAATGTAACTGCAATAAAAGCATTTCTGACTGGCTTGTCAGGTAAGTAGGTCAGAGGCGGGCTAGTGTACGTGTTTGGCGGCATATATAGCACTGCAGTTTTTTCTGCACAGCCTCTGCATTGCATTGTATATTTGCCGTTAGTGCTTTCTAGCCCATTTAGCTGCTAACTCTTCAGTACTGGATTGACCCCAAAGCCCCAGATATTAATTTAAAGCAAATCAGAAGTCCTAACTTAATGGCATTGAGAAATCAGGTCATTTCTATGGTTTCAGAGGGATAAATTGTCCTAGGATCTGTTAGGGGAATTGTGGAAAACTGAAAATTTCATTTGAGACCTTTTTGATTTTAGCTGGCTTTATCTCTTTGCGGTCTGGACCCAGATCTAAAGAAGACCCATGGTGCTACACAATACAGTGGCAGCATACAGCTGGGATAATATTTATGGCATAAACATATGCATAGGCTTACATTTTGCACACCACATGACCTACCGTCTAAATGTAATGAATCACATCTCAGTGGTTTAAAAATAACAATTGCAGAAAGTTAAATGGGCCTGATAGGCTTCATCCAGAGATTTATAATTCTCTGTCATCTCCCTTTTCCAGAGACAAAACATAGAAATGACTTGTGACCTAGAAAATAACTAGAGCGTTTTTTAAAAATCTGAATACTTTCTCCCTCATGAGGACTAGCCAGACACTTCGGGGTCAGATTCTCCTCTCTCATTTACACCAGTGCCACTCTAGAGCAACTTCACGGATGTTCCTGAAAACAGAGCTTGAGCCTTGTGCCTCTCTGTACAAAACTGCTGTGGATGTGTACAACTGTTACCCTCCATTCCAGCCTTCCCTCTCTGGCTTTTAGCCTAAGGGAGCATAGAGGTTGGGAGGAAGGAAATGCGTATCGATATACAAATAGAAGAAATACAGTGATGTATGTATTTTTGAAAGTGTCTCTATTATTGCACATAATAGAAAAAATACCTATTAAAGAGGGCAGAGGAGTGGCACTGCAGAAGAATGACTGCAGGGAAAGGGAGCTAGCAGAAGATTTCCACCCTCCTAAGCAAGGAGGCAAAGATGAGCATAGATGACATTTCTGGAAAACACACAGATCTGACTAGACAAACAGGAATTTATCACAGTGTCAGATAAGAAGCATTTAAGCAAGCTAACATATTTCCATGCAGCACAACAAATCACACAGTTCTCTATCACAGCATTGCAGTTATTGTTGATGAGGCACTTTCATTCCCATCCCGTTCTCTGTTACTGATCACTCCCTCACACACACACACCCCAAAAAAAGAAAAGAAAACAAGTGTGCAATGGAAATGCCTCATGTATTCTTACCCTGCAAACTTGGGTAAAGGGCTGAGTTACAGTAGGTTTGGGAGCCATGCCCAAATTCTGCTTTCAATTTATACCGGAAATTATTACAAGTTGTTAGTTGCTAAAAAAAAACCCCAAACATTTGTCTCTGGGAAAGTTAACTCGCATAACCTTATAAAAATAACTAGTACATCCAGGAGCTGATCCATTCTTTCCACTGACTTTGGTGGGAGTTGGATCAGGTCCCCAGTGTTGATCACCATGTTTTCTCATGCGATGTAGTTCACCTGTTTTTAACTCCTTGTTGCGATTTAGGATGTCGCAACTTGTGTTGTGTTTCTTGCAATAGGATGAAATGCAGATGGGGTTTAAGAGAGAATTCCAGAACTGCACCAGTCAGCATAATGCATTTCTCTGCCAGTAGCATAAATGCAATAGGATTGTGTTTTTTAAAAACAGTTTTGTTGCAATGTAATTTTCCTTCCTCAGAGAGGTCATCAACAAAGAAAACATTCCTTCTGGATTCGGAAACCTTGAAGATTGTATTCTGACTCCTCAGGAAGTAGAAAAATTACAAGAAAACAACTCCGGGTATATTGGAGAAAGGAATAAACCAAAACGGCAGAAATCCAGCACTAAACTTTCTGAGCTTAACGATAACCAGGATAGCCCTGTGGTAAGCGAACATGCCATATCACTTGCAGAGGGGGTCAGTGTCATGTTGGGAAAGAGCATCCCACTCGCAAGCAAGCATCACGCTTCTCCACTACTTTGTACCTTGTGTCGCCGTTTAAAAAGCTGTAATCACTTGCACTTTGCACAGATGTAAATGGCTGGTTAGGGCCATGGAGAATCAGGCCCTACACTTTTAACAAGTGCATTGTGGTTACAGAAGGGCCAAATTCACACTTTGACCCTCTTAGTCTACACGTAGCTATTTTTGTTTTTAATAAAGCAAAACAATATGGTTTCAAAAATAGAGTAAGGAGGTGAAATTTGTCCCCAACCCTGCAAGGGTTTAGTAGGATTGAGACTGTTCAGCACCTCACAGGTTGGACCATCCGCTGGTGTCGGGGGGGGGGGGGGGGGGGGGATTTCCTCTTTTTGAATTCTGTCCGATAGTTTTCCATCACAATGTAGCTCATCAGTGTGTTGTTTGTAGTGAGTGAGTGCCAGGGTCATTATCAGTGGGTGAGTTTGGTGGTTGCCCTTCCTCCCAGCAGTGGCTGCATTTCAGTGGTGCTGTATGCATACACTCTGCAAAATGCTTTGAAGTCCTTTTAGGATGAAAACTGATCAATCTAGATACGTCAGACCTTTTGACTAAAAATGCACCAGTTATGTTTGCAATGTACCACAGCCTATAGAAGACACGGGTTTAAACTGCGCAGTGTTTTTGTTTTGAATCACAGCATGTTTGTGATCCCTGTTTGACCTTCCCAGTAGAAGACAGTTTGCCCACAGTGACAAACAGCAAAAATTGCTGATGCAACATCTCCTTCCCCCTATAGCCAACACAGGCACCAAATGTTGTGTTAGCAGTTAGAACCTACAGTGTCTTTCAACTTGGGCCCTTGATAAAGACAGGCATACAATGCCATATGATACCTGGCACATCACAAACTTTTAGCATCACTGGTAGCATTACAATACCCTGAGAAAAGAGTAGGTTTTGCCAGCTGTGGAATATTTTCTCTGGTTGTTGTTGATTGAGTTCCAAAGTCTCCTATAGGTGAGTGCCTGTGAAATGTGATAGGTTTGTTTTGAAAAAGTACATCGTGTTCTGGCACACTTGTTTTAGATTACACAACCGTGGTTATTTATCAGTCTGAAATGTACACAGATATCAATGAGAGAATGAGTTGGGTTCTTTTGTGTGCTAGATAGAAATGGTATTGATAAAATGAAGGAAAGAAACTGAGAAATCATAGGCTCCATGTATTAGATTCAGCACGAAGCATCAGTAGCCTATCGCATATAATAGACATTTAATGTCTGCACCCTTAGAACTGCTACACGAGACAGATTTCAGCATTTGGGCCAAGAGTACAAGTGGCTCTTTTGTGGGTGTTCCGGAGGTGGGGAACATGCAAGGAGCCTCCCCCATCCAAAAACGACCCTCTTGTACTTACAATTATACTTACAATTCCAAAGTAATTGGCCAGAGTAGAGCTAACTGCCCTCTGGCGGCAACTACTGACGTGCAGTAGCGTCCCTGTGGGACAGTATGTGCAGTTGCCTCCTTTCCTCCTCTCTAATGGAGAAGACCACATCATTTTCTTTAGTGGGGGATTCTTCTTCTGCTTCCCATTACTGCGTTAATGGGTGGTATGGTGACCGTCCACAAACATTGGAAGTATTTCTCTTTTTATTTTAAATAAATGTAAAGCAAATTAGTTTCTGCAGATGTGGGGACATGTCCTGGCTCTGGAGACACATGTGTAGCTTCCACTGAAGTGCCACTGAGAGCCTGATTTGCTTTTACACTAAGGCCCCTTAATACCACTCTGGCAGTGCAAAGTGGCCTGAAAGTGGGAGGACATTACACTGATGTCCCCATTCAGGCCCCTTCACTCTTCCAGAGTGAAGTGTAAATGAGAATCTGGCCCAAAATGTGGCCTTTAAGAAGGAAAGACTGCCAAAATACCTACTTGACTGAATACCTTGGGGTTGAGGGGTTGGTGAGGCTCTAACCTAGTGGTCTCCAACCTTTTTACGCCCAAGATCACTTTTTGAATCTAAGGGCAACCCAGGAGTTACCCTGCCCCTTCCCCGAGGCCCCGCCTGCTCTCCCCCACCCTCACTCAGTTTCACCAGGCTGAGGCAGGGGGTTGGGGTTGGAGTTCGGGAGGGGAGTGCAGGCTCTGGACTGGGGCCCAGGGGTTCGCAGTGTGGTGCTTGCAGGCAGGAGCAGCGTGCAGAGGGAGACCCCTGCCCCTGGGCCTGCGCTGGCCACTTCCAAGAGCAGCATGGGGCCAGGGTAGGGAGTCTGTCTTAGCGGCAGCCATGCTGCACCACCAGAGAACACAATCGACTGGGAGGTCCTCTAGGATCGACCAGTCGATCGCGATCGACCAGTTGGTGACCACTGCTCTAACCACTCTCAAATGAAGGGTCATCAAATTGCATTGCCTATAATCTGTCTCTTACACATTTCCCTTCTGTGGCCCTTCTCTGAACTGTGGAGCTGCTGGAGATCAGGATTCATACACTGGCTGCACAGATCCTACCTGGAGCATGCCTATGAGACGTGGCCAGGCATGTTGTCACCTCATGTGGTGTGGCTGAAAGTGTATCTCAGTGGAACTGTCAAATGGAAACAGGAGGAATATTTCTGACAGTTTAAGGAAAGCACAAGTCAGAATGCACAAAATATACATAGTATAGGATGCAGCTGTAGAGAGGCAGCCTCTGCCAACAGGACATTGCCCAGGAACTTGCTTGGAAAATAGGTAGGAGAACTGCATCTCCCATTGTACACAGAGCACGCACGTATACTCGTAAGTTCCTGCTCCTGTGGACCCTAAGATGCAGCTTGAGCTGGCATGGCGACTGAACTCTCTTTTACGAATGTAATTTATTTCCTATTTTTATTGCAGTAGTGCCCAGAGACCCAGCCAGGATGAAGGCCCTATTGTTCTTGGTGAAGTATAGATACATACTACGGCCTTGTCTAAACACTGTTGTCCAGTTATATCATTCTAGATAGATATACCAGTATAACCTCCCATGTGGATGTTCTTATTCTGGTATATGAGTGACTTTTTTTCAGTTTACCATAAACCCTTTTCCAAATGATGTAAGGTAAACCGAAAAAGGTACTCTTATACCAGAATTAGGGTGTCCACACGAGTGGTTATACTGTACTGGTATAACTATACAGATTTAAGATCCTACCTTAGCTTATCCTGATATAATTTTCCGCTGTAGAAAAGCCCTAGGAGACCGTTTCTGCTCCAGGAGCACTCAGACAACATCCTCTTTCTCATTTTCTCTTAACTCTTCCCACCCCATCAGTGAAGCTTGAAGTGGTTAGTAGGAAATTGTGTGGGAACTCTTGTCTTATCTGCTCAGTAGCATCTGACCCAGAGTGTGAAGGGACAGTCAAAGAGAAATCCTCTTCAATTAACCCTCCTAAGCAAAACCAAATAATAAACATTAAAACTTGTTATGCCCCGTTTTTATTTAAACTGCTAAAATTCTGATCTCATTTTTATGCCTGGTCATCTTGAAGAGGCTCCTAAGGCAATGCTGAAGCATAACTAGACTGTGCTGATGGAATCGTGTAGCCAAAAGAACACATCTGCTTGGATTTTAAAGAGAAGGGAGTTCCACATCATGAATGTCTCCGAGTGCTCTGGGAATTCTGTTCTCACGTAGTCTTGTTCAGGAACTGCACTCTGATGCACTGACAGAGGGCTTTTTCTTCTATTTCAAACCACTGAAGGCTGCCTTCCGGGAAGGAGACATAGCCAAAGAACTGAAAAATAGTACTCACATGCATGAAATGGCCATATTCAACGTATCCAGTAAGAGACTGTAGGCGATTTTGAAACATGCTTCCAGTTTGAAAGAAACTCAGTAGGAAAACAATTTTCAATAAGCAGACACTCAAGTGTGTACAGGACTTGCTCACATATGTCTGCTTTCCCCAGTCCCTCTCATTTATCTGTTTTTATAGACACTATAGAGGTGAGATATATTCAGCAGAAAGAAAGTGAACTACGTGTGTTGCTTACAAGTATAGAGTATGTGACTTGACCTTGTGTGATGGAAGGTTAAAAAAAAATCTGATTCATTCCAATTGAGTTAGATTTTCACATCAGTTACATCTGTAAAATCTGACATTTGTATCTTGTGTTCATAATTAGCCATTTGCCTATGCCATGACTCTATATGTGCTGTGTGTCCAAATGTGGGTCTTTTTGTGCACCCATTTTTTGTCCGTTTTTTTGTGCGCCTTTTAGAATTTAGCTTGGAGACTGGTAAGAGATACAAACAGACTTATGGTCAGTGGCTGGGATAACCAGTGTCTAATGAAATCATGTCTATAAAACTGACACAGGTTATTTATAAGCCTTTTTTACACAAGCGAACCAGGATAGATCAGAGTTCAGATTCTTTTCATAATTTTTCAAGCTTGAGATGAACGACATCATTAATGTTCCTTATAGCTGATGACCAGAGCAAACCTCAAATCAAGATTCTGTAAGTGATTGTCCTGTATACATGTTGTTGTAGTTTACGTAACCTCCATGTATACAGTAATCATTTTTCATCCTTAGTCTCTTCCTCTTTCAAGAAGAGGCACTTTATAATTCTTCCTGAGTCAAACACAAACTGTGCTGTCATTAAAATGTGTTTTGAGGCAACTCTATTACTTTGGTTGCTTTCACCTTAAAATTCTTGATATGAATGTGATTTAGTGAGTAAAGCATAGAATTGGCTGGTGACAGGTGTCTTGGATTTTGTTACCAGCTCTTCCACAGCTTGTTAAGAGATGTGCCCTTCTCTTATTCTTTTTTCCAGTCTGTTAAATGGGGACAAGAATCCTAGCCTCACAAGCTGTTCTTTGCGAAACACTTTAAGGGCTTCTGGTGACGGGCACTTGTTTTAGTGCCATGCTGTTGTTTTTAGTGCAGGAAATGGATAGTGAAGCATGCTTTTTTAAATTGTAATTCTATGAAAGACCCGTGATTGTCCCCTTGTTCTGTGTAGTACTTGGTTTGGATACGATGTTGTAATGGCCTCCAGCATTATTATTCCTTTTATCTAACTTATTGTCTTTAAAATTTGCTGTGTTACAGAGTATGGAAAGCTTTAGCTCCTCAAGGCCGATAGCCAGAGCAGGACCTGATGACATGGAGGTTTTGTCTGACGAAAGGTGACTTTTATAACTTACGTTTTGCTCTCCAAGTGGCTCTATGTGATGTGATTGTTGTTTCTTAGGGTACGTCCACACTACAGCTGGGAGGTGCTTCTCAGGGCAAGCAGACGGACGCTTGCTAGTTCTGCTCAAGCTAGCTTGCTGAAAATAACACTGTAGCGTGGGTAATGGGCTAGCTCGGGCTAGCCACCCCATGGGTATGCAGAGGTGCTGGGTGGGTGTGTACTCGGGCACTAGCCTGAGCCACCCCTGTTACCGTGGCTACGCTGCTACTTTCAGTGTGCTAGCTCGAGCAGGGCTAGCTGGTTTCTGTCTCTCTGCACTGGCAAGCATGCTCCCATCTGCTGTACAGACAGACCCTCAGTAGTCCATGGGGGTGCCGTTCAGTTTGCTGCAGAGGGGCTTCATCACCACAGCCCCACATTGGACTTGTGTAGAGAGGAGAGAGGCTCTGCAGGAAGGCCTCGGCCCTCTCTTGTATACCAAAAAGGGGCTTGGCCCCCATGCCACACAGAATAGCATGGAGGGTAGGGAGATGGGCAGGCAAGGAGAAGGGCCCCAGGATCTGTGTTTTCATGGGTACTGTAAACTCCAACACACACCCCAAGACAACTGCTGCAGAAGGGCAGCTGATGCACTTTAGCCCAGCTCCCTGACCCCAAGTTTGGGAAGCCCAACCCCCCTTTCTGCACTTCATTTTCCTCCCCCAGAGAGCCCAATCACTCAGCTTTGCTTGAGTAAGGAGAATTTTACTCCATCGCTGTACTTGGGAGATGTGAATTTGTTTGGATTAACGGCAGCAGAATTTAATTATATTATATTTTCCACAAATAGCTTCTAAGAGGAAGCAAAATGGATGGGATAGTAGCTTAGAGTGCTGTGACACGGAGTATCACATATTTACTGTATTTACAAGCAATAGCAAGCACACTCCAACCCTTTTAAAAGAGATGGTATTAGCAATGGTAGCCAAAGTATAAAAAGTGGAGGGTACAAAAGTTTGTTTGCTTTCACTATGAGACAGTCTGGTTTATTTTTGTTTCCTTTTTTTTTTAATAGCAAAGAAAATGAAAATGACGATGTGTTTTTCAGGCACTCAGAGGTTGGTATCTTCATATTTTTGAGATTTGGTCCTGGGCAAAACGAATAGCAAAGTTGAATTTTATAGAACTAGCTGGTCAGGAAGGTAAATGCTTCAAATGAAATGTTGTAACTCTGAGGCAGTGCCCTGACTTCCAAAATGAAGTTTGCTTTGTTTTTCTCCTGGATATAATTGAACAATGAGGCTTAACATCTGTTCCTTTCCCTGTAACCCCTACTTATCAAAAAAACAAAAGTCACTGAAGTCAGCAGTTTGACATTGAGTTCCATAAAGATCCTAGTGAGCAGGGCATGTGACTGATTAGTTCACCGTGTACTGAGATTAACTTTGTCTCTCCTGTTTTTTTCTGAAATAATTTTGGTCTTTTATATATGACTTCCCATTGTGGTTTCCTAATCTTGGTGGATAAATTTTCATGTCTGATGCAAATTAATTTTTTTCCCCCTTTCTCTCTTGGGAATGGTGACTTGAGGGAGGGAATTGCTTATTTAGAAGGGGTCTGTTTCTGCCCTATGCTAATCATTTTTCACCGTGGCTTCTTGCCAGTGACTCTGTAACTATTCTAAGAAACGTACCCTGAGAAGCCAGCTAGATATGGTTTAATTGGAGTTATGACCTGAAAAGCATTCATGCCATCTTTTTATGCCACGTTTCTTTTCCTGTGGTTGTGCCTGCACAAGACTTTTTTCCCCTTAAAGTTGCAATACGACGAGTGCAGCGCTGCTGGTAAGTGCCATAAAAGGAGTGCCAGCGTAAGTAGGGCTGCCGGCATTTTAATCACTGGTTCAGTTAGCACTGCTCAGCAGGTCTAGACAGCACAGCAGTTAAAATGCCACTGGAGAATTATCTGCACCAGCGCCCCTTTAGTTACTACCATTGGTGGAGCTGCACCAGTGGCAGAGAGCGATTTTAAGAGGGACTGGGAAAAGAAAAGGCTATTGTGGACAAGGGCTATCTGTATTCCACGTGACGGGTTGGAGGTTGAGAGGGGTATTGCAGCTGATATTTTTAAACCCATCTCTTTGCACTGTTTAAAAATAGTTGCTGCTCTTTTGTTGATGTTGTTAGACCCTTTGATTTCCAGCAGTGTCACTCTCCAGAAGCAGGAAGGGTAGGGAGAACCGGAAGTGATTGTCTGAAAATGATGAATCATTGGCTCAGCATGGCCCTGTCAGGGCACGTTGCTACAGAGGTTATGCAGGCCGTATTTTCAGTAAGGGAGGTGGCATTGCCTTAAGGCTCAATTTGTAGCTTTGCCACAAGCTCTCAGCTTGTCCAGAGTTCACCTTGTGACTCAGAAATGCACAGTCTAGTCCCCAGTTCCCCCTGGGCTCCAGGGAGGGAAACAATCTGTGAGAGCCCTGCACCAGGTACAGATCACTCCACGTCGGCTCAGCTGGGCTGGCTAGCACATTTATGGGGGGCACAGGGGTAGAGCCTGCAACCTCTCCATTTTGTGTTGGAGAGGACACAGGGGTCTGCAGAGGCTGCTGTCTTCAAGCTCCTGCTGTATGGACAGTAACTTCTACGAGCTGATCCTTGGATTTCAAACTAGTTTTGTTTTGTTTCATTTTATTTTTAAAAAAATCTGGAATATTAAATTATGGTTTCAAAATGAACTTCTCCTTATAAAGAACTTAAAATTCAATAAGAAAAGTGCAGCATTAACCCTGAGATCGCATTATATAGGAATTACAAGGTCAAGAAAATGTTGCATTCCTTCACGGTAGTTTTACATTCCTTGTGCCTTGTAAGCCTGTTGCTTAGGGGAGCTTAAAACATACCTTTTGTAACAAACAACTCATTCACAATAAGTGAAAGACTTTTTTACTTACCCTTCCACCCACCCACACCAGCTCCAATATAAGGATTTTGAAGAAGATATGAGGAGCTTGCAAGTTGAGATAATTGAATAGGCATTGGTTGTTACTCATACAGTTTTTGGTTTGCACTGGACCCTGGATGCAGGCATGTAGAGCCCCATGTATTCTGCACTCCTGAAGCGTTGGAATTTGCTAGGGTCCATCCTTTGCTGTAGAAACATGCTCCAGAATCTAAATTTTCATTTAAAAAAAAATAGTTTCTAGCACTTACGGTTGCAAAGGAAAGCTTTCCAAACCGGAACTGAATGTAACCAATGTAAATGATGTCTGTCTGGGTCTGCAAACACCCTGAAACAGTAGCTCTCAGAGGCATGTAAACTGTTCCCATTCATTTCAGTGTTGACTTTGAAATGTAATGATGCCAATCTGTTCTTCAGCATATTAACTGCTGATCATATTGACATCCAGCTGATGTGCTCATTCCACAAACTAGAAGGGCTTCCCAGATCTCCCCAGGTCTTAAAAAAATGGGTGCGGGGGCTTCAACTGCAAAAACCTCTAGCTTCCACCTGCCAATGTTTATAATACCGTTAATGCATTTCCAGTATTCAACTCTGCAGCACGTGAAACATGTCAGGGGTTGAGTAAAATAAATGGAATTTAATGCCAGATGAACTAACAGAGGGGTCCTGTCGGGTGGTATTATTTTCTCCCCAGTTAAATCACTAAAATCTTTAGTTTTTTATATTTATGCAGAGCTGTAAATGATTCCCCAGATGCAGTGAGACTTGCATAATTCAGGGGGTTAGCCACAGAATGGATCGTGTCTTGCAGCTCTGGAAAGATGTTCCATGTTTCACAGTTCTAGTAGTTTGTTAGTGGGAGGGTCAGAGAGCCCTTTAAAACATGCAAAAGAGATTTGGATCCACTTCCAGCTCTCAGTAGAATACAGACTTCTGAACTCAATTCCAAGACATTTCTGTTTCTTTCTAACATTTTGAGATGGCTAAGCACGTTGTCATACACACTTCAGAATAAGAATCACAACTTTGTTTCTGTTTAGACAGCACCTTGTACACTTACTGCAACCAAAACAATAATCACTATCATCATTCCCCAGGCAGAGTTAAAATAAGCATAAAAGGTTACCTCTGCTTTGTTGTTGTCTTACCCATGAAGCACCATGAATGAGAGAGATCTGTATCTGGCTAGTACCAGCATTTCAACTATGGTGTTGAAATATGCTGCTTACCCCTATGTAATCTTCCATCCCTAAAATGAACAGCTCAATAAAGGACATGATTTTTTTGAAAGGGATCAGAACCTGACCTTCTATTTTGCAGCTCCAGTTTTGCCAGGTACAAATAAATCATGTAAATATCAGCCTACCTGATTTATTGATTTAGTCTTGTAGTTAAACTCTAGGTGGCATCAATTGCAATCCCAATTATTTGCAACCACAATATTTGTTCCTAAAAAATGTAGCTGCGAATGGTTTCTAAAAATCATATCCAAAGTGTCTCATTGTAAGATTTTTTTGTTGTTGTTAATGTTACTAGTATCAACGGTATATCATGACTTCAGGCTAGTAAGATCAGTACAGAGTTCTTTAGATTTGTAAGGAATGGTAATATATTGACCCCTGAAGCATGCTGCTTCCCATTTTTTCTGTTGCTATTTATACTTCCAACTCAGCTTCATAAAGGCTGGAAGCCAGTTGCATCGGACAACCAAAAAGAAAATTTTTGTCATTAAAATAGTGAACTATCCATGAAACTGTAGGTTGAGATTGTTAATTCAAATGCATTAGGTTACACTAGTGCACATCTGTCTTCTTGTCTCTCTTGGGTTTATGCCACCGTTATTCTTCAGAATGCCTAATGGTTTATTCATAGTATTAGGAGCTACATGAGTGAGTAAGTAACCCATGCCCTCAAGAACTGAGAGTAACTGATTGTTATAACAGGACAGATTCTTGCTTAAAAATAGATTTCAGATATGGCAATCAACTAAGTGAACTCAAAGGAAAACACATATCATTAAGTTACTATGTCAATCGAAATATTTACAGTGCGGTGAAATGTACCCATCTGGAACATACATTTATATCTGCTGCAGATATAATGTATCCAGAGTCATGATGAATCATGAAATTATAAGGTTGTTGTGGGAAAACAGTTAATTCTGTAATAAGGTAAATTACATTTTCTGGTTGCTGCCTTCTAAATGGTCCGTTTATTCCTGAATGTTCTGTTAGCTGCTAAAGAAAATAGTTTAGTATACTCTAGTTGCTGTAGAAACTTAGTATGTTTTTCCCCTCAGATGCTTTTATTAATTACATCACTTTGAAAGCTCATTGTGGGATTTTCAGTCTTAAATTAGTGTGATGACAACACGAGGGCAGATTATAAAATGGTACAGTTTGTCCTTTAGGGAGTGGATAACACTGTTTGTTTCTGCCCTGTCATGAATCCTGTTGTTATAGGAGTCTGTAATCATTTAAATCTCTTCAGAAAAAAACAAAACAAAACATGCTTTTGTTGAATGTAAGGAAATATTTTAAGTCCACATGTGGGAAGCAGCTTGTAAGATATCGGGTAGTGAACTGACATTTGTGCTCATGATACACACACTCTGGTGCTGTCGAGTATTTCCTTGGTGCAATGTAAAACAGGGAGAGTTAAGTTTCTAATTCATAGTAATATCAGCTAGCATTGCCTTATTTTTGTTAACTAATGTTTTAAAAAGCTAACCTACTGAAAAGAGAAACAAAATGTAAAGTTATACAAATGCATTACATAGCAGTATTTATAAATACCAGGATCTTCAGCATCAAGGTTATGATTTTTTAAAAAAAATTATCATGCATATTCTCTGAGCAATTTTCTTGAATGTAGAATATTCATTGCTTTGCTGAATACAGTAAAATTGTTACGCCTTAGAATATTGTAAGTAGGACACAAAATTTGTGTGTGATTGAGGGACACGCATGTATGCAGTGTCAATTCCGACAGCTCATTCTGTGCAGCTTTGAAGTGTGGGCTGGATCCAGTGTCACTGTCTGTACAATGACAATTCTCCTTAGAGTCAAGTTTTTTGGGGACACAAACTCTCAGTATCATCATTTGTGCTACTCTATATCACTCTCTGGATTGCTAGAAGGGCTTTTTGTTTGTTTTTTACATTCTGCTTGTCAGTTACCTACTTCACTATGATCTATCAGTTACGAATAAACTATGCTTATTGAAATCAAGTATTATGTAACAGTTTATGTATATATTATCACTTGTGTGTGTGTATATGTATATGTATGTGTGTGTGTGTGTGTGTGTGTGTGTGTGTGTGTATGTATATATATATATATATATATATATATAACTACTGCCCACTCTGAATGCTCTGTGTTTGTATAGGTGTATATACATACATACGTGCTTTACTTTCTCTTTTCTCTGGCCACCCCATTCTGAGTAGTTCTGAAGATCATTATTCAAAACTGTTCAGATTCCTGTGCGTTAGCAGCCCTCAGGCACAGCTCCTCTGCTTTGTCTGATAGTAACAGAACTATTCAGGAGATCAGAAGGTGATATACACTGTGTGTGCACACAGCATATATGCTGTTATGCACACACAGTTGCAGTGTATCTGGAGTGGGAGAATAGCAGTGATTTCTGCATGAACACGCAGCCTATGTAGTATTCAGTGGGTGAATAATAGTGAAGCAAGCAGCAGTTGCTTCCTGCTAGATATAAATTATGGATCACTTACTTGACAGCAGGTTGTGTGCTTTTAAAAAAAAAAAAAAAGGGTACTTGCTCTTTCCCTGCATTTTTTTGGCTTTTTCCCAGGGTCCGCACTACTTCCCGCTGCGATGCCAAACCCTACTGCCGTTTAGAATTGCGCAACATTGCTTTTAATGCCCAGAGCTCCTCCATAAATAGTTCTGCTCTCCCCACGCCCAGCTAGCAAACAACCACAGGAAATCAGGGCATGTGCAGCCAGCACAGCTTAGCTGGCACTAATTGATCTGAGCCTGCACAGCCTGCATGAGAGCATTCGTGTACGGGACCTGCGCTTCTCGCTCTCCAGAGCTGCTGCTGCCTCAGGAGCAGCGACAGCTGCTTCTAAAAGACACCATGTTGCTACTGTAGCCTTAGCAACAACAGCGGCATTTTTGTTGATGTTCCAAAGAATTTCACTTCTTTAAGGAAACTCACCCACCCTTTCTTCCCCCTTCCATCCCTGTTCTTCCCAGTCAATGATTCGAGGCTTTTTTCAGCTGCATGCAGTTGTCTGGACAAACAGCCTCAGGAGCTCCTTGTGGCTTTCTAAACAAGGAAAAGTTCAAGGAAAGCGGATGGACGGATGTTTTTGCCAGTGTGAGTGACCAATTAGCATTTCGGGGTCACTGAACAGGGAATTTAGTTTCTGAGCTGGAAACATTGTGGACTGTTTGTTTTTGATCTTTAGCTTAAAGGAACACACTTGTTGCTGCAGCTATAGGTATTTTTTACCTCCCTCTGAACATTACTTTTTTTTTCTTCTTCTTTTTTTGCTGTGTGTTTGGGATTATAGCAGATTTCGAACATGAAGATTCAGGAGCACCCGAGCATTCCCGAAACCAAATTACAGAGGAAACAAGACGCTGATGATCAGGAAGATAGCTTCGTCTCAGAAGTGCCTCGGCTGGACTTGACAGCCTTGTGCGATGACAACAGCTGGGAAGGTACAGTTGCGTGCTTGCTGGTGTGACACAGAAAGAGAGAGTGAGGGGAACATGAGTGGGGTGGGCGTATCTTTGGGCTTATAGTGCCTGGCCAAAAACAACAGGAAATGTATTTTGATCTGAAGTCTGGAGAAACTGGAAATGGAATATTGCATTGGTGCCAAGTCTGATTGTAACGTAGGGAAAGGCGGGAGAATGGGTTTGCTCCTTTCTTGCAATGATTCGTCCTTTCTGATTAAGGATTATTCTTTTCATGGTGTTTTGCAGCCCAGGCTAGTGAGGAGCTGGATCCTACTTAAGCAAAACTGAGTATTTTATAGACAGAAAAGAATATCCTGCTTTCTCCCTGTGCTACCCCTTCCCACTCCCATCCTACATAGATCTGAAAATCAGGATTCAAGAAAGACTGTTCTATTTCCTGTCCTTTACTGGTCCTTAGGGACAGTGCTTCCCTAGTCTGTGTTATACTCCATGTAGAATTCTATTCACCAGGTAAAAAAGTGATGTTAAGTTGTTTGCAGTTCACATATCGTAATCCTGTGTCTTAGTTCAATTTTCCGGAGGTTTTTTTGCACTGACTTCGTTAATGAGTTACCTATAGTCAGATGCACTCAATGATCTTTTCAGTATAGCACTTTGCAGAGATTAATGCAGGAGTTGTTTGTTTATTGTTTACATTGCATGTAAATAAACACTGAAATCGTACTCCTGAGTAATTTACACCATATACACTGCATGTTTGTGGGGAGGGGAGCCACCTACTATAATTAGCACTGTCAGCAAAATGGCCAGGCATTCTGGTCTATCCCAGTGATGCTAAGGGGCCACATTGCTAAGAAAAATAACTCTTTTTTTAATGCATATTTGTTGAATTACACATTTTGGGCCCAATCCTGAGAGATGCTGAGCAACTCCACTGCCACTGACATCAAGAGGAGTTGAAGACGCTCAGCATCTTTTTGGATCAGATCAATTATGATTCCTGTCTATATCCCTTTCTTCAGTGTGCGAGTGAGTGTGCTTTTGTTGTTAGTCCTGAAACTTGGCAGGTGTGGATTGGGAGGGGCTCTTGGTATAGAAAAAGAGTGTTTAAAAAGAGAGACAGACAGACAGACAAGCGTGTAACAGGCATCTGCTCCTCTGAAAAACAAAACTGTGAGCAGTGCAGCATGTTGACAATGGCCAGGTTCTTTGTTCCTGGTTCCACAGCCTACGTGACACATGTCTTCTGCTTTCCATGTAGGAGGGACTAGTGATGACAGTGTGGGGCTGGGCAGACCAAACCAGTAGCAGTGGGTGCTCCTGATTCAAAGTCAGGCCACCAGCTACCTTCAGTGGCATTGAATTTCTCCACCCCCACCTCCAGCCTGGGAATTCCCTAGATGATATCATCATGTACAACACATCTGATTAAAGGGCAGCACGTACTGCAAGGAAGTCTCCCCAGAGACCTCTGATTCATTATATTTTATTGGGATTCTAATTAGCCATAACCTGAAGGGTTTGGACAAGCATAGGAGTTTTTGTGTTTTTAAAGGTGACAGAGGCAAGAATCTCCCCTGTGTATTCTGCTGTCACTTGAACCTTTTGAAATAAAGATTATTTTCTTTCCTTGATGCCTGCGCATAACTCCCATTGACATTAACGGAGTCATATGTATGCCTCAAGGGGAGAATAGACTGGTAAGCTTGGCCCCCAGAAACTGTCCCACCTCGTGATACAAGCTTTAGTTCCGATGCAAAGAACTTTTCTGGAGATGCTCTGACTTGCACAGGGACTCTGGACCATTTTCATGAAAATGAAAGGTGTGTGTGTGTGGGGGGGGGGGTGTATATATTTTTTTAAAGCACTTCTTTCAGACTGTTTTTCTTCCTCCTTCCTGTTTAAAACACATATGTAATGGAAGAGGAGTTTGGCAAAAGGGACAGCCAGAGCAGGTGAGACATAGGTCAGTTGTCTCCAAATGTCACCATTTTGTAGTTGCAGTATGAGTGCAGGAAAATGGTGGCTTCTGTGTCTTGGTGAACAGGAAACTTTGAACCCATTTCAGCTATGAACGTGTAATCAGTCTGGCAGTGGCTAAAAAGAGGAAGATGCTAGCCCAAACTCAGACATAATTTCCACATCTAGAGCCAGATTTTGTCTGTGAGATGACTTGTAAGTCACTGCTCACAAATATGAGTAAGGGGTTCACAGTCTGGCCCCTATTCTTATGATCTGGGCTGTCTGACCCACGTGGCAGTGTACATGCCTGCATGTCCTCTCTCTTCCTCTGAATTGGCACTGCAGCTCTGCTCACTTCCATGGTAAACAGCAAAATCTTCCAAATTCAAATATAATAACAGTGTTTATCTTTGTGTTCTATTCAGTTCTGGTGTAACTGAGCTCAGAATCTGCCCTTAAAATCAATGAAATGGCCAGGCTTAGGAAAGCAGCTCAGGTTGTGGTTTGGACTGCCTGTGAAATTCTAGCATTGTGTACTCCTGATTGTATACACTGTTAGGTATTCAGAAGCCACAGAACACTAGGTTTCTGGTGGAGCGGCTCATAATTGGCTTGTCAACACAAATTCAGTAGCTGAGGTTCCCTTCATCTCCAGGTATCCCAGCCTCCAATTAAAATTCTTAGGAAAGGTCTGAGGGGAAGCAGATATGAAAACAGTTCTACAAGATAGTCTTGTGTAGGGAATGGCTACTGTTCTCTTACCTTTACACACACAGACTAAATCTCATCATATTTAAACCACAATGTCTTAACGCAAATTAGTCTCTCTCTCTCCCTCGGGGCATTCTTCGAGGCACTTCACTAGAACTGTGACTGTTATCACTGAGTATTTTTGGGGGGTGGAGACACAAAGTAGCAATTATCCAGCCCACCTGAGATCAGCATCAGGTTAGAAATGTTTATCTTTGGGACCGCTGTGACTTCAGAATGCATGGATAGCTCTGTGACACACACACACCCCTTCCCCTCTGTGCTCCTTGCTCTGATCTAAGCGGTCTACAGAGGTGGCCCACTTGTTGGCAGCTAGAATGAAGTCAGATTTGGGGCTAGTCTACATGTGCAGTTGTTGCTGATTAGCTTTCTCTATGGACAGGCCCTCACACACAGAATGGTCATCCCCACATGGGGTGACATTTGTTCTGTCTGCATAAAGACTGACTATTTGGGTCCTGTGCAGGAGGAGTTTGGAGAGGTGTAATCCTCCCCACCCCACCCCATATACACACAAGGGCTACCATTCAGCTAGAGTAGCAGCTGCAAACTCTCAAGGGCTGGAGCCAGTGGATCTGCATAAAATCAATCTGCAGCTCCTGATGTGGGCCCTCCCTGGACCATCCCCACATAGTTGGCACACAGACCAGTCTTGTGCTACATAGGGTGTGCACAAGCACTCTGGTGCAGCCCCTTCAGGGCTTAGAGCATGGAGGGTCTTGCACCGGCCCCTTGCACCAGAATGAATTTCACTGTGATGCCCATAGGCATTGAAAAAAGCAGCTATTGCTCTGCAGAGATGCCATGATTTTATAGGATACCTTCAGTTGACACAAATTGAGCGGGTTTTATTCTCAGAGCACGCAGTGGGTGAACTGGGCTGTTTCTGCATCAAATGCTAAGGTGAGGCACAGATAAAATGCGTTTCATAAAGAGCAGCACTGGCCCTGCAGCTCATCTCTGCTGCCTGTAAATGCGTTCTGTACTGGGCTGTTTGTGACTGCTAGGGTAGCCTGCAAAGTCAGTGAGTCTGTGCAGGCCTGCAACAAATAAAACAGAGCATTTCCAGAACCGCTCCCACCACAAAGGATTTTAATCTAGTCGTTGTGGATCAAACTGCCAGGAGTGGAAGGGACACCCTGCTGCTTTCATAGTCTAACATTGCTTTGCAAAATTACCACAAAACTTTACTAGCTTGGGCCCCAAACCTACTCCCTCACCCTTTACCACAATGAAAAAATGATAGTGAGAACAACTAATGATGTGTAATGTTCCCACTTGCCTAAGGCTAGTCATGTTTTTTTCAATGAGAAAGTGAAATATTGCTGGGATGACCCAAATTCTGTCCCCCAGTTTGCTGTCTACTTTGCCTTTATTTATCTTGCACCAGAGTATTAAAAGAACACTATAAACTAAAATTTAGACCAGATTTTGTAATAGAAATATTTTACAAAACCCACAATCAACAGCAGTGTGTTCACCTTATTTTTCTAATTGCAGTGAAAACAGGCATTTTTAAACAAATAAACATTCTCCTGCAGTGTTGAAAACAGAAACATTGCACCACTAAGAACCTGAAAATGAACAAAAAATGATCAACAAAGGGCATAAATAATTACTAGTAAATTGAGTTTTTAAAATTCATTATTTGGTTAATCAACAGTGTTATTAATAGCATATTTAAAGGGACTTGTTTTTAATGTAACCAATCTAAAGGTGATAAATTGCCTTGTATTTTCTCACTGTTATAAACAGAAATGAAATAAATGTAATTTTACTCTATTTGGTAATTTCTCCTCACCATATAGTTACTTGCAACAAATAGTACTTATATTTTTATCATCATTTATTATGATGATTCGTTATTGTGTTAACAAAATATAAACATGGGTACATTAGGCATAGTTTGACTTTGAATTTGACTTTTCTAATAGAATTTTTTTTTTATCCCTGAGCTAAGATGTGGTGATGCTTCATTGGGGCTATATATTATTTTGATACACCAAGAGAGGCCACAGTATAAGAATATTTTTTTAAATAAAAATAGTTATCTTCTCTACTGATACAACACATTTCATTCATTATAAAACTAGTATGTATGTTACACTTTAAAATTGTATTAATTAATTTTAAAAGATCATTTTAATTCCCTTCATTTTCTTCTGCGTTTTCAAATGGAATTTAGGGCAGCACCCCAGCTGATAAAAATTGGTATAGTTCAGTCGCTTCACCAGTTTACACTGTCTGAAAATCTAGCCTTCATGTTTTGGTCAGATATCTGTCTCCTTTAAGAAATACTGGTACAGCACTTTAGATATCATTGTTCAGTGTGTGAATCCATTTCGCAACTGCATTTGCATCTGTGTGCATAGGTATTTTAAGTATGCTTAGGTGATGTTTCGTCCTGCAGAGGACCACATGAATTTTGTGAGGGTAAACAAAATAAAAATATAAACAATTCCCTGTAAGAAGATAACAGATGGTCTTGAGATAACCATATACATTTCTTCAGCCTAGAGACCACTACACTGCGTTCTCCACACCTCTTGATTAAAATACTACTATTGTCAACTGAAGAACATCACTTATCTTTCCTATGGTCATTTATTAAAGCGGTAACATGGTAACATATATATGTGCACCTACAGAGTTGCACGCAGCACAACTGGTGGCTGAAAGCTTCAATGGCAGATTAGTTTTGGGACTATGAAAGGTAATATTATACCGGTATTGAAGAGGAGAGTGAAGACTACAAACATAATACTAACGTTTGCCTTTTCCACACAAACTCGAAAGAGGCAAGGCTAAAGGAATTGAAATGGAAGTTCCAAACCAACAAATAGAATGTTCATACATAGACACTCCGAAGTATTTACACCCATGTGCACAATCTCTAAGTAATTTCTTCCCTTATGCATGTCCCTTATTACGAAGAATGAAAAAAGATATCCTAAAATAGAAGTGCTCTGGTTGCTGGTTAGAGGCATGGAGAGACTCCCCTATGGAGGAGAGGTTGACAAGACTGGCACTGTTTAGTTGAGAGAGAAGGTGAATAAGAGGAGACATGATAAAGGTATTCAAATTAATCAATGGCTTAGAGAAGATAGATAGAGCACTCCTATTCACCTTTTTACTCACACAAGGACAAGGGACATTCAGTAAAGCTGAAAGTATATGTAAAAGTGATAAGAGAAAATATTTTTAACACAACACATAAATAACCTGTGGAACTTATACAGTCCAAGAACTTAGCAGGATTCGTAATGTCTTAGTTGTTTATATAGGTAATGAGAGCTTCCATTATGAGAGTGTTACATTAGGTAAGATAAACACATAAATGATACAAATCCTCATGCTTCAGGCCATAAGCCAACCACTAATTGAGAGGGACTAGGAGGAACCTTCCCCTTTGGGTCAGTTATTCTATAATTGTGCATGACAAGGAGCATTTGACACTAACCACTATGGGAAATGAGATACTGGACCAGTTGGACCATTCATTGATCTGATTCCATACAGCAGATCACGTGTTCCTTTGCTACTTGTTCCGTTTCTGTTCAGGCTTTGTTAGCCATTTTGACCTCCTGATCTAATTTTTTCTGAATGTTATATACCGCAAATGGAACAACTAACCCAAAGAGTCAAGACCTCGAGGAATGAAAGTGGGAAATAGTCAGTTTTCTGTAGCTGCCATTTGTTCCATCCAAGTTTCAAACTTTCTTTCCTTTTAGGACTTCCTTCTTCTCCCCCTTTCTGACCATTCTCCTTTAGAATGTCCATTTCAGCTTTTCATCTGTATTTGAAATTAATAGTGGTACTGCACATGCCTCAGTCACTGCTGACTGTAAAACCGCTTATCTCAGAGCCCTCTTGAGTCATTATGATACTTTTTATGGTACCTGATATCTGGAATGTAAATCTACCTCAGGACAAAGTCACATACATCTTTGTTCACAGGTTTGGTAGTAGCTGAGTTTGTTTACTACTATATGCATTCCTTTTTGCCCTCATTTTTTCCCTTCTAAATCCCAGCAAGGCATAATGCTAATCCCACTGACTGTAAATCACCCAAATACTTCTTATTTTAGAAAGTCCTACTCTAAAGCTGTTAATTCTCCATGTTGGGAAGAGGGATCGCTGGAAGAATTATATGAGAATAACTTGACCAGTGAGGGTGGGGAATCAAAGGATGCCTCTTTTACACTGGGTATTAGTTTCCACATTTCACTACCACAGGGTCTCAAAAGACCTTTCTGAAAACATTGGGCTGTGATAAAATTCAGGGAAATAGTTGGATTCTGGAATGTGTATGGCTCCGAATCATCAAAGTTTGATTCAAGGGCTTGTAGATTGTGGGTTTATTTTTTAACCTTAAGCCTCTGTATTTTCTCTCTTTATTATTGGGTTCCTTCAGGATAAGGCAATTTAGAAAACATTTGCTGTAGAGATTATGCAAGGGAACTGAAGTTTACATATATATATATAGGGCCCTACCAAATTCAGGGTCCATTTTGGTTAATTTCACGGTCATGGGATTTTAAAAATAGTAAATTTCATGATTTCAGATATTTAAATCTGAAAGTTCATGGTGTTGTAACTGTAGGGATCCTGACCCAATTCTGAAGGCAGCAACACAGAAGTAAGAGTGGCATGGTATGGTATTGCAACCATTACTTCTGTGCTGCTGCGGGGTGGGGCGCTGCCTTCAGAACTGGGCACCTGGCCAGCAGCCACTGCTCTCTGGCCACCCAGCTCTGAAGGCAGCATAGACGTGAGGGTGGCAACCCCCTACAGTAACCTTGCGACTCCCCCAACAACCCTCTTTTGGGTTGGGACCCCCAGTTTGAGAAACGCTGGTCTCCCCCGTGAAATCTGTACAGTATAGGGTAAAAATAGCCAAAAGACCAGATTTCACGGTCTGTGACGCATTTTTCACAGAGATTAATTTAAGAGGGCCCTATATATATAGATATATATATAAAAAAACTAGTGGTAACATGATGTACACATGTGTTGTGGTTTAAAAAAAATTACACATCCATCACAGCCGAATCAGTGCATCTTCCCTGCAAGTGGGGTCCTTTTGGGCTTTTCTGGAGTCTGGCCACAAGTGAAGGTTTGCCTTTTCCATCTCAGAACCCTAGAAAAGGGCCATTGTGCGAATACCACCTACCATTCCTTCAGGAGTGACTTAACTTTCTGGGAACAGCATCCGTCTTTGAGGCAGAGGGGTGCAATTTACACTCCCACGCCAGTGAGGCTACATCTAGCCTTTGATGCATAAATAATGTAAAATGCTTTACACCCCAGTTGATACTGAATTCAGTAATGCAGAGGACAGTGGAGTACCTTAAACCTATTGGGCCACACACTGGTTTTACAAGAGGCTAGGAACACGGAAATGTAACTTTATGCAGTAAATGGAAGTGCAACGTTTTTCAAAATTTACAAAATAAAAAGGCCTGATCTCTCTCATTGGTATAAGATCAGGATCAGAGCCTGTATCCGCAGGAAGCAGGTGATTCTATAGCTGTTTTAAGGCCCTTTCCAATGATTCATCACCCACTATTTGATGTTTTTTCTAACTTTTTTATTTGACTTCAGAACTTCTCGTTAGAATTGCATGTTCAAAGCACAACTCTTAGATCGTCTAATCCTGTGGTGCTAAGTAGGAGCATGCAAACCAGCTTAGTAAACTATCTGAACAGAGAATGTTAGACCCCTTATGGCATCTGGACAGAGTGATCACGGGATTGAAATGATTTTTTTCGGTTTGTTCCAGTATGCTAATCGGCATTCCCAAAACAGATTTCCCTTTCTCACACCCCCAGTCTTCCGAGATGGTTACTTTTACCGTCAGCCGATTAATTCAACCCGTGGATGGGAGATTTATTAGCAGTGCTAGTGTGAGAGAGACTGGGTAGCTCCAGGTGTCGTCGTTTTTTGTTTGTTTGTTTTAACGTGAGAATGATTGAGCCCGGATGATTTATTGTTGTTAACACTTTTACAGCTGTAGTAGGCGAGGCACACCACAGAACAAAATAGTAAGATCTGAACTATGCTCCCATGAGATAAAAGTCAACTGTTACCCCCAATCACTGCATCATGGGCTATCATAAAGCAGGGAGGGGATAAGGTGGGGAAGGATGAGGGGGGCTTACAACATTGGGATCACCTTGTTAATCATTTATGGCATTTGCACATTTTGTGAATCAATTGATTCCTCCTGCATGTACTGTTCTGCCGCCCTGAGTTACCTCCTTTATACCTGACTATATTCAAGTCTGTTCAGTTCCTGCCCCAAAGGTTTGGACAGCAAAGGGGGAAGGTGCTGTCAGGTTTAGTGTCTATTGGAATCAATGAGCAGTGATGACTGACCAGATTTAGGGCTTAATTCTCCCCTGCCTGGCACCTTTTGTAGTCATATGCACCTGTGCAGCATGCTCCCATTCCAATCTGGTAGCATTTCACACTCCTCCTGCACTCGCTTTGCACACAAGTAAAGGGTGACCACGGGTGCCAGCCAGTGAAGAATCAGGCCCTCTCTCTAAAGGAGGGGGAAAGTTGAGACAAATATGGGTTTAAAAACTGGCCCATGTCTGTGGTGATCATTGAATGCATTTAGAATAAGGGAAATTAAAGCTCATTTTCATTGAGTGGTTTCAATTGATTTCCAGAGCCCGTCCCAGCTTTGTCCTCCAGGGAACGAGATGGCTTAGACTCCGACGAAGCTCACCTGTCCCCACAGGCCGGATGTCTAATTCGGCAGCTTCTGGATGAGGACAGCGATCCAATGCTGTCCCCTCGTTTCTATGCCTATGGGCAAAGCCAGCAGTACCTGGACGATACAGAAGTGCCTCCCTCCCCTCCTGACTCCCATTCATTCATGAGGTAGGTGGTGGTTTCACAGCGGCCATCTGAGCTGCTGGCTTTGCTCCCAGCGCTGCACAGTAGCAAAGGACTGCAGCGTAGTAATGAGCAGCATCTCGTTTAGCAAGATAATGCCATGTAACCCGCTGTGTGGGTGGGGCTGGTGATCCCCACCAACAGAAGCCTCCTCACTTGCTATTGCAATGATTTCTAGTGGTGGCTTCCAGGTTCGTGCCTGGGTACCCAGGATACTTCTGTCACAATAAGGAGGCCGTCGCATCTTGCTGCAGTGTGTCTGTCATTACAGAGAGGCAATACGATGTAGTGGGTGCCTGATAGGATTCCCAGCTCTGCCATTGACTCTCTGTGTTGCTTTGGAAAAGTCACTTAACTTTGTGTGCCCCAGGTTTCTTCATCTATGACATGGGAATAATGGTACTTACCCTCCTGTGTAAAAGGCTTTGAGGTCATCCTCTGATAAAAAGCACTTGAAGTGCTAATGAGGAGGAGGAGGTTGCCCAGGTAGTGGCGTGGTGAAAACTGTGTTGTGATATCCTACATACTGGTCAATACATATTTTAAGGGATTTATAATTTGGCCGTAAAAACTTTCTCCCTGCTGAAATGTGGTCTGAGATCAGAGGTTTTTTTTAAATGGAAATAATTCGGACCTGGGAGTATGACAAATCTGGTGGAAATTCTGGCAAAGAATGGCAAAACAAATGTAGACACTCCCCCGCCCCCCTTTTTATACCAGTTCCACGTCATATATATGTATTTATATTTTTAAATTCAATCTGAACAATAGCACATCACAGGCTATGCATTTGGGCCCAATTGTAGCTCATCCCAGGTGTTGTTACGCTTGTTTTAGCATGAGGGCTAAAGGTGGAGTAACTTGAACCACTCCAGAAGTACAAAATACCCTGGAAGTAGTGATGCAGGAGTGGCTCATCATTGACATTCAGGTGTTTTTATTTAGAGCTCCTGCTCTTTGGGAAATGTTTAAACTCTGGACAATGAATAATGGGGGTATATTCCCTCACCTCCCTCTCAGCCTCCCCAAACTCCCCTCCCTTGCAGGAAGCCTGGCTTCTGGAGGGAGGGCCAGTTACCAGTTCTCCATCACGTCTCTGGAGTTGGCCAGCTAATCTTCAGGTCTTGTACCTCATTTTAGAGAGCAAGTTGGTGGGCCTGCTTTCTCCTAAATTCCCTGCTTAGTTTCTTCTGAATCGCAGCAAACGGTCAACCTACTCACCCTCAATCTTCAATCACCTTCAATGCAAAGAGACTAACGCCCCATTTCTTGGTCTCGCTGCTCCTGGATGCTAGCCCTTTAACTATCAATTACATCACGCCTGAATTTGGCTTCATGATGTCCACGGGAGTTGAATGTACACCTCTACCCCGATATAACGCTGTCCTCGGGATCCAAAAAATCTTACCGCATTATAGGTGAAACTGCATTATATCGAACTTGCTTTGATCCGCCGGAGTGTGCAGCCCCCACCCACCTCCCAAGCACTGCTATATCCGAGTTCGTTTTATATCGGGTCGCGTTATATCGGGGTAGAGGTGTACTTACAATCAGGTGTAATTGACCCTCTGTGCATGCAGATGTACGCTGGCTGCTTGCATAGGATCTGACTGCATCCTGTGCTCCCTACAGGAGACGGAGTTCTTCTTTAGGATCTTGTGAAGATGACCGAGAGGAGCTGACACCTGCACAGCTGACCCGGAGGATTCAGGGGCTTAAGAAGAAGATCAGGAAGTTTGAGGACAGATTTGAGGAGGAGAGGAAATACAGAGTAAGTTCTTCGCAAGTGAGCATATGTAAACAAATTAATAGAGCCCAAGCTGACAAGGTCTTCAGGGGAGATTTTCAGATACAGCCCGAGTACCTGGAAACAGAGGGAGGTGGAGCTGCCACACAACCAACGGAAAGCACGTATTCATGTGTTAGCACCGCCAAGTGAATTCCCTTCTAAAGCATTAGGTGCTGGGAGGGCATGCAGGAAGTAATCTAAGAAACTGTTAGGATTTTTATTACCTGTTTAGTAAATCTGCCCAAAGCTGGTAACTGTGTCAGAGAATGGCTAAGTTAAACCTCTTATTTATTGACCGTTGGGATACACATCGTGTTTTAGTGAGGCTCTCACTCTGGGGAAAGCAGTAACTCCAGCGTACTCATGTACTCGGGAGGGATGGGGAATGCGCTCCTTGACTCTGGTTACTGCACCCTTGCAAAGTGCAGCTGAGCAGCACATGTGAACTGTTCTCCAGTCACTGCTGATGTTTTCTTCTGATGCACAGGAAGCTTTCTAAGGGAGAATAGATTCACACACACCCACATTTGCTAGTGATTTAACTGGAAAAGGTTAGTTCTGAAACAGTCTTGTCTGTGTTAGGAAAAGCTGGCACCAGACAGGAAGAGCGCCCTCCTTCCTTGTTGGCAGTTGCTGCAGATGGCAGTGATGATTCAGTGTTTCTCCTTTACAATATAATAGCTCGTACTTTCCACCTTCAGAGTGCTTTACACACATGAATTAACCCTTCCAGCGCCCTTGCATGAGAGTTGTTAGCCATGTTTTACAGAGGGAGAAACTGAGGAAGGAAGTTTTAAGAAAGTAGCCCCAAGCCACAGAGGGAGTTAATAAATAGAATTGTGATTGGAAAGCAGAAGTTCCTGGCTCCCTCTGCTATGGCCAAACCTCTGCTGTAGGCAGTAAACCTGTTTATACAGATCTCGGTTTGAGGTTCTCTCCCCGCTCTCTTCAGAATGATTTCACTGTGGATTTCTGTTCTCTTCCTCTAGCCTTCCCACAGTGACAAAGCAGCCAACCCAGAGGTGCTGAAATGGACAAATGAACTGGCAAAATTTCGGAAGCAGCTTAAAGGTGAGTAACTGGCAGGAGGAAAATGTCCTAGATTGACTTTGACCTATCTTGAAATGCTTCATGGATCTCTTATCCAGTAACTGAAAATATTCTGTTTTTCCATCCCCATCCCAAAAAATCCATCTAGAGTCAAAATTAAAGATATCGGAAGAGGATCTGGCTCCTGTGATGCGCCAGCGGAGCAACACACTCCCCAAGAGCTTCGGGTCACAGCTTGAGAAGGAAGATGACAAGAAGCAAGATCTGTCCGATAAAGCTGCAAAACCTGCGGTGGAGGTGACCTTAGACTCCATCCAGAAGAAGCTGCAAGAAAAACGAGCAGAGGCGAACCGGCCGGAGGACATTAAGGTACAGTGAATGCAGGTCAGGTTGGATGTCAGGACTTCAAATACAGTCCTGTAATGCACAGCTTTTAAAGTAGTTTTACTTTTCACTGGAGCACTGTAACATCAATTTTTGTCAAATAATCTTTAATTATGATACTACATTGGTCTTACTTAGTCTTCCGTTCTCTTTCTCTGGTTTTTCTGTGGCATCTCTCACCAGAGGGTTGAAGTACGGAATTGATCATTTCGATTCTCAAAGAACTATCCACATTGAATTTCATAATGGATTTTGTTCTTTGCCTCTCCCAGGTTCCAAGAAGTGTTTGATGTGCTTTTGTTTCTGGGTTCCCCCTTCTCATGTTTGGGTTTCCCTATCTTCTGTTATGACGGGAAGGCTTAGGCAAATCACATGGGTCTTTTCGCACTTTCTGAAGATGGGCATGCTTTGGCTTAGTCTTATCTTTCCTGCTAGCTCATTCAAAGTTGATCACCCTTGTCTGAGGGCACTTTATCTCCACTCTTAAGAGTTTCATATCTGGCCCTGTTAGCTACATGGTTGTCTCTGAGGGTGATTTTCTCGGTCTGATGTAGCTAGTTCCTGAAATGCTGATAGCCTTGTACATTAAGGCCTTGAGTTCGCTGACATGTCAACTAAGCAAAACCTTTTTCTGAAAAACAAAAATGTAATCCTTGATGACTGTTTTTTGAAAAGGTGCAGACAGAATTCTCTCATTGGTTTGGATTTGCAGGACAAAAAGCTGCAAGTTGAGAGATTTCAAAAGTGCTTGTTCTGTGGGGTGCTACTGTAATATTGGGTGCAGTGATGGGACAAAAGAATGTCTGGGGTTTGATTCGAAGGACAAGTGTCTCATGAAAGACTTACACTGATATGTCCTCTTACATCAAAATAAATAATAAATGTTAACAATTATATAGCACTTTAAATTTTCAAAGCACGGTAAAAACTAATGAATCCCCTTGATGAACACACAAACCCTTACCCCTGAAATCTAAATGTCATTTAGCTGTGATTTGTTTCCATAACACATAACATGGGCCCCTTATGGTAACAGTTCCTTAAAGTGCATCACAGGATAAGGGATTCGGGGAAGTAGTGGCAAGTATTGCAATCTTTATTGCAAAATAATGTGGCTTATTCTTTCAAAGTACAGTATGAATGCAAATAAGGCTAAAGCTCAGTGTTCTCTGAGTGCAGAAAAGTGACTTTTTTTCTCTTCCCCCTCCCTCCATCTTTTATATAGGACATGACTAGAGATGAGATAGCAGCTGAGAAAGTGGCTCTTCAGAAAGCACTCTTGTCTTATGAAAGCATTCATGGAAGACCGGTACGTACAGCAGCACACATGTAAAATAGTTGCTTGAATTGTCTTCACCTGTCATAGTTAACCTCCCGCCACCTTATAAGTACACCAACACCCACACTGGTGGGGGAAAAGCGCAATGATTTTGTTAATCAGTCCCAGCCCCTTTACTCAGGGCAATCACTCATCTGGTGAGAAGTGCTTTTAGCCCTGTATTAACTGCTAAGTTTAGTGTCTATCAGAGCAACAGGCTCTTAATTATGATTGGTATCCCTGAGCCTTGCCCTGGTAGAGGCTGGCTGGATGTAAAGGGAAACTCATTTGTGACATTGATAATATGAGAGAGAGTAAATTCATTTGTCACCTTTCTGAGACTGTTGTAACAATTGTATAAACTGCTCATACCTCTGGTAAATGCTAAAGTTTTCTAGTTCCACTTCGCCTGCCTTCTGCTGCCAATGTATCCGAAGGTGCCAAGTTAGCAAATTCTCTCTCCCCTTCAGTGTGCTGATGCTTTGGAGTCCCTGATCCCTTCTTTTCCCTCACGTCTGAAATATTTGCTTCTCAGCCGGTTGTTCTAAAATTATTGACTTTAATTTCCCCCTCTCTACACCATCTCCATGGCTGCCCAAAGGCCACATGATTTTTACTGCCTGCACTCAGCCATCTAGGTAACAGACTTCTATTACTGTGTAAGGCACAGCAACAAACCATTCCAGGAAAGTGATTTGTCTTTCCTGTCTCCTCTCAGAGTCCGGATTCTGCTCTCAAAGGGATGTAAATCAGGGGTAATCCCCCAATGAAGTTAATGAATGTACATCCAGGTAAAACCAGTGTGAGGGCAGAATCTGGCCTGTTGTCATAATATATTTTTCTTTGTTTTTTATTAGCATAACTGCTTCTTAATTTTTTTAAATAAGCTACTTTTACAACCTAGCAAAACTGAACCTAGTAGGAAGGGAGGCTGCAGCAGACCAGCTTTCCTGTTTCCAGCTACTGGCATTGCTGCAGTGGAAAAGTACTGAGAGATCTAGGATAATGTGAACAGTTGGGCCACTTAATTTTTTTTTTTTTTAACTAAACAACAAAAATCGGTGGAGCTCAGATTTATTGTGTAACTGGGTCTGCACCGGTGTCAGATGAGCCTGCAGAGGTAGAGGCTGACCAGCTATAGTTAAACCAGAGTCTATTTTTGCAGAATTCCTGGAGCCACTCTAACGAAGCAAGAAATGGTCTGTTCTTCATTAGCTGCTGTTTGCCACATGGCGTGGGCCTGAAATTTCGACCAAAGGCTCCGTTATGCTAACTGCTTTTTCATAGAATCATAAGATTGGAAGGGACCTCGAGAGGTCATGTAGTCCAGTCCCCTACACTCAGGGCGGGACTAAGTATTATCTAGACCATCCCTGGCAGGTGTTTAGCTAATCTCCTCTTACAAATCTCCTTTGAGCGAGATTCCACAACCTCCCTAAGCAATTTATTCCAGTGCTTAACCACCCTGACAGGAAGTTTTTCCTAATGTTCTACCTAAACTGCCTTTGCTGCAATTTAAGCCATTAATCCTCAGTGGTTAAGAAGAAAAATTTTTCTCCCTCCTCCATGTAACAACCTTTTATGTTCTTGAAAACTGTTATCATGTCCCTTCTGTCTTCTCTTTTCCAGACTAAACAAACGCAATTCGTTCAATCTTCCTTCATAGGTCATGTTTTCTAGACTTTTAATCATTTTTGTTGCTCTTCTCTGGATTTTCTCCAGTTTGTCCACATCTTTCCTGAAATGTGACACCCAGAACTGGACACAATACTCTAGTTGAGGCCTAATCAGTGCAGAGTAGAATTACTTCTCGTGTCTTGCTTACAACACTCCTGTTAATACATCCCAGAACTATGTTTGCTTCTTTTTTTTTTTTTTTTGCAACAGTGTTACACAGTTGACTCGTATTTAGCTTGTGATCCACTATAATGCCCAGATCCTTTTCGCAAGACTCCTTCCTAGGCAGTCATTTCCCATTTTGTATGTGTGCAACTGATTGTTCCTTCCGAAGTGGAGTACTTTATATTTGTCCTTATTGAATGTCATCTATTTACTTCAGACCATTTCTCCAGTTTGTGCAGATCATTTTGAATTTTAATCCTATCCTCCAAAGCACTTGCAACCCCTCCCAGCTTGGTATCAGCCACAAACGTTATAAGTGTACTCTCTATGCCATTATCTAAATTAATGATGAAAATATTCAGATATACAGATAGGGACCACACATCTTGAAGAACCTCTGGTGACGGGTAAGGAGCCTCCATTTCCTCTGCGCACTTAGGGATTCTTTTTCCCAGTCCAAACCTTATATTTATTTTTATTTTTTTTTACAAAACATGGGAGTTTATCCTCTTTGAAGTGCCATTAACTGACGGTTCGGTTCTTTGCCTCAACAGGCACCTTTTCATGTTGTTTTCTAACCTTAAGGACAGCATGGTCCAACAGCAAAGCAGTGCCCGGGCATTCTACCCATTTTTCGGTCCCAATGTAGCCTAGGCAGGGAGGATATGATCCTGATTCACCACTGCATTACTCCGTTTTGTGCCCTCGTAACACCATTAAAACCATCTAGTTACAGACAATAGTTCACAGTTTACAAGGCAACGCTGACTGCACCAGCTGATGAATGTAATCACATCCTCATGAAATCCAATGAGGACCGTGGTGAACCTAGCCTTGCGAGTCCTGTAAATGGGTGGTGTATCTCTGGGCTCCGTACTGCTGGTTACATTCCTCCCTTCTATCCAAAACACCCAACCAACCCCCACAAAAACACCTTTAGAAGAAAAGAAACCTATCCTGAACAGAATCAACCTAAAACAAAACAGCAAAAAAGTAAATTAATAAAATCTAAAATATCCAAAGTGCACACCCTACTCCAAGCAGAGTTTTTACACCAGGGACTTTTCTATTACTATCAGTTTTACATGGAAGGTACTCAGATACTACAGTGGTGAGCAGCACTTTAAAATCCTAATGTAGGTAGATAGAAATGACATCACAATCAGTTAAAGGCCCTGCCCTAAGAGCCTTTTAAATGTAAACTTAGAGCAAAGATCCAATGGAAGAACAGACCTAGGATGTGGGTAAAGACACTGGTGAATAAAATGAAGAGGATAAACTATATGGTCGTGTGAAATATTCTGCTTGTTGTTTTCCAACCTCACCCTCGATATATTAAAGATACAGAAACCCATTTAATCAAACCATTCTGTAGAAATGTAGAGCTTCACTTTCTCATGCACCACTATTAGCTAGTGTAGGTTTAAATCTCCCCCTCTCCTCTCCTACATTCTCCCCAGTCATTGCAAGGGAGTTTTACTCCCTAGCTTTGTTCCAGAAGATGAGCTGGAGAGTAAAATTAGCAATTCTATGCTAACAACTTGCAGGTATCTTAGGGGAGAAAGTGCAGCGGCAGAGGAGAGGCATTGCAATGTCATTTTACCTAAGGTCTGTAGATCAGCATGGGGAGGGGCCTCCAAGGGAAGGCAGTCAGTCATCACAGCTCCTTTCCCTTGTTCCTAGGTCAAAATTATCACCCTGTTCTGGGATAGCAGACACAAGAATGTGGGTGTGAGCCCTGTGCTTTTGGCCACGAGTACAGAAGTGGCCACAGATGCAGACTGCCTAGTGTGTAGGGGTTTTTGTGATGAGGACAAATGAATGCTAGTTTGAGCCTAAATGTCTTGCCCTCCGATTATCCACATTACAAAAGCACCACACAGCTGGAAGTTACGCCAAGGATTGGAAGAGCAGGGCTAAAGGTACACTGGGGGTCAGAGTGGCAAAGTTCATGCTATACTAATCTCAGGACCATCGCCGTTAGCACATCATTCTTGTGAACCCAGATAAATGAGGGTGCAGGAGCATACATTACAGACTAGAGTATCTGCTGCCAGACTTATGGTCCCATTCTTTCTTGCTTTTCAGGTAACAAAAAATGAGCGCCAGGTGATGAAGCCCTTGTATGACAGGTACCGCTTGGTCAAACAGATCCTCTCCAGGGCCAACACCATCCCTGTTATTGTGAGTACAGCACTTCTCTAGGGGGGATTGCTTTGGTTTGGTGAGGGAGCTTTTTTGGTGGGAGGAGGCCAGGAGAATCACACCTCTGCACAGTTACAGAGTCCCAACCTCCCTCGTCACCAAAGAACTGAGTACCTGAACGACTGCAAGTCAATGATACCACAGCAACTGGGACTAGTGAAGAGCTGGTCAAGGACTCCAGTGCCCATAGCTGGATGTTGAGCACTTTTCACCTTCTGGTGCTCCTCCTTCCATTGGGTTGCTGTTGACTTTTCATTACATGGTTTTTGGCTAAGGCCTCACCTCCTTTTTCCCTCAACATCATAGACTCAGTGTTGGTCACTTACATTGGCAGGAGTAGAGACTTGTGTCTTGCCCACACTGCTGAGCTCAACTACACCAGCAGCCAGACTGCCCAGTTTGTCTGAAGGAGAGGACAGGACAGGCAGTCTCCCAGTCCTCAACACTTACTAGCAGAATACACCAATGGCTGCTGCTTTCTAAGTTGATGCAAGGAGTGCTACCACTTCCACTGAGTCCCACACATCTGTCCTGCAGGACCATTGTCATCAGCTCCATGTACACGCTTTTGTCTTCAGTGACCCAAATTTGAAGCTACTTGTGTCCCACAACTGGTATTGCCGTCACTGGCCCTAAAATTATTGTACTATAAAACACATACGCACACTCATTTTGCCCTGCTGGTGAAAGTAAGCTGTTTTATATTGGTCTCTGCCTGCTCTTTGTTTCACGAATGATCCTTTGTCCTTTCTCTACTGCCAGGCCATGCTTGTGTCTTGGCAGCTGTTTTAACAGGGCGTCTGTTCAGAAGAACAGACCGGCGAAGTGTTACTCAGAGCAGTCAGACACACTGGCAAGCACTTTTTTCTGGGCATTCTCGGCATGTCCTGCTGTATTTAAAAAAAAAAAAAAAACTCCTGGAATCACTGTTGTGACTAGTCCTCTGTGTGAACTAGATACGTAAGGCTAGCAAGTAGAAGGAAGCCATCCAACCCAGCAGCCACCTCTTGGCAGTTTAGAGCCAGCTTCTCCAAGGAGCTCAGTTCCCATTCAGGCACCAAAATGAAATGGCCAGAATTTCAAAAGTGCTCAGTCAGCCCCCAGCAGCTGCCATGGAGAACAATGGTGCATGTCTTTCCCCTTTCCCCACCTCTCTGAGAACAGTGGGAGCTCCTGGGGGCAGAGCACCTTTGCAGATCCAGCCACGTCAATTAGGTGCCTAAATGGGAACTGAGTTATTGAAAGTCTGGCCTCGGTTGTGAGTGCTGAGCACTTTCGAAAATTGGCCCAGTGGAGTTTTTAAGGGCATACAACGTAGCTGCAGAGAGCCACGTGTTGTCTTTATACATCTATGGGGTTGCTTTTGTTGTTGTTTTTTCTTCTTAAAGCATTTATTTTCCCACTCACGCACAGCTGGCCTTTCCATTCATAGTGTTGTGTTTGCACGCACTTGGAACTGGTGTCCATTGCTAAGCAGCGACTTGAAAAAAAAACAAAACCTTTCTCTGCTTCAAGGATTTCGCCAGAAGTTTTTTCTTTTTAAGAAGCAGAGTTTTCTTACGATGGTCTGGATGAGCTAAAAGAGTTATGGAGATGAGAGGAGAGCAAGAGAACAGGTGGTGGAGGAGAAAGGGGTTCACAATGTAACCTACTTGTTAACACCTGTCACAGGGTTCCCCCTCCAGCAAGCGGAGAAGCCCTTTGCTGCAGCCAATTATCGAGGGTGAAACAGCTTCCTTCTTCAAGGAGATAAAGGTGAAGACCTCCAGCTGCTAACTAATTGCTCAGTCTGCATCAGTTTCCCCTTCCCGCCAATGACAGAGATTGATTGATTGCTTTTTTTTTTCACTAGTATTGATTCTTTGCAGTGTCTCAAAAAAATAATAATCAGTAGCTGCTTAAGCCTAGCCAGTTTTGAACAAATCCCTCCTTTGTTACTGCAGATCAGCCTACAAAATTTCCTTGGCTTTGTGTTTTTCCTCTCCACACATATTTTACTTTGTAAAAACTTCACGATTATTGGTTGCACCTCTGCTTTCTTTTGCTTTTGAATATTCCTCACCAGCTTTTTGCTGTTCTTTTTCTCACACCAAAGCTCTGAGGCTTTTATGCCACACCACGGCTGGGTTGGGCTTTCCCAGAACACGAATAGGTTATAGGCTAGCACACATGTATAGCTTATGGAAATTTACCCACATCTGTTCACCTCCTGGCTGTGTTCAGTTCTTATTTTACCCTTTGAAACGACACTTCTAGAAGCAGAGTAAGTACAGCTTAGTTACGTTAGTGAACATTTGATCTGGTTTGTTTGCTTGGATTTTTTTTCACTCTGTGCTGCCATGGGTTGGTATTTCCCAGTGTTAAGAACTGATGTGAAAACACTGGGCCTGATTCATTACTGCCTAACTGCATGTGCCTTAAATAGTTAACGCACTAGGGATTAATGTGGTCCAAGGAAGTCCAATCACCAGCACCAAGGGGCTTAGTATATGACACAATTAGCTGCATGCTTTTTATTGCCATCACAGTATGAACAAGAGAAATATGCTGCAACGCATTCCGATGTCATGCCCATTTGTCTGTTAACCATCCCAAACTGGGTAATATTGCAGATACCATGAACTAAAGATTCTTTAATTATAATTATTGCTGGCTAAATATTAATTGCATATATGAAGTACATGTTAATTAAGATGAAGCTACAATATCATACGTGTTAAGTGGCTGTGTGTTTACATAGCTGCTTATCCCTCAGTGACTTGTTTAGTATTTAATAGATAATTGCTGAACCAAGCCTGAATTAAGAGCCATATTCTTTTAAAGTGTCCTCTAATTTTGCACCACCAACTTTGCGCTGCGATTTCTTCCCAACTCAGGGTGTGATTGCAATATGTGTAGACATACCCGAGCTAGCTTTAATCCAGCTAGCGTCAGTACCAGCCGTAGTGAAGTTGTGCTATCTGCCCAAGGGCATGTCTACACTTAACAAACTCCAGCGGCAGAGCTGGGTCGCAGTCGCACTTCAGTGTAGACCATACCTACGCCGATGGGAGGGCTTCTCCTATTGGCATAGATAGTCCACCTTCCTGAGAGGCCATAGCCAGGTCAATTCATTGGAAAGTTTGTTCACTAGGAAAACTGATGCACTATAGTATTGGGTTTAAAATTGTGTATTTGTAATTGTGTGTTTTAGAATGTTTTAAGGTGCTGGGAGCTCCAAATAGATGCCCGCAAAGGTGAAAAAATAACTACAAATAAATGGATTGCAGATGCAAATAGTCAAATGCAGTTACAGTCTGATTGGCTGCAGAAGTGAATTGATTGTAGGGACAAAATTCAAGGCCAGGTCGAGGCCCATTTAAAATCATGCTCCTACGTGTCTGTCAGGCATTTCCGGTTGAATTCTCATTTAAAGAGCCTTCTGATTCGCTCCCTTCAGTTCAAGGAGCTGAAATCTTTGCGGATAATCTGTGACTATAAATTGTAATCTGAGGCATTAATGCCCCGAACAAGTGACAATTCTGTGCTGTGTCTGATGGTGTCTCATCATCCCTCTGGTTCTAGTTGGCAAAAGCTCGTTAGCATGTTTTTGTATTGCACTTCTCCTTGGCAGCTGTGACAGCGAGTGCAGTGCAGTGCAGTTAGAAATGGAACAAGCCACTTGTTGACATATAATATCCACAGCCCTCTGGAGGGAGAGGGGCCCGAAGTAATCCGTTTTAAAATTTCTCTCCCTATGGCAAAGGAGAGTAGCAAATCTGAGCAGGCGCTGTTGTCACCTTCTGCGTTCTTCATTGCTTTTATCATAGCACTTACGGCTAGTGTGCACAGCACCCTGTACCTGAATGCAGAAACCCACGCGCTGCTCTCTGAATTAGCCAGCAGGATGAGGTGTGAGAACAGTACACAACCGAAGGCACTGGCAGTCATTTTTCCTTGGCCTAAGTTTTATAACTGGCAGTGAAGCTGTGTCATAGTCTGTCTCTAGAAAAGCTTTAAAATCTAATCATCAATAAGAAATCACGTTATCTTTTACCTGTTCCCTGCTGTTTTCCTTCAGATGTTTTCAGGTTTCTGTTTTTATTGAGTTTCTCCCTTGCTAACCAGTGAGTGCTCCATCTGTCATAATTCTCAGTCTGTGGCTTCAGATTACATTTCCCTGGGAAAGGCCACTGACCTCGTAAACACAAGACTACGGGCCAAATGCAGACCTGGTAGACACTTGGCCATTTACACGTCATTGACCTGAGTACACAAGCTTTGAATCTGGCTCTGTTGCTTCCTTACTGAATGAAGCAGAAGGAGATCTAGGTTTGAAAGGGAGAAAGATCTTCTAGAAACAGTTGAAATATTAGCAAAGGGAACGCAGGAGAAACGGCAAAGAAAGTTGCTCTTTTTGGCCCCAATTCAGCAGTGTGTTTTAGCATATATCGTTTCCTTCAAGACTTCATTGGGACTGCTCAGGCGCTCATTAAAGCTAGAGGTGTGCGTCAGTACCTTGCTGAACCAGGCGTGTATCAGTCCCTGTTTCAAATATTTCTTCCCTATCCTATTATTTATTTCTTTTATCTCATTCACTGTCTCATTCCCTTGCAACCTATATTATGGCATACAACTGGCTTACAGCGATTTAGCTTGATGTCCGAGGAGGACAGGGCCCAATTGTTTAGAAGCCAGAACAAGGACTGAATAAATAACTCAATTCCAGAACAGGTTCCTCATTTGGGAGCGCCAGGGAGTGAGTGTGTGTGTAGTTGGGTGTGCAGAGCCCTTCACATTGTGTAGCCGTAAACAAAGGGAGCTTTCACTTAGCCAGGCCCCCCAGTGCAGCTTGAAGGAAGCGCTCTCGCTAAAGTATTTCAACTTTTTAATGTTTAGCATTGTATTTTCCCAGACAACAAACAGTCCATCTGGGGACAGAACTGGTAACAGATCAAGTCAGCAACAACTGCGTTTCACTCACACACACACACACACACACACTCTCTCTCTCTCTCTCTCTCTCTCTCTCTCTCTCTCATATATAATTGAATCCTGGGCTGAGTTCACTGTTATAGTTTAATCAAGGTAGAGAGTCTAATTCTTGAACTCCTCCATTGGACTGAAACATCACAAACCTTCCCGTTGTACTCCTTGTTACAACACAAATCAGTCCTTTAGCTCTCTTGTTCTGACAGGTTCCTTGCTGTGTTCTATCCTCACCATATGTCAAAGTTATCGGCAACATGCCAAGTGCTATAGAGCCTTTGCGAGGCATCCACCACAGGAGAGGTTTCATGCAAATTAACGTGGCAGCTTGTGGATTTGTCACAACTAAATTACTGATGGGCTTAGGTGTGGAGGATACAGAGAGAAGACACTGCCACCATTGAGACATTGTGTCCAATGGTTGTTAAGTTTGGAAGTACTTGTAGCTTAATCAAGAATGCTGAAAACAAATGAACAAAAAATAGCAGGCTGCCAAGAATTCTGATTTTTCTTCATCATGGTGATTCTACCGCACTTTGTCTCACTAACAAAGCTGAATTTGTGGTGGTGGTTTCTACTAATAATGGGTTGGAGCTCTGTGTGTGTGTGGGAGGGGGGTTACTACTGATATTTTAGTGCACTGTAAATCTTAGCGCAATTAAGGTGCTGTCTCTGTCTATCGACCTCTTTCCATATCTGTAGCCCAGTGCTTGTGGTGAAAGAATGTAATATGCGGGTTATGTCTGCAGAGAGAAGTAGTAACTTCTTGTTATGGGGGCACTGTCTCTCTTTCTGTAGGAGGAAGAGGAGGGTTCCGACGAGGACAGCACCGTGAAACCAGATTTCACAGTAACCCTGAAACCAGATTTCAGCGTGCGGAGTTTCCTGGATCAACTAGAAGATGAGGCTGATGGCTTCATTTCTCCAGTGGATGATAAGATGCCTTCAAAGAGCAGCCAGGACATGGGGCTTTCTACCCTCCATGCTGCTTCTATGTATGTCAGGTTTCTTGCACTATACCAAGTGTGGGCCTGGATGCAGCAAACCACAGCATATGCTTCAGTCTCATTGAAGCCAGAGGGACCTTAGCACATGGTTAAAGTTAAACACATGCTTAGTTGTTTTGCTGATCAGTGATGGGACTGTTCACACTCTTAAACTTAAGAGTCGTGTCAATTTGTTAGGGAGTGTTTGTAGGATTGGCTAAATATATTTTGGTAGAAATACTATATCATTCCCGTTTTAATTTTCTATGTAATTTTTATATCTATAATTTAACCCTACAGGCCAGAACTCTTAGAGCAGCTCCAAGAAGTCAGGGAAGAGAAAAAACGGATCAGAAAAAAATTGAGAGAATTTGAAGATAATTTTTTCCGACAAAATGGAAGGTATTTCACTTCTAATTCATCCATCTATTGCTATAACTACTGCCAGTAATACTTACTGAGAGCAAAAGGCTCTGAAAATAGAAAGTGCCCTATGTACGCTACCAAATTAGTCCTCACTTCGTTATCCTCAGTTTGTTGATAGGGAAGCTGGGATACAGAGCATCTGTTCCAAAGTCTGTTGAAGTCACTAGGGGTATGTCTATACTACCCGCCGAATCGGCGGGCAGCGATCGATCCAGTGGGGGTTGATTTATCGCGTCTAGTCTAGACGTGATAAATGGACCCCAAGCGCTCTCCCATCAATTCCTGTACTCCACCAGCGCGAGAGGCGCAGGCGGAGTCAACGGGGGAGTGGCAGCGGTCGACTCACTGCAATGAAGACACCGCGGTGAGTAGATCAAAGTTCGTCGACTTCAGCTACGTTATTCACGTAGCTGAAGTTGCGTAACTTAGATCAACTCCCTTAAACACACACACACCCCAGTATAGACCAGGCCTGAGAGTCTTCCTGTTAATTCTGTGAGACACAGCCCATTGAGGTTAAGAGTAAAATTTTCAAAAGCACCTAAATCCCATGAGGAGTTAGGCTCCTAAGGGACTTTGGGGCTTTTGAAAATTTTGCCCTAACACAGCAATGGAGCCAAGATGAAAACCCAAGTGTTCCAAGCTCCCTCTCATGTGCTCAGAGCAGTAAATCACATAAACCATAAGATAAAATCTAGAACCAACTCCTGGACTGACTCCTAGGAATGTAATTCTTTGGGACAGAATAATAATGTCTGAAGGGACACTATAGAAATGTATCTGTCTATCCCTCCTCCCATCTGTGGGTCTATGAAAACAGTACTTTGGTACTTAATGGGTAATTCATGGAGTAAATTAATTTTAAATAGCAGCACAGTAAAACAATGCAACAAGAAGTGTAATCATCTCTCAAAAAGAAATGTGAAACTCAGTAGTTAAATGCATATGATTTCTTGTAACATATTTTGTATATGAAGAGTCTGTTCCATAATGAGAAATAACATGCTACATCCTAGACTTTAGAGATTCTGGTTACTGAATATATGTGCTCTAGGGGGAAAGATGGTCCTACAGTGAACATAAGGCTAGGCCCACTTTGGGGAGAGGCTCAACTAGGCTGACCAGACAGCAAGTGTGAAAAATCGGGACGGGGTGGGAGATAATAGGAGCCTATATAAGAAAAAGCCCCAAATATCGGGACTGTCCCTATAAAATCGGGACATCAGGTCACCCTAGGCTCAGCTGACATCATAAACCCTACGAGCCAAATTTTCTCCTTGTACGAGCATGGTTCCCATTGGCCTCAGTATAAACCAAATGCAGCTGAGTGGAGAATTTGGCCATAAGCATGTAGCTCGAGCGCTCGCTCTGTGAACAGCATCAGAGCTCAGAAAGTGAATGCAGCTAGGAATTCACTTCAGGTGCATCGGCTGCTGGTGTGTGTGTGTGTGTGTGTGTGTGTGTGTGTGTATATATACACTTGCACATGGACATATATCTATGTAGCATGTTAGCTGATGATATCCATGTGATAAATTCATCTATTTATGCACCTTTGACAACCTCACCAGCCCTTTTGTCCCCTGGCTCAGCACTCGCAGACTTTTTCTAACATGCTGAATCTCTGTGCGGCTTCAAAAAGGACCCGGGGTTAACCTGCAACAAAAACTTTCCTTCTTTCTATAGTCGCAGAAGTTTCTGCCCAAAATCCCGGATCCCAGAATGGGCAGTGTTCAGTCTTGCTCCACTGACAGACGTATGATCTGATATCTCATGACCCTCCAGAACTAGAAATGAAAGCTTTTATACCTTTGGAACGGGGTACCCACTCATAATAGCTTCTGTTATAACCAGGGAGAGCCTTTCAATGGAACAGGAAGCTATCATAAGCTGAGCACTGTTTGAGGTCCGGGGGGGGATAGTATAACTGGCTCTGATACAAGGATGTCAATATGTTTTGACTCTAGAATAGTATCAGGATCACTTTCAGCTTTGACACAGAAATATCCTGAGTTTCACCCCCCATTATTAAGTTAGGTTGTGCACCTTTTTTTCCTTTTGTAGCTAACTAAAAATGACATGCATCATTTTTCTCTGCAGATGACAAGTAACGGAGGGAGAGGGGGAATAGCTGGGGAAGTAATGTCCTGCCAGAAAATTCTCACATCTCCTCCTTGTTTCTGTTAGAAATGTCCAGAAAGAAGATCGTACTCCCATGGCTGAAGAATACAATGAATACAAGCAGATTAAGGCAAAGCTGAGGTTGCTGGAGGTGCTGATCAGTAAAAGAGATATTAGTTCCAAGAGTATGTAATGAAGCTGATCGACTTCGCAGAGAGGCTAAGAAGAGATCGAGACAACCAGATGAATGCATGAAGGGTGCAGCAGGAGCCCGACAATGAGGGGCTTAGCAGCTCCCCAAGAACTGAAAGGCCATTTTTAGAGGTGGGAGGTGGAGGAAGGGTGGCTTACATCACTCTCTGCACTTGCTGTAGTCCATTGTGCCACCAGGCCAGTCACCTAGACTGGGGTTGCCAGCAAGAGAGAGGTGATGCTACGCTCAGAGACTGGGCCGAAAGGGTCCTTAGCTTTGATTCGCTTACCAATTCTGTCATGTTTAGAATATCAGAGTCAGATTACGTTTTTCCAGAGAATCACACTGAGAAGCTGACTGCTCTGAATAGTGATGAATTGTCCAAAAACGTCCTCTTCTTTCCCAACCGAGTGCCCAGTCCAATGGGACGTGACACACGGTTCCTGCTGTCGGGAAGTCCTGAGGCTGTTCTCTCTTAGCTACAGTGACAGTGAGCTCAGGCTCTCATCTTGCCTGTAGGTTTGGTGTTTGGGAATTTGGCCTTTTCAGTTACCCCATTGAGTGCTGGAGAATTGCTATTAATCAACGCCCTGCCTACGGCGTTGGACTTTAGTGTGACTTTTCCTAGTGTTTGATTTTCTTACACCTGTTTTCTAGCTGTCACTTCTGCTTAGGTAGATGGTAGCTGCCTCTGATCAGAAAAGCACTGTCAAAGGAAATTCAGCAATACGCTTAGTTGCCGGGTCGTCTTAGCTGGCATTTTGAATTGCGACACTGGGACTGCGATTGGGCATTTGGATCAGAGTGGAGGTTCTGATGGCAGCAGTCAGAATCCTATTGGATTTTAATAGCTGAGATGTTCTATTGAAATAACGCGCTGCTCTGTCACTACAGCTCTCCCAGTTCAGGTATCTGGTAAGCAGACTGAAGATCTGTCCACATCAGCATAGACAGACCACCAATCTTTCAGTGTCTAATATTGACATTAAAGACTGAGCTGGACAGTCCATACACATATAGTGCACACACCCTAAACTTTGTTCTTTTGTGCACCTAAACGGTAAGACCACATGGATTGCAGCACCACGTGTGAATGGCAGAGATGGGGATACAGAACACAGTGAACTCATGGTCTTTTCTTTCTGATGATAAGTGCAAATATAAACACTTTGGAGGAGAGGGGATGCTTCAGGAAATGGGAAACTTTGAGCCAGGTTCTGCCCTTGGAAGTGTGTAAGTCTGAGGTCAAAAGTTGGAACTTAACACACTCATATCAACATGAACAATTTTCAGAAAGGAAAACTTTGTTGTGAATGAATTATAGACAGGTATTTTAGACGCTCATGTTAGACGTTTGCTATTTTGAAGGGAAATGAGCTAAAAAAAGTGGAAGGCTCTTATTTCTGTCGTGCTGAGCCATCGGGCTCCATTATTTCCTTGCGTCACCCTCAAGAGCTTCAATGTGCAGCTTCACACAGCCCAGGGAGAGCCCCATACTTGGAACTAAGGCAGTGGATATTGAGTGCAGGGATTGCAATTGTACTTGGCCCTTGTGTAGGTCAGACGAGGGGGTGGGAAGCCTGCCTGTGCCCTACCCCATGCTTACATACCAGGACAGTCTGGCTCCAAGATACGTGGCAGTTCATGCTCCCTAAGTGCATTTCCCCCATGTTGCTATGTTATGTTGATTCTTGCCACAATAGATACAGAATATCTACAGCATGTTTCAATAGCTTCTGTATCTCAAAACTTACAAAAAAGAAATGTGTCTCTCTCTTCCCCATCCGTGAACCCTGGCAAGGTTCTCTAGAACTGTCAGGCATCAGACAGTGCCCGTGAGAAAGTAGTACATTAAAGATAAGCCAGCCAGTTGGTAAGAGGTAGTATAAGTTGAGTCTTTTCTTTTGCTAGTCACCAAATTCATTGACCTTTTCCAGATGGTTCTTCATCGATCACAGAATTATCCCCTCCACCTAGAAGAAATAACAGAAGTAGGAGAGACTGAAACCTATATTTAAAAAGGTAGCCTTTAGTTTTTGGGTGCGCAGCCTAGGGCCTGATTTTCAAAGGTGTTGAGCACCCACAGCTTCCATTGACCTGGGAGTTGTAGGCACTCAGCACCTCTGAGAACCAGACCCCAGAGGTGTCTGTACCTGGGCACACACATGCAGAGGCTACTTTTGAAAATGTGGGCTGGATTGGCTGACTGCAGTCCTCTTTCCCTTCTGCATGCAGGATGTCTGAGTATTCCAGCAAATAATAGTGGTGCCGTTGTCCTCCAAACCAGCTTTATGCCAGTTGAAAGGGTGCATGGGAGGATTGGGTATTTTGGGCATAACTGTTTAATATGACAGTGATGTTTAGTTACAGAAATGGTAGGACAAAAATGGCTGCTGGATTCCTCAGAAGTCCGTATTGCTGGTTGCCTTTTGTACGGGTAGGCCCCAGTTAAGTGAAGCACTGAAACCCATGCTTCACTTTAGCCATGTGTCAAGTCCTATTGAAATAAACGCATGCTCAAAGTCAAGCCTGTGGGTGGTGTTTTTGTAAGTAGAGATGGACTTAAGCACAAACGTAAATACTTTGCTGAATCAGGGCCTTATCTCCTCAATACCTAAATTACAGTGGCTATGATTACCTAGCCATCAGTGTCCATAGCCTTCATGCAAAACTCCAGAAGTCACAAAGACTACATTTTGTTGTTAAAAGCCTGCTTGACCTGTCTACTGATAATTACAGTAACTGTTTTGTTGCCCTGACAATTCTTGACCAACAGTATATAGCAAAATATTTTGTTTTTAAATCAATAAGACTGTAGGGTTTTCTGACTGCCTAGCTGCTGCTGTTTTCATGGCACATTGCTATGATTTCAAGTATTTTATATAAATTATAAGTATAATGATGCACTTTAGAGAGATTATATTTTTAAAGTTTGAAAGCTAATAACAAAACCTATATAGCCAAAATTGTACTCTAAAAATCCTTGTCTAGCGCTCTGTTGTTAAAAAGCTGTTCTTTAAACAAAAACATAAAATGAATAGCACCAGTTGAGCTTAATTCCATGAAGTCTCTGTATCTCAGCAAACTGATCGAGTTTGGTAGAATTTACTGCAATTCACAAAATAGCTATTCAGGTACTGATCAATCCCTGCCACCTCCAAAAAATAGTCATGCAAAAATCAAATCATTGCTGTAATTTTTTTCATTTCAGTTTTCCTTTGTTATTTCACTTACTGTAGGCCCTTGAGTGTATAACCCAATTTATGTTGCTGTTTACATGAGAACGTTTGAATGCAAGTGAGAGTGCTTTTTATAGGGGGGAAGTGCTGTACAAGTATCTGCTTCAAATAAAATGAGTAAGCTGTTGGAATAAGACAAAATATACTTCCATGGCAATAGAACTTGTAGTGTGTTCTCTGGTGGCATTATGGCCTGTTTGGTAACTGGCTTTGCATGGCTTAGAATGATACAGGCACGTGTCTTTTTTGTTTTTTCAGGAATGCGTGGTTGTGTATTACCGAATGTTAACATCATAAATGACTGAGGTTTATTTAATGATGATGATGATAAACAGGGTATAAATATAATGATAAAACTAAAAGAGTTAAAGATGGCAAAAGCTTGTAATTTTCACAGGTAGCATTTGCTTTTATTCTGTTTACTTTGGAGTAAACACTCAATTAATAGTTGTTTATATTAAATATGGTGTAATTAAAGCATCTTTTCTCTGATTATTCTGTTAGGATTCAGTTTTTATTACATGTATGTGCAAAAATTTGTAAGTGCCATCAAGTCATGGTAAAAGCCCTTGTGCCTGAGAGGGAAAAGCATAGATTAGTGACATCTCAGCAAGACTTCCATTTAGGGGAATGTTTGCAATATGGTAATTCTGACACACTGGAAACCGAACAGAAATAGAAGGTTGCTTGCTGTCCAGTAGTATAACGTGGATAAATCCAATGAGAGTAAGATCTCACAGTCGATGCCTGGTTCTGTACAGATCTCATGTCTAGGTTGTAATGGAAGTAGTTGGTTAGAAGTCAGAGAGGGCTTTATTTGCAGCCTTAGTGTAATATTGTTTAGGTACGGTGTTTGTTAAATTTTCAAAGGCTCCTAGTGCAGCAGTTCACATGCTGCGCACTTGTAGCATGGATTTTGTCAAACACTAATGCTTTGCAGGCAGTATGCAAAGTTGTACTGTTGATTTATTCACGTTTTCCGTGCCCCAGGGAACTCACTACGAGGACCCACAGCAACATCTGGGTTTCTTATTGATGTGGGAGAGAAATTGGGTTGGAGGCCAGTGATTGCGGGAGAGTGGAGTGTGTGCACCCTTGTTCATTTTAGAGAGGAAAGTAACTTTGCAATTCTGGAATTGGTGCCATTTGCAGTAGTTATCTTTAGCTATGCCTTTGTGCTAGTTTGGGGGATCACTGCATATGGTTAACAGCTGCTGCCTGTTTGCAGCTGCTAATGTTGTTAATGTCTCTCATTTTTTGTATATTTCAGAAAGTAAGAAGCGCTTTGCTACAGTGGATACATTTAAAAAGTGCTGTCTAGTTGTTGAGAGATTACTGGCTGTAGCAATAGTCTGTACCTCGGATCATTGTTAGAACTGGCAATATCTGCAGAACAAGAAGGAACCTTTTAAGTGCATCGACTGTATGCCCACTTCCTGCCAAAATCCTTGCAGTGCAGTTAAATGTATTACATTGACTGGTTCTTCTTGCTTTTCCCCACAGGGAGTCATTGGGTTATTGAAATGCCTGTGCTATGTTGGGACCTGATCCTGCTGCCACTAGAGTCCACAGCAACCTACCTGTTGACTCGCACAGGAACAGGCCCTTAGTAGTGCCAGTTGGAAAAGGGGTGTGGACTCTGGAGTTACAGAACATAGTGCAATATGTGAGACCTGTCTGACTCTCAACCTCGCCTGCACAGTGACATACACATGAGTCTGACATGCTGGTCCCTGAGCAGCCTTAATCCAACTCTCACCGTTCCGGAAAGTGGTTTCTTTTCTTATTTGCCTGTAAGTGTCTGCGTGGGGAAGGGATTTACACATGGGAAATGTGATGACATTCTAAATCCTTCCAGTTAACGTGGGCAGTGAGGAGAGCAGAGGAGACATTTCTGTGAGTGTATTTTATGCAAATACTCAGACAATCTGCAAGTCTCTTTATTGGTAGGCAAAGGGGGAGGTACTTAGAGCCTTTTTTTTTTTTTTTAAGTCCTGTTAGTGCATTTAGGGTGGGTTTCTCAAAGCAGCCTAAGGGAGGTAGGCACCCAGCTCCCTCTGGAAGTCATCTAACTTCCTTTGGCAGTATTGAAAATTCCACCCTTTATCCTCAACTGCACGATATGGAGTTCTAGGATCCAGGATTTTAAAGGGACATGACCAGGCTAAAAAAAAAAAAATTGACCCTTCAAACCCATAATATTGGGGTAATTTTTTAAAAGTTCATTTCGGCCAGTTTCCATCTGAATGTAAACATGCCTATGGTAGTGTCTGCAAACAGCATTGCAGCTGTGTGCTAGTGCGTGCAAACCAGAATGTGAGACTGAGGGCTGTGTTTGTTAACGTCCCTGCTGAGTGAAAGTAAACACACCGCATAATGGGTGAAAAGATTTGTTGCAATTTCACTCCGTCTCAATCTCTAATGTATTATTAATAATCAGCCTGGTTAAAATATATGGAGTGAAATCCTGACTCCACTGAAGTTAATGGGAGTTTTGCCATTGACTGCAGCAGGACGGGGTTTTCACCCACTGTGTTTAACCTGACAGTGTCCCTTTAAATTTCTCTTTTAGGAAACAAGGAGGAAAACTATGCAGAACTAACAGTTTATATATTTCTTCTTCCCCCATCAAAAAGAATGGAGCTGTAATTGTCAGTTAGGCCAACCAAAAATGCTTTTACCCTCTGCTGTGAACACTGATGGAAAATGCAAGGTAACCCATAGCAGATTGAAATGAAAATGTAGGGGAAGTATGCACCGTATTATATTCATTTTTCCAAATGTTGCAGACTGTTACATTTGGAGAGCAAATCAGATAGACTGGAACGTGGTTTCGCCAGAATGACCTCTGACCTCTTTTCTCTCATACCCTATTTCTACATGCTTTTATTGAAAGGTACTAAAAACAAAAAAGGATGAGGAAAGGCCGCATTCTTTTGAGGCAAATAGATTTCTCCCATGGAAACCATAATTTGCAGTGTATAATGCCTCTTTATTTTTGGACATGAGATTGGTGAGTCCTCTACCAGTTACCTTATTAGCTTTATCCATGAAGGAACCATATGCTGTGCTAGCCTTACACTTTGATGTATCGTTGAAGTATCTTGTTGTCCTTGGCAAAAAGAATTGTAAAAGTTCTTGGCCTTGTACATCTAGAGGATCTGCACGTCCAAGCTATTCATGATGGCATGCGGGGCATCAAACTCTGTCCAACCTGTATATTCTCTGTTCTGTATGACACAGGGTATTTAATGCTTGCTACAACTTGTATGTTCAGAGTATTCGTTGTGCCTACTTGTGCCTCTCTGTGGACATCTGCATGCATTGGTGTAAACCATCTTCTATTATGTGTATATGTATATACATAGAGAGGTATATATTTACACAAATGTGTGTGTGTGTGTGTGTATACAATTTGATTTTGGAGTTCAGAAGAGAAATGGCTGGAGAAATCACTTTTGCAGACTTCATTCTCTGTATGAAAGCAACTCCATAACAGGCTCATGCAAATGACATATTTAACAAATAATGCAATCTTAGCCAGTGTGGGCCCAGTTCTATGTTTACATGATTTATGTAAGCAAAATTAATTTGAATCTACAGTGTCTTTTTTAATGTAAACTGATTGACAATGTTATGTGTACATTTTTGTACATGATTGTATTTTGTATGAAACAAAGGAAATAAAACTATTTTGACTGCAGGCCTCTAGCAATCCTTGCTGCTGCATGAATTGATGACAAAAGGGACTGGCGCAACAATCAGCAGACTCAGTTACCCTAATGAGGGATCTGGCTGACGAAGATTAGAGGTGAGGAGAGGAAAAAGCAGCTGCACCCATCTCCAGGGATAGAATACGATATCGTTCTGAGATGAGGGCCTTGCTATGTTAAGTCCTGAACTAGGGGAGCTAGCAAACTGCCCTGCTAGTCCCAGACACTTGGCACAGATCACCATGGCCGGAAATAAATGTTAGGTATATCCTGCCTTGGGAATTTTTGCTGATTTGGTAAAATAAATGTGGGCCATTTAAAGGCAAAATGTTTGCCCTGCAAGAGTATTTTTCTGAGCTTTAGGCTCTCTCCCCTGCAGCAGGGATGATTTAGCAATATCTAGAGAGAAGTGTGCACCCCACAAGAGGTGGGGAAATCACCCCACCTGCCTTTGAATTTGGTGACAAAACGTTTACAAGAGCCCCCCTTCAGCCCATCTCCTGCCCCTCTGATATGTTGTCTCATAGGGTACACGGGGAGCTTCCTTATAGAAGTCTGCTGTAGCGAGAGGGGGATGCCACTGTAAAGTGTGCAGGAAGATAAAAACCAAGAGGTAGGTCATGCCAAGGGCATCCATGTTTCCAAGTTGCACCCTCATTTCAAAGCTTTTAGTTTCCTGCAAACAGAAGCAAACTTGAAGCCATTTTGAAAGGACTCCAGCACTTGCTCCCTAGCGGCGAAGTGATGGTGTGGGTATGGCCCAGATGCCCGGTTTAATTGCATTGCAAACTCCATCCCTGTGAGGCTTTCTGGGATAGGGACTGGTGCTCATGGAGCCAGAGGGACTGGTGCACTTGTTTAAAACATCTGTGATCCTCTAATTATCCCACCAGTTCCTTTAATCTTGGACCATTGAAGTGCTGACTTGCTGCCAAGTGCACGACCCCCTCCTTCCAGGCTGCCGCCCTCATTCCCTTAGTGGAGGAGTTCCACGCTGTAAAGCTTTGTGAGTTTCTTACTCTGGGGACTGGAAAGCAGCTGCTGCTCTGAACAGTGCAGGATTGCTGCCAGGAGCATGTCTGGGAAGTAGAGGTCCCTCCTCCCCATCCAAGTTCTCTCTCCTGAACAGACCTGATCATGCTAACTCCTTCTCTCAAAGCAGACTCGGGAGCCAAGTTCTCCTAACCCAGCATCTTGTCTCCCTTTGAGGCTTTAGTTAAGCACTTCTTACTCAAGCAAAACTCCAATTGGTAGAGTAGAAGCCTTATTTAGCACCCAATCCTGAGACCAGCAGAGCTTTCTTGAAACCAATGAGAGATGCTTGCTCTGGTTGGGACCAGCTGCACTAGCTGGAAGAATGAAGCAGCCACGCAGAAGCCAGGCGTCGTCATCTCTAAGCACTACCATGAGAATTTGCAACCTAAAGCTAAATGAGCAGCACTTGAGAGGGCTCTGCCTGTGACTGGAGCTTTGTTGGCAACGGCAATGGGGTGGGAGTGGGAGAATGTGCCTCTGGTGTGCTGGAGCCATGGATAAATCGAAGATTGCAGGCTCTAGGGCTGTGACTGGTCTCCGTCACCAGCACTCAATTACATAAGAATGGCCACACTGGGTCACACCAAAGGTCCATCTAGCCCAGTATCCTGTCTTCCGACAGTGGCCAATGCCAGGTTCTCCAGAGGGAATGAACAGAACAGGTAATCAACAAGTGATCCATTCTCTGTTGCCCATTACCAGCTTCTGGCAAACAGAGGCTAGGGACACCGTCCCTGCCCATCCTTGCTAATAGCCATTGATAGACCTATCCTCCATGAACTTATCTAGTCCATTTTTGAACCCTGTTATAGTCTTGCCTTTTGCAACATCCTCTGGCAAAGAGTTCCACAGGTTGCCTGTGTGTTGTGTGAAGAAATATTGTCTTTTGTTTGTTTTAAACCTGCTGCCTATTAATTTTATTTGGTGACCCCTAGTTCTTGTGTTATGAGGAGTAAATTACACTTCTGTTTACTTTCTCCTCACCCATCATGATTTTATAGACCTCTGTTATATCCCGTCTGTGTCATCTCTTTTCCAAGCCCCAGTCTTATTAATCTCTCCTCATATGGACGCTGTTCCATACCCCTAATAATTTTGTTGCCCTTTTCTGTACCTTTTCCAATTCCTTTTTTTTTTTTCTTTTTTTATTGAGATGGGGTGACCACATCTGTACACAGTATTCAAGATGTGGCCGAACCATAGATTTATAGAGAGACAATATGCTATTTTCTGTCTTCTTATCTATCCTTTCCTAATGACTCCCAACATTGTTAGTTTTTTTGACTCCCGCTGCACACTGAGTGGATATTTTCAGAGAACTAGCCACACTGACTCCAAGATCTTTCTTGAGTGATAGCAGCTAATTTAGACCCTGTCATTTTTTTTTGTATAGTTGGGATTGTGTTTTCCAATGTGCATTACTTTGCCTTTATCAGCATTGAATTGGAGAGACGCAGCTGTAGAAATGCACGGTTGTGTCATTGCTCCAGTTCAAGTAAGGGAAGGGAAAGGCCAGGAAGTGGATACTCTCCATCCTTCATTTAGGTCAAGTGGGAAGATCCCTGCTTCCTGAGCTCATGTGTGCCAGGCCAGGGTCTGAATCCCATGGGCTGTCGCACTGGGACAAAGCACAGTCATCAGACAACTGCCTGCAGCTCCATTTAGCTGCTATAAGCCAATTTTCATGGCAAGAAATGGGATCCAGCAAGATCCCTTTCATGAGAGTTGGACACAACTACACATTGCTCTTGCTGTTGTGGGGACATCAGGTGCAGAGGGACTCTGCTGTGTATTTTCCAGTGTGCCCGGTGCTTTGAAGTAGCATAACGAGCTAGATCTCTTATTCACATGCAACGTTTTAGAAAGGGGGAAGGAGTGTGGCCTCCGGAACTTCAAGGCATATGGGAAATCTTGGATTCATGTGAACAGCAAAGCTTAGGGCAAGCCTCCAGGTATAGTGTGCCCCTGCCAGCAGGGCCGGAATTTAAGAACTCAGCCCCCCAGTATGTCCCAATGGGAGTTGCTGGGGCTGAGTACTGACCCCATGAGCCTACAGCCAGGCCAGAGCCCCTCTCCCTGTAAATGGTTAAGAAGCTGTGTGATTTCCCTCAGGGGCTGGAAGTCAGCTGGGGCGATTCTTTGTTGCAATGTTTGTTTCCCAGAGTCAAGAAGTTCAGCTGCATTGGGACCTGGCTTACTAAAGCCAGAAAATTGCATGCAACTCCCCTGGGATGAGCCACATTAGAATTGCCTTTGAAAAGGGTCAAACCCACACGCGACGGGCGCTCTCTGCCAAGGTGAGCATTCCCCTCCTTCCACCCACTGTGACGCTCCTACTCCCAGGGCTCGATGGCACATGGGAGACTGTGCAGCCGTTCCAAAGTCCAGGAGCTGAGTCGGGGGGGGGGGGGAGATCGGTTTCATAGCAGCCTCGGGGGGGGGGGAGGGGGAAATCAAATGCTTTTCAGTGCTATTTCCAGGGTGAAGGGTCCGGCTCAGCGCTGCAGCCTGGAAACACACAGGAGTGAGATGGCTTCAGCGGTTGGTTTGCAGCTAGAAAGAGCCAGATTCTCCCCTCGGCTCCAGTGGGGTAAGCCAGGAGTTGTTCTGGATGAAGTCACGGGGGCAATACACCAAGGCAAGAGTTACCAGGCCTTAGAGCGCTCTCTCCATTCACACACGATGCCCATTATCAGAAGCAGAGCACCTGGGGCAGCTTCTCTCTCAGGAACGCAGGAATTGCCAGAGTGGATCCAACCAGTGACCATCGAGCCCTGTTGCCCATCTCCAGCAGTGCCCAGTACCAAATGCTTCAGAGAAAGACACTGCAGTAGGCAGCAATAGGCTAACTGGCTCCTTCCCCCACCCCACCCCCCAGACAATTTCCTCCTGGAAGCTAGATGTCAGGTTAGGTTAATACGCCTATTTGCGTCAAGTATGGAGGCTCCAGTTACTGATATAAATATCCAATCCTGTTTTAATCTCTGCTAAACTCTTGGGTGGCACTGAGTTCCCCAGGTTCATTGTGCAAGAGAGTAATTCTTCTTAGTAGGGTTGAACTTGCCACCTTTTGCGTCCGTTCATTCTGACGTAGTTCGTGTAGCAGGAGACAGGGAGAACAGAAGTGTCCAGTTGCCCTTCCCTTGAGCAGCTCTGTCTTCCAGCGAGCACAGAGAACGAGTTCTTAGAAATAATCTCAGCGCTGAACTCAGGTGCTGCCTGGGGAGGAGACTGAGAAAGTCCTTCTGAAAGCGTGGACGTAGCGGCAGCTTTCATGCTAAAGCCTTTTCCTCCTCCCATTCCCCACTCACCTTCTCTTCCCATAGCTACCATATTTTCCAAAGCCTGAGAACCAGACTGGAAGTTGAGCACCAACCTACCTTTGAGGACCTGGACCTGAGACACCAAGAGGAACACCCTGTGACCTGGGGTGCCTAGGGTAACCCTCACTGAAAATGCCACGGTCAGGGCAGGCTCCCAAAGAAGTGCGGATTCTCCCAAAACTAGGGGTTTGTGATCAACTAGTCACAAACTATGCTCCTGATCTCCAGGAGCGGCACCAGGGTTTTTGCTGCCCTGTGTGTGGGTGGGGTCCTTCCGCACTCCCGGTCTTCGGCAGCAATTCTGTGGAGGGGGTCCTTCCATGCTCCCGGTCTTTGGGGCACTTCGGCAGCAGGTCCCGGAGCGAGTGAAGGACCCGCCGCAGAATTGCCACCGAAGACAAGCACGGAAAGACCCCCCCCACTGCCAAATTACCGCCCCCCAAATCCTGCTGCCCTAGGCGACCGCCTAGGTCTCCTAAAGGGAAGTGCCGGCCCTGCTGATCTCCCACACTACTTATCAAGAAGCTGAAACAAGAAATCACACGTCCCCCTTTATTGCATTGCAGTTCTCTGGCTCCCAATCAGCACCTAGGTCCAGTAAGGTGAGGATGTATTTAAAACCTCTGTTCACGATACAAAATGTTCTTCTGAACCCCAAAGGGCCAGCCACATTACCAGGGCAATATTAATTTGGATCTTACCCAAAATACCATGCTGCCAGCCAATCCTTTAGTATCTAAAACTAAAGGTTTATGAGACCAGAATGAGAAGAGAGTTGTTAGATGGTAAAGCAATCAGATACGTAAGACTTCAGAGTCCATATATCAGGTTCTTAGCAGTACTGGTGAGTTTGCTGGCTTGGAGAGTCCCTCTGAAACACATCCAAAGCTTGGATGAGTCATTCAGTCCTTTGTTACTCCAGCGGTAAGAAGCAGAATTGAAGACAAAATGGAGAAGCAGCAGCTGCCTTTTTATATCCTCTGCTGTGTGGTTTGTACTTCCTTTGTCCCAAACACAAACTTACGGAACATGGGCCTGGAAAAGCAGAGTCCCCTGTCCCCAGGCATGTCCCTATATGTCCTGCTGACTCAGGTGTATCCCTGCCTGTTCATTGTACAGCTGATTGCCTTTGCTAGGCCATCACGCAGGCTAGAAAATGCTGATGCCAATCTGTCTGGGGGTGTCACCCAGATACACAGCACAGGTCTGAAATACAGATATTTATAGTGCTCCACACAAAGATGATACAAACATATAAACAAGATTATCATACTTGGCAAATCATAACTTTTCCACTGAGACCTTACATGACATATTTTGTAATAGTGGTACAACAGTATTGTAAATGGTCACCCATATTCCACGCAGCGTCACACACCCCTCTTGCATTCAGCTGCCACTACATCCACAAAGACGGCTCGGGGCTTTTAGCCCCACTGCAACTGAGGTTCATCCTTTAACAAGTAATTGGGTATTTGGGCATATTGAAAATAGCTCCCCAGACACACCTATCCAACTGTAGAGAAATCTTCAAAGAATTCACTTCAAAGAATAAAACGGAGGAAGCGCTGGTCCTCTCCTGCACTCCCCTGCAGAGCAACCGCCTATGAAAGCAAATGAAAATAGTTATCCCAAGCTCCAGCATCAAAAGAAACACAATGAAAGGATTTCTCTGTGCACCTTAACGCTTTGAGCCGCTTGGCCTTTTCCAGGTTGTAATGACAGTAATAGCACCAACAAAAATCTTGGGTTGCCAACAGTCTAATCGCACAAACCCAAATGCCCTTGCCCTGCCCTGCCCCTTCCCTGAGGCCCTGCACCTTCTCTGAGGCCCTACCCATGCTCACTCCAGCCCCACTCCCTCGGTCACTCGCTCTCCCCCACCCTCACTCACTTTCACCAGGCTGGGGCAAGGGGCTGGGGTGCAGGATGGGATGTGGGTTCTGGGAGGGAGTTTGGGTGCAGGAGTGGGTTCAGGGCTATGGTAGGGGGTTGGGGTACAGGAGGGGGTGTGGGCTCTGGGCGGGAGTTTGGGTGCAGGATGGGGCTGGGAGTTGGAGTGTGGGAGGGGGTTCGGAGTGCAGGCTCTGGCTGGCCGGTGCTTACCTCGGGTGGTTCCTGGAAGCAGCAGCATGTCTGGAAGTGGCTCCTAGGCTCACAGGCGCCAGGCGGCTTTGCACACTGCCCCTGCCTGCAAGCACTGCCCACATAACTCCCATTAGCTTCCCCATTCCCAGCCAATGGGAGCTGCAGAGTCAGCGCTCAGTGCATGGAGGCAGTACATGGAGACCCCCTACCCGCGCTGCCTCCTAGGAGCTGCTGCTGGACCTGTTGCCACTTCTGCGAGTGGCACGGAGCCAGGTCAGATAGGGACCCTGCCTTAGCCCCACTGCACCGCCTGACTTTTAGCAGCCTAAAATCTCCCAGATTGCCTTCAGTAGCCTCCGGGAGATTGAGCCAGCGGAGAACAGTCTTCCTCTCTGCTGCAGGGCCTGTGGCCTGGGGAAGTTCTCATGTGCCCACAGACTGGCACCGGAATGAACTGCTATTGGGACTGAGCCCTGATACTCAAAACACCATTTTACAGACTTACTTGTGCACTGAGGGAACAGTACCCAGAGAAGATGATAGTAATAGGCACTTACTGAGCCCCACCCTTCTGCAGCTCTCAAAGCACTCTACAAAGTGGGGTACAAGGAGAAGAAAGATGGCATGGAGGTTAGCTGGGACTCAAATGAGCTGGACCCAGTTCTTGGCTGTACCCCCAATTATCTGTGCAACATTGGACAAGTCTCTCTCTCTGCCTCAGTTCCCATCTATAGAATGGGAATAATACTACCTCTCTCGGTCTTGGCTCTTTAGGCAATATGTGCTTTGGGGGCAGGGACTCTCACACTGTTTGCTCAAGGAAGCCCTGATTTGAAGGGGGAGGAGGGTCTTTAGGTTCTCCCACCACATAATTGAGTTGTCTGCTCCATATTACTGGTGCAGCTGAAGAGAAGTTGACAAACACATCTTTCTGATGCAGGAGGGAAGTCATTAGTTATAGCATATACCCATAAAGTCACTTGGTGTAGAGGAAAAGGCAGAGGAGAGAGAACTTATAGCACCATCAGCACTTCCACTGAAGTGAGCAGATTCTAGTGGAGTGAGGAAGGCATACTTTCCTACCACGATCTCTCCAAGCTGAAAGCCCACACAGAATATTCCTATCCCTCTTCCACACCTTCAGACAAAGAGAGCTAATGCTCAGGGAATTAAACATCGAATTTATTGCATCATATCGAACTATGTACACACACACATAGAAAATAAACATTTGCTATAGCTGTATATTTGTCTTTAATGCTGTGTTATAAAGAGGCTGACAGGCTACCAATGTAGTAATCAGCACATTTAAAAAAAAAAAACCATGCCTACAACTTTTGTTAGAGAGGTGCAAAGTTCAATACTACATATCAAACATGGGATGTAAATATTGTATGTTCTATAAATATGTCCATTCTCCAACAGGGTTTAAAATTAGATTTACACCGATTCTTGGAAAGTGAGAGATTGTTCACCATTTTAACTGATCATGGAGGGGAAAAAAGAGGGCTTACTAATCTTTTGGGGAATAGATGGTTAATTCATCCTCTTACCCACCCAGAAGTGTTAATGTACATTTCAAATGTGATCAACAAAAGCATCGTAACAAAGATTGCCTTTAAGTCCCAGCATTTAATAGTGACACAAAGTGTCAAGTAGAAAGTAGAAATGTTGCACTGAAAAACTAACCCCGCAGATTCCAAACATATACAAGCCTGTGGATTTGAGCCACTGTCCTGTGGATTTGATTCTGATTTCTTGGAGCTGCCATCTCACATTTGATCAGGATCCCTTGCCTTTGAGGAGGGAAACTAGGACTAGGTTAAGCCTACTGTAGACTTGTATATTGCATTTCTATAGTGGTAGAGGTTCAATTTGGAAAACCAATTTCTAAATTTTGTTCTTCCTTAGAACTAACAAGAAGTGACCTAACCCCCAAGAGACCCCTCTCAAAAGGTTAAGCAGGGAAAGACACGACCAAAATTTGAGACCAAAAGAAAAAACATAGAATCCATAGTCCTGTGCAAACAAAATGAGTGTGTACCATAAGAAGGGGGGGTTGGAGAAAAGCATCACAATAGTGCCCCCACCCCAGTACCCAACTGTCCTGCAGAGAGGAGGGTAGTGGGCATGAGATGTAGCAATTCTATGCAAGCAAGAACCAGCTTGCATTTGGAGGGGAGGGGAGGAGTGAAGCAGGGAGACGTGGACAGTTTAAAAAAAAAATCACCATTTCACCCACTGCCAGAAATGCAAGAAGCAGCAAAGATCAAAATATTTAAGATGACTGAAAGAAAAAATGGGGGATGGGGGAAGAAAATTGCAAGCAACTGCTGGCGATAAAAACAATTAACCAAAACAAGGCTGAACTGATTTTGTTTGATGGGTTCGAGACTTCAGTCCACACGTTCTCCCTGCTAAAATCCCAGAAAGAGTAGACAGTGTCATGCTGGGCCTCTGTGTCCCTTGATTCTAATATTTTTAAAAAACATTCTGATCCATTACTTTACAAAAATAAAACTTGCTCCATTTGCTGTGTCTGTTTCTGTCTTGTGCCGATCAGGCCAAACTAAAGCCCTCGTAGTGGTCGATGGCTTGTGTAAGCCGCACGCTGAGGGTCTTTTTGCTGCTGTACTTGGGCAGGTCGAGGAGGTTGTAGCAGGTGTGAGCTACGGGCAGGTACTGATCCCCACTCGCCGTGGACTGGATGATGATGCGTAAACTTGACATGCCATAGATAGGGATGCGGTCGCTGCCAGTCAGGAACACTGAGAGAGCAGAAACAAAACACAAAACTTTGAGAAGGCAGCCACACACTAATGAAGGCACCAACACTATACGGAAAATACTGTCGTAACTAGGAACCCACTTGAAATTTTACACATTGACCTCTCTGTGATACCCACTGCATTCAGCCTGAGGGTCTGTGTCCTCGGCTGACCTCCCTGGCTCAATCCTTCCCCTGATTGAACTCTGCATGACCCCAATAGCTTGTAAATTCATCCTCAGTGACCCTAGGTGACCCCAACTGCCTGGAAATTTTTCCACATTGACCTGTCTGTGACCCCAACTACATTCAGCATGAGGGTCCGTGTCCTCAGATGACCTGCATGGTCTGAGCCTCACATTCAGTGAACTCTGCATGACCCCAGAAGACTGTAAATTGATCATCAGTGACCCCAGGTGACCCCAACTGCCTTGAAAGTTTTCCACATTGACCTGTCTGTGAACCCCACTACATTCATCCTCAGGGTCTGTGTCCTCAGATGACCTGCATAATGTGCTCCTCACACGCTTTGAACTCTTCATGACCCCAATAGCTTGTAAATTCATCCTCAGTGACCCCAGGTGACCCCAATTGCCTTGAGGTTTCTCCATATTGACCTCCCTGCGACCCCCACCACATTGAGCCCTAGTGTCTGTGTCCTCGGGTGACCTTCTTGGCTCAATCCTTACCCTGATTGAACTCTGCATGACCCCATATGCTTGTAAATTCATCCTTGGTGACCCGAGGTGACCCCAACTGCCTTGAAATTTTTCCACATTGACCTGTCTGTGACCCCTACTACATTCAGCCCTAGGGTCCGTGTCCTCAGATGACCTGCATGGTCTGCTCCTCACCCTGATTGAACTTTGCATGACCCAAATTGCTTCTAAATTAATCCTCACTGACCCTAGGTGACCTCAACTGCCTTGAAATTTTTCCACATTGACATGTCTATAACCCCCACTACGTTCATCCTCAGGGTCTGTGTCCTCAGATGACCTACATGGTCTGAGCCTCACCTTCAGTGAACTCTGCATGACCCCAGTAGACTGTAAATTCATCCTCAGTGACCACAGGTGACCCAAATTGCCTTGACGTTTCTCCACATTGACCTCTCTGTGACCCCCACTACAATCAGCCTGAGGGTCTGTGTCCTCGGCTGACCTCCCTGGCTCAATCCTTCCCCTGATTGAACTCTGCATGACCCCAATAGCTTGTAAATTCATCCTCAGTGACCCTAGGTGACCCCAACTGCCTGGAAATTTTTCCACATTGACCTGTCTGTGACCCCAACTACATACAGCATGAGAGTTCGTGTCCTCAGATTACCTGCATGCTCTGAGCCTCAACTTCAGTGAACTCTGCATGACCCCAGTAGACTGTAAATTGATCATCAGTGACCCCAGGTGACCCCAATTGCCTTGACGTTTCTCCACATTGACCTCTCTGTGACCGCACTACATTCAGCCTGAGGGTCTGTGTCCTCGGCTGACCTCCCTGGCTCAATCCTTCCCCTGATTGAACTCTGCATGACCCCAATAGCTTGTAAATTCATCCTCAGTGACCCTAGGTGACACCAACTGCCTGGAAATTTTTCCACATTGACCTGTCTGTGACCCCAACTACATTCAGCATGAGGGTCCGTGTCCTCAGATGACCTGCATGGTCTGAGCCTCACATTCAGTGAACTCTGCATGACCCCAGAAGACGGTAAATTGATCATCACTGACCCCAGGTGACCCCAACTGCCTTGAAAGTTTTCCACATTGACCTGTCTGTGACCCCCACTACATTCATCCTCAGGGTCTGTGTCCTCAGATGACCTGCATAATGTGCTCCTCACACGCTTTGAACTCTTCATGACCCCAATAGCTTGTCAATTCATCCTCAGTGACCCCAGGTGACCCCAATTGCCTTGAGGTTTCTCCATATTGACCTCCCTGCGACCCCCACCACATTGAGCCCTAGTGTCTGTGTCCTCGGGTGACCTTCTTGGCTCACTCCTTACCCTGATTGAACTCTGCATGACCCCATATGCTTGTAAATTCATCCTTGGTGACCCCAGGTGACCCCAACTGCCTTGAAATTTTTCCACATTGACCTGTCTGTGACCCCTACTACATTCAGCCCTAGGGTCCGTGTCCTCAGATGACCTGCATGGTCTGCTCCTCACCCTGATTGAACTTTGCATGACCCCAATTGCTTCTAAATTAATCCTCACTGACCCTAGGTGGCCTCAACTGCCTTGAAATTTTTCCACATTGACCTGTCTGTGACCCCCACTACGTTCATCCTCAGGGTCTGTGTCCTCAGATGACCTACATGGTCTGAGCCTCACCTTCAGTGAACTCTGCATGACCCCAGTAGACTGTAAATTCATCCTCAGTGACCACAGGTGACCCAAATTGCCTTGACGTTTCTCCACATTGACCTCTCTGTGACCCCCACTACAATCAGCCTGAGGGTCTGTGTCCTCGGCTGACCTCCCGGCTCAATCGTTCCCCTGATTGAACTCTGCATGACCCCAATAGCTTGAAAATTCATCCTCAGTGACCCCAGGTGACCCCAATTGCCTTGAGGTTTCTCCATATTGACCTCCCTGCGACCCAAAACACATTGAGCCCTAGTGTCTGTGTCCTCGGATGACCTTCTTGGCTCAATCCTTACCCTGATTGAAGTCTGCATGACCCCAGTAGACTGTAAATTGATCGTCCGTGACCCCAGGTGACCCCAACTGCCTTGAAAGTTTTCCACATTGACCTGTCTGTGACCCCCACTACATTCAGCCCTAGGGTCCGTGTCCTCAGATGACCTGCATGGTCTGCTCCTCACCCTGATTGAACTTTGCATGACCCCAATTGCTTCTATATTCATCCTTGGTGACCCCAGGTGACCCCAACTGCCTTGAAATTTTTCCACATTGACCTGTCTGTGACCCCTACTACATTCAGCCCTAGGGTCTGTGTCCTCAGATGACCTGCATGGTCTGCTCCTCACCCTGATTGAACTTTGCATGACCCCAATTGCTTCTAAATTCATTCTCACTGATCCTAGGTGACCTCAACTGCCTTGAAATTTTTCCACATTGACCTGTCTGTGACCCCCACTACATTCATCCTCAGGGTCTGTGTCCTCAGATGACCTACATGGTCTGAACCTCACGTTCAGTGAACTCTGCATGACCCCAGTAGACTGTAAATTCATCCTCAGTGACCACAGGTGACCCCAATTGCCTTGACGTTTCTCCACATTGACCTCTCTGTGACCCCCACTACATTCAGCCTTAGGGTCTGTGTCCTCGGTTGACCTCCCAGGCTCACTCCTTCCCCATTTTGAACTCTGCATGACCCCAATAGCTTGAAAATTCATCCGCAGTGACCCTAGGTGACCCCAACTGCCTGGAAATTTTTCCACATTGACCTCTCTGTGACCCCAACTACATTCAGCCCTAGGGTGCGTGTCCTCAGATGACCTGCATGGTCGGCTTCTCACCCTGATTGAACTTTGCATGACCCCAATTGCTTCTAAATTCATCCTCACTGACCCTAGGTGACCTCAACTGCCTTGAAATCTTTCTACATTGACCTGTCTGTGACCCCAACTACATACAGCATGAGGGTCCGTGTCCTCAGATGACCTGCATGGTCTGAGCCTCACCTTCAGTGAACTCTGCATGACCCCAGTAGACTGTAAATTGATCATCAGTGACCCCAGGTGACCCCAACTGCCTTGAAAGTTTTCCACATTGACCTGTCTGTGACCCCCACTACATTCATCCTCAGGGTCTGTGTCCTAAGATGACCTGCAGAGTGTGCTTCTCACCCGCTTTGAACTCTGCATGACCCAAATAGCTTGTAAATTCATCCTCAGTTACCCCAGGTGACCCCAATTGCCTTGAGGTTTCTCCATATTGACCTCCCTGCGACCCCCACCACATTGAGCCCTAGGGTCTGTGTCCTCAGATGACCTGCATGGTCTGCTCCTCACAGTGATTGAACTCCGCATGACCCCAATTGCTTCTAAATTCATCCTCAGTGACCCTAGGTGACCTCAATTGACTTGAAATCTTTCTACATTGACCTGTCTGTGACCCCCACTACGTGGAGTCTGAGGGTCTATGTCCTTAGATGACCTGCATGGTCTGATCCTCACCTCCGGTGAACTCTGCATGAACCCAGTAGCCTGTAAATTCATCCTCAGTGACCCTAGGTGACCCCAACTGTCTTGAAAGTTTTCCATATTGACCTCTCTGTGACCCCTACTACATTCAGCCCTAGGGTGCGTGTCCTCAGATGACCTGCATGGTCGGCTCCTCACCCTGATTGAACTTTGCATGACCCCAATTGCTTCTAAATTCATCCTCACTGACCCTAGGTGACCTCAACTGCCTTGAAATCTTTCTACATTGACCTGTCTGTGACCCCAACTACATTCAGCATGAGGGTCCATGTCCTCAGATGACCTGCATGGTCTGATCCTCACCTCCGGTGAACTCTGCATGACCCCAGTAGCCTGTAAATTCATCCTCCGTGACCCTAGGTGACCCCAACTGTCTTGAAAAGTATCCATATTGACCTCTCTGTGACCCCTACTACATTTAGCCCTAGGGTGCGTGTCCTCAGATGACCTGCATGGTCTGCTCCTCACCCTGATTGAACTTTGCATGACCCCAATTGCTTCTAAATTCATCCTCAGTGACCCTAGGTGACCTCAACAGCCTTGAAATTTTTCCACATTGACCTGTCTGTGACCCCAACTACATTCAGCATGAGGGTCCGTGTCCTCAGATGACCTGCATGGTCTGCTCCTCACCCTGATTGAACTTTGCATGACCCCAATTGCTTGTAAATTCATCCTCAGTGACCCCACGTGACCCCAATTGCCTTGAGGTTTCTCCATATTGACCTCCCTGCGACCCCCACCACATTGAGCCCTAGGGTCTGTGTCCTCAGATGACCTGCATGGTCTGCTCCTCATAGTGATTGAACTCTGCATGACCCCAATTGCTTCTAAATTCATCCTCAGTGACCCTAGGTGACCTCAACTGCCTTCAAATCTTTCTACATTGACCTGTCTGTGACCCCCACTACATGGAGCTTGAGGGTCTATGTCCTCAGATGACCTGCATGGTCTGATGCTCACCTCCGGTGAACTCTGCATGAACCCAGTAGCCTGTAAATTCATCCTCAGTGACCCTAGGTGACCCCAACTGTCTTGAAAGTTTTCCATATTGACCTCTCTGTGACCCCTACTACATTCAGCCCTAGGGTCCGTGTCCTCAGATGACCTGCATGGTCTGCTCCTCACCCTGATTGAACTTTGCATGACCCCAATTGCTTCTAAATTCATCCTCAGTGACCCTAGGTGACCTCAACAGCCTTGAAATTTTTCCACATTGACCTGTCTGTGACCCCAACTACATTCAGCATGAGGGTCCATGTCCTCAGATGACCTGCGTGGTCTGCTCCTCACCCCAATTGAACTTTGCATGACCCCAATTGCTTCTAAATTCATTCTCAGTGACCCCAGGTGACCCCAATTGCCTTGAGGTTTCCCCATATTGACCTCCCTGCGACCCCCACCACATTGAGCCCTAGCGTCTGTGTCCTCGGATGACCTTCTTGGCTCAATCCTTACCCTGATTGAACTCTGCATTACCCAATAGGCTTGTAAATTCATCCTTGGTGACCCCAGGTGACCCCAACTGCCTTGAAAGCTTTCCACATTGACCTGTCTGTGACCCCCACTACATTCAGCATGAGGGTCCGTGTCCTCAGATGACCTGCATGGTCTGCTCCTCACCCCGATTGAACTTTGCATGACCCCAATTGCTTCTAAATTCATCCTCAGTGACCCTAGGTGACCCCAACTGCCTTGAAAGCTTTCCACATTGACCTGTCTGTGACCCCCACTACGTTCATCCTCAGGGTCTGTGTCCTCAGATGACCTGCGTGGTTTGTTCCTCACCCGCTTTGAACTCTGCATGACCCCAATTGCTTGTAAATTCATCCTCAGTCACCCCAGGTGACCCCAATTGCCTTGACGTTTCTCCATATTGACCTCTCTGTGACCCCCACTACATTCAGCCTGAGGGTCTGTGTCCTCGGCTGACCTCCCTGGCTCAATCCTTCCCCTGATTGAACTCTGCATGACCCCAATAGCTTGTTAATTCATCCTCAGTGACCCTAGGTGACCCCAACTGCCTGTAAATTTTTCCACATTGACCTGTCTGTGACCCCAACTACATACAGCATGAGGGTCCGTGTCCTCAGATGACCTGCATGGTCTGAGACTCACCTTCAGTGAACTCTGCATGACCCCAGTAGACTGTAAATTGATCATCAGTGACCCCAGTTGACCCCAACTGCCTTGAAAGTTTTCCACATTGACCTGTCTGTGAACCCCACTACATTCATCCTCAGGGTCTGTGTCCTCAGATGACCTGCAGAGTGTGCTCCTCACCCGCTTTGAACTCTGCATGACCCCAATAGCTTGTAAATTCATCGTCAGTGACCCCAGGTGACCCCAATTGCCTTCAGGTTTCTCCATATTGACCTCCCTGCGACCCCCACCACATTGAGCCCTAGCGTCTGTGTCCTCGGATGACCTTCTTGGCTCAATCCTTACCCTGATTGAACTCTGCATGACCCCAATTGCTTCTAAATTCATCCTCAGTGACCCTAGGTGACCTCAACTGCCTTGAAATCTTTCTACATTGACCTGTCTGTGACCCCCACTACATGGAGCTTGAGGGTCTATGTCCTCAGATGACCTGAATGGTCTGATCCTCACCTCCGGTGAACTCTGCATGAACCCAGTAGCCTGTAAATTCATCCTCAGTGACCCCAGGTGACCCCAACTGCCTTGAAAGCTTTCCACATTGACCTGTCTGTGACCCCTACTACATTCAGCCCTAGGGTCCGTGTCCTCAGATGACCTGCATGGTCTGCTCCTCACCCCGATTGAACTTTGCATGACCCCAATTGCTTCTAAATTCATCCTCAGTGACCCTAGGTGACCCCAACTGCCTTGAAAGCTTTCCACATTGACCTGTCTGTGACCCCCACTACGTTCATCCTCAGGGTCTGTGTCCTCAGATGACCTGCGTGGTTTGTTCCTCACCCGCTTTGAACTCTGCATGACCCCAATTGCTTGTAAATTCATCCTTAGTCACCCCAGGTGACCCCAATTGCCTTGACGTTTCTCCATATTGACCTCTCTGTGACCCCCACTACATTCAGCCTGAGGGTCTGTGTCCTCGGCTGACCTCCGTGGCTCAATCCTTCCCCTGATTGAACTCTGCATGACCCCAATAGCTTGTTAATTCATTCTCAGTGACCCTAGGTGACCCCAACTGCCTGTAAATTTTTCCACATTGACCTGTCTGTGACCCCAACTACATACAGCATGAGGGTCCGTGTCCTCAGATGACCTGCATGGTCTGAGCCTCACCTTCAGTGAACTCTGCATGACCCCAGTAGACTGTAAATTGATCATCAGTGACCCCAGTTGACCCCAACTGCCTTGAAAGTTTTCCACATTGACCTGTCTGTGACCCCCACTACATTCATCCTCAGGGTCTGTGTCCTCAGATGACCTGCAGAGTGTGCTCCTCACCCGCTTTGAACTCTGCATGACCCCAATAGCTTGTAAATTCATCGTCAGTGACCCCAGGTGACCCCAATTGCCTTGAGGTTTCTCCATATTGACCTCCCTGCGACCCCCACCACATTGAGCCCTAGGGTCTGTGTCCTCAGATGACCTGCATGGTCTGCTCCTCACCCTGATTGAACTTTGCATGACCCCAATTGCTTCTAAATTTAATCCTCAGTGACCCTAGGTGACCTCAACTGCCTTCAAATCTTTCTACATTGACCTGTCTGTGACCCCCACTACATGGAGCCTGAGGGTCTATGTCCTCAGATGACCTGCATGGTCTGATCCTCACCTCCGGTGAACTCTGCATGAACCCAGTAGCCTGTAAATTCATCCTCAGTGACCCTAGGTGACCCCAACTGTCTTGAAAGTTTTCCATATTGACCTCTCTGTGACCCCTACTACATTGAGCCCTAGCGTCTGTGTCCTCGGATGACCTTCTTGGCTCAATCCTTACCCTGATTGAACTCTGTATGACCCCATAGGCTTGTAAATTCATCCTTGGTGACCCCAGGTGACCCCAACTGCATTGAAAGCTTTCCACATTGACCTCTCTGTGACCCCCACTACATTCAGCCCTAGGGTCCGTGTCCTCAGATGACCTGCATGGTCTGCTCCTCACCCTGATTGAACTTTGCATGACCCCAATTGCTTGTAAATTCATCCTCAGTGACCCCAGGTGACCCCAATTCCCTTGACGTTTCTCCATATTGACCTCTCTGTGACCCCCACTACATTCAGCCTGAGGGTCTGTGTCCTCGGCTGACCTCCCTGGCTCAATCCTTTCCCTGATTGAACTCTGCATGACCCCAATAGCTTGTTAATTCATCCTCAGTGACCCTAGGTGACCCCAACTGCCTGTAAATTTTTCCACATTGACCTGTCTGTGACCCCAACTACATACAGCATGAGGGTCCGTGTCCTCAGATGACCTGCATGGTCTGAGCCTCACCTTCAGTGAACTCTGCATAACCCCAGTAGACTGTAAATTGATCATCAGTGACCGCAGGTGACCCCAACTGCCTTGAAAATTTTCCACATTGACCTGTCTGTGACCCCCTTCATCCTCAGGGTCTGTGTCCTCAGATGACCTGCAGAGTGTGCTCCTCACGCGCTTTGAACTCTGCATGACCCCAATAGCTTGTAAATTCATCCTCAGTGACCCCAGGTGACCCCAATTGCCTTGAGGTTTCTCCATATTGACCTCCCTGCGACCCCCACTACATTCAGCATGAGGGTCCGTGTCCTCAGATGACCTGCATGGTCTGCTCCTCACCCCGATTGAACTTTGCATGACCCCAATTGCTTCTAAATTCATCCTCAGTGACCCTAGGTGACCCCAACAGGCTTGAAAGTTTTCCACATTGACCTCTCTGTGACCCCCACTACGTTCATCCTCAGGGTCTATGTCCTCAGATGACCTGCATAGTGTGCTCCTCACCCGCTTTGAACTCTGCATGACCCCAATAGCTTGTAAATTCATCCTCAGTGACCCCAGGTGACCCCAATTGCCTTGAGGTTTCTCCATATTGACCACCCTGCGATCCCCACGACATTGAGCCCTAGGGTCTGTGTCCTCAGATGACCTGCATGGTCTGCGCCTCACAGTGATTGAACTCTGCATGACCCCAATTGCTTCTAAATTCATCCTCAGTGACCCTAGGTGACCTCAACTGCCTTCAAATCTTTCTACATTGACCTGTCTGTGACCCCCACTACATGGAGCCTGAGGGTTTATGTCCTCAGATGACCTGCATGGTCTGATCCTCACCTCCGGTGAACTCTGCATGAACCCAGTAGCCTGTAAATTCATCCTCAGTGACCCTAGGTGACCCCAACTGTCTTGAAAGTTTTCCATATTGACCTCTCTGTGACCCCTACTACATTCAGCCCTAGGGTCTGTGTCCTCAGATGACCTGCATGGTCTGCTCCTCACCCTGATTGAACTTTGCATGACCCCAATTGCTTCTAAATTCATCCTCAGTGACCCCAGGTGACCCCAATTGCCTTGAGGTTTCTCCATATTGACCTCCCTGCGACCCCCACCACATTGAGCCCCAGCGTCTGTGTCCTCGGATGACCTTCTTGGCTCAATCCTCACCCCGATTGAACTTTGCATGACCCCAATTGCTTGTAAATTCATCCTCAGTGACCCTAGGTGACCCCAACTGCCTTGAAAGTTTTCCACATTGACCTCTCTGTGACCCCCACTACGTTCATCCTCAGGGTCTGTGTCCTCAGGTGACCTGCATAGTGTGCTCCTCACCCGCTTTGAACTCTGCATGACCCCAATTGCTTGTAAATTCATCCTCAGTCACCCCAGGTGACCCCAATTGCCTTGACGTTTCTCCATATTGACCTCTCTGTGACCCCCACTACATTCAGCCTGAGGGTATGTGTCCTCGGCTGACCTCCCTGGCTCAATCCTTCCCCTGATTGAACTCTGCATGACCCCAATAGCTTGTTAATTCATCCTCAGTGACCCTAGGTGACCCCAACTGCCTATACATTTTTCCACATTGACCTGTCTGTGACCCCAACTACATACAGCATGAGGGTCCGTGTCCTCAGATGACCTGCATGGTCTGAGCCTCACCTTCAGTGAACTCTGCATGACCCCAGTAGACTGTAAATTGATCATCAGTGACCCCAGGTGACCCCAACTCTCTTGAAAGTTTTCCACATTGACCTGTCTGTGACCCCCACTACATTCATCCTCAGGGTCTGTGTCCTCAGATGACCTGCAGAGTGTGCTCCTCACGCGCTTTGAACTCTGCATGACCCCAATAGCTTGTAAATTCATCCGCATTGACCCCAGGTGACCCCAATTGCCTTGAGGTTTCTCCATATTGACCTCCCTGCGACCCCCACCACATTGAGCCCTAGGGTCTGTGTCCTCAGATGACCTGCATGGTCTGCTCCTCACAGTGATTGAACTCTGCATGACCCCAATTGCTTCTAAATTCATCCTCAGTGACCCTAGGTGACCTCAACTGCCTTGAAATCTTTCTACATTGACCTGTCTGTGACCCCCACTACATGGAGCCTGAGGGTCTATGTCCTCAGATGACCTGCATGGTCTGATCCTCACCTCCGGTGAACTCTGCATGAACCCAGTAGCCTGTAAATTCATCCTCAGTGACCCCAGGTGACCCCAACTGCCTTGAAAGTTTTTGATATTGACCTCTCTGTGACCCCTAGTACAGTCAGCCCTAGGGTCCGTGTCCTCAGATGACCTGCATGGTCTGCTCCTCACCCCGATTGAACTTTGCATGACCCCAATTGCTTCTAAATTCATCCTCAGTGACCCTAGGTGACCCCAACTGCCTTGAAAGCTTTCCACATTGACCTGTCTGTGACCCCCACTACGTTCATCCTCAGGGTCTGTGTCCTCAGATGACCTGCGTGGTTTGTTCCTCACCCGCTTTGAACTCTGCATGACCCCAATTGCTTGTAAATTCATCCTCAGTCACCCCAGGTGACCCCAATTGCCTTGACGTTTCTCCATATTGACCTCTCTGTGACCCCCACTACATTCAGCCTGAGGGTCTGTGTCCTCGGCTGACCTCCGTGGCTCAATCCTTCCCCTGATTGAACTCTGCATGACCCCAATAGCTTGTTAATTCATCCTCAGTGACCCTAGGTGACCCCAACTGCCTGTAAATTTTTCCACATTGACCTGTCTGTGACCCCAACTACATACAGCATGAGGGTCCGTGTCCTCAGATGACCTGCATGGTCTGAGCCTCACCTTCAGTGAACTCTGCATGACCCCAGTAGACTGTAAATTGATCATCAGTGACCCCAGTTGACGCCAACTGCCTTGAAAGTTTTCCACATTGACCTGTCTGTGACCCCCACTACATTCATCCTCAGGGTCTGTGTCCTCAGATGACCTGCAGAGTGTGCTCCTCACCCGCTTTGAACTCTGCATGACCCCAATAGCTTGTAAATTCATCGTCAGTGACCCCAGGTGACCCCAATTGCCTTCAGGTTTCTCCATATTGACCTCCCTGCGACCCCCACCACATTGAGCCCTAGGGTCTGTGTCCTCAGATGACCTGCATGGTCTGCTCCTCACCCTGATTGAACTTTGCATGACCCCAATTGCTTCTAAATTCATCCTCAGTGACCCTAGGTGACCTCAACTGCCTTCAAATCTTTCCACATTGACCTGTCTGTGACCCCCACTACATGGAGCCTGAGGGTCTATGTCCTCAGATGACCTGCATGGTCTGATCCTCACCTCCGGTGAACTCTGCATGAACCCAGTAGCCTGTAAATTCATCCTCAGTGACCCTAGGTGACCCCAACTGTCTTGAAAGTTTTCCATATTGACCTCTCTGTGACCCCTACTACATTCAGCCCTAGGGTCTGTGTCCTCAGATGACCTGCATGGTCTGCTCCTCACCCTGATTGAACTTTGCATGACCCCAATTGCTTCTAAATTCATTCTCAGTGACCCTAGGTGACCTCAACAGCCTTGAAATTTTTCCACATTGACCTGTCTGTGACCCCAACTACATTCAGCATGAGGGTCCGTGTCCTCAGATGACCTGCGTGGTCTGCTCCTCACCCCAATTGAACTTTGCATGACCCCAATTGCTTCTAAATTCATCCTCAGTGACCCCAGGTGACCCCAATTTCCTTGAGGTTTCCCCATATTGACCTCTCTGCGACCCCCACCACATTGAGCCCTAGCGTCTGTGTCCTCGGATGACCTTCTTGGCTCAATCCTTATCCTGATTGAACTCTGCATGACCCCAGTAGACTGTAAATTGATCGTCCGTGACCCCAGGTGACCCCAACTGCCTTGAAAGTTTTCCACATTGACCTGTCTGTGACCCCCACTACATTCATCCTCAGGGTCTGTGTCCTCAGATGACCTGCAGAGTGTGCTCCTCACCCGCTTTGAACTCTGCATGACCCCAATAGCTTCTAAATTCTTCCTCAGTGACCCCAGGTGACCCCAATTGCCTTGAGGTTTCTCCATATTGACCTCCCTGCGACCCCCACCACATTGAGCCCTAGGGTCTGTGTCCTCAGATGACCTGCATGGTCTACTCCTCACAGTGATTGAACTCTGCATGACCCCAATTGCTTCTAAATTCATCCTCAGTGACCCTAGGTGACCTCAACTGCTTTCAAATCTTTCTACATTGACCTGTCTGTGACCCCAACTACATGGAACCTGAGGGTCTATGTCCTCAGATGACCTGCATGGTCTGATCCTCACCTCCGGTGAACTCTGCATGAACCCAGTAGCCTGTAAATTCATCCTCAGTGACCCTAGGTGACCTCAACAGCCTTGAAATTTTTCCACATTGACCTGTCTGTGACCCCAACTACATTCAGCATGAGGGTCCGTGTCCTCAGATGACCTGCGTGGTCTGCTCCTCACCCCGATTGAACTTTGCATGACCCCAATTGCTTCTAAATTCATCCTCAGTGACCCCAGGTGACCCCAATTGCCTTCAGGTTTCTCCATATTGACCTCCCTGCGACCCCCACCACATTGAGCCCTAGCGTCTGTGTCCTCGGATGACCTTCTTGGCTCAATCCTTACCCTGATTGAACTCTGCATGACCCCATAGGCTTGTAAATTCATCCTTGGTGACCCCAGGTGACCCCAACTGCCTTGAAAGTTTTCCACATTGACCTGTCTGTGACCCCAACTACATACAGCATAAGTGTCCGTGTCCTCAGATGACCTGCATGGTCTGCTCCTCACCCCAATTGAACTTTGCATGACCCCAATTGCTTGTAAATTCATCCTCAGTGACCCTAGGTGACCCCAACTGCCTTGAAAGTTTTCCACATTGACCTCTCTGTGACCCCCACTATGTTCATCCTCAGGGTCTGTGTCCTCAGATGACCTGCAGAGTGTGCTCCTCACCCGCTTTGAACTCTGCATGACCCCAATTGCTTGTAAATTCATCCTCAGTCACCCCAGGTTACCTCAATTGCCTTGACGTTTCTCCATATTGACCTCTCTGTGACCCCCACTACATTCAGCCTGAGGGTCTGTGTCCTCGGTTGACCTCCCTGGCTCAATCCTTCCCCTGATTGAACTCTGCATGACCCCAATAGCTTGTAAATTCATCCTCAGTGACCCTAGGTGACCCCAACTGCCTGGAAATTTTTCCACATTGACCTGTCTGTGACCCCAACTACATACAGCATAAATGTCCGTGTCCTCAGATGACCTGCATGGTCTGAGCCTCACCTTCAGTGAACTCTGCATGACCCCAGTAGACTGTAAATTGATCATCAGTGACCCCAGGTGACCCCAACTGCCTTGAAAGTTTTCCACATTGACCTGTCTGTGACTCCCACTACATTCATCCTCAGGGTCTGTGTCCTCAGATGACCTGCAGAGTGTGCTCCTCACCCGCTTTGAACTCTGAATGACCACAATTGCTTGTAAATTCATCCTCAGTGACCCCAGGTGACCCCAATTGCCTTGAGGTTTCTCCATATTGACGTCCCTGCGACCCCCACCACATTGAGCCCTAGGGTCTGTGTCCTCAGATGACCTGCATGGTCTGCTCCTCACAGTGATTGAACTCTGCATGACCCCAATTGCTTCTAAATTCATCCTCAGTGACCCTAGGTGACCTCAACTGCCTTGAAATCTTTCTATATTGACCTGTCTGTGACCCCAACTACATTCAGCATGAGGGTCCATGTCCTCAGATGACCTGCATGGTCTGATCCTCACCTCCGGTGAACTCTGCATGACCCCAGTAGCCTGTAAATTCATCCTCAGTGACCCTAGGTGACCCCAACTGTCTTGAAAGTTTTCCATATTGACCTGTCTGTGACCCCTACTACATTCAGCCCTACGGTCCGTGTCCTCAGATGACCTGCATGGTCTGCTCCTCACCCTGATTGAACTTTGCATGACCCCAATTGCTTCTAAATTCATCCTCAGTGACCCTAGGTGACCTCAACAGCCTTGAAATTTTTCCACATTGACCTGTCTGTGACCCCAACTACATTCAGCATGAGGGTCCGTGTCCTCAGATGACCTGCATGGTCTGCGCCTCACCCCGATTGAACTTTGCATGACCCCAATTGCTTCTAAATTCATCCTCAGTAACCCCAGGTGACCCCAATTGCCTTGAAAGTTTTCCACATTGACCTGTCTGTGACCCCCACTACATTCAGGATGAGGGTCCGTGTCCTCAGATGACCTGCATGGTCTGCTCCTCACCCCAATTGAACTTTGCATGACCCCAATTGCTTCTAAATTCATCCTCAGTGACCCTAGGTGACCCCAACTGCCTTGAAAGTTTTCCACATTGACCTCTCTGTCACCCCCACTACGTTCATCCTCAGGGTCCGTGTCCTCAGATGACCTGCATAGTGTGCTCCTCACCCGCTTTGAACTCTGCATGACCCCAATTGCTTGTAAATTCATCCTCAGTGACCCCAGGTGACCCCAATTGTCTTGAAGTTTCTCCATATTGACCTCTCTGTGACCCCCACTACATTCAGCCTGAGGGTCTATGTCCTCGGCTGACCTCCCAGGCTCACTCCTTCCCCATTTTGAACTCTGCATGACCCCAATAGCTTGAAAATTCATCCGCAGTGACCCTAGGTGACCCCAACTGCCTGGAAATTTTTCCACATTGACCTGTCTGTGACCCCAACTACATTCAGCCCTAGGGTGCGTGTCCTCAGATGACCTGCATGGTCGGCTCCTCACCCTGATTGAACTTTGCATGACCCCAATTGCTTCTAAATTCATCCTCAGTGACCCCAGGTGACCCCAATTGCCTTGAGGTTTCTCCATATTGACCTCCCTGCGACCCCCACCACATTGAGCCCTAGCGTCTGTGTCCTCGGATGACCTTCTTGGCTCAATCCTTATCCTGATTGAACTCTGCATGACCCCAGTAGACTGTAAATTGATCGTCCGTGACCCCAGGTGACCCCAACTGCCTTGAAAGTTTTCCACATTGACCTGTCTGTGACCCCCACTACATTCATCCTCAGGGTCTGTGTCCTCAGATGACCTGCAGAGTGTGCTCCTCACCCGCTTTGAACTCTGCATGACCCCAATAGCTTCTAAATTCTTCCTCAGTGACCCCAGGTGACCCCAATTGCCTTGAGGTTTCTCCATATTGACCTCCCTGCGACCCCCACCACATTGAGCCCTAGGGTCTGTGTCCTCAGATGACCTGTATGGTCTGCTCCTCACCCTGATTGAACTTTGCATGACCCTAGTTGCTTCTAAATTCATCCTCAGTGACCCTAGGTGACCTCAACAGCCTTGAAATTTTTCCACATTGACCTGTCTGTGACCCCAACTACATTCAGCATGTGGGTTCGTGTCCTCAGATGACCTGCGTTGTCTGCTCCTCACCCCGATTGAACTTTGCATGACCCCAATTGTTTCTAAATTCATCCTCAGTGACCCCAGGTGACCCCAATTGCCTTGAGGTTTCTCCATATTGACCTCCCTGCGACCCCCAGCACATTGAGCCCTAGCGTCTGTGTCCTCGGATGACCTTCTTGGCTCAATCCTTACCCTGATTGAACTCTGCATGACCCCATAGGCTTGTAAATTCATCCTTGGTGACCCCAGGTGACCCCAACTGCCTTGAAAGCTTTCCACATTGACCTGTCTGTGACCCCCACTACATTCAGCATGAGGGTCCGTGTCCTCAGATGACCTGCATGGTCTGCTCCTCACCCTGATTGAACTTTGCATGACCCCAATTGCTTGTAAATTCATCCTCAGTCACCCCAGGTGACCCCAATTGCCTTGACGTTTCTCCATATTGACCTCTCTGTGACCCCCACTACATTCAGCCTGAGGGTCTGTGTCCTCGGTTGACCTCCCTGGCTCAATCCTTCCCCTGATTGAACTCTGCATGACCCCAATAGCTTGTTAATTCATCCTCAGTGACCCTAGGTGACCCCAACTGCCTGTAAATTTTTCCACATTGACCTGTCTGTGACCCCAACTACATACAGCATGAGGGTCCGTGTCCTCAGATGACCTGCATGGTCTGAGCTTCACCTTCGGTGAACTCTGCATGACCCCAGTAGACTGTAAATTGATCATCAGTGACCCCAGGTGACCCCAACTGCCTTGAAAATTTTCCACATTGACCTGTCTGTGACCCCCACTACATTCATCCTCAGGGTCTGTGTACTCAGATGATCTGCAGAGTGTGCTCCTCACCCACTTTGAACTCTGCATGACCCCAATAGCTTGTAAACTCATCCTCAGTGACCCCAGGTGACCCCAATTGCCTTCAGGTTTCTCCATATTGACCTCCCTGCGACCCCCACCACATTGAGCCCTAGGGTCTGTGTCCTCAGATGACCTGCGTGGTCTGCTCCTCATAGTGATTGAACTCTGCATGACCCCAATTGCTTCTAAATTCATCCTCAGTGACCCTAGGTGACCTCAACTGCCTTGAAATCTTTCTACATTGACCTGTCTGTGACCCCCACTACATGGAGCTTGAGGGTCTATGTCCTCAGATGACCTGAATGGTCTGATCCTCACCTCCGGTGAACTCTGCATGAACCCAGTAGCCTGTAAATTCATCCTCAGTGACCCCAGGTGACCCCAACTGTCTTGAAAGCTTTCCACATTGACCTGTCTGTGACCCCTACTACATTCAGCCCTAGGGTCCGTGTCCTCAGATGACCTGCATGGTCTGCTCCTCACCCCGATTGAACTTTGCATGACCCCAATTGCTTCTAAATTCATCCTCAGTGACCCTAGGTGACCCCAACTGCCTTGAAAGCTTTCCACATTGACCTGTCTGTGACCCCCACTACGTTCATCCTCAGGGTCTGTGTCCTCAGATGACCTGCGTGGTTTGTTCCTCACCCGCTTTGAACTCTGCATGACCCCAATTGCTTGTAAATTCATCCTCAGTCACCCCAGGTGACCCCAATTGCCTTGACGTTTCTCCATATTGACCTCTCTGTGACCCCCACTACATTCAGCCTGAGGGTCTGTGTCCTCGGCTGACCTCCGTGGCTCAATCCTTCCCCTGATTGAACTCTGCATGACCCCAATAGCTTGTTAATTCATCCTCAGTGACCCTAGGTGACCCCAACTGCCTGTAAATTTTTCCACATTGACCTGTCTGTGACCCCAACTACATACAGCATGAGGGTCCGTGTCCTCAGATGACCTGCATGGTCTGAGCCTCACCTTCAGTGAACTCTGCATGACCCCAGTAGACTGTAAATTGATCATCAGTGACCCCAGTTGACCCCAACTGCCTTGAAAGTTTTCCACATTGACCTGTCTGTGACCCCCACTACATTCATCCTCAGGGTCTGTGTCCTCAGATGACCTGCAGAGTGTGCTCCTCACCCGCTTTGAACTCTGCATGACCCCAATAGCTTGTAAATTCATCGTCAGTGACCCCAGGTGACCCCAATTGCCTTCAGGTTTCTCCATATTGACCTCCCTGCGACCCCCACCACATTGAGCCCTAGGGTCTGTGTCCTCAGATGACCTGCATGGTCTGCTCCTCACCCTGATTGAACTTTGCATGACCCCAATTGCTTCTAAATTCATCCTCAGTGACCCTAGGTGACCTCAACTGCCTTCAAATCTTTCTACATTGACCTGTCTGTGACCCCCACTACATGGAGCTTGAGGGTCTATGTCCTCAGATGACCTGAATGGTCTGATCCTCACCTCCGGTGAACTCTGCATGAACCCAGTAGCCTGTAAATTCATCCTCAGTGACCCCAGGTGACCCCAACTGCCTTGAAAGCTTTCCACATTGACCTGTCTGTGACCCCTACTACATTCAGCCCTAGGGTCCGTGTCCTCAGATGACCTGCATGGTCTGCTCCTCACCCCGATTGAACTTTGCATGACCCCAATTGCTTCTAAATTCATCCTCAGTGACCCTAGGTGACCCCAACTGCCTTGAAAGCTTTCCACATTGACCTGTCTGTGACCCCCACTTCGTTCATCCTCAGGGTCTGTGTCCTCAGATGACCTGCGTGGTTTGTTCCTCACCCGCTTTGAACTCTGCATGACCCCAATTGCTTGTAAATTCATCCTCAGTCACCCCAGGTGACCCCAATTGCCTTGACGTTTCTCCATATTGACCTCTCTGTGACCCCCACTACATTCAGCCTGAGGGTCTGTGTCCTCGGCTGACCTCCCTGGCTCAATCCTTCCCCTGATTGAACTCTGCATGACCCCAATAGCTTGTTAATTCATCCTCAGTGACCCTAGGTGACCCCAACTGCCTGTAAATTTTTCCACATTGACCTGTCTGTGACCCCAACTACATACAGCATGAGGGTCCGTGTCCTCAGATGACCTGCATGGTCTGAGCCTCACCTTCAGTGAACTCTGCATGACCCCAGTAGACTGTAAATTGATCATCAGTGACCCCAGTTGACCCCAACTGCCTTGAAAGTTTTCCACATTGACCTGTCTGTGACCCCCACTACATTCATCCTCAGGGTCTGTGTCCTCAGATGACCTGCAGAGTGTGCTCCTCACCCGCTTTGAACTCTGCATGACCCCAATAGCTTGTAAATTCATCGTCAGTGACCCCAGGTGACCCCAATTGCCTTCAGGTTTCTCCATATTGACCTCCCTGCAACCCCCACCACATTGAGCCCTAGGGTCTGTGTCCTCAGATGACCTGCATGGTCTGCTCCTCACCCTGATTGAACTTTGCATGACCCCAATTGCTTCTAAATTCATCCTCAGTGACCCTAGGTGACCTCAACTGCCTTCAAATCTTTCTACATTGACCTGTCTGTGACCCCCACTACATGGAGCCTGAGGGTCTATGTCCTCAGATGACCTGCATGGTCTGATCCTCACCTCCGGTGAACTCTGCATGAACCCAGTAGCCTGTAAATTCATCCTCAGTGACCCTAGGTGACCCCAACTGTCTTGAAAGTTTTCCATATTGACCTCTCTGTGACCCCTACTACATTCAGCCCTAGGGTCCGTGTCCTCAGATGACCTGCATGGTCTGCTCCTCACCCTGATTGAACTTTGCATGACCCCAATTGCTTCTAAATTCATTCTCAGTGACCCTAGGTGACCTTAACAGCCTTGAAATTTTTCCACATTGACCTGTCTGTGACCCCAACTACATTCAGCATGAGGGTCCGTGTCCTCAGATGACCTGCGTGGTCTGCTCCTCACCCCAATTGAACTTTGCATGACCCCAATTGCTTCTAAATTCATCCTCAGTGACCCCAGGTGACCCCAATTGCCTTGAGGTTTCCCCATATTGACCTCCCTGCGACCCCCACCACATTGAGCCCTAGGGTCTGTGTCCTCGGATGACCTTCTTGGCTCAATCCTTACCCTGATTGAACTCTGTATGACCCCATAGGCTTGTAAATTCATCCTTGGTGACCCCAGGTGACCCCAACTGCATTGAAAGCTTTCCACATTGACCTGTCTGTGACCCCCACTACATTCAGCATGAGGGTCCGTGTCCTCAGATGACCTGCATGGTCTGCTCCTCACCCCAATTGACCTTTGCATGACCCCAATTGCTTCTAAATTCATCCTCAGTGACCCTAGGTGACCCCAACTGCCTTGAAAGTTTTCCACATTGACCTCTCTGTGACCCCCACTACATTCAGCCCTAGGGTCCGTGTCCTCAGATGACCTGCATGGTCTGCTCCTCACCCTGATTGAACTTTGCATGACCCCAATTGCTTGTAAATTCATCCTCAGTGACCCCAGGTGACCCCAATTGCCTTGACGTTTCTCCATATTGACCTCTCTGTGACCCCCACTACATTCATCCTCAGGGTCTGTGTCCTCAGATGACCTGCAGAGTGTGCTCCTCACCCGCTTTGAACTCTGCATGACCCCAATAGCTTGTAAATTCATCCTCAGTGACCCCAGGTGACCCCAATTGCCTTGAGGTTTCTCCATATTGACCTCCCTGCGACCCCCACTACATTCAGCATGAGGGTCCGTGTCCTCAGATGACCTGCATGGTCTGCTCCTCACCCCGATTGAACTTTGCATGACCCCAATTGCTTCTAAATTCATCCTCAGTGACCCTAGGTGACCCCAACTGGCTTGAAAGTTTTCCACATTGACCTCTCTGTGACCCCCACTACGTTCATCCTCAGGGTCTATGTCCTCAGATGACCTGCATAGTGTGCTCCTCACCCGCTTTGAACTCTGCATGACCCCAATTGCTTGTTAATTCATCCTCAGTGACCCTAGGTGACCCCAACTGCCTGTAATTTTTTCCACATTGACCTGTCTGTGACCCCAACTACATACAGCATGAGGGTCCGTGTCCTCAGATGACCTGCATGGTCTGCTCCTCACCCCAATTGAACTTTGCATGACCCCAATTGCTTCTAAATTCATCCTCAGTGACCCTAGGTGACCCCAACTGGCTTGAAAGTTTTCCACATTGACCTCTCTGTGACCCCCACTACGTTCATCCTCAGGGTCTGTGTCCTCAGATGACCTGCATAGTGTGCTCCTCACCCGCTTTGAACTCTGCATGACCCCAATAGCTTGTAAATTCATCCTCAGTGACCCCAGGTGACCCCAATTGCCTTGAGGTTTCTCCATATTGACCACCCTGCGACCCCCACGACATTGAGCCATAGGGTCTGTGTCCTCAGATGACCTGCATGGTCTGCTCCTCACAGTGATTGAACTCTGCATGACCCCAATTGCTTCTAAATTCATCCTCAGTGACCCTAGGTGACCTCAACTGCCTTGAAATCTTTCTACATTGACCTGTCTGTGACCCCCACTACATGGAGCCTGAGAGTTTATGTCCTCAGATGACCTGCATGGTCTGATCCTCACCTCCGGTGAACTCTGCATGAACCCAGTAGCCTGTAAATTCATCCTCAGTGACCCTAGGTGACCCCAACTGTCTTGAAAGTTTTCCATATTGACCTCTCTGTGACCCCTACTACATTCAGCCCTAGGGTCTGTGTCCTCAGATGACCTGCATGGTCTGCTCCTCACCCGCTTTGAACTCTGCATGACCCCAATTGCTTGTAAATTCATCCTCAGTCACCCCAGGTGACCCCAATTGCCTTGACGTTTCTCCATATTGACCTCTCTGTGACCCCCACTACATTCAGCCTGAGGGTCTGTGTCCTCGGCTGACCTCCGTGGCTCAATCCTTCCCCTGATTGAACTCTGCATGACCCCAATAGCTTGTTAATTCATCCTCAGTGACCCTAGGTGACCCCAACTGCCTGTAAATTTTTCCACATTGACCTGTCTGTGACCCCAACTACATACAGCATGAGGGTCCGTGTCCTCAGATGACCTGCATGGTCTGAGACTCACCTTCAGTGAACTCTGCATGACCCCAGTAGACTGTAAATTGATCATCAGTGACCCCAGGTGACCCCAACTGCCTTGAAAGTTTTCCACATTGACCTGTCTGTGACCCCCACTACATTCATCCTCAAGGTCTGTGTCCTCAGATGACCTGCAGAGTGTGCTCCTCACCCGCTTTGAACTCTGCATGACCCCAATAGCTTGTAAATTCATCCGCATTGACCCCAGGTGACCCCAATTGCCTTGAGGTTTCTCCATATTGACCTCCCTGCGACCCCCACCACATTGAGCCCTAGGGTCTGTGTCCTCAGATGACCTGCATGGTCTGCTCCTCACAGTGATTGAACTCTGCATGACCCCAATTGCTTCTAAATTCATCCTCAGTGACCCTAGGTGACCTCAACTGCCTTGAAATCTTTCTACATTGACCTGTCTGTGACCCCCACTACATGGAGCTTGAGGGTCTATGTCCTCAGATGACCTGAATGGTCTGATCCTCACCTCCGGTGAACTCTGCATGAACCCAGTAGCCTGTAAATTCATCCTCAGTGACCCCAGGTGACCCCAACTGCCTTGAAAGCTTTCCACATTGACCTGTCTGTGACCCCTACTACATTCAGCCCTAGGGTCCGTGTCCTCAGATGACCTGCATGGTCTGCTCCTCACCCCGATTGAACTTTGCATGACCCCAATTGCTTCTAAATTCATCCTCAGTGACCCTAGGTGACCCCAACTGCCTTGAAAGCTTTCCACATTGACCTGTCTGTGACCCCCACTACGTTCATCCTCAGGGTCTGTGTCCTCAGATGACCTGCGTGGTTTGTTCCTCACCCGCTTTGAACTCTGCATGACCCCAATTGCTTGTAAATTCATCCTCAGTCACCCCAGGTGACCCCAATTGCCTTGACGTTTCTCCATATTGACCTCTCTGTGACCCCCACTACATTCAGTCTGAGGGTCTCTGTCCTCGGCTGACCTCCGTGGCTCAATCCTTCCCCTGATTGAACTCTGCATGACCCCAATAGCTTGTTAATTCATCCTCAGTGACCCTAGGTGACCCCAACTGCCTGTAAATTTTTCCACATTGACCTGTCTGTGACCCCAACTACATACAGCATGAGGGTCCGTGTCCTCAGATGACCTGCATGGTCTGAGCCTCACCTTCAGTGAACTCTGCATGACCCCAGTAGACTGTAAATTGATCATCAGTGACCCCAGTTGACCCCAACTGCCTTGAAAGTTTTCCACATTGACCTGTCTGTGACCCCCACTACATTCATCCTCAGGGTCTGTGTCCTCAGATGACCTGCAGAGTGTGCTCCTGTTGCGGATTGTGGGGGAGTTAGGGCCCTGCACCCCTCTTCCCGAGATTCACTGCGACTCTCAGCCAACCAGTAAAGCAGAAGGTTTATTTAAGGACAGGAACACAGTCTCAAGCAGAGCGTGTAGGTACGACCAGACCCCCTCAATTAGGTCCCTCTGGGAGGTTCAGGGAGCTTAGACCCCAGCTTGGGGTTCCCTGAGTTGTACCACCCAGCCCCAACCGAAACTAAACTCCCAACTCCTCCCGCTGCTCCTCTCCTTTGTTCAGTCTCCCGGGCAGAAGGTGTTAATTCTCCCCACCCCCGTTCCTGGCTCAGGTTACAGCTCAGGTAGCTTCCTTCAAGGGAAGTCCCACATCCCTACTGCAACCCCCCTGCAACATTCCCAGGTCAAATCTGCCCTGCTCCCTGCTCCGTCACATCTCTCCCCCCTTCGAGACTGAACTGAGCGGGGTCACTCTGACCAGTGACCTGGGGAAGTTCAGGGCTCCCTCTCCGGGACAATGCGTCCGCTATCAGGTTGTCACGTCCCTTCACATGGACCACGTCCATGTCATAATCCTGCAGGAGCAGGCTCCATCTCAGGAGCTTGGCGTTGGCTCCTTTCATCTGGTGCAGCCAGGTCAGGGGAGAGTGGTCGGTGTGCACGGTGAAGTGACGCCCAAAGAGATATGGCTCTAGTTTCTTGAGGGCCCACACCATGGCCAGGCATTCCTTCTCGATGGCCGCGTAGTTCTGCTCCCGGGGTAGTAACTTCTTGCTCAGGTACACGATGGGGTGTCTCTCCCCCTTTTCATCCTCCTGCATTAACACCGCCCCCAGTCCTGTGTCTGAGGCGTCGGTGAACACCATAAAGGGCTTGTCAAAGTCTGGGTTTGCCAGAACTGGGCCACTGACCAGAGCCTCCTTCAGCGCCCGGAGAGCCTCCTGGCACTCCTCGGTCCAGACCACTTTGTCTGGCTTCCCCTTCTTGCACAGCTCAGTGATGGGGGCGGCTATGGCGCTAAAGTGGGGCACGAACCTCCGATAGTATCCTGCCATCCCAATAAAGGCTTGGACCTGCTTTTTGGTTTGAGGAGCGGGCCAGTCTCTGATCACCTCCACTTTGGCTGGTTCCGGCTTTAGGCAGCCGCTTCCCACCCGGTGGCCTAGGTAGGATACCTCAGCCATCCCCACCTTGCACTTCTCCGGTTTTACGGTCAGCCCAGCCTTCTGGAGTCGGTCCAGCACTTGTCTAACCTGGGATATGTGGTCCTCCCAGGTCTGGCTAAAGACACAGATGTCATCGATATACGCCACGGCAAAACTCTCCATCCCCCTCAGTAGCTGATCCACCAGGCGCTGGAAGGTGGCCGGCGCTCCCTTGAGGCCGAAGGGCAGGGTCAGGAACTCATAGAGCCCCAGAGGGGTGACAAAGGCCGATTTCAGCCTGGCATCTGCATCCAGCGGCACTTGCCAATAGCCCTTTGTAAGATCCATGGTGGTAAGGTACCGAGCACCTCCCAGCTTGTCTAGGAGCTCGTCCGGCCTGGGCATGGGGTAGGCATCGGCTACAGTGATGGCATTGAGCTTCCGATAGTCCACACAGAACCGGATCGACCCGTCCTTTTTGGGGACCAGCACCACCGGCGAGGCCCAAGGGCTGGAAGACGGCTGGATCACCCCCAAAGCCAGCATGTCATTGACCTCTCTTTCCAGGTCCTGAGCAGTTTTCCCTGTGGCTCGGAAGGGGGAGCATTTTATAGGCGGGTGCGATCCTGTCTGCACCCGGTGGACAGTCAGATTAGTGCGTCCAGGCTGGTTGGAAAACAGCTGCTGGTACAGATGCAGCACCCCTCCGATCTCAGCTCGCTGGGCAGGGGTTAGCCGATCAGAGAGGGGAATTGCTTCCAGGGGGAAGCCAACTCTTGTCCCAGGGAATAGATCTACTAAAGGGTCATCTCCCTGCCCCTCCCACTGTCCACACACGGCCAATACCATATTCCCCCTGTCATAATATGGCTTCATCATATTCACATGGTACACCCGGTGGTGGTGTGCCCGGTTCGACAGCTCCACCACATAGTTTACCTCGTTTAGTTGCTTGACAACCTTGAAGGGCCCTTCCCAGGCGGCCTGGAGTTTGTTTTTCCTCACGGGGATGAGGACCATCACCTGATCCCCAGTGGCGAAGGCGCGGGCCCGTGCTGTGCGGTCATACCAGACCTTCTGCTTCCTCTGGGCTCTGGCCAGATTCTCCCTGGCCAGGCCCATGAGCTCGGCAAGTCGTTCCCGGAAGGTCAGGACATACTCCACCACCGACTGTCCGTCAGGAGTGGCCTTCCCCTCCCATTCGTCTCTCATCAGGTCCAGGGGCCCCCTTACCCGCCTTCCATATAACAGTTCGAAAGGCGAAAACCCGGTAGACTCCTGGGGTACCTCCCTGTACGCAAACAGCAGGTGAGGTAAGTACTTGTCCCAGTCCTGCGGGTGCTGATTCATAAATGTTTTCAGCATCATTTTTAGCGTCCCATTGAACCTCTCCACCAGCCCGTTGGATTGGGGGTGATATGCTGAGGCCCAGTTGTGCCGGACCCCACATCTCTCCCACAAGCACCGGAGTAGGGCCGACATGAAGTTGGACCCTTGGTCCGTCAAGACTTCCTTGGGGAACCCCACTCGGCTGAAAATGGTCAGCAGCGCATCCGCCACAGTGTCTGCTTCAATGGACGATAAGGGCACTGCCTCGGGGTAGCGGGTGGCGAAATCTACCACCACCAGGATGTATTTCTTCCCAGACCGGGTCGTCTTGCTGAGAGGTCCCACTATGTCCATGGCCACCTTCTGGAAAGGCTCCTCTATGATGGGCAAAGGTCTCAATGCTGCCTTCCCCTTGTCCCGGGCCTTCCCCACCCTCTGGCAGGGGTCACAGGATCGGCAGTACTGCCGGACGTTGGTGAAGACCCCGGGCCAGTAAAAGTTCTGTAGCAGCCTCTGCCTGGTGCGCCGGATCCCCTGGTGCCCTGCGAGAGGGATGTCATGGGCCAGGTACAGTAGCTTGTGGCGAAACTTCTGGGGAACCACCAGCTGCCTCCTGATCCCCCACGACTCCACTTCCCCCGGGGGAGCCCACTCTCGGTACAGGAACCCCTTCTCCCACAGGAACCTCTCCTTGCATCCTCTCCTCATGGTCTGTCCCACACTGAGGTCAGCCAGGCCCCTTAGCTTCCGCAGGGAGGAGTCCTTCTGCAACTCGGCCTGGAACTCGGCGGCTGAGGAAGGGATGGGGACCTGCTCCCTCTCGTCGGCTGGGTCGGAAGCCCCAGCCACCCCGCGGCCTGTCCTTGGGTGTTCCCTCCCCACCCGGGAAGGGTTCGGTGCCTCCGGTGGGACATCCTTCCCAAGGTCAGGGCGTAGTGCCCCTCGCCGGCTCTGGCTACGGGTCACGACTAAGGCGGTCTGGGGGCTGCTTGGCCAGTCCTCTAGGTCCCCCCCCATCAACACCTCAGTGGGCAAATGGTGGTGCACTCCCACGTCCTTGGGGCCCTCCTTGGCCCCCCATTTCAGGTGTACCCTCGCTACGGGAACCTTAAATGGGGTCCCGCCCACCCCGGTCAGGGTCAGGAAGGTGTTGGGCACCACCCGATCTGGGGCCACCACCTCGGGCCGGGCCAGTGTCACCTCTGCGCCCGTGTCCCAGTATCCATAAACTTTCTTCCCATCCACCTCCAGGGGAACAAGGCACTCGCTCCGCAGGGACAGCCCCGCGCCAACCCTGTAAACGGAGAACTTTGAATCCGGAGCATCTGGCCCTCCAGAGAAGCTGGCCGGGGGCCCTTCTCTCTCTTGAGCAGTTGATAAGCTGCCAGCCCCTCTTGCGTGGGAAGCCTGCCCCTCGTCCGTCTGGGCCTCTACCAAGTTAACCCGGTGCGGGTTCGGTCTGCTCAGTCTGTCCTTGAGCTTGGGGCACTGGGCCCGAACGTGGCCTCTTCGGCCGCAGTAATAGCAGCTCAGGTCCCGTGGATCCCCTCGAGCCGGTCGGTTGTCCCTGATGCTGGGCCTTCCCCGTGGGAGGGGATTCCCCATATTCCCCCTTTGGGAGGTCCCAGGGTGACTCTCTCTCTGCATCGCGGCGGGCCTGTTCCTTTGGGGCTCCTCCCTGCCACCCCCTGACCGGCTCTTTACAAACTCATCAGCCAGCTGCCCGGCGTGTCGCGGGTTCTCTGGCTTTCTGTCCACCAACCACAGCCTCAGGTCGGATGGGCACCGCCCATACAGTTGCTCCAGTACCAGCAGTTTAATCAGGTCCTCCTTCGTCTGGGCCCCACCAGCCCACTTGCTGGCGTATCTTTCCATGCGGACGGCTAGTTGCAAATAGGAGATCTCAGGGGTTTTATCTTGACTCCGGAACCTTTCCCGGTACATCTCAGGAGTCAGCCCAAACTCACGTAGCAGGGCCTTTTTGAATAGTTCGTAGTCCCCTTTCTCTGCCTCTCCCAGTTGGCGGTACAATGCCACGGATTTGGGGTCCAGTAAGGGGGTAAGGACCCGGAGTCTGTCCGCGGGATCCACCCGGTGCAGCTCGCAGGCCGTCTCAAAGGCCTCCAGGAAGTCATCCATGTCCTCCCCCTCCTTGTATGGGGCCATGATGCACTTATCAAAGCTCCGTGCAGTCCTGGGTCCCCCCTCACTCACCGCAGCCGGGGGTTCGCTGCCCTTCAGTCTCGCCAGTTCCAGTTCATGCTGACGCTGTCTCTCATTCTCCTGTCTCTGTCTCTCTTTCTCCTCCCGTTCACGCTGATGCTGTCTCTCTTTCTCCTCCCGTTCATGCTGTCTCTGTCGTTCACGATCCTCCAGCTCTCTCAGTTTTAGCTCTTTCTCCCATTCCAGCCAATTCCGCTCCCCGGATGCCGAACGTCGCCGGGAGGATCCTCTGCTGGCCGGCGAGCTTCGCCGGGGGGACCCCCTGCTGGCCGGGGGGGTCACGGCGCCTTCGGTATTTGCTGGGCTCCTCCCCACCCTTCCCCTAGGCATAGGAAGGAGGGGTCTCGGGAAGCCCTCAGCAGCCGGCTGACCACTCCCAGCTGGGACAGACACTGGTGCCTGCGCTGCATTTGCCAGGCTGCTTCCCTGAGACACAGGGATCAGTTCATTCGCGCGATCTTCCGCCTCCAGCTGGGCAATGAGCTGTTCTTTGGTGAGCCTCCCAATGCGCAGCTGCCTCTGCTTGCACAGCTCCACCAGGTCGCTCTTAAGCCGCTTGGCATACATCTTCCTGCTGGCCACTCACCGGCCTGTGTGCTCACAGCTCCCCACAGTTCCCAGGGGGACCCCTAGTGTGCCAGCCCTTCTCGAGGTCACCACCTCTCTGCCAGGGTCGAGCTGCAGACTCCTCCGCCCCTGGGACCACTCGCTGCGATCCCCCCGGGGAACCCTGTTACTGCAAAAGTCCTTCTCGCTGGTCACACACTCCCAGGGGTAATAACCGTCTCTCTCTCACTCTTCAGCACGCCTGGTCCCCGTCAATCCCCCTTCGTTTTACTGCTCCCCAGTCACTTACTGCAGGAAGCGCCGTCCACGGGGTGCAGTAGATCCCGCCGCTGCCACCAGTTGTTGCGGATTGTGGGGGAGTTAGGGCCCTGCACCCCTCTTCCCGAGATTCACTGCGACTCTCAGCCAACCAGTAAAGCAGAAGGTTTATTTAAGGACAGGAACACAGTCTCAAGCAGAGCGTGTAGGTACGACCAGACCCCCTCAATTAGGTCCCTCTGGGAGGTTCAGGGAGCTTAGACCCCAGCTTGGGGTTCCCTGAGTTGTACCACCCAGCCCCAACCGAAACTAAACTCCCAACTCCTCCCGCTGCTCCTCTCCTTTGTTCAGTCTCCCGGGCAGAAGGTGTTAATTCTCCCCACCCCCGTTCCTGGCTCAGGTTACAGCTCAGGTAGCTTCCTTCAAGGGAAGTCCCACATCCCCACTGCAACCCCCCTGCAACATTCCCAGGTCAAATCTGCCCTGCTCCCTGCTCCGTCACAGCTCCTCACACGCTTTGAACTCTGCATGACCCCAATAGCTTGTAAATTCATCGTCAGTGACCCCAGGTGACCCCAATTGCCTTCAGGTTTCTCCATATTGACCTCCCTGCGACCCCCACCACATTGAGCCCTAGGGTCTGTGTCCTCAGATGACCTGCATGGTCTGCTCCTCACCCTGATTGAACTTTGCATGACCCCAATTGCTTCTAAATTCATCCTCAGTGACCCTAGGTGACCTCAACTGCCTTCAAATCTTTCTACATTGACCTGTCTGTGACCCCCACTACATGGAGCCTGAGGGTCTATGTCCTCAGATGACCTGCATGGTCTGATCCTCACCTCCGGTGAACTCTGCATGAACCCAGTAGCCAGTAAATTCATCCTCAGTGACCCTAGGTGACCCCAACTGTCTTGAAAGTTTTCCATATTGACCTCTCTGTGACCCCTACTACATTCAGCCCTAGGGTCTGTGTCCTCAGATGACCTGCATGGTCTGCTCCTCACCCTGATTGAACTTTGCATGACCCCAATTGCTTCTAAATTCATTCTCAGTGACCCAAGGTGACCTCAACAGCCTTGAAATTTTTCCACATTGACCTGTCTGTGACCCCAACTACATTCAGCATGAGGGTCCGTGTCCTCAGATGACCTGCGTGGTCTGCTCCTCACCCCAATTGAACTTTGCATGACCCCAATTGCTTCTAAATTCATCCTCAGTGACCCCAGGTGACCCCAATTTCCTTGAGGTTTCCCCATATTGACCTCCCTGCGACCCCCACCACATTGAGCCCTAGCATCTGTGTCCTCGGATGACCTTCTTGGCTCAATCCTTACCCTGATTGAACTCTGTATGACCCCATAGGCTTGTAAATTCATCCTTGGTGACCCCAGGTGACCCCAACTGCATTGAAAGCTTTCCACATTGACCTGTCTGTGACCCCCACTACATTCAGCATGAGGGTCCGTGTCCTCAGATGACCTGCATGGTCAGCTCCTCACCCCAATTGACCTTTGCATGACCCCAATTGCTTCTAAATTCATCCTCAGTGACCCTAGGTGACCCCAACTGCCTTGAAAGTTTTCCACATTGACCTCTCTGTGACCCCCACTACATTCAGCCCTAGGGTCCGTGTCCTCAGATGACCTGCATGGTCTGCTCCTCACCCTGATTGAACTTTGCATGACCCCAATTGCTTGTAAATTCATCCTCAGTGACCCCAGGTGACCCCAATTGCCTTGACGTTTCTCCATATTGACCTCTCTGTGACCCCCACTACATTCAGCCTGAGGGTCTGTGTCCTCGGCTGACCTCCCTGGCTCAATCCTTTCCCTGATTGAACTCTGCATGACCCCAATAGCTTGTTAATTCATCCTCAGTGACCCTAGGTGACCCCAACTGCCTGTAAATTTTTCCACATTGACCTGTCTGTGACCCCAACTACATACAGCATGAGGGTCCGTGTCCTCAGATGACCTGCATGGTCTGAGCCTCACCTTCAGTGAACTCTGCATAACCCCAGTAGACTGTAAATTGATCATCAGTGACCGCAGGTGACCCCAACTGCCTTGAAAATTTTCCACATTGACCTGTCTGTGACCCCCACTACATTCATCCTCAGGGTCTGTGTCCTCAGATGACCTGCAGAGTGTGCTCCTCACCCGCTTTGAACTCTGCATGACCCCAATAGCTTGTAAATTCATCCTCAGTGACCCCAGGTGACCCCAATTGCCTTGAGGTTTCTCCATATTGACCTCCCTGCGACCCCCACTACATTCAGCATGAGGGTCCGTGTCCTCAGATGACCTGCATGGTCTGCTCCTCACCCCGATTGAACTTTGCATGACCCCAATTGCTTCTAAATTCATCCTCAGTGACCCTAGGTGACCCCAACTGGCTTGAAAGTTTTCCACATTGACCTCTCTGTGACCCCCACTACGTTCATCCTCAGGGTCTATGTCCTCAGATGACCTGCATAGTGTGCTCCTCACCCGCTTTGAACTCTGCATGACCCCAATTGCTTGTTAATTCATCCTCAGTGACCCTAGGTGACCCCAACTGCCTGTAATTTTTTCCACATTGAACTGTCTGTGACCCCAACTACATACAGCATGAGGGTCCGTGTCCTCAGATGACCTGCATGGTCTGCTCCTCACCCCAATTGAACTTTGCATGACCCCAATTGCTTGTAAATTCATCCTCAGTGACCCTAGGTGACCCCAACTGCCTTGAAAGTTTTCCACATTGACCTCTCTGTGACCCCCACTATGTTCATCCTCAGGGTCTGTGTCCTCAGATGACCTGCATAGTGTGCTCCTCACCCGCTTTGAACTCTGCATGACCCCAATAGCTTGTAAATTCATCCGCATTGACCCCAGGTGACCCCAATTGCCTTGAGGTTTCTCCATATTGACCTCCCTGCGACCCCCACCACATTGAGCCCTAGGGTCTGTGTCCTCAGATGACCTGCATGGTCTGCTCCTCACAGTGATTGAACTCTGCATGACCCCAATTGCTTCTAAATTCATCCTCAGTGACCCTAGGTGACCTCAACTGCCTTGAAATCTTTCTACATTGACCTGTCTGTGACCCCCACTACATGGAGCCTGAGGGTCTATGTCCTCAGATGACCTGCATGGTCTGATCCTCACCTCCGGTGAACTCTGCATGAACCCAGTAGCCTGTAAATTCATCCTCAGTGACCCCAGGTGACCCCAACTGCCTTGAAAGTTTTTGATATTGACCTCTCTGTGACCCCTAGTACAGTCAGCCCTAGGGTCCGTGTCCTCAGATGACCTGCATGGTCTGCTCCTCACCCCGATTGAACTTTGCATGACCCCAATTGCTTGTAAATTCATCCTCAGTGACCCTAGGTGACCCCAACTGCCTTGAAAGTTTTCCACATTGACCTCTCTGTGACCCCCACTACGTTCATCCTCAGGGTCTGTGTCCTCAGATGACCTGCATAGTGTGCTCCTCACCCGCTTTGAACTCTGCATGACCCCAATTGCTTGTAAATTCATCCTCAGTCACCCCAGGTGACCCCAATTGCCTTGACGTTTCTCCATATTGACCTCTCTGTGACCCCCACTACATTCAGCCTGAGGGTCTGTGTCCTCGGCTGACCTCCCTGGCTCAATCCTTCCCCTGATTGAACTCTGCATGACCCCAATAGCTTGTTAATTCATCCTCAGTGACCCTAGGTGACCCCAACTGCCTGTAAATTTTTCCACATTGACCTGTCTGTGACCCCAACTACATACAGCATGAGGGTCCGTGTCCTCAGATGACCTGCATGGTCTGAGCCTCACCTTCAGTGAACTCTGCATGACCCCAGTAGACTGTAAATTGATCATCAGTGACCCCAGGTGACCCCAACTGCCTTGAAAGTTTTCCACATTGACCTGTCTGTGACCCCCACTACATTCATCCTCAAGGTCTGTGTCCTCAGATGACCTGCAGAGTGTGCTCCTCACCCGCTTTGAACTCTGCATGACCCCAATAGCTTGTAAATTCATCCGCATTGACCCCAGGTGACCCCAATTGCCTTGAGGTTTCTCCATATTGACCTCCCTGCGACCCCCACCACATTGAGCCCTAGGGTCTGTGTCCTCAGATGACCTGCATGGTCTGCTCCTCACAGTGATTGAACTCTGCATGACCCCAATTGCTTCTAAATTCATCCTCAGTGACCCTAGGTGACCTCAACTGCCTTCAAATCTTTCTACATTGACCTGTCTGTGACCCCCACTACATGGAGCCTGAGGGTCTATGTCCTCAGATGACCTGCATGGTCTGATCCTCACCTCCGGTGAACTCTGCATGAACCCAGTAGCCTGTAAATTCATCCTCAGTGACCCTAGGTGACCCCAACTGTCTTGAAAGTTTTTGATATTGACCTCTCTGTGACCCCTAGTACAGTCAGCCCTAGGGTCCGTGTCCTCAGATGACCTGCATGGTCTGCTCCTCACCCCGATTGAACTTTGCATGACCCCAATTGCTTGTAAATTCATCCTCAGTGACCCTAGGTGACCCCAACTGCCTTGAAAGTTTTCCACATTGACCTCTCTGTGACCCCCACTACGTTCATCCTCAGGGTCTGTGTCCTCAGATGACCTGCATAGTGTGCTCCTCACCTGCTTTGAACTCTGCATGACCCCAATAGCTTGTTAATTCATCCTCAGTGACCCTAGGTGACCCCAACTGCCTGTAAATTTTTCCACATTGACCTGTCTGTGACCCCAACTACATACAGCATGAGGGTCCGTGTCCTCAGATGACCTGCATGGTCTGAGCCTCACCTTCAGTGAACTCTGCATGACCCCAGTAGACTGTAAATTGATCATCAGTGACCCCAGTTGACCCCAACTGCCTTGAAAGTTTTCCACATTGACCTGTCTGTGACCCCCACTACATTCATCCTCAAGGTCTGTGTCCTCAGATGACCTGCAGAGTGTCCTCCTCACCCGCTTTGAACTCTGCATGACCCCAATAGCTTGTAAATTCATCCGCATTGACCCCAGGTGACCCCAATTGCCTTGAGGTTTCTCCATATTGACCTCCCTGCGACCCCAACCACATTGAGCCCTAGGGTCTGTGTCCTCAGATGACCTGCATGGTCTGCTCCTCACAGTGATTGAACTCTGCATGACCCCAATTGCTTCTAAATTCATCCTCAGTGACCCTAGGTGACCTCAACTGCCTTGAAATCTTTCTACATTGACCTGTCTGTGACCCCCACTACATGGAGCCTGAGGGTCTGTGTCCTCAGATGACCTGCATGGTCTGATCCTCACCTCCGGTGAACTCTGCATGAACCCAGTAGCCTGTAAATTCATCCTCAGTGACCCTAGGTGACCCCAACTGTCTTGAAAGTTTTTCATATTGACCTCTCTGTGACCCCTACTACAGTCAGCCCTAGGGTCCGTGTCCTCAGATGACCTGCATGGTCTGCTCCTCACCCCAATTGAACTTTGCATGACCCCAATTGCTTCTAAATTCATCCTCAGTGACCCTAGGTGACCCCAACTGCCTTGAAAGTTTTCCACATTGACCTCTCTGTGACCCCCACTACGTTCATCCTCAGGGTCTGTGTCCTCAGATGACCTGCATAGTGTGCTCCTCACCCGCTTTGAACTCTGCATGACCCCAATTGCTTGTAAATTCATCCTCAGTCACCCCAGGTGACCCCAATTGCCTTGACGTTTCTCCATATTGACCTCTCTGTGACCCCCACTACATTCAGCCTGAGGGTCTGTGTCCTCGGCTGACCTCCCTGGCTCAATCCTTTCCCTGATTGAACTCTGCATGACCCCAATAGCTTGTTAATTCATCCTCAGTGACCCTAGGTGACCCCAACTGCCTGTAAATTTTTCCACATTGACCTGTCTGTGACCCCAACTACATACAGCATGAGGGTCCGTGTCCTCAGATGACCTGCATGGTCTGAGCCTCACCTTCAGTGAACTCTGCATGACCCCAGTAGACTGTAAATTGATCATCAGTGACCGCAGGTGACCCCAACTGCCTTGAAAATTTTCCACATTGACCTGTCTGTGACCCCCACTACATTCATCCTCAGGGTCTGTGTCCTCAGATGACCTGCAGAGTGTGCTCCTCAGCCGCTTTGAACTCTGCATGACCCCAATAGCTTGTAAATTCATCCTCAGTGACCCCAGGTGACCCCAATTGCCTTGAGGTTTCTCCATATTGACCTCCCTGCGACCCCCACTACATTCAGCATGAGGGTCCGTGTCCTCAGATGACCTGCATGGTCTGCTCCTCACCCCGATTGAACTTTGCATGACCCCAATTGCTTCTAAATTCATCCTCAGTGACCCTAGGTGACCCCAACTGGCTTGAAAGTTTTCCACATTGACCTCTCTGTGACCCCCACTACGTTCATCCTCAGGGTCTATGTCCTCAGATGACCTGCATAGTGTGCTCCTCACCCGCTTTGAACTCTGCATGACCCCAATTGCTTGTTAATTCATCCTCAGTGACCCTAGGTGACCCCAACTGCCTGTAATTTTTTCCACATTGACCTGTCTGTGACCCCAACTACATACAGCATGAGGGTCCGTGTCCTCAGATGACCTGCATGGTCTGCTCCTCACCCCAATTGAACTTTGCATGACCCCAATTGCTTCTAAATTCATCCTCAGTGACCCTAGGTGACCCCAACTGGCTTGAAAGTTTTCCACATTGACCTCTCTGTGACCCCCACTACGTTCATCCTCAGGGTCTGTGTCCTCAGATGACCTGCATAGTGTGCTCCTCACCCGCTTTGAACTCTGCATGACCCCAATAGCTTGTAAATTCATCCTCAGTGACCCCAGGTGACCCCAATTGCCTTGAGGTTCTCCATATTGACCACCCTGCGACCCCCACGACATTGAGCCCTAGGGTCTGTGTCCTCAGATGACCTGCATGGTCTGATCCTCACCTCCGGTGAACTCTGCATGAACCCAGTAGCCTGTAAATTCATCCTCAGTGACCCTAGGTGACCCCAACTGTCTTGAAAGTTTTCCATATTGACCTCTCTGTGACCCCTACTACATTCAGCCCTAGGGTCCGTGTCCTCAGATGACCTGCATGGTCTGCTCCTCACCCTGATTGAACTTTGCATGACCCCAATTGCTTCTAAATTCATCCTCAGTGACCCCAGGTGACCCCAATTGCCTTGAGGTTTCTCCATATTGACCTCCCTGCGACCCCCACCACATTGAGCCCCAGCGTCTGTGTCCTCGGATGACCTTCTTGGCTCAATCCTCACCCCAATTGAACTTTGCATGACCCCAATTGCTTGTAAATTCATCCTCAGTCACCCCAGGTGACCCCAATTGCCTTGACGTTTCTCCATATTGACCTCTCTGTGACCCCGACTACATTCAGCCTGAGGGTCTGTGTCCTCGGCTGACCTCCCTGGCTCAATCCTTCCGCTGATTGAACTCTGCATGACCCCAATAGCTTGTTAATTCATCCTCAGTGACCCTAGGTGACCCCAACTGCCTATAAATTTTTCTACATTGACCTGTCTGTGACCCCAACTACATACAGCATGAGGGTCCGTGTCCTCAGATGACCTGCATGGTCTGAGCCTCACCTTCAGTGAACTCTGCATGACCCCAGTAGACTGTAAATTGAGCATCAGTGACCCCAGGTGACCCCAACTCTCTTGAAAGTTTTCCACATTGACCTGTCTGTGACCCCCACTACATTCATCCTCAGGGTCTGTGTCCTCAGATGACCTGCAGAGTGTGCTCCTCACCCGCTTTGAACTCTGCATGACCCCAATAGCTTGTAAATTCATCCGCATTGACCCCAGGTGACCCCAATTGCCTTGAGGTTTCTCCATATTGACCTCCCTGCGACCCCCACCACATTGAGCCCTAGGGTCTGTGTCCTCAGATGACCTGCATGGTCTGCTCCTCACAGTGATTGAACTCTGCATGACCCCAATTGCTTCTAAATTCATCCTCAGTGACCCTAGGTGACCTCAACTGCCTTCAAATCTTTCTACATTGACCTGTCTGTGACCCCCACTACATGGAGCCTGAGGGTCTATGTCCTCAGATGACCTGCATGGTCTGATCCTCACCTCCGGTGAACTCTGCATGAACCCAGTAGCCTGTAAATTCATCCTCAGTGACCCTAGGTGACCCCAACTGTCTTGAAAGTTTTTGATATTGACCTCTCTGTGACCCCTAGTACAGTCAGCCCTAGGGTCCGTGTCCTCAGATGACCTGCATGGTCTGCTCCTCACCCCGATTGAAATTTGCATGACCCCAATTGCTTCTAAATTCATCCTCAGTGACCCTAGGTGACCCCAACTGCCTTGAAAGTTTTCCACATTGACCTCTCTGTGACCCCCACTACATTCAGCCTGAGGGTCTGTGTCCTCGGCTGACCTGCATAGTGTGCTCCTCACCCGCTTTGAACTCTGCATGACCCCAATTGCTTGTAAATTCATCCTCAGTCACCCCAGGTGACCCCAATTGCCTTGACGTTTCTCCATATTGACCTCTCTGTGACCCCCACTACATTCAGCCTGAGGGTCTGTGTCCTCGGCTGACCTCCCTGGCTCAATCCTTCCCCTGATTGAACTCTGCATGACCCCAATAGCTTGTTAATTCATCCTCAGTGACCCTAGGTGACCCCAACTGCCTGTAAATTTTTCCACATTGACCTGTCTGTGACCCCAACTACATACAGCATGAGGGTCCGTGTCCTCAGATGACCTGCATGGTCTGAGCCTCACCTTCAGTGAACTCTGCATGACCCCAGTAGACTGTAAATTGATCATCAGTGACCCCAGGTGACCCCAACTGCCTTGAAAGTTTTCCACATTGACCTGTCTGTGACCCCCACTACATTCATCCTCAAGGTCTGTGTCCTCAGATGACCTGCAGAGTGTGCTCCTCACCCGCTTTGAACTCTGCATGACCCCAATAGCTTGTAAATTCATCCGCATTGACCCCAGGTGACCCCAATTGCCTTGAGGTTTCTCCATATTGACCTCCCTGCGACCCCCACCACATTGAGCCCTAGGGTCTGTGTCCTCTGATGACCTGCATGGTCTGCTCCTCACAGTGATTGAACTCTGCATGACCCCAATTGCTTCTAAATTCATCCTCAGTGACCCTAGGTGACCTCAACTGCCTTGAAATCTTTCTACATTGACCTGTCTGTGACCCCCACTACATGGAGCCTGAGGGTCTATGTCCTCAGATGACCTGCATGGTCTGATCCTCACCTCCGGTGAACTCTGCATGAACCCAGTAGCCTGTAAATTCATCCTCAGTGACCCTAGGTGACCCCAACTGTCTTGAAAGTTTTTCATATTGACCTCTCTGTGACCCCTACTACAGTCAGCCCTAGGGTCCGTGTCCTCAGATGACCTGCATGGTCTGCTCCTCACCCCGATTGAACTTTGCATGACCCCAATTGCTTCTAAATTCATCCTCAGTGACCCTAGGTGACCCCAACTGGCTTGAAAGTTTTCCACATTGACCTCTCTGTGACCCCAACTACGTTCATCCTCAGGGTCTGTGTCCTCAGATGACCTGCATAGTGTGCTCCTCACCCGCTTTGAACTCTGCATGACCCCAATTGATTGTAAATTCATCCTCAGTGACCCCAGGTGACCCCAATTGCCTTGACGTTTCTCCATATTGACCTCTCTGTGACCCCCACTACATTCAGCCTGAGGGTCTGTGTCCTCGGCTGACCTCCCTGGCTCAATCCTTCCCCTGATTGAACTCTGCATGACCCCAATAGCTTGTTAATTCATCCTCAGTGACCCTAGGTGACCCCAACTGCCTGTAAATTTTTCCACATTGACCTGTCTGTGACCCCAACTACATACAGCATGAGGGTCCGTGTCCTCAGATGACCTGCATGGTCTGAGCCTCACCTTCAGTGAACTCTGCATGACCCCAGTAGACTGTAAATTGATCATCAGTGACCTCAGGTGACCCAAACTGCCTCGAAAGTTTTCCACATTGACCTGTCTGTGACCCCCACTACATTAATCCTCAGGGTCTGTGTCCCCAGATGACCTGCAGAGTGTGCTCCTCACCCGCTTTGAACTCTGCATGACCCCAATAGCTTGTAAATTCATCCTCAATGACCCCAGGTGACCCCAATTGCCTTGAGGTTTCTCCATATTGACTTCCCTGCGACCCCCACCACATTGAGCCCTAGGGTCTGTGTCCTCAGATGACCTGCATGGTCTGCTCCTCATAGTGATTGAACTCTGCATGACCCCAATTGCTTCTAAATTCATCCTCAGTGACCCTAGGTGACCTCAACTGCCTTCAAATCTTTCTACATTGACCTGTCTGTGACCCCCACTACATGGAGCCTGAGGGTCTATGTCCCCAGATGACCTGCATGGTCTGATCCTCACCTCCGGTGAACTCTGCATGAACCCAGTAGCCTGTAAATTCATCCTCAGTGACCCTAGGTGACCCCAACTGTCTTGAAAGTTTTTCATATTGACCTCTCTGTGACCCCTACTACAGTCAGCCCTAGGGTCCGTGTCCTCAGATGACCTGCATGGTCTGCTCCTCACCCTGATTGAACTTTGCATGACCCCAATTGCTTCTAAATTCATCCTCAGTGACCCTAGGTGACCTCAACTGCCTTCAAATCTTTCTACATTGACCTGTCTGTGACCCCCACTACATGGAGCCTGAGGGTCTATGTCCTCAGATGACCTGCATGGTCTGATCCTCACCTCCGGTGAACTCTGCATGAACCCAGTAGCCTGTAAATTCATCCTCAGTGACCCTAGGTGACCCCAACTGTCTTGAAAGTTTTTCATATTGACCTCTCTGTGACCCCTACTACAGTCAGCCCTAGGGTCCGTGTCCTCAGATGACCTGCATGGTCTGCTCCTCACCCTGATTGAACTTTGCATGACCCCAATTGCTTCTAAATTCATCCTCAGTGACCCTAGGTGACCTCAACAGCCTTGAAAATTTTCCACATTGACCTGTCTGTGACCCCAACTACATTCAGCGTGAGGGTCCGTGTCCTCAGATGACCTGCGTGGTCTGCTCCTCACCCCGATTGAACTTTGCATGACCCCAATTGCTTCTAAATTCATCCTCAGTGACCCCAGGTGACCCCAATTGCCTTGAGGTTTCTCCATATTGACCTCCCTGCGACCCCCACCACATTGAGCCCCAGCGTCTGTGTCCTCGGATGACCTTCTTGGCTCAATCCTCACCCCGATTGAACTTTGCATGACCCCAATTGCTTCTAAATTCATCCTCAGTGACCCTAGGTGACCCCAACTGCCTTGAAAGTTTTCCACATTGACCTCTCTGTGACCCCCACTACGTTCATCCTCAGGCTCTGTGTCCTCAGATGACCTGCATAGTGTGCTCCTCACCCGCTTTGAACTCTGCATGACCCCAATTGCTTGTAAATTCATCCTCAGTCACCCCAGGTGACCCCAATTGCCTTGACGTTTCTCCATATTGACCTCTCTGTGACCCCCACTACATTCAGCCTGAGGGTCTGTGTCCTCGGCTGACCTCCCTGGCTCAATCCTTCCCCTGATTGAACTCTGCATGACCCCAATAGCTTGTTAATTCATCCTCAGTGACCCTAGGTGACCCCAACTGCCTATAAATTTTTCCACATTGACCTGTCTGTGACCCCAACTACATACAGCATGAGGGTCCGTGTCCTCAGATGACCTGCATGGTCTGAGCCTCACCTTCAGTGAACTCTGCATGACCCCAGTAGACTGTAAATTGATCATCAGTGACCCCAGGTGACCCCAACTCTCTTGAAAGTTTTCCACATTGACCTGTCTGTGACCCCCACTACATTCATCCTCAGGGTCTGTGTCCTCAGATGACCTGCAGAGTGTGCTCCTCACCCGCTTTGAACTCTGCATGACCCCAATAGCTTGTAAATTCATCCGCATTGACCCCAGGTGACCCCAATTGCCTTGAGGTTTCTCCATATTGACCTCCCTGCGACCCCCACCACATTGAGCCCTAGGGTCTGTGTCCTCAGATGACCTGCATGGTCTGCTCCTCACAGTGATTGAACTCTGCATGACCCCAATTGCTTCTAAATTCATCCTCAGTGACCCTAGGTGACCTCAACTGCCTTGAAATCTTTCTACATTGACCTGTCTGTGACCCCCACTACATTGAGCCTGAGGGTCTATGTCCTCAGATGACCTGCATGGTCTGATCCTCACCTCCGGTGAACTCTGCATGAACCCAGTAGCCTGTAAATTCATCCTCAGTGACCCTAGGTGACCCCAACTGTCTTGAAAGTTTTTGATATTGACCTCTCTGTGACCCCTAGTACAGTCAGCCCTAGGGTCCGTGTCCTCAGATGACCTGCATGGTCTGCTCCTCACCCCGATTGAACTTTGCATGACCCCAATTGCTTGTAAATTCATCCTCAGTGACCCTAGGTGACCCCAACTGGCTTGAAAGTTTTCCACATTGACCTCTCTGTGACCCCCACTACATTCAGCCTGAGGGTCTGTGTCCTCGGCTGACCTGCATAGTGTGCTCCTCACCCGCTTTGAACTCTGCATGACCCCAATTGCTTGTAAATTCATCCTCAGTCACCCCAGGTGACCCCAATTGCCTTGACGTTTCTCCATATTGACCTCTCTGTGACCCCCACTACATTCAGCCTGAGGGTCTGTGTCCTCGGCTGACCTCCCTGGCTCAATCCTTCCCCTGATTGAACTCTGCATGACCCCAATAGCTTGTTAATTCATCCTCAGTGACCCTAGGTGACCCCAACTGCCTGTAAATTTTTCCACATTGACCTGTCTGTGACCCCAACTACATACAGCATGAGGGTCCGTGTCCTCAGATGACCTGCATGGTCTGAGACTCACCTTCAGTGAACTCTGCATGACCCCAGTAGACTGTAAATTGATCATCAGTGACCCCAGGTGACCCCAACTGCCTTGAAATTTTCCACATTGACCTGTCTGTGACCCCCACTACATTCATCCTCAAGGTCTGTGTCCTCAGATGACCTGCAGAGTGTGCTCCTCACCCGCTTTGAACTCTGCATGACCCCAATAGCTTGTAAATTCATCCGCATTGACCCCAGGTGACCCCAATTGCCTTGAGGTTTCTCCATATTGACCTCCCTGCGACCCCCACCACATTGAGCCCTAGGGTCTGTGTCCTCAGATGACCTGCATGGTCTGCTCCTCACAGTGATTGAACTCTGCATGACCCCAATTGCTTCTAAATTCATCCTCAGTGACCCTAGGTGACCTCAACTGCCTTGAAATCTTTCTACATTGACCTGTCTGTGACCCCCACTACATGGAGCCTGAGGGTCTATGTCCTCAGATGACCTGCATGGTCTGATCCTCACCTCCGGTGAACTCTGCATGAACCCAGTAGCCTGTAAATTCATCCTCAGTGACCCTAGGTGACCCCAACTGTCTTGAAAGTTTTTGATATTGACCTCTCTGTGACCCCTAGTACAGTCAGCCCTAGGGTCCGTGTCCTCAGATGACCTGCATGGTCTGCTCCTCACCCCGATTGAAATTTGCATGACCCCAATTGCTTCTAAATTCATCCTCAGTGACCCTAGGTGACCCCAACTGCCTTGAAAGTTTTCCACATTGACCTCTCTGTGACACCCACTACGTTCATCCTCAGGGTCTGTGTCCTCAGATGACCTGCATAGTGTGCTCCTCACCCGCTTTGAACTCTGCATGACCCCAATTGCTTGTAAATTCATCCTCAGTGACCCCAGGTGACCCCAATTGCCTTGACGTTTCTCCATATTGACCTCTCTGTGACCCCCACTACATTCAGCCTGAGGGTCTGTGTCCTCGGCTGACCTCCCTGGCTCAATCCTTCCCCTGATTGAACTCTGCACGACCCCAATAGCTTGTTAATTCATCCTCAGTGACCCTAGGTGACCCCAACTGCCTGTAAATTTTTCCACATTGACCTGTCTGTGACCCCAACTACATACAGCATGAGGGTCCGTGTCCTCAGATGACCTGCATGGTCTGAGCCTCACCTTCAGTGAACTCTGCATGACCCCAGTAGACTGTAAATTGATCATCAGTGACCCCAGGTGACCCCAACTCTCTTGAAAGTTTTCCACATTGACCTGTCTGTGACCCCCACTACATTCATCCTCAGGGTCTGTGTCCTCAGATGACCTGCAGAGTGTGCTCCTCACCCGCTTTGAACTCTGCATGACCCCAATAGCTTGTAAATTCATCCGCATTGACCCCAGGTGACCCCAATTGCCTTGAGGTTTCTCCATATTGACCTCCCTGCGACCCCCACCACATTGAGCCCTAGGGTCTGTGTCCTCAGATGACCTGCATGGTCTGCTCCTCACAGTGATTGAACTCTGCATGACCCCAATTGCTTCTAAATTCATCCTCAGTGACCCTAGGTGACCTCAACTGCCTTGAAATCTTTCTACATTGACCTGTCTGTGACCCCCACTACATGGAGCCTGAGGGTCTATGTCCTCAGATGACCTGCATGGTCTGATCCTCACCTCCGGTGAACTCTGCATGAACCCAGTAGCCTGTAAATTCATCCTCAGTGACCCTAGGTGACCCCAACTGTCTTGAAAGTTTTTGATATTGACCTCTCTGTGACCCCTAGTACAGTCAGCCCTAGGGTCCGTGTCCTCAGATGACCTGCATGGTCTGCTCCTCACCCCGATTGAACTTTGCATGACCCCAATTGCTTGTAAATTCATCCTCAGTGACCCTAGGTGACCCCAACTGCCTTGAAAGTTTTCCACATTGACCTCTCTGTGACCCCCACTACGTTCATCCTCAGGGTCTGTGTCCTCAGATGACCTGCATAGTGTGCTCCTCACCCGCTTTGAACTCTGCATGACCCCAATTGCTTGTAAATTCATCCTCAGTCACCCCAGGTGACCCCAATTGCCTTGACGTTTCTCCATATTGACCTCTCTGTGACCCCCACTACATTCAGCCTGAGGGTCTGTGTCCTCGGCTGACCTCCCTGGCTCAATCCTTCCCCTGATTGAACTCTGCACGACCCCAATAGCTTGTTAATTCATCCTCAGTGACCCTAGGTGACCCCAACTGCCTGTAAATTTTTCCACATTGACCTGTCTGTGACCCCCACTACATTCATCCTCAGGGTCTGTGTCCCCAGATGACCTGCAGAGTGTGCTCCTCACCCGCTTTGAACTCTGCATGACCCCAATAGCTTGTAAATTCATCCTCAGTGACCCCAGGTGACCCCAATTGCCTTGAGGTTTCTCCATATTGACCTCCCTGCGACCCCCACCACATTGAGCCCTAGGGTCTGTGTCCTCAGATGACCTGCATGGTCTGCTCCTCATAGTGATTGAACTCTGCATGACCCCAATTGCTTCTAAATTCATCCTCAGTGACCCTAGGTGACCTCAACTGCCTTCAAATCTTTCTACATTGACCTGTCTGTGACCCCCACTACATGGAGCCTGAGGGTCTATGTCCTCAGATGACCTGCATGGTCTGATCCTCACCTCCGGTGAACTCTGCATGAACCCAGTAGCCTGTAAATTCATCCTCAGTGACCCTAGGTGACCCCAACTGTCTTGAAAGTTTTTCATATTGACCTCTCTGTGACCCCTACTACAGTCAGCCCTAGGGTCCGTGTCCTCAGATGACCTGCATGGTCTGCTCCTCACCCTGATTGAACTTTGCATGACCCCAATTGCTTCTAAATTCATCCTCAGTGACCCTAGGTGACCTCAACTGCCTTCAAATCTTTCTACATTGACCTGTCTGTGACCCCCACTACATGGAGCCTGAGGGTCTATGTCCTCAGATGACCTGCATGGTCTGATCCTCACCTCCGGTGAACTCTGCATGAACCCAGTAGCCTGTAAATTCATCCTCAGTGACCCTAGGTGACCCCAACTGTCTTGAAAGTTTTTCATATTGACCTCTCTGTGACCCCTACTACAGTCAGCCCTAGGGTCCGTGTCCTCAGATGACCTGCATGGTCTGCTCCTCACCCTGATTGAACTTTGCATGACCCCAATTGCTTCTAAATTCATCCTCAGTGACCCTAGGTGACCTCAACAGCCTTGAAAATTTTCCACATTGACCTGTCTGTGAGCCCAACTACATTCAGCATGAGGGTCCGTGTCCTCAGATGACCTGCGTGGTCTGCTCCTCACCCCGATTGAACTTTGCATGACCCCAATTGCTTCTAAATTCATCCTCAGTGACCCCAGGTGACCCCAATTGCCTTGAGGTTTCTCCATATTGACCTCCCTGCGACCCCCACCACATTGAGCCCCAGCGTCTGTGTCCTCGGATGACCTTCTTGGCTCAATCCTCACCCCGATTGAACTTTGCATGACCCCAATTGCTTCTAAATTCATCCTCAGTGACCCTAGGTGACCCCAACTGCCTTGAAAGTTTTCCACATTGACCTCTCTGTGACCCCCACTACGTTCATCCTCAGGGTCTGTGTCCTCAGATGACCTGCATAGTGTGCTCCTCACCCGCTTTGAACTCTGCATGACCCCAATTGATTGTAAATTCATCCTCAGTGACCCCAGGTGACCCCAATTGCCTTGAGGTTTCTCCATATTGATCTCTCTGTGACCCCTAGTACAGTCAGCCCTAGGGTCCGTGTCCTCAGATGACCTGCGTGGTCTGCTCCTCACCCCGATTGAACTTTGCATGACCCCAATTGCTTCTAAATTCATCCTCAGTGACCCCAGGTGACCCCAATTGCCTTGAGGTTTCTCCATATTGACCTCCCTGCGAACCCCACCACATTGAGCCCTAGCGTCGTGTCCTCGGATGACCTTCTTGGCTCAATCCTTACCCTGATTGAACTTTGCATGACCCCAATTGCTTCTAAATTCATCCTCAGTGACCCTAGGTGACCCCAACTGGCTTGAAAGTTTTCCACATTGACCTCTCTGTGACCCCCACTACGTTCATCCTCAGGGTCTGTGTCCTCAGATGACCTGCATAGTGTGCTCCTCACCCGCTTTGAACTCTGCATGACCCCAATTGATTGTAAATTCATCCTCAGTGACCCCAGGTGACCCCAATTGCCTTGAGGTTTCTCCATATTGACCTCTCTGTGACCCCCACTACATTCAGCCTGAGGGTCTGTGTCCTCGGCTGACCTCCCTGGCTCAATCCTTCCCCTGATTGAACTCTGCATGACCCCAATAGCTTGTTAATTCATCCTCAGTGACCCTAGGTGACCCCAACTGCCTGTAAATTTTTCCACATTGACCTGTCTGTGACCCCAACTACATACAGCATGAGGGTCCGTGTCCTCAGATGACCTTCTTGGCTCAATCCTTACCCTGATTGAACTCTGCATGACCCCATAGGCTTGTAAATTCATCCTTGGTGACCCCAGGTGACCCCAACTGCCTTGAAAGTTTTCCATATTGACCTGTCTGTGACCCCCACTACATTCAGTATGAGGGTCCGTGTCCTCAGATGACCTGCATGGTCTGCTCCTCACCCCGATTGAACTTTGCATGACCCCAATTGCTTCTAAATTCATCTTCAGTGACCCTAGGTGACCCCAACTGCCTTGAAAGTTTTCCACATTGACCTCTCTGTGACCCTCACTACGTTCATCCTCAGGGTCTGTGTCCTCAGATGACCTGCATAGTGTGCTCCTCACCCGCTTTGAACTCTGCATGACCCCAATTGCTTGTAAATTCATCCTCAGTGACCCCAGGTGACCCCAATTGCCTTGAAGTTTCTCCATATTGACCTCTCTGTGACCCCCCACTACATTCAGCCTGGCTCAATCCTTCCCCTGATTGAATTCTGCATGACCCCATATGCTTGTAAATTCATCCTCAGTGATCCTAGGTGACCCTAACTGCCTTGAAATCGTTGTATATTGAGATCTCTGTGCCCCCCACTACATTGAACCTGACGGTTCGTGTCCTCAGATGACGTGCATAGTCTGATCCTCACCTTTAGTGAATTGTGCATGACCCCAGTAGCCTGAAAATTGATCATCAGTAACCCCAGGTGACTCCCAATTGCTTTGACTTTTTTCCACATTGACCTCTCTGTGACCGTCACTACATTCACCCTTATGGTCCGTGTCCTCAGATGACCTGCATGGTCTGATCTTCACCTTTAGTGAACTCTGCATACCCCGGTAGCCTGTAAATTGATCATCAGTGACCCCAGCTGACCCCCAATTGCCTTGACATTTTTACACATTGACCTCTATGTAAGCCCCAATAGATTGAGGCCCAGGGTCTGTATCCTCGGATGACCTCATTGGCTTCATACTCACCCTAATTGAACTCTTTATGACCTCACTTGCTTTTAAACTCATCCTCAATGACCCTAGGTGACCCCAGCTGCCTTGACATTTTTACACATTGACTTCTCTGTGACCCTAACTATATTGACCCCTAGGGTCTGTGTCCTTGGATGACCTCCCTGGTTTGATCCTGAGCCTGAATGAACTCTGGATAACCCCAGTAGCCTGTAAATTCATCCTCAGTGACCCCAGCTGACCCCAACTCCCTTGATATTTTTTTACATTGATCTCTATTTGACCCCAACTATATTGAGCCCTAAGGTCTGTTTTCTCGTATGACCTCCCTGGGTCTTTCCTTACCCAGATGGAATTCTGCATGACCCCAATTGTGGATGAATTGATATGCAGTTGGGACCATGAAGGTGTGAATGACTGTACGTCTGAAGGCAGTGAGGTCACATGGTGCAAGGAGAGTAATGCTAGAGAAAGTGGGGGTTACATAGTCATCAATGAAGAATAACTTGGAGGCAACAGGGGTCACTCAATGTGAGCCGAGCAATAATGGAGTCATACAGAGGAACAGAGAGAGGGTGGAGGGAATGGGGGTCATGGTGGGTCAATGAGGAAACATGTGAAGGCATTCTGGGTCATGGACTGTATGACGCTGTATGAAAGAAAGGAGACCATGTTTACAGTAATATATCATCACCGATGCTCAATTGTGATAAATCTTGTACAAAGTATGTTGTGTTCAGTATCATTGGAAAAGTTATACTCTACTAAGTATGATTATCCTGTGTAGCTGGACGTATCATCATTGTATATGAAGTTATGAAACTTTGCTATGTGCTTGTATCTCAAACCTGTTGTTTCTGGGTAAGACAGATTTAGACCTAGGCTAGCCAGCCTGCTTGATGGCCTATTACAGACAAATCAGCTCTTCCAGGGACCCCTTCTGAGGCCTCATCAGGAGCATGCAGCCAACGAATGCCTCATGATTCATTAAGGACATGTGACCCAGGCCTCCATGTTTGTGTCAATAACTTTCCATGCACCTGGCCTAAGAGGTATACATTCAGGGCTGGCTCTGGCTTTTTTGCCGCCCCCGGCAAAAAAGCCTCCGGCTGCCCTCCCGCCCCAGCGCGGCAGGGGAGGGCGCCGGAGCAGGAGGGCGGCTGGAGCCCTGGGAGGAGGGTGGAGTGGCCGGCCAGGGCTCCGCTCTCCCCGGCGGCCACAGCGCCGGGGGGAGAGCGGCGAGCCCCGGCCGGGGCTCCGCTCTCCCCGGCAGCCGGAGCGCCGGGGGGAGAGCAGCAAGCCTGGCCGGGGCTCCGCTCTCCCCGGCGGCCAGAGCGCTGGGGGGAGGGCGGCGAGTCCCGGTCGGGGCTCCGCTCTCCCCGGCGGCCAGAGCACCGCGGGGAGGGCGGCGAGCCCCAGCTGGGGCTCCGCTCTCCCCGGTGGCCGGAGGGAGAGCGGCCGGAGCCCTGGGAGGAGGGCGGAGTGCCCGGCTGGGGCTCCGCTCTTCCCGGCGGCCAGAGCGCCGGGGGGAGGGCGGCGAGTCCGGCCGTGGCCCTGCTCACCCCAGCGGCTGGAGCCGGAGCACCGCACCGCGCCGCCCCCCTCCAGGTGCCACCCCAAGCACAAGCTTGGTGGGCTGGTGCCTGGAGCCGGCCCTGTATACATTGCAGACTGTGACATCATTCTTTGTCTTCATTCCTGCTCCACATCTCTGGGCTACAATTTCTAACAAAGGGGAGCTCTGAATAAAGGACTGATGACCCCAAATCTTTTTGGGTGAGCCAGAGAGACTTACTGCAAACTAGCACGTTTAACAGCACTGCTATTATCCTAATTTACAAACTCGGAAATCAACTGTAATGTATATGATTGATTTTAACTTCTTAATAACTCTTCCTTATTTTTTTTAATTAACCTTTAGTTTTTCATTACCAGAGGATTGGCTACAAGTGTGGTCTTTGGGTAAGACATGAGCTATATATTGACCTGGGGTGTGTGGCTGGTTCTTTGGAACTGGAAAAAATGAACATGTGCTGTTTTTGGTTTTAATAACCCTACATCACAAAAATCCAGTTGTCTGGGTGGTGATAGGGGCTGGATTGCCTCTAGAGGACTGTTTTGGCTCCTTTTTAACTAGTATAAGTGATGCAGGAGCTCATTTTTGTTACTGGCTTGGTGACCTCTAACGATAACCACCAGTGTGTGGGGTGGGTGGGGGTGAGATCTGTTTCCTAATCTGTCCTGAATTTGGCATTCTCCACTGTGACCCAAACCAGGCTGCTCTTGAAGCAGGAGTGTCACAGAGAGAAAAGCTCTAGGTAGTGGGGGGGCGGGGTCATGCAGGCATCAATAAGGAAACAGTGGGGGAGGGATAGCTCAGTGGTTTGAGCATTGGCCTGCTAAACCCAGGGTTGTGAGTTCAATCCTCGAGAGGGGCATTTGGGGATTCAGTTAGGGGTTGGTCCTGCCTTGTGCAGGGGGTTGGACTAGATGACCTCCTGAAGTCCCTTCCTGATCTTCTATGACTCCAAAATTTTGGAGGCAGCTGGGATTATGGAGGGGGCCACTGAAGGTGAGTCTGGAGGCTGTGGGGTCAGAGCATAAGGCAGACAGTACAGGGGGTCATGCTGGTGTCAAGGAGGAAAAATCTGGAGTCGGGGTCAGATGGTCATAAAGGATAAATTTACAGGTAGTTTGGGTCATGAGGGGGTCAATGACCCCTGCATAAACTCCACTACCTCTAGTCTTTCTCTCCCTGATCCCGTGTGACCTTACTGCTTTCATACCCACCCTCATTGACCCCTTCGTGACCACAACTACTGGTAAATTTGCCCTCCATGAGCCATCACCTCCACATTTTTCCTATTTGACCCTGGTATGACCCCAGTACCTCCGAGCTTCCTCTCCGTGACCCCCATCTACCTCCAGCCTTCCTCTCTCTGACCCCACGGTCTCCAGACTCACCCTCAGTGACCCCTCCATGAGCCCATGCCTCCAACTATTTCCTCACTGACCCCTGCATGACCTCTGCCACCTACAGCTTTACTCTCTATGACACCCCCCCTCCCCCTAGCTTCAGAGAGCTACTGACTCTGGGTGATACTGGACAAGCTGTTTAGGCCACGCTTCTTGAATTCTAGTCATGTGCCTCAGTGAGACACTACAGAAACCAAGCTGATGCCCTAACTGCCTACTGTTAAGGGATTGGAGAGCTCCCATGCAGGCCGCATCCCGAGAGGCCCCTGTGTCCCCCCCCAGGGGTAAGGCACCACTACCCTGTCCTGTTTTTAACACTTATCTTTTCAGTAGATATTTCTCATTTTCCAGCAGTAGAAAGAGCCACGGTTGGGGCATGTCTGGACATGCTGCGTATGTGCTCTCACAGGGCGCATGCATAGCCTAGAGCAGTGGTTCTCAACCCTTTTTGGATCAGGAGTCTATACAGGTGTGTTAAGAGCATCTCTGAGTGGCATGTGGGGCAGTAGGGACAGACTCTAGCTCAAGAAACAGATTCAGCTGACTGCAGCTGGCACACCTTGCCGGACCACCCAGCAGGGAGTGAGATTTTACTTACTTGCTGTAGCTGTACCTAGGACCATATATTTAGATCCTGGTGTAGTTTTCAATAACTTGTTAAAACCAACTGGTCTCTCTCAAACGTGACTGGATTGCTTGGGGCGGGGGGAACGGATGGCAGTTCGGAGCACTTCCGTGCCCCCTGTGAGGATTTTACCTGTTCTGTAAAACTACAACACTTGGGTCAGGGATTGCACCCGTGCACTACAGGTGGGGAATGCTATGTTAGTCTCTTGAGGACAGACAGTGGTGGGTTAAAGCCTCTACAAAAAGAGGGTGGTGGAGGAAGAGGTATGCAGTTACATCTCCTCCCACAGGGATCTTAGTGGTCCTGAGACGCCTTCATGGTAGACTCTCAACAAGCCCCTTGGGCTTCACTCCAAGAGCAATGGGGAAAGTTGATGAATACTAAGTGTAAGGGGGTTATCAGGAAAAAGGCCCTAATTCAAGGATGCTGGAAGGCTGGCTCTGAAAGGCTGAGACCTTGTCTACACTACTGCTTACTTTGGTACAACTTACATCGCTCAGGGGTGTGAATAATTCACCCCCTGGAGCGACGTAAGTTACACCAACCTAAGTGACGGTGTGGACAGCGCTATGTCAGCAGGAGAACTTCTCTCGCCGACATAGCTATCGCCTCTCGCAGAGGTGGAGTTATTATGCTGACAGAAAAGCTCTTTCCTGTCGGCACTGAGCACCTTTGCTAGACGGCATCAGTGCAGCTGCACTGATGTAGCACTCCCAGTGTAGACTATCCCTGAGTCAGGTCCATGCAGCCTTGAAGGACTTACAAGTGTAATTGGTGGGAGAACTGCATGCTCGTCAGCTCCTTGAGAGCAATTTGCAGGCTGCTCAAACCTCAATCTTGAGCTCTTTCGTGACACTGGGAATGGTCACTAATGAAAAGGAGGCATTGTCCGAAAAATGCCAACAACCTGGGCAAAAAGCAGGGGAATTATAGAAAGAATTGGAAGATGCTCAATCTGCCCTTTGAGCGGTAATGCAGGAGAATCAGGGATGGAAAAGAGCAACCTCCCATGATCACTGCAATCAAATCATTGCTAAATTACAAGCCCAGTTGCAAGTGAGGCGGGGTAAGATGGCCACCATTACAGATTCCCGTGCAACCGAGTTCTCAATCTCCTCCTCAGATGATGATGATGATGAGGGTGATTTATACACCCCATAATATCATTATGAGTGTGATTTATGGCATGATGATCCAGATCAGGGAGACTGTCACCCTAATCCTATGGCCCAGTCACTAGAAGCCATTGTGACAGACGGAGACCAAGTGAAGGGGGTGATCAAAATGGCGGCTGCAAAGAAGTGGTAAATGAGACCACAACCACTTCACTTTCTCCCAAACAAATTCAAGCCGTTGCTCAGTCCATGGGACCTTGAACAGCAGAAACCATCTGGAGCTGGCTTCCAGATTGGGAAAGGGAAACTAAAGTAAATGGATGGACAAATCAAGATTTTTGTTTAGTGGTGGCAACTTCACTGCCACCTAATCTCAAATCAGCTATTCCCCCCGAGATTCTAGAAAAGCATGTAGAACCGCAACTCAGAGAAGCTCAAAAGAAACTAGCTGCCACACTCCTAGGGGGAAATAGTTTGTACCCTAGTGCCATGAATATAAAATGAGACCCCCTCCGGCTTTTGGGAAGTCCATGATTTAATTTTCCTGGGTGCCAATCATGATAATTTGGTCAACAAACAAATGTTAATAGCAGGGGTCCATCCTGGTTTTACGAACAGGATTGCCTTAGTGGTCAATTCAAATAATACTCATGGTGAAATCCTGAATGCCGCCAAGCATGCATATGGATCATGGCAGGATAGCTCCACTAGGCAGGACTTAAAAATAGAAGGAAAAACAGGATCTGCTGCGACCATTCAAGGAAAAAAGGAAGGAGAGGAAAGAGGGCACAGTAGAGACATAAAAGGGGTTAAAGGAAGCGATCAAAAGGGGCCTTCTTATTCTGAGTTAAGGGACCATTAAAAAAAATATGGAGAGGTCAAGGAAGGAATTCCATACTGGAAGCTAATACTGAGATTTTCTAAACAAGACCACATAACATCTGGAAAGCCTTTTGTTAAATTTGTGCCTTTAAACACAGTTAGAGCCTTGGCTGGTGACCCAAGACTGGAGCCTACTGCTCCCTTTCTACAATAGGACAGCCTGAGCTTATAGAAACTCTTTATAGAAACTCTTATACAAATGTAGGACTGGAAGGGACCTTGAGAGGTCTTCTAGTCCAGTCCTCTGCACTCATGGCAGGACTAAATATTATCTAGACCATTTCTGACAGGTGTTTGTCTAACCTGCTCTTAAAAATCTCCAATCATGGAGATTCCACAACCTCCCTAGGCAATTTATTCCAGTGCTTAACCACCCTGACAGTTAGGAAGTTTTTCTTAATATCCAACCTAAACTTCCCTTGCTGCAATTTAAGCCCATTGCTTTTTATCCTATTCTCAAAGGTTAGCAAGAACAATTCTTCTCCCTCCTCCTTGTAACAACCTTTTATGTACCTGAAAACTGTTATCATGTCCCCTTTCAGTCTTCTCTTCCCCAGATTAAACAACCCAATTATTTCAATCTTCCCTCATAGGTCATGTTTTCTAGACCTTTAATCATTTTTGTTGTTCTCCTCTGGACTTCCTCCAATTTGTCCACATCTTTTCTGAAATGTGGCGCCCAGAACTGGACACAATACTCCAGTTGAGGCTGTATCAGCTTGGAGTAGAGCGGAAGAATTACTTCTTGTGTCTTGCTTACAACACTCCTGCTAATACATACGCTCCCACAACTTACCTTGACAAAAAATAATTGATCACCCCAGTCAGATAGTAATAGATGGTCTTTTTGTGCACGGCAAACCTTTTCTGCCAATTCAGTTGAATCTACCATAACAACTGAAACCTGGTCTGATGGAGGTTGGAGTACTTATGGAGGCATGTACTATGGGGAATGCTGGTTTAATTTTACATTTGTTAAAGATATAAATGGTAGTTATTATTCTAAGTTAAATGTAAGTCCATAGAAATGTGCTGAATCACTTCTAAGGGCTTGTCCGTTAACAATCACAAAGTTAATACTACTTTTGCTCCTAAAATTACTCCTTTGCCAACTCCTAAATCATTAAAACAACAGTTGCCTGTTGAATCTGCAGGACCTATCCAAATGAAGGTTGACCAACCCACCAGAATGCTTCAAAATGCTCAAGTTAAGGTAGTGATGCTGAGGCACACAGTTGCTCTAACAGTTGTAATTCAAAGCATAACCGCAACCTAAATCAGCTAAAATAAATTGACAGCAAATATTTCCAGGCTTGTCCCCTCCCCGTGCCCAGGGCCGGCTGAGCAGTGGGCTGGTGGCTGCCTGCTAAGCAGAACTACCACAAAGAGATTGGACTGGAACATGGAAAAAATGCCACAAATATGCAACCTGGCCTCCGCCATGTGAAAATAAACAAGGGCAGTTATAAATAGCTGTTGTACTGACCTTAAACAACAGACTCCCAGATTCTGGCTCAAACCCAGATCTTTCACATGCAGCACCCCCTGATCATCCACTGTGCAAGCTACCATCGCAGGCACAGAAACACTCGCTCATTTGAATGTTAGCCTTGCAAAAATGCTGGCAGCTGGACTGCCCCCCCGTGTGAACCTCAGCACAGCTCTGGACACAGATATGTGCAGCCTTCAGAGCAGAGCAGAGTGCTGGTTCCTTCCGGATCTCTCGCTGGCATGAACTCACCCTGAAGGGTGGCGGTACAGCTTTGCGGAGAATAAGAGGGCAAGGGAGGGAGGAGGAAGGAAGTGTGCTGGCAAAGGAGGCAGCAAGCACTGGCAAGAATGCAGACCCTGGGGTGGTGCCCACGTGGCATGTAAAGCATGAGCTCTATGGGGACAAGTGCTCTATGGGGACAAGGGCCCAAGCTCTACTGAATTCAGCAGTTTTACTTTGCAGACTTCTGCATCTTCACTTCTACAACAGAACACAAGACCAAAAAAAGGGAGAGGAAGAGTCCCCCCCCCCCCCCCCCGTAACAAACCCCTCTGCCACCAGAGAGGTCCCTGCAAAGAAGTCAAAGGGAGAGAGGAGATGCTGTATATTCACTGCTTGTTGTTTCTATTTCAGCTCCCTTCTGGCCCTCCCATTGCACCTGCAAAGCCCTTCGCTAAAAGCGAACTCCATTTTTCACCACCATAAGAGAAAGAAAAGTGGCTGAGCAGGTTTCACGTGGTAAATCCAACACAAACCATGATTCTCCTGTTACAGCAGCACCTGGGGTGCTGCACTGACACACAGGAGCCCCAAACAACTTGCAATCTAAACCCCACCCTGATTTCCCAGGGGGAAGGGTTTTCACAGTGCTTTGAGGGAAGAGAGAGCCTTTTCACAGCTCACAATCCTGGTGTTTCATTTTCTTTCCCGTCATCTGGCCACGGAGCCAGCGACTCAGCATGCAACATTCCAAAGCTCCCCTCTGCCTGCAACAAGGCCTTTGCTCCAGCTTCAGGCAGGGAACATCTCTCTTCTATACACAGCCCAGGGCACTCAGACAGCTTGCAGGAAGGGAGCAGGAGAACAGGGCTGCTGATTTGGATGCTGGCTAAGAACAGCATGGGTAAGTGACTCGGGAAAGGAGTTCACAAGCAAGTCCTGTATGTTTAGTTAAAAGGAGGGGTGGCCACTGAACCAAGCATCTGGCTTGGAAACTCAGAGGAGCTTGGCTACACATTCTTTTATTACCAGTTTA